>NC_045698.1:51967079-52703302 GCF_009834535.1 Camelus ferus
TTGTCCTAGTAAGCCAAACTGGGTGAGGACCAATCAAGTCTGCAGTACAAGAGTGATATTTTGGGAAATACTTATGGTGGTAAATATATACAGTTGGCATGATATTGTCAAGAGACCACAAGGAACAAAGTCAAAAGTCTGCTTTCAAGTCCTAAAGTGGCCACCTCACTTTCCTGGGCCTTTGTCTCCTCACCAATAAGATGAGAGGGCTGGACATAGCCATGGTTTATATCATGATTCTTGCTTTGCCAAAAGGCATTGCCAAGCAGAGAAAATCTTCAGTGATTCCAGCTCTCCTAATTCAACATTTATAAACCAGTGCGAGTCACTTGATCTTATTTGTAAAATGGAACCTTCAACCTAGCTGATTTCTAATGGCACTTTGAGATTTTACATTCTGTGGTTTCACCTAGTTTTGGATTTGTTAATGTTATTTTATGATTAAAGTCAAGAGAATGTAATTAGGCCAAAGGTTCTTTAATTTTTGTGTGCAAAAGAATAGCCTAATAAACTTCTTTAAAATGCAGGATCTGGGCCCAAGATCTAGAGAGTCTGACTCAGTTGGTCTGAAAGGTCTCTGCTTTTAGCAAGCACGCCCAGACATTCTAATGTTGAGTCTCCGTATTCCAAAACTTTGTTAGAAACCGCTATTAACACTTTTGTGCTGCATATTTTTCTTATGGATTTAGCCTTTGGTTAAATAACTTTCAGTCTGATTATGTATAAACTATATTGATACCTATAAAATATTATTTAGTTGCTTCCTTAAGATAGTGCCCCCTTAGTGTGGGGTACTCCCAGATTGGTCACTTGGAGCCACCCCAAATGGTGACTCTCATCACTGCATGTTCTACAAAAATTTTTTAAATTTTATTTTGAATAGATACTACATTTTCCTGGTTTAAAAATCAAGACAATATTAAAAGATATAACTTAGAAGTAATGCACTTATTCTCTGCCCTTTTGTCCCTTAATTCTCTTTTTTTGTGCAACGTTTCAAAGTTCCTTCATATTTGTCTTATAACAAAGCAAAGCTAGGGCAGGAGCTGCACCTTTTTTTTTTCCCAAGTTAATATGTCTTCAAAATCTTTCTTCATTAGTGCATAGAGATTGTTCTCCTGTTTTTAAAGTTACACAGCATTCCATTGTATGGGTGTGACATAGTTTATTCAACCAGTCTTCTATCGATGAACACACTGGTTGTTCCAACATGTTTTTGCTGTTTCAAAGAATGCTGCAAGCAGTAACCTTTCAGTTAAACGTAGAGTTGACATATGATCTAGCATAGGCATATATGCAAGAGAACACATTCACACGAACACTTGTACACAAATATTCACAGCTGCATTATTCGTAACAGTCAAAAAGTGGAAACAACTCGAACATCCATCAGCTGATGAATAAATAGACAAAATGTGGTCTATCCATACAATGGAATGTTATTTAGCCATAAAAGGAATACTGCAACATGGATGAATCTTGAAAACATTACGCTAAGTAAAAGAAGCCAGTATAAAAGGACATATGTTGTATGATTCTATTTCTATGAAATGTGTAGAACAGGCAAATCCATAGAGACAAAGTAGATTAGTGGTTGCTGGGGTTTGCAGCGGCGGGGGGTGGGGGGACAGAAAGTGACAGCTAATGGGTGCAGCGCTATTTGAGAAGTGATGACAATGTTCTGGAATTAGACAGTGGTGATGATTGTATAAACTTGTGACTATACTAGAAATCACTGAATTATATGCTTTAAAATAGTGAATTTTAGGGCATGTAAATTATGTCAATTTTAAAAATAACTTTTTACATATCATTTCATATGAGGGTAAGTAATTTTACAGGATAAAATCCCAGAAGAATTAGTGGGTCAAAGGCCATATGTACTTTTCATTTGTAATTTTCATAATGTTTGCTGAATTTTTCTCCAGGTGTGTGTACGCCAGTTTATTCTCCCATCAATATGTACAAGAGGGCTTATTTCCCCATAGCCTTGCCAACAGAATGTGTTGTCAAAACTTTAGAGCTTTATCGCTCTGATAGATTTTTTTAAAATGGTATTTTGGTGTAGTTTTAATTTGCTGCTACCCATGAAGTTGAGTTACTGTGGGCTTTTTTTTTTTTTTTTTTTTTTTTTTGCTGTTTCCTACAAAACAAATCAAACTCATTGAAAATGCTTGCTTGTACTGCCATGCTTTGCTATGTAGGAATTTGTAATTCTTATGGCAGGAAAGAGTTTGCTGTTTCCAACCCTCTCAATCAACCCCAATTTCAGTTTCATCCTACAGTTCAGTATGTAATTATTCAAATTAGAGATGACTCTCTGGCAACAAACTGAACCTCTGCAGAAAATGAACCGACTGCCATAAAAGGAAAATAAAAGCTGAATTTTTAACCTTGGAATCTGAGCTTTTGAAAACCAAACAAAAGGCTGCAGCCTTTCCAAATTACTGATTACACAAAAATTTCTGAATCCTGACATCTGATTTCTCCTGATTTAAATAAATGAATTGTAGCTCTCTCTTCTAGGTAGAAAAATAGACATATAAACACTGTTCATTCCTTAAATTCATTTACTTGCATAGTTCCTTCTATCACTGAAGATTAAGCCTCCTCTTTAATAACTTGAGTTACAAAATGTGCCCATTTTCTGGGTGGAAAAACAAGTTCTGATGAGAATTCCCATGTTGAGACAAATTGCAAGCCTGCTTACCAATAATGCAGAACTATTTCAATTTTCAGTAGCCATACTTTAGACTCTACAATTTCAAAACAAATATTTTAATGTAGCCTCTTCAATAATTAAACTCATTTCTAAACAGATGTGTAATTTAAAAGTTTAGTTGTGTTTTCATACCCAATATTCCTCTTAGTTGCATTTTTCCCTACCCAGATCTGACGTCCTAAATCTCTGGGTCTTGGGAAAATTGTTCAAGATTGTAGAAACAGTGAAAGCCTCAGCTAGAATAATAGTGAGAGCTAATATTTATGGAGCAATTACTATGTATCAGGCTCAAAGTTCTAAGAACTTTATGTTAACTCGTTTAACTTTCACAGCAGCCTAGGAGGCATGGATTTGAATGATTCCCTTTCTTACAGATGGAGAAACCAAAGCACCTGGGAGTTAAGTGCCTTGCTAAAAAGCACACCCAGCTGGTAACCATTAGGGTTCCAACCTGGAAAGTCTGATTCCATTGCCCCTGCTCTAAATCTACCCTGTTTTAAACTTCAGGACAATCTGATCCAACAACAGCGTTAGAAGCAAACTGCCTGAGGCTCATTGAGGTGGTGTGCCTTGCGTGAACTCCAACTTCCTGTTCTTGGTACAATAGCCATAAGGGAGAGTGGAAAAAGTAATTTTCCTGTCAAATCTTCCATGGATTATAAATTAACCCAGTATGGCTGAATTCAGAGAAATGACAATATAGTTAGTTTAGGAAGCCATATATGTAAGTTTGCTGAATTTAGTAAATAAAAATACAGACAAAAGGGGTTAGGGTATAGCTCAGTGGTAGAGCGCATGCTTAACATTCATGAGGTCATGGGTTCCATCCCCAGTACCTCCATCAAATACAAAAAATAATAAATAAATAAACATAAAAAAACCAAAATAAAAAAAATGTTTAATACAGACATGGGATTAAAATTGAATTTCAGATCATTGATAAACAACTTTTAGTATATCCCATGCAATATTTAGGACATATTTATGCTAAAAGATTATTCATTGCTTATCCAAAATTCAGATTTAATGGGCATTCTGTATTTTATCCAGCACCCTTACATACAATAAAAGGTAAAGTATTAATGGTATGTTTTGAAGGAGTGAGGTGGTGTTAGTTTCCAAGTGCTTTTACTTCTTACTTTATCCAGTTCTATATCATTTGACTTATTTACAATTACTGAGATTCTCAAAACCTTTCCCCAAACCCTCAGCAGACCTCAGATAATGCCCAGGGTTGAACCAGTCTTAGACAGGGGTAACAGGATGACTATGATTTGCTGGATTTACTCCAGGTAAGCAAATACTTTAAAAAACATATCAGGGGTTATATTAATAATAATAAGTACTGCTAAAGCTAACAATTATTTTATACCAGGCACTGTTGTAAGAGCTCTAGATAAGTTAATTCATTAAATTCTTAAAAAAAAAAACCAAACCCTGGGAGGTAGGTAATATTATTATACCCATTTTACAGATGACAAAACTTGAATGGTAGTGAGAGTAAATAATTTATGAAAAATAATTTATTAGGCGCTGCACTGTCAAATATGGCAGCCATGAGCCACATGTGGTTATTTAAACTAAAAAGAATTACATTTTAAAAATTCAGTTCCATAATTGCATTAGCCATATTACTTTAGTGTACAAAGGCCATATGTGGCTTATGGCTACTATGTTCAATGGTGTACATAAAATGGTTTGATCATTACAGACGGGACCAGCTTCATGGACGTGCACAGGGCCCCAGGGTTAGAAGGTTCCATGTTTGGTTTAATGTTTTGCTGTTGCTATCTTGGAACTCTCAATAATTTTTAAACAAAAGGCCCAACATTTTCATTTGTACTGGGCTCGGCAAATTATGTAGCAACTCCTGATGGCAGAAAGTTGCATCGGACAAGACTGCTGTGCATCAGAGAAGTGAAGACAGGCTATAATTAGAATAGACCTTATTGAAGAAGGAAGATTTGAACTGCTCAGATGTTGCCAAGAGCTGGTTTCTCCAGCTTGGAGTAAAAACAATTTTCCAGCCTCCTCTTTCCCCAAAAGGCCAACCAGATAAAAATCTTTACACAGTATTTGTAATCTCCTGCAATATAGTTGGGTCCTGAGCCCCCTTGGAACTGCCTCTTAAACTGACCGGCTGCTCCCACCCCACCTCACCCCATGTCTATCCTGGAACTGACCCTAGAGGAAAATTTCCCAACAGTCACTCCTAAACAAACAAACAAACCAAACCAAACCAAACCAAACCAAACAAAAAAAAAAAACTCCACCAAAAAACTAACTACAAAATCAGTGAACAAATTTTTCAAGCAGAAATAGTTCACATGTGAACACAGATATCACTTGAACCCAGCCTTCACATTGCCTGAATACTCCCAAATAAAGTGCCAGTGAGAGAGGCAAGCCCAAACCTAGATTCACAGTTGCAACAACCCAAACATGCTGACTTATCTTGACCACAACACCAAACCTTAATATTTCACCTTCCTGCACCACAAGGTTTTCACAATTATGAGAGGTGGAATTCTGTGTTTTCCCCTATCCTAACATGCAAATTCTGTGCCAGTTTTTTCACTTGGCAGCATACTAAATAAACTTACCTGATTAGGGTGAGAAGAGCTTTTACAGAAGCAGGGAGTAACAGAGAGAGCGTAGCAGCAAAGAGAGATCTTTCTGAGGTGGTTTCTTTGAGGTTAGCAGTTAAGGAACTATCATTTGTCAAAGAGAACATATGATTTCCAGATGTAAATCACTGGTTAATTTAGCTCAAGGGATATTAGGATATGAATCATGAAAACAGCAGAAGCTGTGTCCCTGAGAGGAAAACTCCAGGAGAATCATTACTAAGATTATAATGACAACCAAGTGGCAATTAGCTCCATTGGTTAAACTAATTAAATGAAAAAAAAATACTTTTAGAAAATAAAATTTCAGACGTTTAATAGTAAACCATTTTTACTACAGTTTCAGAATAGCTTTGAGAAGATATGAGCGCAATTTTGAGGATAGTTCTCTATATAACGAAGTGGTAAAAGTAGCAATAAATGGTGGAAAAACCACGTTAAAAACTGTGTGCAATTCACAAGTCCATGCTTTGTGTTCAGTATGCTAGAGGGTGCTCATGTTTGATGTCACAGTTGAGTCTTCATTAGACTGTTGCTCGTTTTGATCTTCTGTGACTGAATATTACAGAGCTTTTGGCTGGAGTTAGCCCGGAATATTTTTCCCACCCAAACTATTGAAATTTGTGCTATTTATCATTACTCAACAAAAATGAAAAAAGAATTACCTTATATCTTAATTATTTTGTACTTTCACAACTAAACTTTCACAACTAAACTAAACTAAAGTCGTTTATTTAAAATCTTTTAATATTTTGATTACCAGATTTTCACTTCCTTGACTTCTGGTGAGATTACGCATCTTTTATATATTCCTTTGAATCAAATCTTAAAAGATGAATCAGTGTTCAGCAGAGGGTAAAGTGTGAGCAAAAACATAGATCTATTAATTGCGTAGTATCAGGGGTGTTTTAGTGGGACTGAAATTGCTTTGTAAGTGGAAGAGTATGACATCAAGAAAAATGAGACAGCAAAGTAGACAGGTGTCAGATGACAAAGGGCCTAGAGTGCCACTTGTTTGGACTTCACCCTGTTCCACACTGTAAACAGGGCTGCAAAAGGCCATAGCTTTCAGCTGTGAGAAGAATGGAACGAGGTGAAAGCACAGAGACTGAAAGGAGGAGAGCACATTGGAGAGAATCACAGTGGTTCACAGAGAGGGAGCAGTGGTCTGGAGGTGAGGAGAGGAGGGGCAGCTAGGAGAGGGCTGAGGAGGACAGAAACCATGGTACCACCTGCACATTGTCTGTGTGGACAGGAAAGTGGGAAGCCAGTAGGAGAGTCAGTTTTCCAACAAAAGTATTGATGTGAATGGTTTTCCAGGAACGTTCTGCTCTAGCAAAAAAAAAAAAAAAAAAAAAAATGTTCCAGAGGGGTTCCGTTTAAACTTGTTAAATGTAATTTCAGTAAGGTTTGCTATGGAGATGAACATTTAAAAGAAAATCAGGAAACAGTGCACACTTACTTAAGGCAGAAGATATTTGTTGAAAAGAGCCAAAACTAAATGAGTCTGCAAGGAAAAAGAATGGAAAAATAAGAAGCCAAAAATATATTTTGTAAGTGGATAAAGGAAAGGAAAAGGAAAAGGAGGGCGGATGAAGATATGAAAGAAAAAAGGAGGGATTTTTATTTTTATCCATTTTTTTTACATTTACTTTTACATAAATGAACATTATGCTTTGAAAATATGGAGCAGTAAGTCATGGAAGAGAGTAAATTTTGAATCATATGTTTGATAAAAATCTCAAAGTGACTACAGCTACTAACTACTGCCTTGTTGAGTTCTGTTGAGAACGTGAATTTCACCAGGTAGCACTCTCTATCTCCTGATGTTATTTAACCTAAAAAAGAAATCATTATCTCTACTTTATAGAATGGAGTCTTCAGGCATGACAAAGGTTACTTGCACATGTTATCAGTTAGGTATTTGATTCTGTTAGTCATTTATTATTAGTCATTTATTTGACTGCTGGGATAATCTTCACAGGAGTTCTGAAATCCCCCAACATTCCAACTCTCTCCTGAACCAAATTTGCCCTCCTCAGAGTCTCCTTCTTAGACACAGCAATTATTGCAGCTATTTCTTTAAATTCGGACATGCCAATCTTTAGACAAATAATGATTTATTTTGGAATCAGTGACACTTTAAATGTGTGTCTATAAAAATCATCTTTGGTTGAAGGGGTCTGTGTAAAAACATATTGCTTTGCTATTCATAAAAACTGCTATGGAATAAATAAACAAATATTAACAGAGAAGGAATATATAATAGCGATGTTGGTTATTTCTGTCATTTTAATTAAGTAATTTAATTTTAGAAAATACAGAGAAGCACTGCTAAAGCCTGAATGTTTGTCCCCTCTCTCAAAATTCGTATGTTGAAATCCTGATGCCTGAGGTGATGGTATTAGGAGGTAGGGCCTTTAGGCGATGCTTAGGTCATGATAGTGGAGTCCTCATGACTAGGATTAGTGCTCATAAAAGAGGCACCAGACAGATCCTAGCCTCGTCCACCAAATAAAGACACAGCAAGGAGGCGCCAGCTATGAACCAGAAAGAGGGTTCTTACCAGAAGGTGGCCATACTAGTGCCTTGATCTTGGACTTCCAGCCTCCAGAACTGTAAGAAATAAATTTCTGTTTTTTATAAGCTACGTAGTCTGGATAATTTTTCATAGCAGCCCAAATGGACTAAGGCAAGCACCAAGAAAAAAAAATCATCTTCCATATTCCCACTAACCAGAACTAAACACTTTTGTCATATTAGCATTTTTTTCTAATATTTTAAAAGAAATATTAGTCTATTTTCATACTTACTATAGGAATTCACATAACAGAAATGCACAGATAAAAGTTCAAAAATCACTCCAAAGGTCCCACCCAGAAATAATTATTATTAGTTTTAGAATACTATTAGATATACCCTTCTAAGTATATACACAAAGAGGAATACTTTTATAAACATGGGATCACACTATTTATATTAAACATATTAAACTTAATCTTACATGAATGTAATAAAAGAAAAGAAATTAAAGAGAAACAGAAGGAATTGTTGAACTTCAAATATTTCTCTACCACAAGATATATTATTTTCTAAAGCGTTCTAAATATTCTAAAATATTAAAATGCTAGATTCACTGTGCTTTAAAAAAAAAAAACAAGTTTCAATTGGATAGATCATCAATGACTCCCTGCTTTAAAAGGTGAGAACATTAGCATCATTGCACTCCTATCCATCTCTTTATCCTCCCCCTGTTCAAAACATTTACCTTCTATTGTATAATTTTAACTCTCATAATTTTTAGCTGGCACAGCTAATGTACTGAAAAGTCCTCTGTCTACACCTCTGCCATTCTCAGACAGCTGCTCCTGAAGACTCTCCCCCAACCATCAACTCCCAACCAGGACTTTCCACTGTGACCCCACATCAGCAGCTCTGGATGATCCTCTTCCTCCCGCCATCTCTCTAACACAAGAGAAAGGTAAGTGGAAAAAGGCCTGGAGAATAAACAACTCCAGAATTTCACTTAGCTTGTGGGGAGAGGGAAAGAAGCTGTGCATAAGTTTAATTCTCTATGATTTTTTTTTTCAATTTCTCAGAATGTTCCACTTCAAAAGATATTTCTTGATTTTTTTTAATAATTAAAAAAATTGAAGTATAGTTGATTTACAATGTTGTGTTAGTTTCTGGTGTACAGCATAGTGATTCAGTCATATATATATCTTTTTGTATTCTTTTTCATTATAGGTTATTACAAGCTATTGAATATAGATCCCTGTGCTATAAGTGGGATCTTTTTTGTTTATCTAGTGTTATAATTTTTATTACACTAGAGTTCTGTGGAATGACAGATGTGAACAGTAGAACTCAGATGATACAACTGGCTTCTGAGAACTTCCTGAGGAAGTGGGGGCAGAAGGTCCAGGGAGAATAGGGTCAAAGGAGTCGGGGGAAGGGTATTTTTGTGTTATTGTGCCAGGCAGAGGATGCACCCCCATCTCAGAGGACAGCTACCAGTCTCTACTCATCCCCAGAAATCTCAGTATATAAGCTAAACATCTGGCTTGACAGCAGGGAACATTCTTTTAATGGTAGTTCAGAGGAATTGCTGTGTTTGCAGCTGTTTCTCCTTGATAAAATAATTGTTGTTTCAAATAAGAAATTATTATGTAGAATCAGAAATGAATGAAAAGTGGTGTCTTATCACAGCTTGACTTAGTGGTATGTAAATAGTTTGGGGAAAGGAAAGTGTAACAATCAAAAGCGAGATCATTATAGATGGTGGATAAGCACTTTCCTAACAAGGAAAAGGGAACAATGCCAGGGAAATGTGACATGTGACCGAAGAGGCACGGGTCACATGTCAAATCAATGACTACACACATTTTCTCACCCTTTTTCATGGAAAACACTGGCACTTAAAGTGGGTATTTGGTAATCTGTTTTGCCCAGAATGAAAGCTCACTTGTTACTGGAAGGCACAGGGAAGCCTGTAGGAACAGCTATGTGTATGATTTCAAAATATTTCAAAGGTCTTGTGTCAAGTGTCAAGCTGTAATCTGCCTACAATTAACTATTAAAGAAAATCAGTAAATGAATGATGCATCTCTTTTTTTGCCTGTTTCTGCAAAAAGCTATTGAGAGAGTGCAAATGACTTAGGTCCGAGGGTAAGAAGGGAGTCTGGGGGACCTGAAAAGAAGAGTAGTTAAGTGATTTATCTAACTACCTAACAATAGGACCTATGAATTTTCAGTGCATAGACCATTTAGCGTTTTTACTATGGCCTGATTTCCCCTTCCCATGATACTTGGCCATGGTAAAAATGCTAAATGGGCTATACATTGAAAATTCATAGGCCCTATTGTTAGGTAGTTAGATAAGTGGGGGCACCGGGCAGGTAGGTGGAGGAGAGGGAGGATGGTCCGGAAGATGACGTTGTGCCCACCTCCAGCATAAAGGGACTTTACTTCTTCTAAATGAGTGCCAGCAAGAAACCGGTTAGAACCGGACAGCCTTGACTGCACAGTAGCAGGAAGGACTTAACCGGACATGACCCAATGTTCATTGTATTATAATTAACACTGCGGCTTAGCCCCCCACCATGGTTTTTTCTGTGTACACCATAGGTAAGGACATGTGCAAAAGGGGCCAAACATGACTAAGCATTCCAGGGACAAGAGCCTACAATCAGTCAAAAGACCACCCCTAAGTGACAGTATAAGAGAAAGGGGAGACAAAAGCCGCCGCTTTTCCTCCCTTGGATCAGCCCACCTCCTGTTCTTGGAGGTGTCCTTTTCCTTTTTTAAATAAATATTTTAAAATCTTTCAGTACACAATGCACCATCTCCCGACTGTAAACTTATCTTTCAGATATGACAAGAACTGGGGACTTTACCTTTTGGGATAACACTGTGTTAAAGAGCAGAACAAGAGGAACTGGATAAGTACAGGGTAGCGAGAATCTCAGAACCCTGGAGCCCAGGTACTGACATGGCTTGTGTGTGTACTGTAAGCTGTTTCCAGGTGCTGATGTGGCTCCGCTGGCAAGGAGCACAGAACTCTCCGTAGGGTTCCTTTATCAGAGCCTCACTGAACCCAGAGAATTCCCTACCTTGTGTCTTCACCTTGCCGCATCCCAAAGAGGATCTAAAAGATGTCCCCAGAAGATCTTGCTCACTCAGTGTTATCTTTTGTTTATGCTGTTCACATTTCATTGTGATTTTTGATAAAATTTATGATAGAACAAATCAGTCTGTCGATTTCCATTCATTCCCAAATCCAGTCTTCTCAAACTTGGCCCTGAGACACCTCTTTCATATTTTTAGCTAGTGACCAGTATAGATTCAAAATAATATACAATCCTTATTTCATTTGTTAATAATCCTGTTTTGCCCTGTTCTTTCCTTGTTTTGGGCTTCTTGAGATTGCCAATTTATGGAATCCCAGGGTGTGGTCTTTAAAAACTGGAGGCACCTGTGCCCTCTCCCTCTTTCTGCAGCTGAAGAGAAAAGCAGATAGTATTTTGCATCATAAAATCACCTTGCAAAAGTTATTTCCATCAAAAGAATCTCTTCTCTTTCCTAAAGTTCCAGATAGTAGATATTTGAGGCTTCCAGGCTCTGTGGTCTTTGTTGTGACTACTCAATTCTGCTGCTGTAGCAAGAAAGCAGCCAAGTGAATGGGTGTAGCTGTGTTCCAACAGAACTTTATTTACAAAGACAGGAAGCTAGACCGGGCAGTCGCTTGCAGACCCTGTTAGCTGCCTACTCTTGTTAGACATTTGGTCTTGAGATTGTTGCAGTCCTTAATCCTTAAAAGGTTATAAACTATTGTCTTATTAATAATGTGTTGCCTTAGTAATAAATATTTAAATTGACATCCCTGGTTTCTAGAAGACATGAATACTTGTGAATTTTCTTTGTTGAACAGAGGATTTTTGGCCTTCCCTCTTTTTTCTCACGCATGAAGTTTCTCATGCATGCATGTATCACAGGTTAGGTTCTCTAGAAGCAAATAGTGAGGCAGAGCTTTGGAAGAAAGTTGTTTTATTAGGATCAATACAATACTTGTGAAAAGTAGGAAGGACACAGGACTGGGCAGAGAGAGAAAGAGAACTACTTTGTGGGTCCAAAAGCTTCATCTGATCTGGCACAGAACTCTGGGAGAACAAGACCCCAAATGGCGAAGACTTCATAACCCTACCTCCCTCAGTCACCAGATGCAGGCTGCCCCAGGAGGAGGGAGGCTTCGGGCAAAACAGCTCTCTGGAAAATGCTCATAGCTTAGAGGCTGCCTGCTGACTGCACTCCCAATTGCGGGGCATAAAGTCCTTTCTTGAAGAGTATCTTCATATCTGCCATACCAGCTCGATTTTTTATTTAAACAGAAAGTATGAGAGTGTATCTTACCTAAGTTAATACCAGTAATGGAGTAAGAACAGCTATAGAGCCACTGAGCGTGTTAATTTCATCCTCCTTATTCTGTTTCCACTTTTATATGTAGAAATATCTCTTAGTGGAGGGAAGAAAAGACTGTGGGATACTGACATTATGATGAAGAAATTTCTGGGCATTTTTTTCCTCCTCTATTTCTGCTCTTCCCTCCCCTACCTAGTTATCATTCACCTTCTGTTCTGCCTTCTTCCATTCTACCTCTTACCTTCTGGTTTCTCCATCTCTCTTTCACTGACTTAAATTCTATACAAGGTTGTTGAATAGCTTCATATATAAAGCAATACCTAGGGCTTGTGATGGAGAAAAATTTTACAAACTGCGCTCAAAATTTCCTTGTCTTTGACCACTATATATAATGCTGCTATGAGCATTCATGTACAAGTTTTTGCATGCATATATGTTTTTAATAATAATGCTTATATACCTATGAGTGAAATTGTTGATTTATGTAGTCACTCCATGTTTAGTCTTTTGAGTAACTGCCAAAATTTTTTCTAAAAACACTGCACCATTTTACATTCCCACCAGCAGTGTATGAGGTTTCCAATTTCTCCACATTCTCATCAATACTTGTCATTGTCATATTTTAAATTATATCCATCCTAGTGGGTCTGAAGTGGTATCTCATTGTGGTTTTGATTTACATTTCCCCAAGGACCAATGATGACCATCATTTCATGCCACAGTCCTCTTACTACATCTTTTTTTTAAAGTTATTTAGTGGATGCCCTGGAAATTACAATTAGTATATTAACTTGCAACCATTAAGTTTTTTTTAATAAAGTCTATTAATTTTTTTAATGGAGGTACTGGGACTTGAACCTAGGACCTCGTGCATGCTAAGCATGCACTCTACCACTGAGCTATACCCTCCCCCGCAACAATTAAGTTTAGATCAGTCGCAACTTAATTTTAGTAGTATATTGAGCAAAAACTTTGCCTCAATATAGCACCATTTCCATCTTCCTCCTTTGTGCTATTATTGTTACATGCATTACATGTTTATACATTATAAGCCTATGAACACAATTTTATAATTATTGCTTTATGCAACTATCTTTTAAATCAGAAGAAAAAAAGAGTTACTAACAAAAATACATTTATACAATCTTTTATATCTACGTGTGTAATAACCTTTACTGGCGCTTTTTATTTTTGGCGGGTAACTCTGAGTTACCACCTAGTGTCCTTTCATTTCAGCATGAACTCCCTGTAGTTTTTCTTGTCGGGCAAGTTTGCTAATGAGAAATCTGCTGCTTTGCTGGTTTTTTTAAAATTGGGAATGTCTGAATTTCTCCTTATTTTAGGCTGGCTGGATATGGAATTCTTGGTTGATAGTCTTTTTCTTTCAGCACTTTGAATATGTTATCACACTGTCTTCTGGCCTCTGTAGTTTCTGATAAGAAGTCAGCTGTAAATTTTATTGAGTATCCCTTGTATTTGTGAGTCATTTTTCTCTTGCTGCTTTCAGGATTCTCTCATTGTCTTTGGCTTTTGATGGTTTGCCTGTGATGTATCTAGGTTTGGAGCTCTTTAAATTTGTCCTACACATTGAACATCTTGGAGGTGTAGATTAATATCTTTTATCAAATTTGGTTTATTTTTGGCTATTATTTTGTTCTCTCTGCCTCTTTCTTTCCTCTCCTTCTGAGACTTTTCTTATGCACACATTGGTATGCTTTATGATGTTCTGAAGTTCCCTTAGGATCGTTCATTTTTATTTCTTTTTTTAAATTTTTAGCTGAAGTATAATCTACTTACAATACTGTATTAGGTGTACAAGATAGTGATTCAATATTTTTATACATTACAAAATGATCACAATTGTGTTGCCATTCAAAATTGTTACAATATTATTGACTACCTTTGTTATGCTGTAATTACATATCTGACATTCATTTCATCTGTTTGTTTTTATTCACTCATTTTACTTTCTATTCCTCAGACTAGATAACCTCAACTGACTCATTCGTCTCAATTCACTGATTCATTCTTTTGCCAGCTCAAATCTGCTGTTGAACCCACTGAGCATGATTAATAAACGTTATTTTATTTAAAAATATGAACATATATGTACCATACAAGCAGTGAATACTCGCTTTTTTCACATTGCCAAAAAATGTACCACTTACGAAAAAAAGGATAATATTTTAGGCCAAAAAGAAAATAACTGCAAGAGGTATAATTTGTATTGACTATCTCCTAAGATCATAAAATGCAGTAAATTCTAACCACTCTGAAATTTAGAAACTCTCTTAAATAAATACTGGGTTCAAAAAATAAAACTATATTGGGAATTACAGATCATTTGTATTTGTCTTTATCTGCCTTATTTCACTAAGCATAATACCCTCCAGGTCCATCCATGTTGTTGCAAATAGCAAAATTTCATTCTTTTTTTTTTTTTTTTTACAGCTGAGTAATATTCCATTTAGAGTATGTGTGCTTGTGTGTGTGTGTATCTCACATCTTCTTTATCCATTCATCTGTTGATGAACACATATGTTGCTTCCATACCTTGGCTATTGTAAATAATGCTGCTTTGAACGTTTGGGTCCATGTATTTTTGAATTAGAGTTACCATTTTCTTCAGATATACACTCAGGAGTCGAATTGCTGAATCATATGGTAATTTTATTTTTAGTTTTTTGAGGAACTTCCAGAAGGGATGCATAGATCTAATTTCCCCCTTTCTGCATACTGAAGAAAAGACTATAAAATGAAATGGCACTGGATTGTTGCAGCCTACTATGTACTGAATAATTAATGTCTCGCATGAGATGCCATTTATAACTGAGTGAGTCAGAGTTTGGGAAGTGTACCGTCAACTACTGTACTTATTTATTCTGCATAGGTTATGGGGTTCAAAGGATCTCTGAGATGAGGATGGGGATATCTCTCCTGCAGAAATGGTAGACTTATTATTAGTTTTTTGGAGAAAGAATAAAAGTAGCTTTGGATTAGGGGAGGGGAGGACTTCACCCTCTTGCTTGGTTGGTGGCAGTTGGACCTGACTCTGGTTAAGGAGGACATGACTGAGATAATGACTGTGGGAGATAAGATGGCTTTGGCTACTTGTGACATGCTAAGGGCTAAAGAGGAAAATCGCTACAGGGGATCCTCAGTGCAAAGCAATGGCTGATTGACTCTAGGACTAATATCTAAATTTCCATTTTATATTTTTTCTTGTGTATGTTCTACTTCCCCTTTAATATTTTTCAACCTTCACTAAAGTTTCAAGTGCTACGGTCCAGTGTAATCCACATGGTGGGGCATTAGGAATATGCCTGTGTTTACAGCTGAAACAGAGTAATGTAGGAATGTGAGTTTTCCCCCATTACTCCCTCTCCCCTGAAGTCAGCTTGGTGGTAGTTGTCAGAAAACTGAATGAACATCTTGGCTGAGTAGAGAGTATTTGTCATATGCCAGGCAACAGCTCAGTGCAGGTGGACACCATATTGCCAATGTGAGATATCTTCCCTACCAATATTCCAAACAGAGGAAACTGGTCGGTGTTGCAAGATATTCTGTTATCATGTAGATGAGACTGACTATCTAGCCAGTGGATATTTTAGTTACAGCACATCCATCACGTAGAAAGAGTCATCCATGCCAGCTAGGATAATGTGGCAATTAGATTATTCTAGCTTGTGGTACTTAATAACGACCACAGAAAGTTCAATAAAGAACTAAATTACCCATGGTTAATAATTACTAATAAAGTGAGTTTATTACCTTCTCAAAAATGTCTAATACTGAGAAAGAATATGACAAGAACAGAAAATTCAGTTTACACCAAAAGAAAACCAGATTTAAAATGAGTGCAGCCTGTTTCCCCTATGATTTTTTCCCCTATAATCTCTTTGACTAGAATGGAGGGACATAAGTTGACCAAGATATATAGACAAATGTTTTTATGTTAAAAACAGATGTTGTTTGGCATTTCTTTGTTTATGGACCAAAGGTACAAAAATGTTCCTGTTTCCCAGGAAAATTCTAGGACACTCAAGATTGTTAATAACCCAGTGTTTTCTGTGTGTGTGTTTTTTTTTTTTTTTTTTTGCATGTCAGGATTCCAATTACACTGCATAGTAGTCCTAAACACATGCTGAAGGGATTATTTGCTTACTACAATAGCACTGTGGGAAACTTAGCTTGATTTACAAAGTATTATAGTTCTTCAAAGGCACAAACATTAAAAAAAAATTAATTGGAGATGGGCAGCAAAGAGGGAAGCACACATACTAAGATACATGTATTATTTTGTTTTCAGCATCAGTTTTGTCACAAAAGCATTGCAGTTCAGTTACCCTGTGTATAGACAAAATATCTGCAGATTTTTAAAGTTACAGATTCTATTCTGATTGGTAGAATATTGTACTTGTGTGGACACAACTATGCATTGTACATGCATCACAGCAAATCATAGGTACACTTATGTTGTACAGATATTTTAATGAACTAGAACAAGGGCTGGCAAACCTGAGGGTCAAGATCAGCCACACATTTGTTTACATATTATCTTCAAGCCTAGAGTCAGTCAAACTGCAGAGTTTGAGGGCACAGTCCCCAAGACTGCTGAAAGTTTGAGAGGTTCCTAAAAGCACCCTCATGTTTGATAATTCACCAGAAGGATTCACAGAATTTACTGAATATTGTTATACTCATGATGTGGTTTAATACAGGGAAATGATACAGATTAATACCAGCCAAAGGAAGAGATGCATATGCCACAGTTGGGAGTTTCAAAACAAACGCAAAGAGAGTTCCAAATGCAAAGCTTTTGTTGTCCTTTCCCATGGAGTGAGGACCCATTAACCTCCCAGCATTGATGTCTGACAATATGCAGGGAGTATCACCAGGGAAGATCACCTGAGCCTTGGTGTCCAGAGTTTTATTGGAGCTTCATTCCATAGGCATAACTGATCAATTTCTCACTTCTATGGTTGAACTCGGTCTCTGGGTCAACTGATACCATATGACTTAAATCACATGGTCTTTCTGGTATGGCCAGTTTGCACCCTAAACAACAATCCTAGTAGTTATGACATAGATCACTTTCCAGAAGCATTCTTGTGCCTGCTGATCAAAAATAAATTAATTACAAATTTAAAATATAATTAATGCCAATATCAATATTTGGTCCTAAGACATTCAGAGGCAAATAACACTGGCAAGAAAAAGGATGATATGTAGGGAGTCTCCTTTCTAAAGCTGGATTTAAACCTCTAAACATTGTTTTGTTTTGTTTTGCACTGAGTAGGGTGATTAAATTTTAGGAAAGAGCATAGTAGGGACCTACCATGCCATCAATAAATGTTTACCGAGGGCCTCCTTTCAGCAAGGCAACTGCCAGGCACACAAGTTCTCTAATCTTTCACATACCTGTTCCAGACCATGTAGGAGAAAAAAGGTGATTTACAAGCTAAGGTACAGAATTATTTAATTCAAAACAGTTTATCTAGATCTGTAAAGTTAACTTTTTTTCAAATCTAAGCTCTGTGAAGATTTGGGGTTTTTTACTCACATCGTTTAAATCAAAACTAAGAAATATTTTTTCTCCTGAACTTATTTTTAGGTTGTTAACATAATGGATGGTCATTAAATAAATGAAAAGCATTGTAGAAAAAGAAAACAAATAGTCCGTTGTCTCATCTACTTTCTTTTCTAATTTTAGGTTTTTAAAATGAAGTTGTATCTCTACTCTTTATATACAATATTCAATATATCTTACCTTTCCCCTATTCACTATTATACTTGTTTTTCCATGTTATTACACATTTTTAAAAACCATCATTTTGAAGGTTATATAATAATCTTTGTGTGGACTTAGCATTATTGATTCAATCATTTGAATTATTTTTCTATATTTTTCTCAAATGGTTTTATTTCCTTGTTTGTTTGGTGGGCTAAGTGTAAAATGTCACTTCAAAAAAAATTTTTTTCCAAATCATTTCAAGACATAGGGTAATCTAGAACCTTTCTTCTAATACTTTTCAATTGCTTATATAATAAAACACATGTATTTACATATGAATTAAGTTTAATAATCAATTGAAATAAGCTTTCTTATTTATATATTTCTTTACTTTGACAAATATTTAGAACTATTTAATACTGTGTCTCATTTGTATGTTTAATCAAGTCGAATTTTCAGAAACTTTCCACATAAAGGAACAAAAACCAGCGTTGTCTAGTAAGAAGAGATTGTCTCAATCAGTGTGGTTTAGCCTGAGGTGGGCAGTCACAAGGTTCGAGGATGAGAGGAGTCCTTTATGATTCTGCCCCACCAGAAGGCAGGAAGTGTGGTTTGAGTCTCAGCTCTGCCTCCGCCCTCTCCTCTTGATGTTTCTACTTCTCTCTGCAGGTCATTTCATCATGACCTCCCTCTTCTTCTGCATGGAAGTGCGTGACATTTATTTACCCCCTGTTGCTCAGCCTAACCCCTTCTCTCCACTTTCCCAGTATTGTCAAGGTTCTTTGTTCTGAAGTGAGGTTGTTTCTTCCCTCACGTGACACAGAGAAATCTGTTCTCAGTATCTTGCTGTGCTTCTAGCGATAATAGCTCTTTATTTAGCTTCCTCTCTATTACAGCTTTTCTCTCCCTAGGAATTTGGCATGAGTTTCCGAGGGCTGGATGGGAAGGCAATCGAGTGATGAATCTCCCGCTGCACCCAGAATTGTCCTCTTTCTCAGACCTCAGCCCTGTTCACAGAACAAGCCTGGGATCTCCCATCCCCTCCTCTGGGGCAGAATTCTTTCCCCACCAAGCACATTGCCTGTCAGAGGCTAAAGGAGGAGTTTCTGCTCCCCAGTGGCTTCAGGGCCTCAGGCTTAGAGGCTGGCTGTCAGCATCTCCCACTGTCTTTCCCATGATGCTCCTCGATCCTCTTAAAGTTGTGCTCTGGAGAGCCTGTCTACAGGCTACCCTGACACGTTTAGACTTGTCTGAATTTTCAACTTCTCAACTTGAGCGAATGCTCTGGGACCCTCACTCCATTGATTTAGAAATTATTGGACTGATTATTCTTGTGTTAACATTAATTTTTAAATCTCACATCACTAAATCTCCACTGAGTTTATTTTTCAAATTCATTTGTGTACCAAACTACAATTTAATCAGGAAACTAGTCCAATACTCTTGTGAAAATGTGATTAATTTCTTTGGAACCTTGCCTGACAAAGTAGTTATTTTCTGTTCTTATTTTATGATCACTCTTTTTCCTGTGCTCTTTATGGGGAAAAGTGGATGACAATGCAGGCAAAGGAAGGCAAATAAATTTAAAAATTTTTAAATGGAAATTTCATTGTTCTTAAAATCTTTTTAGAAACTTTTACTACAGATTTTATGTACTATGGTAAAATGTAGCATTTATGGCAAAGATTTAGAAGGTATAGCAAAAACTACTATTAACAAAGAAAGTAATTTTTAAAAAAGGTTAGAAAAGCTGTTAGGTGAGTGCAAATCTGATGTGAAAGGAATTTCTTAATTCCATCCATCCATCCATCCATCCATCCATCCATCCACCCATCCATCCATCCATGCAATCATTTAATTTCATATTATGCTGGTTGCTGTCCTGAGTATCAAGGATGTGAAAATGATCAAGGTATAGTGTGTACCCCAGAGGAATATATAATCTTTTTTAGAATTGGTTTTAATTAATTGATTGATTTTTTAAAGTTTTTTTTGGGGGGGTATTTATTTATTTATTTATTTATTTATTTATTTACTTATTTATTTAAATGGAGGTACTGAGGATTGAACCCAGGACCTCATGCATAGTAAGCATGTACTCTGTCACTAAGCTATACCCTCCCCCTGAGGGATATATAATCTAAAGGGGGACAGAGATACATCAAAATGTATGATAGACATGGTTGATGCCCCAGATCACATTTTTTGGCCACTTCTGGCTTGAGCTATGGTAGTCAGTAACCATGAATGTTGATGGCTTGTCATTACTAGTGTCCACTGAGTTTCTCAGCTTTATTGCCTCAGGGATTTCCCTGAAGCTACTCTACTGGCATTGTGTGTGAGTGTGTGTGTATGTGTGTGTGTATATGATGAATGCCCCTGAGAAAATCCCAACCAATACCCACACTTGCAAACTTCTTAATCCCTCCTTTATTGGCTTTCTCTCTTTATCTGACTCATTCTTCCCTCTCCCTCACTCTGGCTTCCTGGGAATACCACCCAAATAAACTACTCATACCCAAGTTCCTTCTCCCTTTCACCCAAGATCCTGCTTTTGGCAGAACCCAGTTCTTATATTACCAATACAAAGTAATCATATCTATAGATGATGGAGATATAAACAGAGTGCTCTTGTTCTACAGAGGGTTGAGCAACTAATTCTCTGAGTAGGACTTGCCAGGAAGGACTATCACAGGAGCCAAAGAAAGGGAGAAATTAGAGATTGACAGTTGAAAGATAAGGCTCTCCAATTTCTTTACTTATAGGTCAATATGAGATAAACAGTCCTGGGATGATGTAATAGAGACTACTTTGCATATCTCTAATTATTTGCATGAGTTATACTTGCCTGAGCCCTTCTGGACCTTCTGGAAGAGTGAATGATGAGACAAGTTGGAGCTAATGCCCAGTTCTCAGACTAAGCAGCTTTTAGAACTAAGAATAGGAACAGTTCTATGCTTTGACCTTTGAAATCAACCCTTGACCAGGGAGGTTGCTTCAAGGTAGGAGAATGTCAGGATACCCAGGGTTGGTCCAGGGGTTATGGTTGTGGTCAGGGATCAAATAACAGTTTGCTTGCAATGCCTTGTGGTGGCTTTCTATTGTCTTGTAACCAAGTTCCCAGGAGAATGTGTGCCAGGTTTCATGAGAGAGGGGCTGTGAAAATTTAGAGAGGGTCAAAAGGAAAAACTGTGATTCATCAGATCATAGTCAAAAAAAAAAAAAAAAAAAACCACCTGAAATCATGAGAACCTCTCTGTGGAAGTTGTATCAGAAGAACTCAGAGCCTTGGCTAAGACCTCTAGAGAGTATGAGATTTGAGCAGGTGGACACTGGTGTTAATGGAAGGAACATTGTCATCTCTCAGCTCTAGAGCCTAAAACCATGCCAAGAGGCAGACAGAACCATCAAAGTTCCTGAGGCCACAAATGGGGGGAAGCCAACTGTGGCAGCTGCACCATCCTTGGACTGGTCAGACGGAGGAAATCATTCAGTGGGGGTGGAGTGAGAGCTCGGGTTCTCAGACAGAGACAATGAATATGGTTATCCACATTTCTGTCACTTTTGCTCCAGTCATTTGATAGACACTGGGGAAGCATGAATTACAAAGGCATGCTTAATAAACCAACAAGATTATGCTACTTCTTTAGAAAAATCAACATGGATTTCTCCATACAGGCAACAGAATAAAGCCTAATGTAGAATGCCAGGACAAACAATACAAACCCCCAGATATGAGGCCTCTGTTTCTCAAAATGATTCTTAAAATATCTTTCAGATTCACCTCACTTCTCTGAGTTTCCGTTTTCTCATTTGTATGAGATGATAATACCTCCGGGAAGTATGTTGCATATGAGAAAACATCTGTTGAGCCTCCAGCATCTCAGTGCCTGACATATGTCAGGCCTTCAAGACTTTTTGGCTATCTCTACCTTCTCCTCTCATGAGGTAAGGAAGAGAAGAGATTTCTTTAAAAAAAATTCTCAGCATTAAAGTAAAGGGAGAACCTGAAAGCAACCTTTCTTTCCTTAAAGACCTAAAAAAGATTTGGGGTATTTCTTTCAGGAGATCAGAAAATGGATTAGATTGCTGTGATTATTTCCTTTCTTTCAGGAGTTTCCTGAAAATTTAAGCCTAATTTGCAATCTAAGAATTACAAACTGTCCTTACTTTGAGGCCTTTCATGAAATTGTATAGACATTAGGTAATATCAAGTATGATTATATAATTCATGGTTCATGAAAAAAACAAAATCAGTTCTCTGAAAATGTACTTAGATAAAAATAACAGTAGTCTTCTTTTTATCTATTCACACAGGAACAGATTGAATATCCAAAGTAGTCACAGGACGTAATACTTATTTTACTGTTTTGCTATATTTATATATTACCATATACTGCTATATATAACTATATATATTGCTATGTTTATATACTTTCTTACTACTATATAATTTACTATATACTATATATTATATACCATATATATCATATACATTATAAATCATATACTATTATATATTATATACATATATTATATACCATATCCATTATATACCATACTTTACCACACCATACATTATATACTATATACCATAATTTACTACATAATTTATATATTTTACTATAATACGATTTTACTTTTTTAAAAAGTATTTTAAATATGATCACTGGTAAATGCCTCCTTGATATTTAGTTATATATATATATATATATGTTGTGTGTGTACCTAATGTATATATATATGCAAAAATGTCTTTCTGTCTTGCAAAATGAGGATAATTTCACCTAATGTTCTTATGCAGACTGTTCTAGGTAATAAAACGAGCTCTACAGTTAGTTTTTGCATCTCATTGGCTCTACCATTTGAAATGCTTCCATGGTCTTCCTATGAAGTCATCGTTTAGAATTCAGATTTTCAGTCCAGAAGATTTTATCACAGTAGCTGCACAATTCTGCTTGTATTGACCGCTAAAATGCTTACTCTTAATTTTATATTTGGGCTTACTCTGACCAAAGATGTTAAGTGGCAATCTCTTTTTTAAGCTAAGGAATCTTAACTGTAAACACAACTATTTCTTGAATACCTTCTTTGAGCAAGATGCCGTGCTAGGCTCTGTAAATAATATAAAGATGAAAATTTCTCCCTGCCTTCAGGAGCTCACATCATGGACAGAGACACATACATTCATTCACTCCAAATATTGAGAATTACCATATATGCTGGAAATGTGCTAATAACTTTATACCCATAGGTGATGGTATATTGTGAATTCTATAACAGAGATACAGAATTATTTTAGATACTATGGGAAAGCTGACACAAGTTTGGATTAGGGATTGCCAGTAAGGATTTCATTATTCAAAATTGGCCATGAAGGGTTGATTGGACTTGACAAGTGAGAATGGAGTGGGAGGAGGACATTCTTGGCAGCAGGGACTCTATGTGCATGTATAGTCATAGATAAACTGAGACTCAAAACGTACATTTATTTTTGGTAAGTTTATTGTGTTCCCATACTACACAATACTTCTATCCAATCAATTATAAAAGAATGCCACTATGATGTAATGATCCAAAGGCTACTCAGACCATTCTGCCTCTTGAACAGCATATAATCACATGGGAAAAGGTGATTACTTTAGTGGCAGCTGGTTGGGCTAGATAATGGGTAGTGATATGAATCTGTCTATGGGTCTCAAGGGCTATAATCAAGTTGCCAACAGGGCTGGGTTACTTTTTGGACTCTCAGGGAGAATTGTTTCTTTGCTTGTTTAGGCTGTTGGCAGAATGTATCCTCATGGCTTTAGGACTCATGCTTCCATTTCCTTGTTGGCTGTCAGGTTGGGGGTTATTCCCAGTTTCTAAAAGTCACTCTCATGCCTTGGCTCCTGAACCCCTTCCTCTGTATTCAAACCCAGCAACTCTTCTGCCTTCCCTTCCACTTTTAAGGGCTCACATGATTCCACTGGGCTCATCTGGATAATGCAGGATACTCTCCCACCTCAAAGTTCTTAGTCTTCATCATATCTACAAAGTCCCTTTTGCCATGTAAGGTGACACATTCACAGGTACCAGGGATTAGAGTGTGAACATCTTTGGAGGACCATTATTTGGCCTACCATATGGTGCCTTTATCTCCTCAGATCCCTCCTGGAAGTGTAGCCAGTGGCAGAACAGAGGGCCACTTATGCTTCTGTTAGTGTGTGGTGGGTATCAGCAGCAGCATAGCTGGAGACTGAGTCCACTGTGAGAGATGATGGATTTCAATTTTAGTAACCCATTAATGAACCCAGAGTCCAATGACACTTTTGAAATAAGAAATGTAAATTTCTTTTCTTTCTTTTTTTTTTTTTTTTTTTTTTTTTGCAGGGGGGAGGTAATCAGTTTCATTTATTTATTTATTTAGTTTTTCGATGGAGGTATTGGGAATTGAACCCAGGACCTCGTGCATGCTAAGCATGCGCTCTAACACTTGAGCAATACACTTCCCCCAAGGAAATGTAAATTTCTAACTTGACATTTTCTTAACACTTAACAGCCATAAGCTAGCCAGTATAGAAAACATGGAATTCAAACGACAGCCCTGGCCCAACGGATTCACAAATTAGTAAGATGGAGGGAGAAGCAGCATGATGATGGTGAGGCAGACCCTAAGGTAAGGAAGAAACAGAATTAGGGAGGGCTGAGCCACTGGCACAGATTAATAGAATGTTAAAGCTGTTTAAAGTACCCGAGATATCATTTAGCCATGTCCTGGGCTTTCTAGGAAGTTTCTTGGGAACAGACCCTCCCCTTACAGCTTGTTCACTGCTTCATCTCCAACATCAAAGACATTTTTCACCACTTGGTAGGTGCTCAACAAATACTTGTTGATTGACTAGTGTGGAATTCAGAGAGGTGAACTGCTATGATCAAGGACACACAGCTGGTTTATGGTAGAGCTGGGTCTAGAAACTGGTTTTGATTCTTCATTCTTTTATGAAATTTAGGAGGCAGCTCCTAGAAAATGAACTACTCCAACAGATGAAGCCTTCTGTAATGCACTCTCTCTACCTTGTACATAGCATTTCTTCTTCCTATATGAAATATTACCAACCAAACCTATCAATTTAATGTCTGAAATGTGAGTTAAGAGACCCGAGTTCTGTTCTTAGTTCCTCTAACCACTTCCTTTGTGACTGAGGCAAATGACATAAACTGTCCAAATTCAGTTTCTTCTTTGGTCATGAGAGAGGCTAAAGGTCCTTTCAGTTCTTGTGTCCTGTAATTCCAAGTTTCATGAAAGGTAATTAACAAGCTCACCTGTGGACCGTGTGTCTGCATGTCCTTATATCAGTGTTCTTGAGGTGTGGTCAGCACATCACCTCTATCAGAATCACCTGGGGTCCTTTAACTATGCTGATTTTGTAACTGTTAAAAAGAAAATTAGACACATAGCTGTTGATTCAGAGAGATTTCCATTAGGTTATACTTCCCAATCTTTTTCACCTTTATAGTCATGCTACACATAAAAAGTGATAGTATTTATGTGGTGTACTAGGGTAAGAAACCTTAGACTGTCTCTTTGCCAATGCACATCTCACTGAGAAACTTCGCCACTGAGTGAGAAAAACAAGTTGCAGGAAAAAAAAAGTATGATCCCGTTTTTCAAGACAATGCCAAAACTCTGTATGATTATATAAAAGCATGTCTGTATGAATATGTATTATATGTTTGTATACATTTGTGTGAGACGTATTATGTGCTTGTATGTATACAATATTGTAATATTGAAAGGAACGTACTAGGTTAAGTGAAGTGAGAAAAGAAAACAAGAAAATTTTTTTTTAAAGGTTTAAACCTTTTTAAAGCTATTCGTAGCATAGTATATGCTATGAATCCATTAATGCATTTATATAAAAGAATGTATTCCTATATAAAGACATTTTAAAATAAAATTAAAAATGCAAGTCCAGGGCCCCCTACCTTAGATCCTGTAAAGCCAAATCTCAGGGTTAGGAGATATGGAGAAGTGGGTGTCTGCATCCTTACAAATATTCCAAGTGATTCTGTAACAGTGAAGTATGTAAATCTTTGCATTAAGTGCTAATATCAGTTAGCCAAAAACAGCATAGTGGGAACTTTCCATCCTGCAATGCAGGCTCAGCTGATCCTCATTGTCTTGGAACCTAGTAGATGCATAATAAATAGAAGCTGATTATTTTGAGCCATTTGGAGGACAGGTGGAGGGAGTCAGGGCCAAAGTGGTGAGAGAAACCCATCAGGCAATCAAGCTCAGAAGAGATGAAGAAAAACACCTAAGAACAACGGACTGCGCCCCCTTGGCACTTTTGAACATTCAACGCTATTTGTTAGGCACTAAATACATCCAAGACACTTTTCTGTATCTTATTTAATTCTTAAAAAACCCGTTACAGACTTAGAGAGGTGAAGTGGGTAGCACAAGTAGTATCAGAAGTGGGATTTGAACCTGCCACGTTTTGAGCTCTGAGCTATAAACTAGATTCCTGGCAGCTGCTGAGGATAGGAGGGTGAGCACAATAGATTGCTCTTTTTCACATCCCCAGTCTTGCAGCTCTGCCATGATTATTCCCGCGTGCTGTGTCTTATTAGTTGACACTCCGAGTCAGCTGCCTAGAAGCAGCTTCTTTGTCATATATTCCATTCTGGAACCCCTCAAAGAGAGATTACAGCAAATGTGGTTTTTTGTCTATCATCTGTAGCTAGTGTTTTCACAGTGAGGAGAAACTATTCCCAGGTGACTTTGTATAATGCAAAAAGGCCAAGAAGACTAACTCTAGTTCCTTCCAATTCTGAGTGAATTAGACCTACCAAGTGAAAATAATTCTGGCTTTTTGTAGTTTTATCTGCTAAGTGTTTTGCCGTTAGAGCAAGAGGAAGAGAGGGAGGAAAGAGATGCCCTCTAACTGAGTTCAGGGGTGGGGCAATGAGAGGTACAAATAAGTTCCTTACACATACTCATTTTTGGTCATCTCTGGTGTTGGGTAGTGAATAGGAAAAAATCAGAGGTGTGTATTTCGCTCCAAATGTTAGAAAGAAAACAAAAATAGCATCTTTCCGTCATCCACTAGCATTAACTTAAGGGTCTTGATCTCTGCACCTGTGCACCCTCTGCGATCATTTCCGGGGAAGTAGCCATTTTGCAGATTCTGGAGGATGATGGCAACGGCTGGACACTGATACAGAATCTCTTTTCCCCAAACCTACGTGGAGCCAGTCGGGATCCGCAACGCCAATGCTGGTTTCCGGGATTTAGCAGCTACCTAGAGTCTGAAAAACCGGAAGACGGGAAGCTGGGATTCCCAGGTGTGCCAAATTCATTAGCTAGGATAAGGCCTCGCGGGCGTGATCTTTGGAGACTCGTGAGGAGCTTCTCCAGTTTCCCGCGCCTCTCCGCCGGGTTAAGCAGCCATTCCTTTCCTAGGTGTGCAGCCTGCGTCCCAAGCTGCATTCCCAACCTGGGGCAGTGGGGTCAGCCTACGTCTTTGTTGCCCACAAAGTGCCACCTCTTCCCTAGACTACGCTCAGCCAAAAAGGGGCCGGCCGCCTTTAAGTCGATTAGACAACTCGGCCCGTCTAGATGCAGAATCTCGGTCGGGCCTCACCGCCGCTCTCTGCTCCCAGCTCCCTCCGCCCCTAGTTCCTACTTCGGTCGTAGCCAAAGCCCGGAACGCTGGATCCCGGCGCGAAGGAACGGGGCGGCGAACCAAGAGCGGCGCGGGCGGCCGGGAGCCCGGCGCACCGGGCATGCTCAGTGGCACGGCTGGCTGGGTGGCCTCACGAGCGGCACCCGGATCTGTTCGGCGGCGGCGGCGGCGGCGACGTGAGCGCGCAGGGGGGCGGCTGGCCTCGCCTCGTCTCTCTCTCTGCGCCTGGGTCGGGTGGGTGACGCCGAGCGCGAGATGTCGGATTTTGACAGTAACCCGTTTGCCGACCCGGATCTCAACAACCCCTTCAAGGTGAGCGTGGTCCCCGGTATCTCCCGCTGCCGTGGTGCGTCGTTGTTTGTTTAAACGGACAAGTTCCTTCGCGCCCACTGCGCCCGCCACTCGGCCCCCCTCAGCCGCCTAGACAGAGGTCGGGGCCGCCGCACTCCTTTTGGGGGTCGCGCCTCGGCCCCCGCGTCACTCGTTTGGAGGTCGGAGTGGAACCTCCTCAGCTCCCCGGCCGCCTTTCGCCAAGTCCCTGACTGGAGAGGGTCGTGCCCTGGCCCGGGGCTGGGGGTTCCCGGCCAGCCTCTCGGGAGCGGGTAGAGTGAGAGCCCCGAGAAGGTGGAGTTGTCACCTGTCTGGCAAGTGTGGCGGGCCGGGCCGGGACGCGGACCGGGACGCGGCGAAGAGGGGGCTCACCCTGCCGGGGGGGGGGTTGTTATGGGGACCCGAGGCGGCGGCGGCAGCGGAGAGCCGCGCGGGGGTGATGGCAGAGGTACGGAGGAGAGGTGAGGGCCCCCAGTACGCTGCAATTAAAAAAAAAAAAGGTGGTGTTTTTGTTTTTTAAACTTGTGTTGCACCCAGATACCACCAGCGGCGCTGCCATCCCTTCTCCCCACCATTTGTCTGTGATTGAAGGTAGTGATATCAAAGCATAAGTTAAATATAAGTGAACACACCTGGAAAACAATAGTGCACGTGGACGATCATTTTCCTACCTAACTGCTATTAGCAATGTAAGCGACGGGATATTTTCCAAGCTCCTGGTGCGTCAGCGGTTCTCTGGGCTGTATGAGGATACCATTTCCCACATGAGCGCCTTTCCTTCTTGGAGGCGACCTTTATCAACCCAGCTTCGAAAGGTCTTGGCATAGAAATGGGCAAACGAAGGCGGCTGAGATGTTCATTATCTGCGCTTAAATTAATACAACATATAAATATCTTTTTAAAAGTACCACTCCAGGTTTCTTAATGAGCTCAGTTGCTTTGCACGTGTCGTTTGTATCCGACTGTTGGTTGAAGTTGGTTGTTTAATTTCCTCTGGATATTCCCCTGGATACGTAATTTGTGGTCACACAAATTTCACTCCTGGCTTGTTGAGTTTACATCTCTTCTTTTTTACTCCTGGTTTTCTCTCTTATTAAGAATCCTGGAAGAGGAAAAGTATCCCTCTTCTGATATTTCTTGGAGGGTTATGTTAATGAAATGATTCTGGTTGTTACTGACAGCTTGACTGACTGTAGAAATGAATAGACTCAGTCAGCTATTCCTTTGCCTCTAATGTCACTTAAGAAAATTCCATACAACTGGCCTGAAACTTTAAAGATGAGATGATTGTACTTGGAGAATTTTTTTTCCCCCATAAGTTTAGTATTTAGTATTCCATCATTCCATCTTGTGGAGAATTAGATGATTCTTAAATCATAGACATTCTAAAGAGACATTTCATAACTTGCCAGATAGGTGTTATTTTAGAATATTTTGAAGGTGTAGCATTAAGAACTTATAAGTTAATTCAGGTAATTCATTGATGCTGTTTTATTCAGTATCTGACAGTTTGGCTATTTTCTATTTGGTCATTCCATTTCCTGGATCATTTTTTATATCTGGTTCTCTTGTAAGAGCAAGACATAACTGCTGTTTTGTGACATCTAATGTTGCCGTGACACTTCTTCTGCATATAAGGTTGCTGTAGTAATTCTAAACCCAAAAGTAGGTTTAAATACTCATTCATTGTAGCATAAAATTATAAACCTTTTTTGTTCTTTATAAGTGGATGCACTCAGAGGACAGTGATTATTTAGGTTCATAAAATGCTTCAAAGGATGGATAATTTAGGCCTAAAGAAGTCTTGGTTGTACACGTTTCCTGTTTATGAGCTTTCCCTATTTTCGGCGACTCTCCGCACGGCGTATCTGACCTTTTATCTTTCCATTTAAGTTCAGCTCCCCTTCCTCTTCTCAAAGTAAAGATTTACATTTGTAGACTGTTCTTTCTACTATTGGTTTCCTTCTATGTAAATGCGATTTTTGAAATAGCATTTCTGGTCCTCTCTACTTAAATAAAAACAGTTTCTAATTCATCTTTGTGTTATCTTATCATTATCCTTCTTTTCAAATCTGTTCTTATTTTCAATATTTAAAATGTTCCAATATTTAAAAGTAAAGTTCATGTTTTCAAATATGTATTTCACATTTGGCGACCATCCTAATTTCTTCTTGATTAAAAACTGATTTCCATTGCTAGCTAATTTGCTAACTTGCCCATTGTCTTACATACAGCTGTAGGTAGTGTAGAATTTACATTAGAAGTTAGATCACCTGATTCGTGGTTCATTTCGGATGGCCCAGTATATGCCTCCATTTACATTTCTGACAGTAAAATTCTTGTTTTGTATTTGGAACTTGGACTTCAGACACTCGTCTCATATTTGAAAGTTGTGGACCAAGACTTTAAAACAACAAACCTGCATTTGATTGTGGCTTTGTCACTGACCAGCTGTGAGACCTTGGAAAGTTACTTAGCCTTTCTATAACTCAGTTTATTATTATGTAAAATAGAGTAATAATACCTTCTCCATAGGATTGTTAATCTTTAGGGGAACATAGATTTAGCGTATGTATAAGTGCTCAGTGCATGGTGGCTTTAATTAGATAATAATAAATATTATTAATAATAATTCAAGAAACTGTAATTATAGCTAACCACATTATTCTTAGCTTATTAATTAGGTGAAGCTCATGTTCTCTTTGAATCTTCTAGAGTGCTAGTAGTAGCTGTTAGGTGGATCATTGTTGAGGAATCAAAGTGAAAAAGAATTAAGTGCTTTGTCCTAGCTCACCCTGCCAGACTAGACCCAGGTTGCGTGAGTTCGAGTGATTTGTTAACACACGTTTCCTTCCTAATAAAAAAAACTGCTATATTAAAATTGAGTACATTGTCCATTTTATTTTGGCCTCAAAAATTAATTCTACTTTATTGAAATAATCTTGTTAAAATGGCCTTCAATTCAGTGTCCTCATTTATATTATTTTTTTAGTTGTGGTAATATCAGTGGTATTCTAAAAGTTTATTTGAAGTTGAATGTTGAAGACTTTGTCATTAAAAAGAGGCCCATAATTCAAGGATTTTATCCATTTTGTTTTCATTTACAGTAAATAGACATCACTCATCCCTTACCCATTTGAAATTTAAGACTGGAGGTTGGATAGCGCTAGGAAAGGATGCAAACTATCTTTCAGCATCCATCTAGAACACAGAGGTAGTAATTTATGGTCTATGGTATTTTATGTTCATGTCAATTGCATGAATTTCTACTCTTCCTCAGGTTGTTTTTTCTTAAAGGTGCTTATCGAGCTACTGGTTTTATTTCATCAAATTGAGATGCATCATTATTTTATTTACATCTGTCTTAGTTATCTATTGCTATGTACAAATATATGTAAAATCCACAGATACGGAGGGCACTACACCAGTTTATATAAGGGACTAGAGCATCTGCAGATTTTGGTATCCGAGAGGGCTGCTGGCACCAATCCCCTGCTTCTACCAAGGGACGACTGTAATCCCAAAATGTAGTGGCTTAAAACAACAATTATTTTCTCAGTATTCTGCTATTTGAGCTAGATTTAGCTGGGCAGTTTGTTTTTAAATGTTACTGTCTGGAGTCAACTCATGTGACTTCAAACATCTAGCAGTTTGACTGGGTAGTGCTGGGTGGTTTAAGTTAGCCTCAAATATCTGGCAATTACGTGGGGCTGTTGGTAGGGGCAGCAGTTGGTTCTTTCATGTGGCCTTTCTTCTAGGAATAGCCTGGGCTTTTTACCTGATGGCATGCAGTGCTCCAAGAGGACAAGAGTGAAAGCCGCAAGGCTTCTTGAGTCATTTCACTTTTGCTACTTCCTGTTAGTCAAAACAAGCCACAAAACCAGCCCAGATTAAAAAAAGGAGTGAGGAGGATTCGACTTCACTTGATGGAAGGAGCTGTGTCTCTCTTGATATAGGTCTAGGAATTGAAAAGATTAACTCAGCATAAAATGGTAAGACAGGTACAGGATAACCTCATTAGAACTTCCATCCAAATAAGAGAGGTGTGGGAGGTGTGTAGCAGTTTCTGTACCATATAGCAAACCTCTGAAATCCAGCCAGGCTTATTAGTCAGGATCCCTTGCTTTGCGGGCAACGAGTGTTCCTTGACCAAGACCCAATTCTACTACCTTGAAAGTCTTTAATATTTTATTTTCTTCTGTTTTTGGCTCCACCCCCTGAGAAGTCTTCCTTTTCTATAAATTACCCCAGTTTGTAACTGAGTTGTATTTTCAGTCTACTTCCTTCCCATTGAAAATTGGGAGCCCAGAAATCTCTTTTCAATTTGAAATGTCTGTCCTTTTAGTCCAAGCTGGTGCAACTGAGTTACCAATTTGTTAATCTTATCAGGGTTCGAACTGTCCCTTAAAACACATCTGTGATTGTTTTTGAAGACAGTCTTCTTTAGGGTAGAGTGTCAGGGTGCTATGGATGAACACTCTTGGGTATCTGAAAACCTTTTGTCTAGGTTGGATGTCTCCTACGGCCAGTGAAAGCTCTCAGGTAGGTACAGTGGGAGGCTGCTAGTGTAGGTGAGGTACGTCTCACAAATGCTGTATGACAAAACTAATATTTGCACATGATTGTATTTTGGTCCCATGGCTTTAACAGTAATTATAATAGAGATGATGGTGATTCTGAAAAATTCTGACTGTAAACTGTTCTTTTGCTGATATTGCTCCCCAAAAAGTTTTTTTTTGGAGTACAGTTAATATTTAGTAGTGTTGAATGCAGATCCAAGAAACTTGTTGGATATTTTCTTAATAGGAATCATAGTATTTTATAGTTCCTGAAAAATATTATATTAGACTAATGAAGTTAGTGACCAGTTCTTAAAAATGAATCTGTAATATTTTGTTCTCTTTCTCATGGTTGTTGTCTTCAATTCCAAGTGCATATTTGAAGAGTGGTTTGAAAAAGATAGGTTATATCTAAGGGGTCAGAATGACAGTGGTCTGAATCAAGTCCTAGGAAGCATAATACAAATTTACTCAGTGGGTTTTGTCTACAGAAGGCTAAAGGGAAGTCTGAGATATTCGGATACTTGAAGGGTTCTTAGTTGGTTGTCTGAATAAATGTGTTCTTGCTTCAGGGGAAAAAAATAAGGCTAATAGGCAGAGTTTACTTGAAACTAGATTTTTGTCCTAACATAAATTTGAAACTATTAGAAGAGCCTGACAATGCTTTTTTGGTATGGAGTTCCCAGCACTTGAAGGAATTCAAGCATTAGAGATGCCAAGAGCTAACCTCTCAGAGTTTCTACTTTGAAACTCTAATCGTTACATTTTTGTACCATTTTGTGAATGCATAAATTCTCTCATGTTTTAATCTATTGGATATTGGGATTGAGTCTGATTGTCTCAGAGAAGAGGGTTCATGTTCTAGGATGCTATGGTCTGAGCCCCAGCATCTATGGAGGGAGCACCCTTAAGTGATTGCTTACATTTGGGTGGTCATGTCCTTTATTGTATGACCCTTGGTATGCTGGCCTTAGTGACTGATCTTATTGAAGGCACCTGGCCCAGCAGAGCCAGCCTTTGGGCTGATCAGATAAGTTCGCTTGGTCTGAAATTTTGCCCCAACTAGAACAGTAATAGTTAACTGAGCTGTCTTTTGCAGAAATGTAAACTAAGAGCACAGGGAAAAGGCAGGTAGTTGTAGTGGGAATAACCATGGAAAGATATGAGAAAAGAGGCAAATTATCTTAATCATGAAGCACTGGAGTGGGAATCATCTGACCAGGGCTTCTGAGGTAATTTTCTAGAATTCCAGTCCCTTACTAGAGCTGCTCTTGAACTGCAAGAGAAAAGGCAGCCTGTACTGGCCTTTAGCTTCTAACTTGATATTGTAGACTGGTGTTGGAGACCCTGTTCCCATTCCCAGTGCAAGAAATACCACAAGAAGTCCTTGTATACTACATGTATACAGAGAGCAGTCCAATAATTTCCTTCTCTCTAGCATTTGGCTTTGGGTGCTTTTAAGAAGTAGTAATGCCTATTGATCAGTTGATGTACTTGGGTTGTTTCCACCTGTTGACTATTTTGAATAATACTGCTATAAACATCAGTATACAAGTTTTTGTTTGAACACTTGCTTTAATTTCTCTTGGGAATGCACCTCAGCGTAGTCTCTGGGTCTTAATGGTAACTACATTGAATCATTTGAGGAACTGCCAGACCCTTTTCCAAAGTGACTGCACCATTTTATATTCCTGCTAGTGGTGTATGAGGGTTCCACTTTCTCTACATCCCGGTCAACAATTGTTGTTACCTGTTTATAGTTCTAACCATTCTAGTGGGTGTGAAGTATCTCATTTTGGTTTTGATTTGCATTCCCCAGATGACTATGATGTTAAATGTATGTTTACTTGCTTATTGGTCATTTGAAAATCATCTTTGGAGAAATGTCTATTCAGATCTTTTGCTTATTTTAAAATTGGGTTATTTGTCTTTTTATCATTGAGTTGAAAGAAGTTTTTATGTATTATGGATATAAGTCCTTTGTCCAGATATGATTCACACATATTTTCTCCCAGTTTGTCAGTTATCTTTTTACTTCTTGTTAATGTCCTTTGAAGCACGAAAGTTCTAAGTTCTGATTAGGTCTAAATTACCTGTATTTTGTGCCTTGTATATTGATATTGTATCTAAGAATCCTTTGCCAAATCTGAGGTAGTGAAGATTTACCCCTATGTTTTCTTAGTTTTATAGTTTTAGCTCTTACATTTAAGTTTATGATTCATTTTGAATTAATTTTTGTATAGAGTGAAGTAAGGTCAAACTTCATTCTTTTGAATGAATATCCAGTTGTTCCAGCACCATTTGTTGAACAGACTGTTCTTTCCCCTTTGAATTATCTTGGCACCCTTATTGAAAATCTCTATTCTTAATCTGTGTTTTTGCAAAAGAAATGAAGTATGTTAGTTTAGAAAGTCCTTCATGTTTTATGCACAATAGCTCCCAAATACCTAATGAATGTCCTTAGAGTAAATATGTTAGCTTGCCCAGCTTCCCAAATTGCCAGACCTCGTGTTGCAACTGCTCCTAATCTCTACTTGTTTCATATTTTTTAAAAATAGTGTAATAATGGGTTTTAAACTTGTTTTTAGAATGTAATTGTGAGTACATCAACATTACCAACTTGATGCTTTTTCTTTTCTTTAAAAGAAACGCTTCTATTTATTTCGCAGAGTACAGAAGAATTAATTGCTGAATTTTTTTGCATATCAGCAAAAATAGTGGAACCTCTTAAATAAAGCCAGGGATAGGTGTATATTATAAAGTGTGCGTTTTGAGTATTGGTGAGATCGAACTAGGAAGAAGGGATTTGTGATAGTCATACACTGATAATTTAACTTGATTGATAATAGAAGAAAAAATTAGACATTTGAGCGCAACTGATTTAGTATATGAAGTTATTAAGGATTTTTGCTTATCACGCTTAGTTAAAACAATGCTTATGATAGAAACAATATATACACAACAAATGCTGGAAGTTCCCACTTTCACATAAGCAAAAGCGGAGTTTGTACTTGCTACTGGCAGTCATTTTATCTGTGGGAATCCACGTGTAGTGATTTGGAATATATATGGAAGTTAGTAGGTGGCAGGAAAAGAGCATCAGGAACATTGGCCAATCATGGCAGGGGCTGGTATCCTAATGTATTTTTCTACCATTTAGCAGTTTTCCTGAAGCTGCTGATGCTTGTTTTAGGTTGATTTACCTAGTCTTGTGGTTTTATTTATGGCCTAGCTTGCCTAACTTTTGGCATCTCAAATAGTCATAAATTTAAGTGCATTGCTTACAAGTAAGTAGTGTATTGTAAAAATGTAAATTAATGTATTCTCTAAGCATCAAAGATGTGTTACATGCCTTTTCTACTTGATTAAAAAATTTTTTATAGGAATGTTTATATTTGAATCTCAGGGGAACTTAACAACCATTTAGACTTGAGAGCATAAGAAAATGTTCTATGGACTATATATATATTGCCGACAGACATTTCTGTGTTCTTCAGAGGAAGGAGTTAATGAAGTTTAGGGAGGTTTGTCTTCCATTTGTCTGGTGGAGTAGGTAAGATGGTTAGCTCTGGAACCAGGCAACCTAGGTTTGCTTCTCTACCTAACTAGGTGATCTTAGGCAAACTGCTTAATTTTTCTACCTTCGGTATTTATTTGTTGTTGGGTTTTTTTTACATTTGTTATAGTTCCAGGAGTTCAGCGTTTGATAAAACAAAGATAGGAAGCTCTTAAAATAACAGATAAAGGAAATAAATAATGGTGCAACATTATCTTTGGTTGTAACATGTGATTATTTATTCTTCTTTATTTCATCCCTAAATTGTGCCTGTATTTTCTAAAGCAGACTCTAATTTTTATTAACTTTTAAACTTTTTGGTATTAACAGAAATAGCAATGAAAACAAAACATAGAAATTACTGGTTGTCTTACAAAGCTTGGAAATTTTAGAGGCTATTATATATCACAACTTGAACTGAGAGTAATAATGAAAGCTCATTTTATTTTTATGACAAATCACTTTTGATGAAAGTTTTGTTTAAATGTTGGAAAGTTGTGCACTTGATTGTTTAATATTGGTTATTTTTGAAAAGGATATCCAGTGGTTTTTTATTATATTTGAGTCTATTAGTCTTTTTTTAAAGTGAAGTATAGGTTGATTTACAATATTGTGTTCCTTTCTGGTGTACAGCATGGTGACTCAGTTATATATATATATTCTTTTTCATTATAGGTTACTGCAAGATATTGAATATATCTTGTTCCTTGTGCTATACCATAGGACCTTGTTGTCTATTTTATGTATAGTAGGTAGTATCTGCAAATCCCAAACTCCCAATTTCCCCCTCCCTTTTCTGCACAGTAAGCATGTTTGTTTTCTGTGTCTGTGAGTCTCTTTTGTAGATAAGCTCATTTGTCTAATTTTTTTAGATTCTACATATAAGTGATATCATATGGTATTTGTCTTTCTGGCTTACTTAGTATGATAATCTCTAAGTCCATCCATGTTGCTGCAAATGGCTTTATTTTATTCTTTTTTACAGCTGAGTAGTATTTTATTATATACATACCACATCTTTATCCAGTCATCTGTCAATGGACATTTAGGTTGCTTCCATTTCTTGGCTATTGTAACCAATACTGCTATGAACATTGGGGTGCATGTATCTTTTTGAATTAGTTTCCTCTGGTTATTTGTTGAGGAGTGGGATTGCTGGATCATATGATAGGTCTATTTTTAGTTTTTTGAGGAATCTCCATACTATTTTCCATAGTGGCTGCACCAAACTACATTCCCACCAACAGTGTAGGAGGGTCCCCTTTTCTCCATACCCTCTCCAGCATTTATTGTTTGTGGATTTTTTAATGATGGCCATTCTGACTGGTGTGAGGTGATATATAATTCTAGTTTTGATTTGCATTTCTCTAGTCTTAACAGTTTTTAAAGTTACCATTATGATTGCTTTTTTAAAAAATTGAGTTATAGTCATTTTACATTGTGTCAAATTCTAGTGTAGAGCACAACTTTTCAGTTATACATGAACATACATATATTCATTGTCAAATTTTCATTATGATTGCTTTTTGAAGTCATGGGAAGCTAGCAGAAAATGAGTCCCTGGTGTCACAGTTGAAACTATGAACATTTTATCCCCTTGCATATATTGTTGTAGAGAATGCTTGGCTTTGGTGGTGCTATGATTTTAACTGCTGGTCTGAAGAGCTTAACCACGAAGTTAACAAGAATAGGTTATTTGTTTAGCCAGAATTCCTTTCATAAGAAAATGTTCTATGAAACATACATTTTGCTCTGAGATGGAAAAACTACATGTAAAAGTTGACTACCTATAATATGACCAAAATACTGAGACCTTTTAAAATTTGTTCATAGGTCTCTGCTTGCTGCATTTAGTGGTAATTGTTTTGCTATTTCAATATTTAATATATTAAAGGAGAATGACAGAAAACTCATTAATCTTGGTAGAGAACCACTATGTATGATAAAGCAAACTTTTTTTTTGTGGAAAAATTTCATGAGAGTGTACTGAAAATAAGGGAGGTTCTCCCATCCCTAGGATATGAATTCAGTGGCTCATTCATTAGTGGTCATTTGAACTCACTGGTCAGTTGAACAGACATATGACCAAATATTTTCCTTTTCTTTGTGATCAACCTTTTTCTTTTTATGTCTGTATATTTTAGTGCGTTAATATTGGGGCACGTAGCTCTTTTAGCTGCATAACTTCTCAAATTTCAGGGGAAATTTTCGTGATTCCATATAATAGGATGCTAAAATAAAGTATCCAGTTTTTAAGTATTCAAACTCTGATGTCAGTGTAGTGTCTGATTGCTAATCCCCCTACTCTATCCCTTTTTACTTCTTAATGAGCATTTCTGTATTTACCAAGGGCAGTGAGTGATTTGGCATTTAGATTTTGAAGACATATGGATTTATAGTTGGTTGTTAACATTCTTCCAAGAAATGTTACATCTAATTATCTTTTTTTAACACAACTTTGAGATGTAATTCATATACCATACAGTTCACCCATTTAAAGGGTACGAAGTGATTTTTAGTATATTCACAGTTGTGTTATCATTGCTGCTATCAATTTTAGAACATTTTCACCACTCCAAAAAGAAACCCCATACCCTTTACAGCCATTCTCCATTTCCCTTCCAACTTCAGCACTAGGCAGCCACTGACATGCTTTCTGGACATTTCATATAAATGGAACCATACGACATGTAGTCTCTTAGGACTGGCAGCTTTCATATAGCATCATGTATTTAAGGTTTATCCATGTTATAGCATGTATTAGGACTTCACTTCTTTTTATTGCCAAATTATAATTCTATTGCATGGACATACTACATTTTATTTGTGTGTTCATTAGTTAATATAAATTTGGATTGTTTCCCACTTATGGCTGTTAGGAATAATGCTGCTATGAATATTTGTGTACAAGTTTTTATGTGGACATATACATACATACCTAGGAGTAGAATTGCTAGATCATTTGGTAACTGCTAAAGTATTTTCCAAAATGACTGTACCAGCAGAGTATGAGGATTCTGGTTTTTTAACATCCTTGCCAATACTTTTTATCTTTTTGATTATAGCCATTCTGATAGTATGAAGTGGTATCCCATTATGGTTTGCATTTCCCTGGTAGCTAATGATGTTGAGTATCTTTCCATATATGCCTTTTGGCCATTTGTATATTTTCTTTAGAGAACTTCTATTCAGATCCTTTGTGCATTTTAAAATTGTTTCTTTTTCTCATTGAGTTAGAGTTGTTCATGTATTTTAGATACAAGTCACTTATCAAATATATGATATGTGAAAGTTTTCTCCCGTTTTGTAGGTTATCTTTTTACTTTCTTGGTGTATTTTATGGCAGGAAGGTTTTTAGTTTTGATGAAGTCCAATTATTTATTTTTTTCTTTTGTTGCTTGTGTGCTTGGTGTCATATCTAAGAGGTCATTGCCTAACCTGAGGTCATGAAGATTTATTCCTGTGTTTTCTTCTATGAGTATGTGCATGTGTTTAGCGCTTTGATTCATTTTGAGTGAACTTTTGTAAATGGTCAGAGGTATTGGTTGTCTAAAGTTACATTTTAAATCTTAAGAATTTATTATAGATGTAAGACATTTTGGTACTATCTAAATGTTTAGTTTGTTATCCTGTTGATTGGTTTAAAAAGTCATTTGGTTTCTTGACATTGCTCTATCTTTAGACATATTATCTCTCTTTTAACTGGCTTTTGTGTGGTTCATGTAGGTCAAATACGGTGCCACATAATAAATAAGCAATTTGAAATAGTAGGACCCCTTTACTTTAGTGGTATCTCACAGCATATGCCATGGACCATCTAATTCTTTGGCCAGTGGACTAATTTCTGTTGTTTTGGCTAGATGGTTAATGTGACTGAGTGGGTCCAGTGGCCTGGTTTGAAAAACAAGCAAAGCATATTCTCAGTCTTTATCAACCATTATATTTAAATTGTAGAGTTTGCCAGTTTGATAAGATCTCTGTAGTTACTTAAAATTTTTGTGTAATTGCTGTCACTGTATTTGAGATTAAATAGAGTTTTAAATTCAGTTGTCTTCCAGAGATTTGTTACCATTGAAGATGGAATAAGGTTAGATTATTTGTGTAGCCAAATGTATATGGAGCTCTGAAAGTGAATCAGACACTGTGATAGTCACCAGGAATACAAAGATAAGAGAACTCCCTCATGTCAAAGAATCCACACTTTAGTTGGGAGACATAATGTGCAACTAAATGCTTGGATGCTAGAGAAACAAGAATAGAACGATTTTCAGATTGCAGGAGAAAGGTGGTTTCTGAGAAGGTGATGGCTGAGCTGTCTTGAAGGAAAAGGAGGAATTGGTCACTATTGTAGCCTCAGTTTCCCTAAATGCAGAGTCTAAGGCAGAAGGCTTATGTGTTATAGTTTGCTGCCCTCATTTAATAGATGGGGAAGTTCAGACACAGAGGTTAACTTTTCCAAGTTTACTCAGGAATTATAGAACTTAAACTAAAACTATTCCATGCATGGCTTTAATAAGGATAATGCTGTGAGAGGATTTCTCACAGCAGCTGCTCAAAGTGCTGCTGGCAATATGAAATAGAACAAAGAAAGGACCAGATCTCTTAATTTGATTTTGACTGGGCTGAGTTTCTTGCTTTCTGTATTAAGTCCCTTACATGGATCATTTTCTGGATGAAATTTTTACCAAATTATACTATGTTCAGAAATTAAGGGATTTTTTCCCCCAAAGAATTCTTTCTTTAGAATGTAGAGGGGCTAGATAATGAAATAATTTTTTTGGCACATAATGCTAGTGTTAACATGGGCAGATAGTGCAACTTAAGATGTGGTTGTTAACTTTTAAGTTACGAGGTAAATCTGCTTAATTGTGTTTGCTTCAATTTCTAACTTACTAAGGAGTAATTTGGGTCCATAAAAATTAGTTGTGTGACTCTTTCAGGTTTGAGTAAGACTGTCTTGATTTGCAGTGAAAAATGAATATTAAGTTTTCAAAATCATGATTTATTGAAAAATTCCTAGTAGTCCCTCCCCCACCTTTTTTTTTTTTTTTTTTTTTAAATGATTAGGACATAAAAAACTGTAGTATTTCTCCGGGTAGGTGAAGTTCTTGGTGTCTTTTAAATTCATATGATTACAGTAGCTCTGAGAAGTATAGAGTAGGAAAAAAATTTAACTCTCCGAAGGTAAGGCCTCTCATAGCCTCTATCTTGGGAGTTTTCTTGTTTAATCAAGTTGCCTAGTCTAGTGTATAATATTGATTGGATTAAGTAGAGCTGTTGAAGAGTGTTTTAATTAAGTTTTGTGGAGCAATGCAGTGTTTAATTCAGCCTTTTTCTTTTGAAGAAATATTGTTTGAAACATTAATTTGTGTCCTTTATTAGATTTTCTTCTAAAAACTTGGCCTTTGGAGTCAGATTTGAAACTGAATCCTGACCATGTCACTTACTAGCTGTATGGCTGTGGGCAAATTACTTTCATATCTCTGAGCTAGTATTCTTAGCAGTGAAAGAAAGGGTATAGAATCTAAGTCATAGGGTGTTCTGAGGATTATAAGATAATTAAAGAGTCTAGTTTTGAGCTAAACTAGATGAATTCTTTCTCTCCTCGAATCTATCTTTGCTATAGCCTTCGTAAATTTCCGATAGGTTTCCTTGACAGAATTGTAAATGTGCCTTTTTTTCTAAGTGTTTTTTTTTTTTTAATCTTCATATTATTGTCTTCTGATATCTTATGTGAAAAAATCAAAGGAAAGAGAAAGTCTGCTGTGATGTATTAAAACATTAGCTTGGAAAGCTTCTGATCAGGTCTCTTGCCATCTTTCGTAGTTTTGAAAAACTTAGAGGAAATTTAGCTTTAAGTCTGAGTTTCTTGTTTTCCTTTTTGCTGACACAGCTGAATTTGCTGAAATGGATGAAAGTGAAATTATAAGCCAGCCCTGAATAAATCAGTGATTAGATCAACACTGTCCAATGGAAATGTAATTTGTGTCATGTATGTAATGTAAAATTTTGTAGTAGCCATATGGAAAAAAATCAGGTGAAATTAATTTTAATAATACAATTTATTTAATCCCATATATGCAAAATGTCTTTCAACACATAATCAACATAAAAATTATTGATGACATTTTACATTGTTTTGTGCTAAATTTTTGAAATCAGAAACATGATGTGTTTTAGACTTTCAGCACATTTCAATTTGGACTGGTTATTTCAAGAGCTATGTGGCTAGTGGCCACTACATTATATAACACAGGTCTAGATGAATAAAATATATCACAACAGTAGTAAGCTTTAGCAGTGTGTAATAAAAGAATGTCAGTTGTTATCACTGATTTAAAGTTTGTCTTTATTCCTTAGCAGTCACTTACGTGGATGCTGAGAGTTTACCTATCTTTGCAATTCCTGTCCCATAAATGATTTCACCAGTTACTCATAGTCTATTCCCAAATTTTTATAAATTTTCATAGGCCTAAAATATGCTCTTTGGTTATTGAGAGCATAGACCAAACTTTAATTACATTTGTTCTTGTCACAGTAATCAAATCTGTAGCTGTGACATGAGCAAGTCTGTATTTTGAGAAGCTTGTGTGGTTCATTGTGAAGACTGGGGAAGGGGTCAGAAGATGGGAAGGGGAACAGTAGGAAGGGTATTGCAGTTTACAAGTGAGAAATACAGGCCACTGGATGGAAGGGAGTGTGGGGTGGGAGATGGAAAAGTGGATAGAAAGAAGGGGTCTGATAGTTTGAGGGTTATATGTGTTGGAGGGAATGTTTTTATTTCTTTGCTTGTGTGCATTTTAAAGATAATTGAGACTTGAAATGTAGATGTGAGAGGAAGTAGATGAACATAGAGAAAAGGATAAGTTAGGATAATCCTGGGAAAAAATGGGAAGAGATGAAACATATATAGAGTTTTTTCTTTAAAACAGTTTTTGTCAGGTTGGCTTAAACTTTTGAACAGTGGGGAATATCTATCACTGAGAAAAGTAAAGGATACATTAAAGATGAGTTTTATTTGTAGTCTCCTCCCACTTTTTAAATTAGAAAGGAGAGAAGGTAAAACTAGAGTTATATCAAGCAGTGATTTAACAGCAGTTTTTAATCAGTAAGTATGTTTGGGATCAGTATGTATACTCTGGATCAGTAAATCTTCGTACTTACTAAAATCTTTCTCACCCAGCAGATTTTATTTAAATATAGTTAATGACAGTAAACTGTTTTTACGTAGAGTTTTATTGGGGTACAAAATGGCAAAGAATATTAGTTCCACCTGTTGTGGTTTTAAGACAGGGAGGTGTGCTCAGGTTGCCTCAGGTGACGGAGGTTGATTGTTTGGATTCTTGGGAAGGGAAGGAAGGCCAACATAGTCTGTCTCTGCAATTGTGATGAAACAGTTTCTGAGAGCTAACAAGGTGTTTCCTCAGTCCACACTCCCTGCCTTTTACCTCCCTCCCGCCAAGCAGTGGAAACCACTTTCATGTGAAATCAGTATTTATAAAATATAAAAATTGAACTGCACTGATTCAAGTGAAGGTTGGGAGGCTGAACTCTGGCCACCTTTTCCCTCTTCTGCCCCATTACACTTCCTCCTCCTTTTCCCTTCACCCCACGGCCCTCCTGAGGATCTGTGGTACCATGTGAAAACTTCTGTAACACCAGTCATGCCTCTTCAACTGGAAGAGCAGTAACTCTGTTGGCCCTGTTTTCATTTTGGTGACTCATTGGCAACTCTAGTAAATGGCATTCCCTTCAGACACTGAACCTACTGCTCCCTTTTCTGGTCACCTCCTTCTGACTTTGCTTCTATTTATCTGTCTTTCTACTGTGACTAGTGTCAGCTTCTACTGTTGCTACTAATTGCAGTATAATCATTATGTCTCATATTAAAGTGCCTCCAGGAATAGGCTCTAATTGGATTGGTTAGTTATTATCCAAAATATAGTCACTTCTGGGGTCGGCCAGGCTTCCTCATACCCAATTCTAAAAACGGCTACCATTGGCACAGAGGCCAGTTCTTCATCCTTTCGCAGGCATCTAGGCTAATTGGGTCATGTGACACAGACTGGGAGGAGAACGTCTGATTGCTTTCTTCAGAAGGTAGCAGTGGGTGTTTTTTTGGCCTATTCATTACGTAAGATGTGCTATCTTGATACCTCAGTTAATCAAAAATGGACAGCTTTTTTGTTTGATTCTCTTTTATTGCTGGTAGTAATGATAACAGCCTCAGCTATCACTCGAGTATTTTACATGTGCAGAAAGTGTATTAATTATTTTACATATAGTAGCTCATGAGCTGTATGAAGTGCATCATTTTACTGATGAAGAAACTGAATCACATTGAAATATGAAGTGCCTTGTTCACTGTTAACAGCTTTTCAACAGTGGAACTGGGGTTTGAATACAGACAGTTAGCTTTCCAAATAATAAAGACTTACGTTCTATAGCATAACATTTCAGAGCTGCAGCTGACCAGGGTGATCACCTATCATATTTCCCCTTTGTTAGATATGAAACAATTGAGAATTGGTGACTTGCCTAAGATTGCAGAACCTAGTCATTTCCAGGAACCCAGAGTCTCTAACTCCTAGACCAGTACTATTTCTACTTCGGAACAAATACCTGAAATGCACAATGTTTTTTGAGTGTTAATCTTGAAACCCAAACCTATTAAATGTTAACAGATGAATTACGTGGATACATAATATATGGTTGTACACAATAATCCATGTAAGCTTTTATGTTTTTAAACTGTTTAGCTTGTGTGTGTACACACACACACACACAGAGACGAGACTGAGGTTAATTATCCACAAGAAATGTTTATTGAAGAAATTATTATTGAATTAATATCCTCATGTCTAGCTGAAGGTAAAAGTACTTTCTTTCCAGGTTGGAATCTTGTGAGATTGTATGTGGCCGTGTTTGAGAAATGTCCAACATAAAGCATGATGGAGGAAATCAATTGAAATACAGTGAAGATGTACTACCCTGGAGGGTTTGGCAGAGAAACTTGGATTAAAAATATGAAGAAGCTAATTATGCTAGACATAAAATATTTACTTATATTCTCTTCTTTAAGAAAACATTTATTTTTGTAATGCACCTTGATTTTTTAATGAAACATGACCTTGAAGTTAAGTTGCTTGCTAAAGAGAATCGCCCTGGCTTAACTAAATGACATAACTTATGTATCGTCAGGTCCAAATAGGATATTTAAACTCTAAAGAATGTCTTGCTTCTTGAGAGTTAATACATTTTAGAAGCCTCTCTAAGTCAATAAAATAAGACTAGCTCAGAATGTTTTCCTTGGTGGAAATGCAAATTCTCAGGCACCATCCTAGACATCAAGGTACATTGAGAAGGCTCAGCAATCTGGGTTTTAACAAGCCCTTCAGGTGATTCCAATGCTTGCTTAGTATGAGGACCACTGTCAGAAGCAACCAACTTGTCAGTTGAAACAGTTTCATTTTGATTGTGTTGAAGAGGAAGTGTGGTATCTTCCTGCTAAAGTTTTGAAATCAATTAACAATCAGCTCAGTGTCTTCCCTCAATAAAGTTATAATTGTGTTAAACTATTTTTAGTATATCTGATGGAAAGAATATATATAGACTTTGAAAAGTTCTGGCTTCATATTTTGTCTCAGACATATGCTAATTGACCTTGAGGCAGTTTCTTTTTTTTTTTTTTTAAGGCCATAGCTTCTTTTTCTGAGAAATGGAACAATAACGTCCACCAGGGATAATCATAACAAGGATTGGAAATAATATAAATTAAGTACTCAATACTTAATAGACATGGAAATATCATTCATTATTACTTAAATCATCAGCTTTGTTGTTTTTCTCCCAGTTTAGAGACTACAGCCTCCTCAACACTGTTTACATTTATTAAAACCAATTTTGAAATGTTAATTATGTGATAATTCAGAGATAGCAGTTCTTTATCTTCCTAAATCATTCTTAGCATATCCTGTACATACTCTGCTGCTTGGTCACTAATACTACGTTTGGAGAAATTCCAGACAGACTAAGCATGAACTGAATTGACTTGAGACAGTGATTTTGGCAAACTGCCAGTCAACTTTCAGCCTGGATTAAACTTTTCTAGATCTAAAAGGAAACAAGGCCATTTTAGGTATTGTAGTCAAAAGTAGAAAATTGGAAGAATGATTTCATTCTGGGCCTTTTTAGAACTAAGTTATACCTTATGTAGGATTTAAAAAACAGAACTTAATGTAAATTTGAACTTGAGGACCCTTGATAATTGGATATACATATTTGCAGAGAGTTGGGACTCATTGTAGCAGCATTGAGAGCATCACTTTGATGGTATGAATGTTGGCTAGGCAGGATCCATCTTTCTGACCTTTCCTCTTTTTTCTTTTTGAATTAATTTTCTTATGTGATTGTGAAAAACATTTTCATGGTTTCAAAGGAAAAACTATACAACAAGGTACATTCAAGGGAAGCCTAGCTTCTAAGCTTATGTGGTTTGCTCGCTGTTCTCTTCCTCTCCGTATAGGTAATCATTTTTGTTCGTTTTTGGTTTATTCTTTTTTAAAAATAAAATTAAAACATTTTATCTTCCTTTGCTGATAAAAGGCAATATTATATTTACATTGTTCTGCACCTTTTTCACTTATTCCATGGCATGAATAGATCTACTGTTCTACAACTGCATAGTACTCTGTCATAGAGATGTATCATAGTTTATTTTATTTTATTTTTTACACTTTTTTATTGAGTTGTAGTCATTTTACAATCATAGTTTATTTAGTTTGCTTCCAGTCTTTTACTATTACAGATAGTATTTTGCAGTATATCTTTGGGATAAATTCCTAGAAATGAGATTACGGGTCATAGTTTAATTTTCTTATTTCTAGTCGTGGCCTTTTCTACTTAGGGAAGTTCCTTTAGCATTTGTTGTAAAGCTGGTTTGGTGATGCTGAATTCTTTTAGCTTTTGTTTAGCTTTGAAAATCAACTGATAACCTTATGGGAGTTCCCTTGTATGTTATTTGTTGCTTTTCTCTTGCTGCTTTTAATACTTTCTCCTTGTCTTTAATTTTTGTCAACTTGATTACTATATTCCTTGGTGTGTTCCTCTTTGGATTAATCCTATATGAGGCACTCTGGGCTTCCTGGATTTGGATTACTATTTCCTTTCCCAAGTTAGGGAAGTTTTTGGCTTTTATCTCTTCAGATATTTTTTCAGGTCCTTTCTGTTTCTGGGACCCCTATAATGGAAATATTAGTGTACTGTATGTTGTCCCAGAGGTCTCTTAAACTGTCTTCATTTCTTTACATTCTTTTTTCTGTTCTGCAGTAGTGATTTCCAGTACTCTACCTTCTAGCTCACTGATCCGTCCTTCTGCCTCAGTCTACTCTTGGTTCCTTCTAGTGTGTTACTCACTTCAGTAATTGTATTCTTCACCTCTGGGTATTCTTTATATTTTCTCTTAGCTAAAAACTTCACTCTATGCATCTGTTCTCCTCCCAAGTTTTCTGATCATCTTCCCAATCATTACTCTGAACTCCTTCTCAGGTAGATTGCCTACCTCCTCATCTCTTATTTCTTCTTCTGGGATTTTATCTTCTGCCTTTGCCTGGAGCATATTCCTCTGCCACCTCATTTTGTCTGAATTTCTATTTGTATTTTTATGTAAGTTTGTTACATTTCTTGACCTTGGAGAAGTGGCCCTCTGTATGAGATGTCTTAAGGTGTCCCAGCAGTGCATTCCCCTCTCATCACCTGAGAGCTAGAGTCCAGCTGATCCCAGAGTAGAGTGTGGCCTGCATTTGTGGACTCCTTCCACAGGCTGTGGGGTTGTTACTTTCTTTCTTCTGATGTCTCCCCCTGGTTGGTGAGGCTGGACTAGAGGCTTGTGCAGGTTTCCTGGCAGGAGGGGTGGATGCCTGCCCTTGCTGGGTGGAGCTGGGTCCTGGCCCTCTGGTGGGGAGGGCCGTTTCCATGGGTGTGTCTACAGGCGTCTATGGGCTCAGGAAGTCTGCTGATGTGTGAGGCTTTGCTCCCACCCTCTGTTGTTTGGCCTGAGGTGTCTCAGCACTTAAGCCTACAGGCTGCTGGCTGGGGCTAGATCTTGGTGCTAATGACCCAAGCAAGATGTCAGCCTCCAGGAAAGCTCATGTAGATAAATATTCCCTGTGTGTCCACCACTAACTTTTATGTCCCCAGGGTGAGCCACAGCTGCCCCCTACGTCCCCAGGAGACCTTCCAAAACAACAGGCAGGTCTGGCCCAGGTTCCTATGAAATAAATCACTGCCTCTGCCCTTGTTCCTAGTGAATGTGAGATTCTGTGTGCACTCCTTAAGAGAGTGAAGTCTCTGTTTCCTCCAGTCCTGTGGAGCTCCTGCAATTAAGCCACATTGACCTTCAAAACCAAATGCTCTGGGGACTCCTTCCTGATGCTATTAGCATACAGTTGACTCTTGAACAAGGCATGGTCCACTTATATGTGGATTTTTTCAATAGTAAATATTACAGTACTACATGATCTGTGGATGCAGAACCATGGATATGGAGTATAGGGAGGACCAGCTCTCAGTTACACAGATTTTTGACTGGGCCAAGGTTTGGTGCCCCTGACCCTTACGTTGTTGGAAGGTCAACTGTAGTTTTAATTAGTATTTCTCTTATGAGTGAGATTAAACATCTTTTTACTTACACTTTTTTTTAAACATTTAAAAAAATTGAAGTATAATTGTTTTACAATGTTACATTAGTTTCTGGTGTACACCATAGTGATTGTTATGTATATATTCTTTTTCATTACAGGTTACTACAAGCCATTGAATATAGTTCCTTATGTTACAGAGTAGGACCTTGTTGTTTATCTATTATGTAAATAGTAGTTTGTATCTACCAATCCCAAACTCCCAATTTATCCCTCCCCACCCCCTTTCCTCCCAGTAACTAAAGTTTATCTTCTGTGTCTGAGTCTTGTTCTGTTTTGTAAATAAGTTCGTTTCATTTTTTTTAGTTTCCACATATAAGTGATATCATATGATATTTGTCTTTCTCTATCTCACTTACTTCACTTAGCATGATCTTTAAATCCATCAATGTTGCTGCAAATGGCATTATTTCATTCTTTTTTATGGCTAACATTCCATTTTATATATGTACCACATTCTTCTTTATCCGTTCATCTGTTGGTGGACATTTAGGTTGCTTCCATGTCTTGGCTATTGTAAATAGTGCTGCTCTGTACATTGGGATGCATGTATCTTTTCGAATTATAGTTTCCTCCAAATGTATGCCCAAGAATGGAATTGCTGGATCGTATAGTAACTCTATTTTTAGTTTAAGGAACCTCCATAATGTTATCCATAGTGGCTGCACCAATTTACATTCCCACCACAGTGTAGGAGGGTTCCCTTTTCTCCACACCCTCCCCAGCATTTATTATTTAGACTTTTTGAAGATGGCCATTCTGACAAGTGTGAGGTGATACCTCACTGCAGTTTTGATTTACATTTCTCAAATAATTAGTGATATTGAGCATCTTTTCATATGCCTGTTGGCTATCTGTATGTCTTCTTTGGAGAAATATTTATTTAGATCTTCTGCCCATTTTTTGTTTGTTTTTTTTTTTTTTTTGATACTGAGCTGTGTGAGCTGCTTGTATATTTTGGAAATTAATCCCTTGTTGGTTGCATCATTTGCAAATATTTTCTCCCAGTCTGTAGATTGTCTTTTCATTTTGTTTATGGTTTTCTTTGCTGTACAAAAGCTTTTAAGTTTAATTAGGCCCCGTTTGTTTATTTTTGTTTTTATTTCCATTTACTCTAGGAGATAGATCCAAAAATTATTGCTGCAATTTATATCAAAGAGTGTTCTGTCTATGTTTTCCTCTAGGAGTTTAATAGTATCCAGTCTTAGATTTAGGTCTTTAATCCATTTTGAGTTTATTTTTGTATATTGTGTTAGGAATGTTCTAATTTCATTCTTTGACATGTAGCTGTCCAGTTTTCCCAGCATCACATGTTGAAGAAATGGTCTTTTCTCCATTGTATATTCTTACCTCCTTCACTTACACTTTTTGAATTAACTTCATATTTATGCTAATTTTTTTCAGGAAGTATTTCTTGATTATTACTGCTCCTACTATCTTAAATAATTATTCTGGATTTCTTCCCTCTAGAGGTGGTAATAATCACTCAAGAAAAAATGTTATCTCGCACGTATGATTAAATTAAAAAACCTATTTACCTATTTCTTGTATTCAAAGATGTCAGTCTAATTTGAGAAAGAATATTTGCATGAAGATCATCATGGTTAAGTGAAATAAATGCTAATGGAGATAGATAAATACCAAGTTCTGTGGGAGCATTGAGATTGGGATGGAGTGACTTGAGTATCAGGAAGGCATCAGGAAGATTATTGGTTAGCATATGAAGTAATTTTTGGATTGAGTCTTTCAGGAAGAGAAGATTGCTAGGCTGACCCTGCCTGGAAGAGTATTACTGCCAGAGGAAACAATGCCGAGGAAGAATATGGTGTCTGAGGATTCACAGGTCACCGGATTTTGTGGGTGGGAGTGGGGTGGGTTTGAGGCTGCAGCTGGACCATGTGGATTTACTAAAGCTCCATTTTTTGACCCTGAACTCACTTCTGAATTTAACCACAACTATGCCAACTTGAAAAATTTGATTCAAATATTCACGTTGCTGTTTTCTTAATTTTCCCCCTAAAGCATACATCCCCTTCTGATAACCTTCCCACTCCTCACATTTTTGGATAAACTTGGGAGGGTAACCCTGGGAGGTAGAGTGATTTCATTCCCTCCTTCCCATTTTATTGTTGAGTGAGCCTAAAGTCTTTATTTTTCATCTGTGCCATATTTTTAGCTTATTCTTACCACTTATTGCCAAGTTTGAGGCTCCATACTCAGTAGCTTGTTTCGTTACATTGAGAGAGAAGAATCTGGCAAGGTGAGGGTGATTATGAGAGTCGGTAAGCCTGGGAAGGTAGGCAAAGGCTAGGCTAGTCAGTCAGAAGCCTTATATCTCACTTTGAGGAATTTGTATTTTATAGTTCAGAATCTCTAAAAATCTGAAATGGATGAGGAACAGAGGGGTTGGAGGAGGGGAATGACAAGATTAGCTTTACATTTTTGAAAGATACCTTTTTTTTTTTTTTTTTAAAAGATTTTTAAAACCTTTATAGTTACTGGCTAGAGAGGCCCTCATTCCATCTGACAAGTAAAAATCATGCTTAGAATTTTAAAAATTCTCTTGAAACCCTCCTCATAATGTTTTTTTGATGACCAACATAGAAACTGAAAAGGGTTACAGAGAGGTTGAGACCCTTGCAGTTCACACAACTAATTGGTGTTTGCCAGTAGTCATGTTTTATTTCAGTGAAAAGGAGCTGTAGAACAGATAGTCTAGACTTGTATATTATTTGGTAACCCTTCCTAGGATGTTACTCTATGTCCTACATGAGGACAGCTACTGCAGATTACTGAGCAATGACTCTGATGCAGAGAATTTGGGAAGGAAAACCTTAGTCTAGCAGCCACTATTTATGGCTGGGCTGGAAGCAATGTGGCTTAGGGGCCAGGGGCCAAGAAACTTGATGGAGAAGGGATTTCACTTAACAGCTGAGTGTCATCCCCTTCTCTGAGATCCTCTTTAACTGCTGTGGGGAGGCACTACAATGCCTGATAAAATGAAGAAAACTAGCTTCTTGTTAACCAGGAATGTCTCAAAATGGAGAAAAATAATTTGTACTGCAGATGTTAGCATTTGGGGGATCAGAAATTGCCTGTACTTGAACTTGCTGCTTTCTTGCTACAAAGCAGCTAGAAAAAGACAACACATCATACTTGAGTTTCTGTTAAGGTGGTGAACTAGCAAAGGTTGCTGGCTTTGCTCACCATGAAAATCAATTTTGGAAGAATTATAAGTCACAAAAATTTTGTTAAAATATTACTGGGGTGGTCTTGGCACCTTTGTAAATCATTTGACAGCATTGGCGAGGGTCTATTTCTGGCTTCTCTATTTTTATTCCATTTGATTGTATGTCTGTATTAAATATGTTGAAAGGCAACTTTGATGACTGTTGAAGAAGATGGATTGAAGAAGGTACAGTGTAGATAAGAGAGCAGTGGTCCCCAGATCAGCAGAAGCATCTGGGAACTTACTAGAAATACAGATTCTAAGGCCTCACCCCAGACTTACTGAATCAGAAACTCTAGGAGTAGGGTGCAGCAATCTGTTTTATTTGATTCTAGAACATGCCAAAGTTTGAGACTAGGGGTATGAAGGCTGATGAGGCTGTCTGTACATTACAGTTTGCAAATGCGTTTCACATTAATTATGTAGTTGATTTTGTGAAGATGTTCATTATATTTGTGTCCTACATTCATAGTCAAGAGAAATAGAGTAACTAGGCTTGTGTGATTTAGTTATTTATATGAAAGCCCAATATTAAGATTTGAAAAGCTGGGATAATGTGGTAATATATTTGAAAAGGGAGCGAATCCAGGATCATGTAGAACAACAGACTATAGTCAAGGTGAAATTTTGTAGTAGAATAAAATAAGAGATACTTAATCTTGAATACTCTAGATGTTACCTGTATGTGACATTGATTTCTAATGTACTTAAATCTGCAGTAGGGAAAACTGAAGATATTATTTTTAAAAAAGGGACAGGGGAAACAGGAACTCTTTGTGGAGTACAAAGGAAAGGATGGCTGTACCCAAGATTTGCTAAGATGCCCTATGCAAATGGTTCCACACAGCTATTAAGAGGAGGTCTATTTTCATTCCTTCAGTAATAGCTAACAGCTGATTTGTATCTAACCCAGTTTTCACTTGTTTGTCTTTGAGGGTGTGAGGGCTGTGGGTTTAAATTCCAACTTTGTTGAAATGGGGCTGAATAAATCTGATAATCTTCTTTATTTTCCTCTGTTAGCTTTGGTGGGTGACTAAAAGTACAGATAAAGCAAATGCATTGTAAATATCAAAATTGCATCTTTAAAGGATAAGTAATCTTTATTTTCTTTCAAATTTTATTCCAGGACCCATCAGTTACACAAGTGACAAGAAATGTCCCACCAGGACTTGATGAATACAATCCATTCTCGGATTCTAGAACAGTAAGACTATTCTTAATTGGACTACTTTTAAATATTAAAATTGAAATTAAATAGGATTTCTGTTTCAATTATGGTTTCTTTTTTGGTTGACTGGTTAAACTTACATAAAACAAGCTGTTAGTGTTTTATTTAGAATTTAGCAAGTTCATTTTTTAAAAAATAGGGATTAGTAGTGATTAAAAATTACCATGATGGTCCTACAAATTAAATTGCTAATAACCTACCTAATATGTTAATATTACTACAGTTCTTTAAACAGAAGAGGGAAATGTTTTTTGGTATACATGTTGTCTTCATGGTAATATGGGGGGATGCTTTCTTACAAAGAAGGACCTGTGTATGGAACGGTACTGTGAATATTTGTACAATTGTCATTTGAATTAGGTGATTTTGAATAGGATCACCCTTCTACTCTGGTAGACTAGAACCTCTGGAATTTTGTTGTTGTTTTGGGGGGTAATTAGGTTTATTTGTTTATATTGTTGTTTTTTATTTAATGGATGTACTGGGGATCGAACCCATGCCCTCGTGTGTGCTAGGCATGCGCTCTACCACTGAGCTGTACCCTCCCCCCGTAGAACCTGTGGAATTTTATCTGGCCTAGAAACATATTTTCAAAATTTAGTATTGATTTATAAAATGAAGGAGTATGAAAAAATCCTTATAGTACAGGGTTCTCTACTGAATGCATATTAGAAGCAACTCAGGAAACTTTATTACAGTATCCATTAGGGCCCTAATCTTTCACGGTGCAGTTTTGTTTTTTGTTTTTGTTTTAGCCCTTTTGATGATTTTATTGTGAGCCAGTTTTGAGGACAACTGAACTAGATTCTGTTGAGAATTCTCCCTCAAAATTTCTCTCGTAATTAATTTTGTCTCCTGTATTTGAGTCTTTAACTTAAACATCACACTTACGAGGCCCCTAATTATAAACATTGTTGACTCTTGAAATGTTAGTCATCCTCTTACAAATAATGTTCTTCAGTTGTATGCTTGGAATTACACGGCAGCATAAGGATCTTTACCTGATCATCTCTTCCTGAGGTATGTTTTTCATAGTCTTGAAAATAATTCTAGAAGATTATGTAGGCTTTTGCTTGGAAATTTCTTAAAGATGTATCAACTTTTTAGTTTGAGGAAGAGCTTTGTACAAAGTAAAAGAACTAAAAAGAGTGAACTTAAATTTAACTTAATTTCAAAGCCCTCCTTAAATAGCCTCTATTTATGTGTAGCATCTGCAACCCAGGCTGGGATCATTGAGTGTTCATTGAGCACGTAAATTTCAGATTGAGCCCTGTGAAATGACCAGTAAGTCGACCAGTTTTGATGTGTACAAATAGCAGTCTCATATGGCTCAACCTTATAGTAAGCTGTGAGAGTGTATGAGAGTGCAGTTTGGTAGGAGTTGAAAGGGAGTAAAAAGAAGAGCCTGGTATATTTCATTCCACTATGTGTAGATCTTCTAACATGATTTCTGGTGGGGAATGGAGATGGGAACAAAACTTTTTAAAGTTTGCTGGTAAAGAATAAAAAAAGGTTTTTATATACTTTTTTGGAAGATTTCACTAGCAAAAAATATGCTTAACCTTCTTCCAGTAGCAGTGCTAGATGATTCTTTTCAGTACTAGCAGTGTTCTTTAACGAGCTGTCTGCCTTGTGCCATGTGCTTTGCCTATATTATCTTATCAAATTCTTATAACAACATTCAAAATGGATACTTTTTGTTTCCAATTTACTGATAAAGAATCTGAGCCACAAGTCATCCAGCTAGTAAGTTACTGGCAGAACTGGTTACGTAACTCATCTGTTTTTGTAAAGTTTCTGCCTTTTCCATTTTGTCTTTAGAGTAGATGCCTAAGAAATAGAAGATAAAGTCTTGAGTCTGTGGACAATTTCTCACCTAATTGGAATTTTAGAAGTTACACAAAGAAGGTATATCCAGGAAAAATAAAATAAAAATGTAAATTATGGTTCTAAATGTTGAAACTTTACAGTCTAGGAATGGTTTTCTGAAAGAGAAAGGCAGTAATGACAGCCAGCTTACAATGAAACACTTCTCTTAGACTCAGTGAGCTTTTTTTTTTTTTTTAAATAATGCAAAACAGGTTAATTTGTATGTCAACAATGAGGATTAAGATTCTAGATGAAAAAGGAAAGCAGTCTTGTGTTAAATGGAAAAGATCAAGATTCTGGACTTGGGACCTGCTAGTGGGAAGACTTGCTGTGTTGCCTTCAGATGTTGTCTCTTCACCTGATGCAGCCTTTCAGCCTGTCCTTCCCCCTTTGCTGTCGTCTCTAATTCCTCCTGATAGCCAAGCTGGTATTCCAGATGTCTTATGTTCCTGCTCTGTCCACCCAGAAACCTTTTCATGGAGCGTTTTTTGGCTTGTTTTTTCTGAGAAGCCAAGGCCTTCAGGTCTTGCAGGAGCCTGTTTAACGTGTTCTCCAACTGCAGGGCAGACTCTGTAGCTTTTATGCCAGTTTCCCAGTTTTCTATAACTAGCCTCTGTTGGAGAGGAACAGAGGAGTCACTCTCCTACCTGAGGCATACATAGGTTGATTACTTACTACTTCCTGGGTAAAATTATAACTAGGTTTGCAGAGGTCAATAGTTTCCACACTTTGTGACACAATAGACTTGGCAAGCACCTTTAATACTGATGTCTGGCTATAGTTACTATAGTGATACGGTGTCAGAACCGGGAAAATCATTGTTATGAGAACATTTTTGCATTTTCCACTGAACTTTTTACATAATGGAAAATGCAGATGAAATAATTTGAAAATTAAAAATTCTTTTGTTTGCTGTATGTATGGTTTCAGAAATTTGTCCTCCTCCCCCTTTTTCTTTTTTCAGCTATAACTGTTTTCCAAAACAGATCAGATGTACTTGGATAATTGATTTGAGTGATATGTTAGAACTCGGTCCAGGTACTATTTTAGGTGATTGGTGGTATCCATATTTGTCTTAGAAAAACATTTGTGAAAATAAAACTTCTAGATTGTTGCATAAGAGCTGCTTGAGGTCAAGTAGGACAATCCTTCAGCAGAATGAGTATATAATATTGTTACGCTTTTAGAGAGTTCCTCTCATTTTATTTTAAATTCTTTTGTTAGATTTTATTTTAAATTCTTTTGTTAGGTTTCCTTTTATATTAGTTTTCTATTTGAATGTAAATTTTAAGGAAGGCAACAATTAAATATTTAAATAACTTACATATTAATTCACTGTGTTATAAATTCAGAGAAAGGAGTCCTCATAAAACACCATAAAGTATAAACTCATTCAGTCTGTTGGCAGCAGAGTAGAAGGCTATTTGGCACTTGAAATGTGGTAGTCTGAACTGAGATGTGCTATAAAATGGAAGGTAGTCTTTGCTTATGAAATAATTTTTTTGTTTGAACTTAAAATGCATTTTACCACGAATTGTTTTCAGCATGGTGGGTAGGTTCCCTGGACTACCCTCTACAACTTAATACTAGAAGGATTAGCTCATCCTTTAGAATTGGTATGCATTTATGGGGAAATATTTTCCTTTTAAATTAGGCAACAGTTTAAAATGCCAACTGCAGCTGATTCTCACTAGTTTCAGACACTGGTCATAGCATTCATGGCTTCAGATAGGATTTCTTCTAGTAGCTGTTGAAATATAGGGATAGGGAGATCTATGTATGGGGGAGGAAATGTGGTGCTGTTGATAAAATCCTTAGTGACATTTCTCAGGACCTACTTTGCTGTCATATTTTTTTTCTTTAGGGATAGGCTGCCTCATACTTTTTCTGTTCTGCCGTTGTTGACGTATATGATTTTTGTCACATAAAGCAGCAAGATCTTTCTAAAGGAAGAAGCAAAAGTAGAAAATTCCAAGTACTGGCATGCCCAAGTAGTCATTTCTGAGCATAAAGGACATAAATAATTGATTTATATATAAATAAGAACTGCCTCTAACTAAGTTAATTTAGGACGTGGAGTAGACTGAGTGTCATAAGACCTGAATTCTAATCTAGGCTCTGCCACTAGTTGGTAACTTTAGACAAACCATCTAACCTCTTAGGGAATTTTTTTTTTTTAGTGTGTAACAGTGGCTGCAGAGAGGAAGATGTTGACTTAAATGATTTTTTTTTCATTTTTTCAGTTTTATTAGGTAAAATTGTTATAGTTTGACTGCATATATAGAATGTATTGCATGTAAATACATATACACAACAAACTGCACATATTTTTAAAATTTACATGTATGTACTGTTCATTGTTTCTAGGAACATTTAGAGCTTTAGCTTTTTAAACTGAGATTTATCAAAGGAATAAAGCCAACCACAAAATAAGAATTAATTCAAAAAGATACATAAACCCAGATGTTGAGTTAAATAATTTCTAATATCAGTTTCTCTTCTGAAAATGGATAAAACTTTTAGTTCCAGGACTGACTGGTTGTAGTTGTACTTAGTAGTTTACCTATCATTAGTACTGCAGAAGCAATTTCTGTACTGTAATACCTGTCTTTATTTTCTCTCACCATACGTTTCTTTTTTAATCTTTTCCTTTTTCATTTGCTTCTCACTGTCTTGTCTTTCTTGGAGCTTGTTATCTGTCCCTTGTGGAACCAGTCTTCTTTGTTTCTAGTCTCATTTAATCATAACTGTTGCCTTCCGTCCTTCTAGTGTCATTGGCTGGAAGTACCTGAGTTCTCTTTGGCTCAGACAGCTTCTTTTCCTGTATCTAATCAGTAGCCACGTCCTGTCACTTACACCTCCAGGAGGTATTACCTGTCCTTTTCATTACTCCTGAACTGTCCTAATTCAGGTACTCATGTGAGATAATACAATGGCCTATCTACTTACCTGTCTTCAATTTCTCTTAACATCTTTTTTTTTTGTACTGTGATTAGAATTATTTTTTTAAAAACAGAGTTCAGATTAGGTTTTCTCTCCTTAGAAATGTGTGCACTGATTATGCATTGCCTCCTTGGTAGTGTGCCATGTGCGACCCTCCATGATTTGACCTCAGATTGTCTTCTTTTATTTTTTTCTTGACTTTATTTATTTATTTATTGGCAGGGGGGAGATAATTAGGTTTAGTTATTTATTTATTCATTTATTCATTTGGATGGAGGTCCTGTGGCTTGAACCCAGGGCCTCATGCATGCTAAGCATACATTCTACCACTGAGCTATACCCTCTGCCCCCACACTTTATTTTTTAGAGCAGTTTAGGTTTACAGAAAAATTGAGCAAAAAATAGAGAGTCTCCATAGACTTCTCCAGGCTGTCTTTTTTTTTTCTCTCTTTCTTCTTTTTGTTCTCTTTTCTTGTGCTTTGATGACTAGAGAAGCTCCTTTAATATTTCTTGTAAAGCTGGTTTGGAGGTCTTGAGTTTTTTTAGCTTTTGTTTATCTGTGAAACTTTTGATTTCGCCAAGTCTAAATGAAAGCCTCACTGGATAAAGTATTCTTGGCTGTAGGTTTTTCCCTTTCAGCACTTTAAATATATCGTGCCACTCCCTTCTGGCCTGAAGAATTTCTGCCAGAAAATCAGCGGATAACCTTATGGGAGTTCCCTTGTATATTATTTGTTGCTTTTGTCTTGCTGATTTTAATATTCTCTCTTTATCCTTAATTTTTGTGAATTTGATTACTATGTGCCTTGGTGTATTCCTCTTTGGGTTGATCCTGTGTGGGACTCTCTGAGCTTTCTGAACTTGGGTCAGTGTTTCCTTTCCCAAGTTAGGGAAGTTTTCAGTTAGTATCTCTTCAAAAATTTTCTCAGGTCCTTTCTCCCTTTCTTCATTTTCTGGTACCCCTATAATGTGAATATTAGTGTGCTTCATATTGTCCCAGAATTCTCTTAAATTATCCTCATTTGTTTTCATTCTCTTTTTCTTCTGTTTGGCAATGGTGATTTCCACTATTCTGTCTTCTAGCTCACTAATCCATTCTTCTGCCTTGTTTAGTCTATTCTTGGTTCCTTCTAATGTGTTATTCATTTCGATAATTTTATTCTTCAATTCTGTTTGGATGTTCTTTATATTTTCCAGCTGTTTGCTAAAAACTTCACTCTGTATTTGTCAATTGAAAGTTGAGAGTTATGTTTTACTTGGTGGGAGGACCCGAGCTGGGATGACAGCCTCTCAGATTGCTCTGAGGGACTGCTCCGAAGAGGTAGGGGAGGAGCTAGGATATATAGGAGCTTTACAACAATTACCAGGTAGTTGGAACAATAAAAGATGACTTGTTACCTAAAGAAAACCAGGCATCTCAAGTTGCAGAATTTTGTGCTTTTCTATGTATGGGAGGAAGCAAACATTTGGGTTCATTGAATTCATTCCTTTGACAAGCTTCTAGGTATCTAGGGCTAGTATCTTGCGCAGTTATTATTCTGAGTCCGCTCAGAGTACACCATTGTGAGTGGCTGCAGAGGCTGGGCTACAGGCTTGTCTTCACTGGGGGGTGGCGGCTGATGACTTGATGGCTTCAGCATTCTTTGTTTACTGATATGGTTTACAGTATTTTTCTTTCACACATCTACACTTCTCTTGAGTTCTGTGAACATCTTCACTATCATCATTTTAAACTCTTTCTCGGATATATTGCCTATTTCCTCATCACTTATTTCTTCTTCTGTGATTTTATCTTGTGCCTTGTCCTGGAGGATATTCCTCTGCCACCTCATTTTGTCTGTCTTTCTCTTTGTGTTTTTAGGTGGGCTAGTTATGATTCGCGACTTTGGAGAAGCGGCCTTCTGTGGGAGATACCCTATTCGTTCTAGCAGTACACTCTTCTCTTGTCACCCAAGGGGCAGGGGAGAGCTGATCCCAGTGTAGAGTCCAGCCTGTGTTTGTGGATTCCTTCCACAGGCTTGGGGCTGTTTTCTTATTTCTGATATCTGCCCCCTGGTGGATGAGGCTGGGCTAGAGGCTTATGTAGGTTTCCTGGCAGGAGGGGCGGTGTCTGCCCACTGGCTGGGTGAAGCTTGACCTGGACCTCTGGTGGGTAGGGCCTTGCCTAGAGGTGTTTTTGGCTCAGAAGGTCTGTAGATGGGTGAGGCTGTGTTTCCACCCAGTATGTTGTTTGGCCTGAGGGTTCCCAGCCCTTAAGCCTACAGGCTGTTGGGTGGGGCTGGGTCTTGGTGTTATTGATCCAGTCAAAGTATCAGCCTCCAGGGAAGCTCATGTAGATGAGCACTCCAGGAATACCTGCCACCAGCTTCTAAGTCCCCTGGGTGAGCTACAGCAGTCCCCTAACTCCTCAGGAGAACTTCCAAAACCAGTAGGCAGGTCTGGACCAGGTACCTATGCAATCACTGTCTCTGCCCCTGTACCTGGTGCACTTGAGATCCCGTGAGCACCTCCCAAGAATGTTAAGTCTCTATCTCTCCCGGTCCTGTGGGGCTCATGAAGTTAAGCCCCACTGGCCTTCAAAACCAGATGTCCTGGGGTCTCCTCCTCCCACTGCCAGAACCCTGGTCTGGGGAGTCTGACGTGGGGCTTAGAACTCTCATTCCTGTGGGAGCACCTCTGTGACTTAATTGTGCTTCAGTCTGTGGGTCACCCACCCAGGGCGTATAGGGCCCAACTATATCGTGAGCACACCCCTCCTACCATCCTGTTGTGGTTCTCTCTCAGTATTTCCAGTTGAAGCAGATCTTTTTTTTGCTAGGCTCCAGTCTTTTTTCTCAGTGGATGTTCAGAAGTCAGTTGTGGTTTTGTAGTTGCGAGGAGAGGCGAGTTCGTGGTCCTACTACTCTGCCATCTTGATTCCGGCCCAAAAAACTAAGCAACTGAGTTGAAGCTTCTGAGATGCTCAGGCTCATTTCCTTCCACCTCTTCACACATCACACTTCAGCAAACAGTTGCCCCCATTCAAAGAATGGAGAAGGCGGGGACGATGGATGCAGCGGAGGAGGTGACAACCTCTTTGGTGAGGCTGGGGGCAGAGAAGGGAACGACTGGCCTCAGCCTTGAATCTCGGCAAAAGGAACGGCACTCCACTAAGAAGGCACAGAAGAAGACCTCGTACAACTCTTCTCATGTCCCTGCTCCCTGCCCACTCCCCTAGGCTATCTTTAGGCTTATCCTCTAATGTGCTATTTGCTCCAGCTGAAGTCATCTCCCTTCTAACCCAAACTCCATTGATACCACCACCCCTGGGCCTTTTATTGGTCATTGAATGGAGTAAAGAGAGACTATGTGTGGTCATAATGCCTGGCTTCCCTAATATATCCTCTCCTCCTTCTGTAGGTCAAGGTAAACCTCTCATACTAGGTATATTCATTTTCTATTGCTGTGTAACAAATTACTACAACTTAGCAGCTTGAAAAAACACGTGTATTATTTTACCACTTCTGTAGGTCAGGAGTTTGCGCACAGCTTAGGTGTGTCTTTTGTTTAGGGTTTCATGAGGCTGTGATAAAGGAGTTGTCTGGGCTGCATTCTCATCCAGAGGCTTGACTGAGGAAGGATCTGCTTCCAAGCTCATTCAGGCTGTTGGTAGACTGAATATCCTGTGATTGTATGACTGAGGGCCCCAGCTTTTGGTTTGCTATCAGCTGGAGACTGCCCTCAGGTCATCAGTGCTGTCCACAGTTTTTAGAGGCTGCATGGTTTCTTGCCACATGGGCTTCCCCATCATGGCCACTTATTTCAGAGGGACTGTAGAGAATCCCTCAGGCTAGTCTACCAATATGGAGTCTTACATAATATAACCCGTAACAGAATGTAATCAAGGGAATGGTAGCCCATCACTTCTACCATATTCTGTTGATTAGAAGCATGTCATAGGTCCTGCATGTACTCAAGGAGAGAGTATTATATAAAAACATGAACACCAAGAGGGGAGTATCATTGAGATTCACTTTAGGGTCTCTGTGCCACACTAGCAATAAGGTATGTATTACTTCATATCTCTTCATGCCCATTTAAAAGGATCAAAGTGGGGCCCCTAGAACACCTGTCCCTCCCTGCCCTCAACACTTGACTGCCCTAAGTTTATCTGGACTAATCTTATTATGCTCTTGATTCCTATTTATGTCGTTCTTTACTAGAAGCCCCAGACTCCTCATCTCTTGGATTTTGATCTTCATGATGTTCTGCACATTATTTATTCTGAACCCTTCTATTTCCTTAATTCCTGAGACATTCCATTGTGCTGAGAGTCAGTCAAACTGCATCAAAATCCCCCATATCTTTATCTTTTTCTCTGAATGTTTTGTCCTTTGTTCTGTAGAAACTGGCCTTTGTATGAGGACACTGCTTCCCCTGTACTCTTCCCAAAACTAGGTGATTTTTCTCTCACAGTTCTCAGCTGATCATAAAATTGGGGTAGATACCGTCTTTGTTTCTAGTTGCTGCTTCCAGACTTTCTTTTTGTCCAAAAAGTCCCATGTCATCATTTGAATCTCAGAGGGTACCAGTTATAATTGGGTGCCACAACTCATTGTGGCTGTCTTCTACTGATCCCTGAATTACTACTCCTTATTTCTCTCTCTCTTTCTCTTTTTCTTCTTCTTCATGATTTTAATTCTTGGTTCACTGTTACTCTTTCTAACACTATTCCTGTTTTGAATTCTTAGTGTTGTTCTTTCCAGCATCTTGCTTCTCAGTACCTTGACCTCATCTCTTTCATTGATTTTTGCCTTTTCTGTTACCTCAAGTCACTCAATCCCATGGTCATATCCTAGACTTTGTCATTATAGTTACTTAACTCCTATAAAGTCTTAATTTTGTGTATCTTTTCCGTCACTCTTCTAGTTCCTCAATTGTAACACATCTTTCCACTTCACTAGGACCTCTAGTTTGTTGACCTTACAATGTCACTGCCCTTTATCCACTGGATATTACTCTCTTCTCTCTGCTTAAATTCCACATTCAGTTGTTTTAATCACTCTCTTGCATGCACGCTCAACTCCCTTGCCTTCCCCCTCCTATTTTGACATAATCTTGGCTAAAAGCGAAGCCCTGGTTAAATACAACTCTTTCTGCTCTCTGTTCTTACCCTTGTAGCTAAATATGGAGACACACACATAACCATGCTGAATGGTCTCACTTTTAGTTCATGGCCAGCTCTAAATTGTAGTGAATGTCTTACTTATTTATTTGTCCACTCTCTTCTTCTCTCTCCTCATCTTTAAAATCTGTCCCGCTATCCTCACTCTCAGCTAATGACCTTGCTTCTCATTTACTGAGAAATTTGAAGCAGCCTGTAGAGAATATACACAGACTTCCAGCATCACATCTACTTACTTACCAGTATTTATACCCATATTTTCTGCTTTCCTGCCTTTTAGTTACAGATGAACTATCTGTGCTTCTACCCAAAGCCATTCCCTCTTTTGTGCAGTAGATTCCACGCACTTTTACCAAAGAACTTTGCTGAATTGCTCCTCACCTACATTACTAGTTTTCTTCACTTTCTACTGGATCATTCATATCATCATAAAAACATGTTTCCTTCTGTTTTTTTTTCCTTATATTTTTGTTTCTCCCACCCCTAAAAGAAATCCTGAATCCTTTATCAATTACTTCACATTTCCTCTCCCTCTCCAGCCATAAGCAAGTCTTGATTACCTTCTGTCTCTATAGATTTGCCTATTCTGGACATTTCATACAAATGGAATCATAAATACGTGGTCTTGTGCGACTGGTTTCTTTTACTCAGCATGATGTTTTCAGGGTTCATCTGTATTGTGGCATAGATCAGTACTTCATTCCTTTTTATTGCCTTTTTATTTATTAATTTTTTTTGGAGCAGAGAAAGGTTTTTTGCAGGGCCAAGCAAAGAGGACCAGGTGGCTCATGCCCAAGAAAACCCCGAACTCCTTCCCCTTTTTATTGCTTTTTATACCACATTTTACTTATCCATTCATCAATTGATGGATATTTAGGTTTCCAATTTTTGGCTGCTCTAAACATTTGTGTGCTAGTTGTTGTGTGGACATATGTTTTCATTTCTCTTGGATATATACAGAGGAGTGGAATTGTAGGGTAATATGATAATATTTTTAACTTTTTGAGGAGCTATCAGACTGTTTAACAAAGTGGCTGCACCATTTTATATTCTAATCAGCAGTGTAGAAGGGTTCCAGTCTCTTCATCCTTACCAACACTTATTATTATCTGATTTTTTGCTTACAGCCAACCTAGTGGATGTGAAGTGATACATCCCTGTGGTTTTGATTTGCATTTCCCTGATGGGTGATGATGTTGAGCATTTTTTTCAAGTGCTCATTGGCCACTTGCATGTCATCTTTGGAGAAATGTCTAGATTCTTTGCTCACTTTAAAATTGGATTTCCTTTTAAATATTAAATTGTAAGAGTTGTTACATATTCTGAACACAGATCCTTTATGAAATAAGTGATTTGTAAATTCAGTAGACCCTGAACAACAACACAGGTTTGGACTATGTGGGTCCACATACATAGAGATTTCTTTCACTAAATAGATGCTATAGTACTGCACGATCCATGGCTGGTTGAATCTCTGATGCAGAACCTCAGATATGGAGGGCTGGCTGTCATGTTATACATAGATTTCCACTGTGTGGAGGGTCAACATCACTAACCCCTGCATTATTCAAGTATTTTTTCCTATTCTGTGGAATGTCTTTTTACTTTCTTGATAGTGTTCTTTGACATACAGAAGTTTTAAATTTTGATGTCAAATTTGTCTATTTTTTCTTGGGTTGCTTTTTTTGGTGTCATGTCTAAAAAGTCATTGCCCAACTCACAGTTGTAAACATTTACTCCTAAGTTTTCTTCTAAGAGTTGTATAGTTTTAGTGTCGATTTTTAGGTTTACCATTCATTTTGAGTTAATTTTCATGAATTGTATAAGATAGGTGTCCAACTTCTTTCTTCTGTATGTGGATATCCACTTGTTCCAGCACCATTTGCTGAACAGACCTTTTTCCTATTGGATTTTTTTTGGCACTCTTGATGAAAATTAATTGATTAACGTAAGAGTGTATTTTTGGACTCTAAATTCCATTCTGTTGATCTATGTCTATCCCTATGCCAATACCACACTCTCCTGATTACTGTAACTTTGTAACAAAACTCTACCTTGACCTCATTTCCCTTTCCAGTCTACTGCTCACATCACTGCCCTTGAAAAACTTTCTCTGCTTCCAATTGCTGTAGAACTCATCTGAAGAGTTGTCTACTTTTTTTTTTTCTCAGACCTTTCTCCTAAACAATATTTCAGCACTCCACCAAAACGCACTTGTCGGGGCAGTCAGTGACTTCCACACTGCTAAATCCAGTGGTAAATTTTCAGTCTTAACCATAACTGATCTATCATCAGTTGATCACTATTGCTTTCTTAGAAAACTTTTTTCATGTGGCTTTCAGAGCACTTAAGTTTTTCTTTTTCAGTCTCCTTTGCTGATTTCTCTCTGTTCCCTGTCCCTTCACCCCCAGTATTAGAGTATACCAGGAGTTAGGCTTTGCTTCTCTTCTCTATCTGTTGTCCCTCGGGTGGTTATTTCATCCAGTCTTACAGCTTTACATACCATCTACATGCTGATGACTCCCAAATCTACATCTTCAGGACAACCCTCTCTTCTGAACGGCAGACTCATGCATTCAGCTGCCTCCTACACATGTCTACCTGGATGTCTCAGAAACTGCACATTCAGCTTGTTGAATGCTGAACTGAGCTCACTCCTTGTAAACCTGCTCATTTTGTATCTTTCTCATTTCTGTGTTGCTTAGGCCAAAACATTGGTGATAGTTGACTACTTCCATTTCCTTACATAACATCTTTCTGTCAGGAAATCCTGTTGGCTCTCCCTTACAGGCACCTGCAGACCTGATGCCTTACCTTCATAGCCACCACTCGGCTTGAGCTGCCATCATCCCTTGTCTGGATTACTGGTTTCCTGACTACTCTTCCTTCTTTCGCTTTGCCCTGTTTCGGTCTATTTTCAATTTAGTAGCCAGAGTGATCCCCTGAAAAAGAGTTGATCATTTCAGTCTCCTGCTTAGAACTCTTCACGAGCTTTTAATTTTCTTAAGAGTAAAACCAGGAATGTTTAAATAGCCTATAATCTGGTCTCTAATGTGTCTCACTCTTATCTCCTCACTCCTCTCCCATGTACTCTTTCTCAGCACACTGGTCTTCCTAAGGCCAAGCATTCTCCTGACTTTGCCTTGATTGTTCCTTCTGCCTAAGATGGTCTTCCCCCAGATATCTGCAAAGCTGACTTCTTCACCTCCATAAAGTCTGTGCTCAAATATTGGCTTCCCTAACCACCTTTGCAAAATTAGCCCTGTTCAGCTTTTACTCATGACCTCTTTACCCTGTTCATTTTCGTTTTTGTTCCATAAAATTTACTGCCTTCTAAGATACTCTATAACGTATTTATTATATGTATTGTTTATCTTCCATTGCTAGACTATAAGCTCCATGGAAGTAGGGATGCTTACCTATTTTGTTCATTAATGTAGTGTCTGTAATTGTGTCACGTTGTAGTTGATCAGTGAATGTTGTAGTTGATGAATGAATGAATGTTTGGTCACACTGCTCTTCCTCTATGTGCCTTTCTCTACTTGGTAACACCTGTTCTTGTATATCCCTTCTTTCCTCCTATTGTGTATCTCCTCCCTCAGTTCTAATCCTTAAAGCCTTATTTTAAAATGTTCATCTATTATAAAATTATTTCTGTTTGTCCTGACTCTGACATTATGTTTCATTTTCACCACCTTTAGTAACAGGGAAATCTTTGTTAGGCATAGCTACAATCAGTTCTTGTCTACTCAGAGACTGATAAAGTCAGTGAAAGCTGCAGAACATTTTAGGTTTCTTTTGGCAGTCTCTCCATTAGGTAAAAGAATATGACAATGGTTTATAGAGGCTGTAAACTTTGTTGCCTTAAAGGGGAGTTCTCAAATTTCAAGGTGTATAAGAATCACCCTGGGGAGCTTACTAGAAATGTGAGCTTGTTAAAAACACAAACTTCTTTTCTTCAACCCCTGAGTTTTTGAATCAGTATGTCCACAGTGGGGCCTAGAGTTTGCATTTTCAATAAGCACCAGAGCTTTATGATGCAGGAGATCTATGAACACATTAAGAAACATTGCTTTAGACGTGAGTATACTTAGAAACATTTTTGGTTCGCAGATGGCAGAAAAAGAGCAGGAAAGAACAAGGAGAAATTTTCTTAAATAGGTGTTTTGAATATGGAAGAAAACCAGGAAGGAGACCATATTTGTTTTATGCTTGAGAAAGACAACTTGGGGACCTCCTATGCCTTGAAGGGATCTTACATACCTATTTATTTACTAACAAAACATCTTTGGAACTTACAATGCAGAGAGCTCATTATGTTATAGAAAAGTCCATCCACTATTGTATTTCTATGATTATTATAGTATTCTTAATTCTATTGAGTGGAAATACATCTTCTTGTAATTTTTAGTTATTGGTCCTAGTTGAGTTCTCCAAAGCCACACAACACAGAGTAGGATCCTGGTGGACTACCTTCTGTCACCCTTGCCCAGCAACTTGCCCTGCTTTAGATACCCTACATCTGTGCTTTTACAACATATCTCAATAAAACATATCCCACTGTAAAAAATGTGATTTGTGTTAAAATATAATTATAACCACATAAAGTATATAAGAATTATAACTTCTACAGAGATTTAAAAAATACATTCTATTCCTAACTTGCGAAATTTTACCCACCATGAAAGTAGGATATTGAGCCTTGCTCTGGCCAGTTCTCTGTCCACAAGGTCACTTCCCTATTCTCTTGGCTTCTCTTAATTTTTCTCTCTGTCTCCCATTTTTGTACCTTCGGTGCTTTTTTCAGTACTTCAGGTTTTTCCCAGGGGCTGCCAGAGAAGTGACAAACACAGTTTCAGGACTGTCAGGAGGAGAAGAGCTCATCTTACTCCACTACATCCAGTTGCACTAGAGTATTCTCTTTTCTTCTACAGTTAGGTTGACTCTCCTGTGTCTGCAGTTTTGATGAGGGTGAAGTGGAGATGGTATACTCTAAAGTGCCCAATGAGGCAGAAAGATCCTCCCTCTTGCATCTCACATATTCCTTCTGGTACTATTTTTCCTATTCCGAAGGTAGAAGTTCCTTTAGTGAGGGTCTGTTAATAGTAAATCTTTTAGTATTTATAGATAAGTATATATTATTTCACCTTGGTTCTCAAAAGCTAATCTCACTGGATTTAGATGTCCACATTGACAGTTATTTTCTCTCATCAGTTTGGCACATTCTATTCAGGCTTCTATTGTTGCTGTTGAGAAAATAGCTCTCAGTCTTACTGGATTCCTTTGTGTGGGTATTGTGTCTTGTTTTTTTTTCTTTTTTCTTCTGGTTTTTATTGAGACATGGCACTGTATAAGTTTAAGGTGTACAGCACAATGATTTGACTTACATGCATCATGCAATGATTACCACACCAAGTTAAGTGAACATCATCTCATATGGATACAAAATGAAAGAAATTAAAATTGTTTTCTTTGTGATGGAAACTCTTAGGGTTTACTCTCTTAACTTTCGTATGTAGTATGTAGTATGTAGTATTTATCATGTTGTACATTACATCCCTAGTACTTATTTATCTTATAACTGGAAGTTTATACCTTTTGACTCCAACCAGTTCCCATCTCCCCACTCCCTGCCTCTGGTAACCACAAATCTGATCTCTTCTTCTATGAGTTTGTTTTTAAAGTATAATTGACCTACAGCACTATTCTTGTTCCTGTTATATAATGTAGTGATTGGATATTAAATGATCACCATGATAAGTCTATTTACCATCTGTCACCATACAAAGATATTACATAGTTCTCAGTTCTTTATATTTATGAGTCTGTTTCTATTTTGTTGTTTCTTCATTTGTTTTGTTTTTCAGATTCTGCATAGATTGAATTAGTGTAGTATTTGCCTTTTTATGTCTGACATATTTCATTTAGCATGATACCCTCTAGGTCATTCCACGTTGTCACAAATGGCTAAGATTTCATCCTTTTTTATGGCCGAGTAATATTCCATTATATATGTTTACATATGTACACACACACACACACACACACCACATTTTCTTTATCCATTCATCAATGGTTCTGAGCCTTCTGGTGGGCAGAACTATGTCCTGGGGCAGCTGGAGGCTCAGGGGGATCTAGGGCACCTGGCTTCCTAGTGAGTGGGTCAGGTCCTGGCACTAAGAAGCTAGTGGGAGGATTCCAGAACGGTGCTTGCCAGCACCAGTGTTCTCATTGTAGAATGTGCTCCCCAAATGGCTGCCACCAGCGTCTGTATTCCCAGGATGAGTCCCAGTTGCCTCTTCCCTCACTGAGAGGCTCTCCAAGATAAGCAAGTGGATCTGGCCCAGGCTACTTTCAAAGGACTGCTTCTGCCCTGGGTCCTGGAGCAGCTGACATTTAGCATGTGCCCTTTGAGTGTGGAGTCTGTTTTCTCCATTCCTCTCACTCTCAAAAGCAAACCCTGCTGGCCTCCAAATTCCAGGGGCTCATCTTCTCAATGCAGGACCCACAGGGAGGGGAGCCCAATGTTGGGCTCAGACACATCATTCCTTGGGAGAATGTCTGCAGTTGTGATTATCTCCTGTTTGTAGGTTGCCTACCCAGAGTATGGTTCTTGACTGTACTGCGACTCTGCCCCTGCTAATCGTCTCACTGCGCCTCCTTCTTTATATCTTTAGTTGCAGGGGATCTCTGCTAATCTTCAGGTCGTTCCCATCAATAGTTGTAAGTAGTTGTAATTTTGGTGTGCCCATGGGAGGAGGTGAGCTCAGGGTCTTCCTACTCCCCCATCTTGATTACACCCTGCTTTCTTACGATGGTTTTAAGAGCTCTTGTTCTTAGGTTTGCTCTTTCACTATAGTGTGTCTAGATGTTAACTTTTTAAAAATGTTGTTTGGGTTTTGGAGTTTTGAATCTGAGAATTAGTGTCCTCCCATTCCCCTTGAATGCGGACGCTCCCTCATTCTCTCATTCTCTTTTGGCTCTCTTCGTTGTACCTTTTCACTCAACCTCTCAGATTTCATTTTCTTTCTCCTGCTACATTCTGTGCAGTTTCTTTAGAGCCACTTCCATTTTCTTATCTCTTCATCTTTGTATAGTCTGTCATTTCACTTGTCTATTAAATTTATAATTCCGATTTTTATAGTTTTTATTTCTTTAAGTTCCATTTGTATCATTTAAAAAAGATATTTGGTAATTTCTTATAGTCTCTTGTTGCTTAGTGACAGTTTTGTTACCTTTTATTTCTTTATTAAGCATATCTATCATTTTATATGTAATTCCAGTATCTCTAGTCTTGTATGTCTGAGGACCCTTGCTCCTGGTGGGCTTGCTTCCTTCTGTGTTTAAATCATGAGCCAAAGTTACTTGAAACTTTAGCTGTGAAAATTCTTTGAAGCCCAGCTTTTAAGTGTGTTCCTTTACTTTTGCCAGGAACATGAAGTCACTATCAACCTGGGGTCCTTGAAATGAAAATTGCAACTTGAAGTATTTTGTCTGTGGTGGTGGTGTGAATTCTGGCCCCAAGTCTACAAGTTGGCAGGTTTATGATTAGAAGTAATCAGGGAGGATTTCTTTCTTTCTTTTTTTTCTCCCCCCTTCTGTATACAGAGTCAAGGGCAAGACAGGCAAGTATTCATACTATTTCTTTCTGTGAAGCTGCTTTTTTGCTTATCCACTGGGAGTGTTGCCTTTTAGGAAGTCCTAGCTTTATGCAGCAATCTCAGATTGATTTTACCTTGTATGGGCTCCCAAGCTTTGTCTCCATCTTATTAAGCCCTTGTGATTTTGTTAATGGCATAGCATCAAGGCTCTTCTTTGTTTGGATTTGCAGTTTTTCCCACTTTCTGGCCTCCCATGATTTCCTATCAGTTTAGTCATGTATTTACAATATTATTCAAATGAAATCTGAATCAGCATTTTTAGGTACTATATATCAAAGGTGTCACTACATTTGTGTAGTCTGTTGTATTGTCACAAATGGAAGCATTGAATGGATTGTTTTAATATGCTTTTTATTCATAAGTGTAAAAGTGAAAAGTAGGAAAATAATTTGGAACCATCATCAGAGCAGGTCTTTAGTTTATGACAAGAGCTTGTACTTGGCTTGAGGTGGCTAATCAAGCATGTTGTGGCTATTGAAAATACTGGGTTCCAGAGCTGAGCAGAGATTTAGCTAGCATTGACAAATTAGAGGAAATTATTGAGATACTAGCTGTCAGATTAATACCACTGGTATCAGAGATTTGTGCTTCTCCAACATTTCTCTTCATTGCTATAACATGAGCAACTGTTACCTCTAATATGTCAAGTTACTAGCTCTATCTGAGCCTTCTTCCTTATCTACTAATTCATTGTACTTAGTACTTCATTTGTTATTTAAAGCAGTAAAGAATTGACAGTATAGTTTCAGCTGGGAGAATTCTTTTTTTTTTTAAATTTATTTTATTGAGTTATATTTAGTTTACAATGTTGTGTCAATTTCCAGTGTAGAGCACAATTTTTCAGTCATACATGAACATACATATATTCATTGTCATGTTCCTCTTCACTATGAGCTACCACAAGATCTTGTATATATTTCCCTGTGCTATACAATATAAATTTGTATATCTATTCTATATATACCTGTCAGTATCTACAGATTTCGAACTCCCAGTCTGTCCCTTTCCACCCCCCTCTCCCCTGGCAACCACAAGTTTGTATTCTATGTCTGAGTCTGTTTCTGTTTTATATTTAAGTTCATTTGTCGTCTTTTTTTTTTTTTTTCAGATTCCACATATAAGCCATATCATATGGTATTTTTCTTTCTCTTTCTGGCTTACTTCACTTAGAATGACATTCTCCAGGGACATCCATGTTGCTGCAAATGGCATTATGTTGTCATTTTTTTGGGTCAATTGAGTAACTTATTGTGTGCTTTTCCTGAAGTGTGCTGCCAAACTAACTTTGTCAGGCATTTTATTTGGTCATTGTTTTGTGATTGTTACTTATTAAACCAAGAGAATGATGCTTTAGGACCATGATTTTATGGTTGGGGAACAGTTAGGATTGATCAGCTTCAGTTTTTCTGCCTATTAATATGAAATATTTGAGCAGGGAAACAGATAATAGGAATAGATAGTAACAAAAGATTATAGTAGAGATAAAAAATACAAGAAAAAGTTTTTAATTCCACTATCCAGAAATAATCACTGTTAACATATTGATATATTTTAAAATAGAAAATTGGGGACAGAATATAGAGCCCAGAAATAAATGCACACACCTATGGTTAATTGATCTTTGACAGAAGGCAAGAATATACAATGGAGAAAAGACGGTCTTGGCAAGTGGTGTTGGGAAAGTAGGACAGCCACATATAAATCTGAAATTAGAACACTCCCTCACACCATACACAAAAATAAGCTCAAAATAGCTTAAAGATTTAAACATAAGAGAGGATGCCATAAATCTCCTAGAGGAGAACATAGGCAAAACATTCTCTGACATAAATCATAGTGCTGTTTTCCTAGATCAGTCTACCCAAGGCCATAGCAATAAAAGCAAAAATAAATGGAACCTAATTAAACTTACAAGCTTTTTTGCACAGCAAAGGAAACCATAAACAAAATGAAAAGACAACCTACAGACTGGGAGAAAATATTTACAAATGGTGCATCTGACAGGGGCTTAACTTCCAAAATGTACAAACAGCTCATATAACTCAATAACAAAAAACAAACAACCTAATCAAAAAATGGGCAGAAGACTTAAACAGACATTTCTCCAATGAAGACATACAAATGGCAACAGGCACATGAAAAGATGCTCACCATCACTAATTATTCAGGAAATGCAAATGAAAACTACAATGAGGTATCACCTCACACTGGTCAGAATGGCCATCCTTAAAAAGTCCACAAATGATAAATGCTGGAGAGGATATGGAGAAAAGGGAACCTTCCTACACTGTTGGTGGGAATGTAATTTGGTGCAGCTACTATGAAGAACAGGATGGAGATGCCTTAAAGAACTAAAAGTAGAGTTACCATTTTATCCAGCAATCTGACTCCTGGGCATATGTCCAGAGAAAACTCTAATTTGAAAAGATACATGCACCCCAAGGTTCATAGCAGTACTATTTACAGCGGTGAAGACATGGAAGCAACCTAAATGTCCGTCAACAGATGACTGGATAAAGAAATTGTGATAGATACACACACACACTAGATTACCCGTCAGCCATAGAAAAGAATAAAATAATGCCATTTGCAGCAACATGGATGGACCTAGAAATTATCATACTTAGTGAAGTAAGTCAGACAGAAAGATGGCTATCATCTATCCCTCATGTGGAATCTAAAAGAATGACACAAATGAACTTATTTACAAAACTGAAACAGACTCACATGTAAAAAGCAAATTTAGGGTTACCAAAGAGGAAGAGGGGATAGGGATAAGTTAGGATTTGGGAATAGCAGATACAAACTACTATATATATAATACGTAAACAGTAAGGCCCTACTGTACAGCACAGGAAACTATATTCGGTATCTTGTACTAACCCATAATGAAAAAGAGTATGAGAAAGAAAATATATGTATAACTGAATCACTGTGCTGTACACTAGAAATTAACACAATGTTGTCAGTCAACTGTACTTATGTTGAAAAAAAAAATTGGAACTATACTGTATCTTCAGTTTCATTTTACAACTTATAATTGGTACAAGCTTTTCTCATTTCATTAAATATTCTTTCAGAACTTTTAAATAACTGCATAATATGCTCTTCTATGGATGGATCATAATTTATCAATTTACCTGTATTTTATCTATTCTTGGACAGTTAGGGTATTTCTAACTTTTTTTGCTTTTGCAAATAATGCTGTAGGGAGCATTTTGGCATACATAGATTTGTGCGTATCTTGGATTATTTCTGTGATTTTTTTTTTTAAGGAGTAGCTATTTATGGGTCATAGAGTATAAATACTTCAATGGCTGTTATACATAATGTCAGACTGTGCCCAGGATTATTATATGAACTAGTTTGTATTCCCATTATCAGTGTATGAGAATACCCATTTTACCATATCTTTTCCAAAATGTGCTGGTTATCTTATGGTAATAATCATTTAAAAAATAAATTAGGTGAAATTTGCATTTCTTTGATTACTAATGAGGTTAACATTTTGAATCTTTATTTTCCTTTTGTATTTCTTTTACAAGCAGCCTATTAAAGATTTTTTAAAATGCATTTTTCCTCTGTAACATGTGCTTCTATTTCTTACTGATTTGTACTTGATGAAATGTATTAACTAATTGTCTATGTGTTGCTTATTTAGATTTTGCCTCTTAATTTTGGTTATGAAATGGTTTATGTCATTAAAATTCTAAATTTTTACATAGTCATATATATTTCCTATTCATTTTAATTTCTCTCCCTTCACCCCGTGGCTTTTCTCCAACCTAAGATCAGATAGTCATCTATATTCTATGTACTATACTATTTCTATTATCTTTATACTTTTTTTTTCTTTGGACTTTAATTCATTTGGAATTTATTCTAGAAAGATACAGGGATCTGATTTTTTTCTCCCGAACATTTAAATACTTGTCACAACACCGATTTATTGATAATCTTTACTTTTCCCCCCTATTTGGAAAACTGTCTTGGTCATATGCTTTAATTTTTATATACACCATCATTGTATATCTACCATAATTACAAATTTTTGTATTTGAGTTTACATTTTCCTACCTAGTGGTTATGAAATGATGTCACTATTTTTGTATTTTTCTTGTTTATATTTTGTTTTTGTATTTCTATTGAGGTTTAACCATTAGTTAATATTTTTATTGTATTTATTGTATTGCCTATTCAGATCTTTGGCCCATTTTTCTATTAGTATTTTGCATTTCTATGGATTTGTAGCAGTTCTTCCCATATTCTGGGTTGCAGGGTTCTTTTTTTTTTTTTTTTTTTCCTTTTTACTGTTATAGCCATATAATCAGTTTTTCCCAGTCTGTGATTTGACTTTTCACTTTGTTATTACATTTTAGTATAGTTGAACTCATCAGTCTTAACACTATGGTTTATGTTTTGCAACCTTAATTTTACAAATCCTTATTGATCACTTACTGTGTTTCAGGCACTGTTTTAGACACTTGAGATACATTGTAGACAGGATACACAAGCTTTCTATAGCTTGTATTTGAGAAGCTCTTCTGTACCTTGAGTTCATAAAAATATTCTTGTATTTTTTTCCCTAAAAGTTTAAAATTTTGCTTTTTCACTTTTCAGTCATTAATCCACCTGGAATTTATTTTTGCATATTATATCAAGTAGGAAATCTAGTTTAACTGTTCTATCTGAATAACCAATTATCCCAGGATCATTTATTGACATTTATTGTTATTTCTCAACTGTTTTGTGGTATGACCTCTGTTGGGTATCAAGTTTCTGAGAGTTTGTTTCTCTCTACTGTTTATTGGCGTATTTCTGTTATCTTTTGCATCTGTACCACATTGTTTATTACTATATCCTTATAATAAGTCTTTATATCATAGGTCTGCCTGTCTTATTCTTCAAAATTGTCTGACCTATTCTTAGCTCTTGGCCTTCCCTTATGAAATTTAGAGTCACCTGTATTTCAGTTATATCCTTGGTTGTGTCTTTCTTGTTGTCTTCTTTTTATTATGACCATTTTAAAGAGTAGTTACAAATATTTTTCAGCTTAAAAAAAATTAGTATAATGGGGAAAGAAGGCAAATAAGAGAGAAGCATATAAAGCAAAAGTTGCAAATCGCTTTGATAGCAGTTTACTGAGACCTTCCAGGTATTTTTCTGGACGTGTACAAATGTTTGTTCATAAAAGAAAAAACTGGTTATATGGATACTGTTTTGTAGTTGGATTTATTCATTTAATATTTTAAAAGGTATTCTTCTATATCTCCAACTCATTCCTCTTGATGGGTGCATTGAATGTATATACACAGTAATTTAACCAATTCTCATATGATGGACTTGTAGATAATTTACCTACTTTTTGAACTTGCAGTTATTTTCAATTACTGTTGATTCTCACTGGAAAAGTGGAGGTTGTGCAGTTTATTTCCCATCTCCCTAATGACTCCCCTCTTATTTTTTTCAAGGAGCATTAGTGGAGTTCTGCCAAGAGCTCTCCTATTTACTTTTTAAGGGCTCTGGCACATAGCTTTGTTAGGTTGGAAGAGTTGACAGTTAACCTAGTTGGCAGTTTCCGTTGGTGTAAATTCTTCAGTTTGGTGCTATCTGTATTATATTAAAAAGAAATACTTAGAGGCTTTTGTTTTGTTTTGTTTTTAATGTATAGTATTCTGGAGAAGAGTGTTAATGGTGTAGTGTTAGAGGTAGCAGCCATATTGAATAGTTGAGAAATGAGTGAATTTATGAAAATGAGATTGAAGAGTTTAAGTAGCTCTTTGCTACACACTTGATTATGAGAATTTAGGGGAGGAAGTGCGGCAGTTCTTGCCATTTTGGTTTTTATTTTGTTACACTTTGTGAAACAAGTTGAAGTTGGATTTTGATGTTACATAACTTGTCCTTTTCTTAATCTTCTTAGCCTCCACCAGGCAATGTGAAAATGCCTAATGTACCCAGTACACAACCAGCAATAATGAAACCAACAGAGGAACATCCAGCTTATACACAGATTGCGAAGGTTAGTCCATGTTAATGTGTAAATTTATATTGGAAGTTACAATATCAATAACATTTGCTTTCAGAGCGAAATAATTCTTTATATAGTTTATTCCTTATTTAATTTTTAACTCACTTTTGAGTCTGGGTTAGCTAGCTTCTCAATCCTGTAATACTCATAACTCTTTTTCAGCTTAATAACATTTGCTTTATTCCGTTATTAGCAGTTATTGAATTCATATATCATCTTGGTGTACAATTTGTGTAGTGAAATTTTTATTGCTTTTGGTTTCACTTTTTAATACACAGTTTCATTACAGTAACAATGATAGATCAATAGATACTATTGAAAGAGAGTTATGATGGTTAAGCAGAGCACAGTGGTAGGAAGTAGAATGTGGCAAAAGTACCAAGAAAAAAGGAGATAAATAGGATGCCCGGTATTACATGAAGGCAGATGGAGAATTTCTTCTTAAACTGAAATCAGAATTTCTTAACCATAGTTTCCTTTCACCTCATTATCATATAAACTAGAAGATATTGTACAATATTCTTGCATTGGGAACCTTAATGTACCATTTAACCCAATTCACAGGAGCCAGCTCAGTTGCTCATTTCTCCATGTGTCTGTTTTCCTCAACTGTTCTGTTTCTGTCCTTTACTCTCACCTTAATTTTGTTTTCCCAATTACCTTAGGATTTTGACTGTTCTTGCTGAGAGAATTTTTTCTTGTTCTAATGGGCCCAACATTTCCACTGAGAGTTTTCATAACCAAAAGGCCAAAATGGGCCAAATATTTCCATAATACTTATGAAACTGTAATATTCAGTGAATTCTTATATTTTGGAAGAGCATTTGAATTAGGTTTCTAGCATAGTAGAGAAGTGGGAGTATAGTAGAAGTATAAATGTTACTGTATTTTATACTTCTGAGACCCTATTCACTTATTTTTTGTTTAGGAACATGCCTTGGCCCAAGCTGAACTTCTGAAGCGCCAGGAAGAACTAGAAAGAAAAGCAGCAGAATTAGATCGTCGAGAACGAGAAATGCAAAACCTTAGTCAACATGGTAGTATCCAAAGAAGTTTAGAAGTTATTTTTATTTCAAACACTTTAAAAGAGGCCTGAACTAACTCTAGGTCATTTGTTTTGTGGTTAAAACTCTGCCCTGTTATTTTAGCAAGTAGATCATACATGGCAGATTTCCTCTTTGATACTCTGTAACTCTCTGATCTTGGCTGATTTGCATAGTATTTTGATAGATTAGAACAGCCTCTTTACAAGTGAATGCAAATGTGGTAATTTTGGTTTACTGTAAGGTCAGGAGCCTTTGATTCTGCACTTGGGCCCTCTTTGGGTCATTGGAGCTTTATGAGTACATGGGAGTGGGCCTGACATTTGACAGCATTTGACTATTCTAGTTTATTCATATCAGTTTCAAATTAATCTGCCCCTGTCCTTACAAGTATATCCATGTATGTCATACCATGTTAAAAAAGTGTTTGTGGTGTCTCCAAGGAAGCCTAGATATTTTGATAATGTCAAAGGAATAAGTAAGTGGTAGATTAATTATTTGCTATGAAATCTATTCAGGTTGTCACTACCAGAGCTTATTTCAAGGGAGTTTCTTAGGGGAAGCTAGCAAGTCTCTGGGTAAAAACGGATGAGAGAGCTAGACAAGTCATTGTTAGTATGTCTGGATAGTGATGGAGTGACAGTGTTAGGATGATGATAATGTACTGAAACGGTTTCTTCCTTATCTTAGAATGTATAGGTCTAGGGCCTCTTGAGGACACATTTATTCTGGGCTGTTTTCTTGCTTGCAGCAGCATCTGTGAAAGGAGAAGCTAAAGGTTTAATTGAAATAAAACATTTCTGAAATACTAACAAAAATCTGTCTTATTTTCCCTTAGCTTTGTCTAATACAAATTATTTCTATGAGCGATGTTTTAGTAAATGAAGTAGTAATGAAGTGTGGGAAATTAAGACATTTAAGTACTTTTCATCTGTTAACCCATTTCATCATCGGTACAATTCTGTGAAGGGTGGTAAGTTGTTCTCACTTTACAGATGTAGAAACAGTCTTCAGGAGGTTAGGTTGCCCAAGGCCCCCCAGCCAGTAAGTGTCTAGGTGCGTATAGTTTCAGAGCCTTGGTTCTTTACTATTATTTTCTGCTTCTCAAGTAATTATGAGACTTGTATGACAAATGTATAGATTATATGAAGTTTGAAAAGAATGATAAAACAGTGGAGACATGTTGGGAAGAATCAGAAATAGATGATGCTTTTTCCCCTACTATGAAAATGTTCCCGGTCTATGAAAAAGTACATAAAATCTAATTTTAAAAATTGTGGGATATAATATCTAAAACAAGAAAATGGCCTTTAGGTGCTATTTTTAACCGTCTATTTTTAATGTTTGACTTCTTACTTTAACTTTAGTTTTTTATTTCTCCCACCACTTCCCAAGCCTTTTTACAGTCTCATTTCTTTATATAGACATATATTCTCCCCGTACAGTTTCAGTATGTTTTTTCTCTAGGTTTTTGAAGGTGCTATAATTCCTTAGCTTGTTTCTCATGACTGTTTCATGTTTTTGCATAGTTTTATGCTTTTCTTATGTGTCTTTGGATATTATTTTTTCCAGACTCAGAGATTTTAAAATTTGATTCTTTGGTATTGGTTATCTTGTGTTTCTTCACTTGTGTTAACAATAGAAAACTTAAAAGATTCAGAAGCTGGTCTTCCTTCTCCATGTGGGCTAGGAATTATATTTAAAGAGTTAAGATGCTGAGGAGGAAATTGTAGAGTTGGCCTTCATGTGAGAGTCAGATTCTTGGGACTTGAAAATAAATCCATCTTTAGGGCCGAATCACAGAGTATGTCCCTATGCTCTTTTTTCTTTTCTTGTTTCGACTTACATAAGTGATAAGACACTAGAAAATTATTTTACCATCTAATGAGTTCTAAATTGGGTTTTTTGGGAAGATTTTTAAAAATAAGAAATTTGATTTTCAAAGTTATGGGAATGTAGAGATACAGTGTTATATTTTCAAAACACGTGTTAAAAGAATAATGTTCTTTGTTATGAAACAAATAATTATGTGCAAAAAGAATAGCACATACTTGTCCTAATATAAATAACTTCTTTTTTTACTTTCAGGTAGAAAAAATAATTGGCCACCTCTTCCTGGCAATTTTCCTGTGGGACCTTGTTTCTATCAGGATTTTTCTGTAGACATTCCTGTAGAATTCCAAAAGACAGTAAAGATTATGTACTACTTATGGATGTGTGAGTATGGAATAAATTATATATTTGTTTGACAGTTTATATTTTATTGTCAGAATCCACTTTTTAAAAAGTCCTATATTAAGGATAGTATCATAAATTGGTCTTTTCCCATAGCTCTTTTAATTTGAAGTGCAACTTATCATATTTAGGTGACTTCAGAATTTTACACTAATGTGACAATCTGAATTCTTAGCTGAGGGAGACCTACATATTGAGAACTGGCATTCTTTTGAGGATAGGATTTCCCATATAGTAGAATTTTGCAATGATCGTTTTTCCCTGAAAAATGTTACCTAGGCAATATTTGCTTTAAAAAAATGATTTATACTATTTTTATGCAAATGAAGGTGATTAAAGCATTATGACTATTTTTTAAAAGGGACATAAAGTATTGAAGTATTATAAACTAATTTTTCTTATAGCTTTGAGCACAGTTTATTTTTCATTTTCAAGTGGTGATGAATCCTTTTATTATTGAAAGTACCTAATTAATATAGGATGTTTCACTGAATAGAAAATTAAGACATTAATTTTAGGCTGTGATGCTCAATTGCTTTGAATATAATTGCAACACATGGAATACTAAAACTAAATGTCAAGCTGTTACCAGTTTTTTGTATATACACAGAATTCCCACTTACTCTGTTTCGTTTTTATTCCAAACAGCAGTCTCAGCCCCATTTAACATCATTGTGTCAGTAGGAGAGGTAGCTGTCATGACTTATCTACACAACTGCTGGGTTAATGAATACTTTTAGGGTACATTCTTGTTGGAAGAAATTTGTGTGTTCTTAATGTATGACTAGGGAGCCTCCCTCCACCAAATACATGAGAGAATTTTCCTCAAAATCTTTTAGGAGCATTTTTCACATACGTGAATGTGAGAAGTGATTCCTAATGGATAGTACTTTTTTTTTTAAATTTATTCATTTATTTGAGGGGTAACCAGGTTTACTTATTTATTTTTAGAGGAGGTACTGGGGTTTGAGCTCAGGGCCTCATGGATGCTAAGCATGTGCTCTACCCCTTGAACTATATTGTCCTTTCCCATGGATAGTACGTTTTTAACTCATATTTTTAGTATTCTTTTGAAACAATGTTGTTGATCTGATTTCTTTGGTTAATCCTGAGTGTCAGTAGTATTACATAATTTTATTATTAAAGGTTTTGATTCCATATATGTGCGTACTAAACAACTCATTTTATTTAATTGATATATCATAAAGTATATGCATTTGTCAAATAATTATTTTTTAATGAGCAGAAATTGGCCTAGAATTTTAAGTATAAGTTCTTTGACTTTAGTGAAAAAACATGTTTTTGATGGGGGAGATGGGTGTTGGAAGAAAATTCTGTGAGGAATTTAGTAAACAGAAATTGAACGGGGAAGATGATTAATTTTAACTGAATGGTTAGCTGCTTTACAATGCTGATTGTTTCAAAGTAGGCCTGTTTTATTTTGAAAATACATAAGTTAGAGGTTCATAGAAATAATTTGGTTGGCTATAGTTTTTCCTAACCCTGTTCAGTTGCCAGATCTGTTAACTCTATTCAAAGAGGGCTCAAGATTCCATCCAGGTAAGGCTCTGATTTGAAGCATTATCTGAAATAAAGTAAGATCTAGTGCTAACTCAGTAATGTCTCTAAATTTCATAGAATATAACCTGCTTTAATAAATTATTTTCAAGAAGCGTCAGCTTGTTACTGATTTTGGAGTTGACTAATGCTTCACATTGTAATAATGTAAGAAGAGAACATTTATTAAGCATTTACTTGTGCCAGGCACAGTGCTAGTCACTTTATAAACATTATGTTATTAAATCTTAACCACACTGTGAAGCAGGTACTCTGTTGTCTAGTTTTGTAGATTGGGAAACTAAAGCTTAAGAGAGTTTGAGGTAACTTGTCCAAGATTACACAGTAAGTAAGGTTGAAGTTGGATACCTTGACTCTAGACCCCAGAGTCCAGATTTCCACATTATTCCACCTACAAAGTACCAAAGGAAAGAAGTAATTTACATTTTAAACCCAAATGGGGTAAAGATATGCTTTCAAATGCGCCATACTCGAAGCAAATAATTCACTCTACAAAAGGACTGAAGCATTTAGAACTATCACTTTGAAGTGAATCTCAACCTCTTTGAATATACTCCTGAATTTAAAGAAAAAAATAAAAATAAGCCAGCTACATTAAAGACCATTTAGTGAAGAAAATAATATACTGTTATAAAACAGTTTATTTTAGTATCCGTTTTGTAGTGCAGAACTTAGCAAGAAAAGTAGTGTAGTGATAGTTGCAAATTTAGGTCTACTAATACCAGATTTGAGTGTTTAATAAAGTAAATTAAAATTTTATATGAAGGAGGGTTATTCAACTTGGAAAACATGTAAACAAGAGGGCCTAAAATATTCTTAGTGTTTTACCTATGCTTGGAATTCATCAAACAGGTTGGATTGGACTGATATTGGCAACACAGAACTGTGCATTTCACATTGCCTTGTCTTTCTAAGTGTTTTTTGATCTTTGTATAAGTGAACTGATTGTTTAGTTAGTAAGCCTAGATGTTTTACTTTTCATTGGGGTACAAATAAGTGACTTACTGATCATGATTGTTGGTTACTATGAAAACGTAGAAAAAATTTTAATAGATTATGCAGAATTTAATTGATATTTTAATCTACACTTGGAAGAATTTAAAAATACACATATTCATATATTTTTTTTTCCTTAGGTGGATTAGGAGATACACCTTTAAAAGTTATTTCTCTGAAGATTGAAATTTGAGTTAGAATGTTGTGAACATTTAAAACTTTTTTAGGCAGTTGGATGCCCTTTAATATTATAGAATAATACCTTACAACCTCTCGAATTCTGTTTTTAAGCCCTTAACAGAACTACTTTTATTTTGAGGCAAAGGATTTTGAGTAAATTTATCAGTAAGCTAACTTTCATGAATTAGACGTCTTAATAGGAATAAAGTCTTTCCTCTGTAGTAGAATGGAATGGAATTTTAAAGCTGGAAGAACTCCTGCATTTCTCTGCTTGAAAAATTGAAATGCATGAAGGTTTATTAGCTCAATGTTACATCACTATAACCCTGGTGCTTTCACGCTTCCTCTAGAGCTTTCTTTTCCACAGTGTGTATATTTATCTACTTGTTAGAGAAGAGCAAATTAAGAGGCATCCTAAAATGTGTTTTTATCCTGTTTTATTAAGTATTAATTTTATTTTAGTAATAATTTAAAGATAAAATTATTGTTTCAAAAATTATTCACTAGGTTTTCCATTTGTTATTTTTAATTAAAGTAGTAGTTTGTTGATAGATTTTTATTGGTAATTTACATTAAACAGTATTTTAACTTTTGAAATAATTTATTTCTTGCAATAAATTAAGCTTATGAGTAAATTTTTAAAAATCCTTTTTAAAAGTTATTAATTATGACAGGTAAATATTGTTCTTTAGGATCATAGTGTACTTACATGTTAATCAGATTTATTAGTGTTGGTCTGTCAGGGAAAGTGATTATTAACAACATAGGAGAGTTCGCCAAGGTCTCTTTGTGTTAAACAAAAGAAAGGTCTGCCACAGCAGCTGAAGTGCATCATAGTGTACTTTTTTTTCCCAAATAAGTTTAGTTCTCTACCAAAACACTTTTTATCCCAGGACTTTAAAAAAAAGGACAACTTTATGAAGATGAATTAATAATCCTTACAGATTGGCTATGTCATCACTGGAAATTTCTACTATTTTAGTGTTTTTAGTCTAATGATTTTAATTAATTTTATTGCTTAAAAATATTACAATGAGATTGCACAAGGCACTTCTCCAATTTTCTCTTCTCTTGTGTACTTTGCTCTGGGAGGAGTCTGCAGCCTCACTCTGTGAAAATATAATTCTGAGTAGAGGATCGTTTTCCTCTCACATACTGCCAGATACTGCTTTTCTGCTTGGGCCTTGGATCAAGAGACACATCACATGTTTCCTTCTCAGGGAAGAACCCCCCCCCCCCCCCCCCCCGGGATGTGCTTCTCTGATTTAGCTGTGTGATTGCCTGTTAGGAGAGGACCAAAAGAATTTTTACCAAGCAGTGCATGTATTAGAACTCCTTTTCCTGTGAATACTCTGTTTTCAAATTAAATGTGTGAGAAACAGCAGTGTTTTGAGAAATCTTAAATGGAAACCATGAGGTAGAACACATTTGCTCTTAGGAAGTATTTTTTCATTTATAATTTTTGTTAAATGAACATTTAAATTGAATGTAAACATTTCTTTTCTATTTTGTTTTTTGATTCCACAGTCCATGCTGTAACACTGTTTCTAAATATCTTCGGATGCTTGGCTTGGTTTTGTGTTGATCCTACAAGAGGGGTTGATTTTGGATTGAGTATCCTGTGGTTCTTGCTTTTCACTCCTTGTTCATTTGTCTGTTGGTACAGACCACTTTATGGAGCCTTCAGGTAAAATGTGTGTAATTTAAAATACACTCTTTAAAACCTGTGAAGTAAATAATTTGTAGTATACTTTAAAGGGAAAATTGATATATTTTCATTGAAATTTTTTTCATTATTGTACAACATATCTTCAGGAAAGTCTGTAGATATCATCTCTGTTAAGTATTAAGTCCATGTATAACATGCTTGTATATTCATTAGACTTTGTAACTAATAATATCCCGTTCTTTTTCTCCCACTTGAGAAAAAGCTCAAACATGAAAATGAATAAGGGGAAAATGAGAACAATTTTCGGCCTTAATATTTGTAAAAGATTCTATTCTATATGATCCAGCTGACTTAAAAGAAAATTTTACTCTTTATTCCCCCCTTCAGAAAAATCGAAAATGGTGATTACCTAGGTAACCTGGGTAAGGTAAATATACGTGTGATGTTTAAAGTGAGTCACTTTTCACCTAGCAACTTGGTAATTATTTTCTGTGTAAATTCATTTTTCGTTTTTCAAAAGGCAGCAACATTTTAAAACTATTTAGACTGTAAGGTTAAGTATACTATTTTGCATGGTATATTTTAATCAGAGGTTAAGGATTAACATTTCTTAAATGCATGCTCTGGGATATTACTAGGTGTTGTAGGGGGGAAAAGATTGATTAGCTTAAGTTTGGAAACAGTTGGATAACAAAATTAAATGTTTCTTTATTTCAGAATTTCTTAAACTCTAAGAGCCTAATGTGCTTTGTGATATGACCATGAAACCATTGTGTGTGTGTGTGTGTGTGTGTGTGTGTGTGTATAGTACCTTGTTGGGCTATTGCTTTAGGAAGTAAACATTGGGAAATGCTGATTTAGATGATAGCTATGTATGAGTATATATATTCAGTCATTTATCGACTTATTTGAGGAAGCTCATTTGTGAAGAGCAAACTTCTTTCAACTCTCATATATGAGGAGCAGCATTACTAGGAAATTGCTTTTTTGTGTGTGCAGATGATATTTTAGGGAAATTAGAGGGCCATATTCAGCTGTTGAACTTTTTTTTACCATTGCAACAAAAAATTTGATTATCTGAAATGTTGTATCACCACCCTCTCCCAATGGAATTAGAAATGCAGATATGCAAACAGACTGAAAAAAGAAAAAGGGAGAAGATTAGGTAATTTGGATTAAAAAAAGGTGTAATTCAACAGGAAACTAAATTGGTTAGAAATGGAATGAAGGAAACCAAATAGGTGGGAGGAGGAAAAGGGAGGAAAGAACCTTTGGGTCTATTGGAATATGAGAGGTTGTTTGTCAGGGAATGGGGAGAGGCACCCGGGTAGATGTAGTCTGGAGAAGAATGAAAAGGACCTGTTTGCTCCTTGCATGAACAGGGCATGAGTTACTGCTGCTCTTTTCTGTGTTATCTAAGTCTGGCTTACAAAGGTTTTTAATTTTTAATTTTTTAACATCTGGCCTCTATCTGCCTACTTCTGTCATGTTACCAGTATACCTGTAATGATGCTTGTGGTTGGGAATGGGGATGTCTTTGAGACTTTAAAAGTGACCTGAACCTAGAGCCTGGATTTTAAATCTTCTGTGACAAATGTAGCCAAAACAAACTACAAACTACTAAAAGCCAGCTTTCTGCTGTTTATTACTTCAAGTCACTCGGTTCCTTTTATTCCCTTGCTTTACTAGTTGAAATAAAAAATACTTTGCGGAACATTTTTACTTCTGGCATTATTAATTTCTAGGCTGAATTCTTAGCTGCATCTCAGTCAGAGTTTATCACAAGTATGTTAATTATCTGGGCTTCACTGTCAGAGCAGAACTGAGAGGAATAATTTTTTATGTGGAAAGTTGAAATTAAAGTACTTTAAATCATTAACATACCTTCTCCATGTGTAACTCTGGCATTTCCTTCATCCAGATTGCGAAGGGTTTCTGGGTCTATTAAGTCTCTCCTGAAGTATCCAGTAAAGTTTCTTAAACATTTATTGATGACAGATTTCTCCCTTAAGTATGAAAATCTTAAACCAGATACATTGGATATGATATTTTTATGAAAAACAGGATTTTAAATAGACTTTACATAGTCACACTAGTGCTTTATTTGAGATTAGTTTTGACCGGGATTACTGCCTTTTGAGAAGGAGCAGAGTCAGAGGATATGCAAGTGTTTCATATTCTGTTTTAAGAGCATTGATTAAGAAATGAAACACAAGCACCTAAACATACTACATAAGTCAGTAGGAAATGGGTAACTAAAGTCTTTTTGGCCAGATTCACGTATTTCTTAAAGGAAGTTGTTATTGAATGAAAGCATTTCGTTTTTATTAATCAGACTTTGGAGTGAAGCTAAGGTGCTTTTTAAAAGTTTTTCAAACTTTATTCTTCTCTGGCTAATGATACATTTGCCTCTACTGCCATAAAATTATTTGAATATCTACTGTGAATTTTATTTGTTCAGGTTTCCCTAGAAGTGAAGAAAAGAATAGTAAGCAGTAAGAAAAACATGGCAGGGATTTTAGAATAAATTAGTCATTGCAAACATACAGATTTGAGGGTACCTTAGGTTTGAGAATGTGATCAGATTTTTTTAAGTTGCCCTGTAAATTTTGTTTTTCCTTGTAGATGGGTGGTAATTCCAAATTTCTAGAGTAGCTGTTAGCTTTGTGGTAGAGTGCTAAAAAATAACTAGAAGACATGTTAGTATATCTTTATTCTAGAATGATCTGTTTTTTGTTTGTTGTCCCTTAGGCAGTTGAAGTTGCATTTTTAATTGCTGTATGCAGTTTATCTCCTCTTTTGCCCTCCTGTTGACTCATAGTCTAAAAGTAAATAAATTCAATTTTGATCAAGAAAATCCTTTTTGAAGGTTAACAGTTAACCTTGTTATCAAGAATTTGAAATTTGGTTACTATGATGGCTGAGTAAACCTTTTTTATATTAACTTTAAGCTGAAAAATATAGTAATTTTAACTGAATTATAAAATGCCTTTAGATTGAGTTGAGTATTTGATAAAACTTTAAAGCTCATTGAAAAATTTAAATATATTTAAGTGATTATAGTCAATAATCTAATACAATAAAAATCATACTGATGATTACATATGACATTAAAATGTCGTAAAGGTAGATTTTATTTAGGAATAATCATTTTAAAATTAGTTATTACGCATGAGAAGTTGGTTTTCCAGTGTCATCTGAGTTTCTGTTTTAGTACTTTATTTGCAAGTTCTTTTATTGAGATTACTTGATTCTCTTAGGGAGATGGTGATATTAAAATAAATAACTTATGATTGCAAAGCAGTTAGAAAATATGAAGTACCCTAAGGTTAAATTAATCACCCATTGAACGCAGACAGTATATACTAGGCTGGAGGTACAAAGGAGACATGGTACTTGCCCTGTAGAAATGTATAATATATAAATGATTTAAAATTAGGCATTTCTGAAAGTTTGGCTAGTAGAATTCATATATAAAAACAGTGATACTTAAACACCTCAAAAATTTGAATTACAAAGTAATATTGATATCATACCTGTGATACAGTTCTAAATAGAAGATTAGTTATTTTCAAGTTAGTCATCTTAAATTACCTTTTTGAGGATTCAAGTTTTTAATAAATATTTTTCTCTGATATCAGAAAATTAACAAACCTCGGTTTTACTGGCCCCATTGAAATATCAGAATGTTCATGAAAAAGATGGCTTTTAAACTGTATAAAATACTATTCATTATGAATATGAGTTCTTAGTTTTCATCAAAGAAGCTCCTTTACTGATATATGGAAAGGACTTTGTCCTCCTAAATGAATATCATTGCCTGAATCTGAAGGAGAATTCTATAGAGAAGTTTCAAGTGTGTATGTTTTAAAAAGCTAGGTATATTAGGTGTCAGAATTAAATTTAGAGTTGTCCTTTTGTCATTGACGTGTTTTTAAAAGACTAACTTTGTTCTTAATTTTATGCTTCCACAAATCACTAAGCGTTATGTAAATTCTTTAAAATATTAGATAATTATGAATGAGGCAGTGTTTTGTTGAAAAACTATAACTGTTGGAAACAGACCAATGAAGGGTTAGAATCCTGGCTTCCCCACTTAAAAGTTCTGTGCTCTTATGAAAATGCAGTAAAACTTTTCAGTACCTCAGTTGGTTGAGTGTAATTTGGGCATAATATTTGCAGAGTTGATAAGAAGATTAAGGATAATGCATGCAAAATATTTGACTTTAAAGGTAGCCTACATATGATAGCTGGAATGTTTTACTTATTTTGTTTTTGTTAGGTTTTATCATTTACTTTTGATGATCCATAAAACTAGTATTTGTTATCAATTATTTATTTTAATTCATTGCCCTTTGGTGTCCCATTTGGTGTCTTTTTTGATAATAGCTCTTCTAACAGGCATATTTCATTGTGGTTTTGATTTGCATTTATCTGATGTTTAGCAATGTTAAGCACCTTTTCATGTATCTTTTGGCCATCTGTATGTCTTCTTTTGGGAACTACCTATTCAGATTTTCTGTCCATTTTTTGGAGCAGATTGTTAGGTTTTTGTTTTTGTTTTGTTTTGTTTTGTTTTGTTTTTGTATTGAGTTATATGAGTTCTTTATATATTTTGGGTATTAACCCTTTATATATATGATTTGCAAATATTTTCTCCTGTTTGGCAGATTTCCTTTTCATTTTGTTGATGATTTCTTTTTGCTACACAGAACGTTTTTTTCTTTCCTGTAGTCCTACTTGTTGATTTTTGCTTTTGGTGTTGAATCCAAAGAATCATTGCCAAGTCTAATATCAAGGAATTTACCACCTATGTTTTCTTCTAGAAAGTTTTATGATTTCCCAGTTTGATTTAATTTTTGTGTATGGTTTAAAATAGTTGTCCAGTTTCATTCCTTGGTATGTGGCTGTCAAGTTTTCCCAATACTGTTTATTGAAGAGACTGTCCTTTCCCCCATTATGTATTCTTGGTGCCTTTGTAGAATGCTAATTGACCCTGTGTGTGGATTTATTTCTAGGCTCTCTATTCTGTTCCATTGAACTATGTGTCTATGTGCCAGTACCATACTGTTTTGATTATTATAGCTTTGTGATAATAGCTTGAAGTCAGGGAGCAAAGCCTCCAGCTTTGTTGTTCTTTCTCAGGATTGCTTTGGCTATTCAGGATATTTTGCAGTTTCATACAAATTTTATAATTGTTTGTTCCATTTCTGTGAATCTGAAAAACGCTATTGATATTTTGTTAGGGATTGCATTGAATCTGTAGACTGCCTTGGGTAGTATGGTCATTTTACAGTACTAATTCTTACAATCCAGGAGTATGGAGTATCTTTCCATTTGTTTGTGTTGTTTTCATTTTCTTTCATCAGTGTCTTACAGTTTTCAGTGTATAGGCCTTTTACCTCCTTGGTTAAATTTATTCCTAGGCATTTAATTTTTTTTTAATGCAATTGTAAATGGGATTTTTTTCTTAAATTTTTCTTTATGTTCATCTTTTGTATAAAGAAACAAACAGATATTTGTACATTGATTTTATGTCCTCTAACTTTACTAAATTTGCTTATTGATTCTAACAGCTTTTTGGTGGGGTCTTTAGGGTTTTCTATATATATCATGTCATCTGCAAATAGTAGCTATTTTACTTTTTCCTTTCTGATTTGGATGCTTTTTTTTTTTTTCTCCCTTGCTTAATTGTTCTGGGTAGGACTTCCAATAGCATGTTGAATAAGAGTGGTGAGAATGGGCTTCCTTGTCTTATTCATGATCTTAGAGGAAAAGCTTTTAGCTTCTCACCACTGAGTATGATGTTAGCTGTGGGCTTGTCATATATGACCTTTATTATGTTGAGATATGTTCCCTGTATACCCACTTTGTTGAGAGTTTTTATCATAAGTGGATGTTGAATTTTTGCAAATGGTTTTTCTGCATCTATTGAGATGATCATGTGATACTTATCCTTCATTTTGTTAATGTAGTATATCACACTGATTTGTGACTGTGGAACTATCCTTGCATCCCTGGAACAAATCTCACTTAATTGTGGTTTATGATCCTTTTCTTGTGTTGTTAAATTAAGTTTGCTATTATTTTATTGAGAAATTTTTCCCTCTGTTGATGAATAATGGCCTGTAGTTTTCTTTTTTTGTAGTGTACTTGTCTGGTTTTGTTATCAGGGTAATGCTGGCCTCATAGGATGAGTTTGTCTTCCATCCTCTTCTGTGTTTTGGAATAGTTTGAGCAAGACTCTTACTAAATCTACTTTAAATGTTTGATAGAATTTACCAATGAAGCCATGTGGTCCTGGACTTCTGTTTGTTGGGAGGTTTTTATTACTGGTGCAATCTCCTAGTGATGAGTCTGTTCAGATTTTCTGTTTCCTCATGATGCAGACTTGGCAGGTTGTATGTTTCTAGTTTATCTGAGTATAAACTCATGTATTAAATTCTTAATTTAAGTAGTTTCTTTCAATTTTACTATGTGTATTTGAATTTTTTAAACATTTTATTCTCTCATGAAATTTTATTAATGTCTTTGTGTGCACACTTCAGTATCTAGATTGCTTTGTGAGTCTCTTTTGTATTCAGATTTTTTCTTGGTTTTTAATCATATGGTGCACCTCTCGGCATGCTTAATGGAACTTGAATGAATCTGGATGAATCCAGATGAGTAAAGAATTGTGGAGGCTTCTGATGATGTTGTTTCAGAGAAAGTTCATCTTTGCCTTGCTTGTCGACGAGAGTATACATCAGAGGCTGAGCTGAGTTAGGGCTGAGTTGCAGTTTTAATTTCTGTCTATGTCTGGTTCTCCCACCAGTCCTAGAGGTTAACTCTCAAGGTTTTAAATTGAGAACCTGATATTTTCACTAGGGCTTCTCCCTCAGCAAGTCCTGGACTCATATCGTGTAATCCTGTGATCCCTAGAGGAGGGAAGGAAGGGAGGACAGCATTCTATGACATGACAACTATTTCATAGTAACATGAAGATTTTGTTCTCTTACAAGTATACAAGTTTTCCAGAGGCTCATGTGACTTGTGATATTGAGAAGAGTTTGAATGTAGAAGCAGAAAAGAGAATGCAGCTATCCTCTATTAAGCCAGACATTAAAGAGGTTTGCAAAGATATAAAGTGATGCTACCCTTGCTGTTTTTTTTTTCCCCCAGGTGAAAACAGTTTTCATTAAAATGTTATTTTATTGTAAGAAATTTATTGTCTGAAAATTAATTAAATGCTTTATTTTTCGGTTTTAGTTTCTAATTTAGTAAAGCAAGAGACATAACCTGCATAATCAGAAGTTCCTTGTGATGCTCAATAGTAAAGAGGTCCTGAGACCAAAAGTTTGAGAATTGCTGTTCTCATCTTTTTTTCATTTGCCTGGATCCCATTTGCAATCAGGCCCCCTTTCCACCCACTACTGATCTGTTGTCTGTCTCTAAAATTTCCCTTTCCTGGACATTTCATGGAAATGGAGTCACAGAATATGTAGTCTTTTGCTTGTATTCCTTTACTTACAGTAATGTTTTTGAGGTTGCTCTAGGTTGTAAAATGTATAAGTAATTTTTTAAAAACTGCTGAATAGTCATTCATTGTATAGCTATACCACATTTTATTTATCTATTCATCATTTGGTTTCTTTTCAGTTTTTGGCTTAATGAATAATGTTATGAACATTTGTGGCAAGTCTTTGTGTGGACATGTTTTTATTTCTGTTGGATTGCTTGTTAGGACATTACTCAGTTGTAACCTTTTTTGTTTAACGTGTTCAAATTTTTAAAAAACTACCAAACTTTTTCCCAAAGTGGTTGTACCATTTTACATTCTCATCAGCAAAGTTCAGAGTTCCAGTTTCTGGTCATCCTGACTAGCACTTCTTATCTGTGTTTTTGATGATAGCCATTCTAGTGGGCGTATAGTAGTACTTTACTGTGGCTTTAATTTGCATATCCCTAGTTACTAATGATGTTGACTATCTTTTTATTCACTTATTAGCTATGTGTATGTCTTCTTTGAGGAAATGTTGAAGTTTATTGCCCATTTTCAAGTTTGTTTTGCTTGACTTCTTACTATTAAGTTTCAACAGCTTATATTTTATGTTCTGTTGTGAGAGTTACATATTCTGGATACAAGTCCTTTATATGATTTGCATATATTTTCTCCCAGTCTGTGGCATCTTAGTGGTACATTAGGAAGCACAAAAGCTTTCTTTTTTTTTTTTTCAGTGTTGTTTTTGTTTTTAATGAAAAGTAGTTGGCATATAATATTATGTTAGTTTCAGGTGTACCACATAGTGATTTAATATTTGCATACATTATGAAATGATCACCATGATGAATCTAGTAGCCATCTGTCCCCATATAACTTTATTACCATATTATCAACCATATTCTTTATAGTGAACATTACATCCCCATAGCCTCTTTATTTTTTGAGGTTTGTACCTCTTAATCCCCTTCTCTGAGTTCATTCCACCCTGATCGCCCTCCCCTCTGGCAATCACCCATTTATTTTCTGTATCTGTCATTCTGTTTTTATTTGGTTGGCTGGTTGGCTTGTAGATTCCACGTATAAGTGAGATCATATGGTATTCATCTCTCTCTCTCTGACTTATTTCACTTAGCATAATACCCTCTAGATCTATCCGTGCTATCACAAATGGCAAGAGTTTTTTAATGGTTGAGTAGTATTTCATTGTGTGTATGTGTGTACATATACACACACACATATATGTATCACACATCTTCCTATCTCTTCACCTGTTGATGGGACGCTTAGGTTGCCTTTATATCTTGGCTATTATAAATAATGCTGCAGTGAATATTGGTGTGCGTATATCTTTTTGAATTAGTGTTTTTGTTTTCTTTGGATAAATACCTAGAAGTGAAATTGTGAATTATTTGGCAGTTCTATTTAAAATTTTGAAAAGTTTTCTATAGTGGCTGCACTAGTTTACAATCCTACCACCAACGTACAAGGGTTTCCTTTTCTCCACATCCTTGCCAACACTTGTTATTTGTTGTGTTTTTGATGCTAGCCATTCTGACAGATGTGAGGTTGGTATTCCATGATGGTTTTGATTTGCATTTCCCTGATGATTTGTGAGGTTGAGCATTTCCACATACCTGTTGGCCATCTATGTCTTATTTGGAAAAACGTCCATTCAAGTACTTTGCATGTTTTAAATTGGGTTGTATGTTTTTGTGATGTTGAGTTGTATGAGTTCTTTGTATATTTTGGATATTAACCCCTTGTTGGGATTAAAGCTATCTATATGTGCAGGGCTTTTTTGCAGACATAACTTTTCATCTCCTTTTTAGTAAAGAAATCTGTAGAACAAGTTGGGAAGAACTGACATCTTGACAGTATTGACTGTTCCTATCCATGAACATGGAGTCTCTCCCCATTTATTTATTTCCTTAATTTCTTTCATCAGAGTTTTGTAGTTTTCCTCATGTAGATCTTGTACATATTTTGATTTATACCTATGTATTTCATTTTTGGGGTCATAGTGTAAATGGTATTGCAGTTTTTAATTTCAAATTTCATTTGTTCATTGCTGCTGTACATAGCAGACCAGTTGGGTTTTGTGTATTAACTTGGTATCCTGAAACTTTGCTATAATTGCTTATTAGTTCCAGGAGTTTTTTTGTTAACTCTTTCAGGCTACACACACAGTCATGTCATCTGTGAACAAAGACAGTTTTATTTCTTCCTTCCTAATCTTTATACCTTTTATTTCCATTTCTTGTAGTGCATTAGCTTGGATTTCTGATACTGAAGGCTGTGGTAGGGGTTGTCCTTGCCTTGTTCTTTGTCTTAGAGGGAAAGCTGCTTGTTTCTCATCATGAAGTGTGTTAGCTGTATATTTCTGTGGATAATCTTTATCAAGTTGAAGTTCTCCCTCTTTTCCTAGTTTCCGGAGAGTTGATATCATGACTAAGTGTTGGATTTTGTCAAATGCTTTTTCTGCACCTGTTGATTCCTAGAGTTTATGATACACATTTACAACTAATCCACGTCCACTTTTAAATAACATTAACTACTACTTGGGTAGTATGAGTACCCTATAATATCAAAATAATCCTAATTCTTCCCTTTTTTCCTTTTTATCATTGGTGTCATGCATTTCACTTATACATGAATACACAGGCACACACTCACACATGCATGTTTAATTGAATACAGTGTTACAGTTATTGTTTTGAACAAATTTAGATGAGAATTAGAAAAAAGTTTTTAGTTTATCTTCACTTATTCCTTCTTCAGTGCTTTTTATGTAGATCTTAGTTTCTTACGTTTTCCTTCTCTCTAAAGAACTGATCTCTTGAAAAAGCTAACATTTGGTATGATTTGTCTATTTTTGATTTTCTTTTTCTTCAATTTCTACTCTGATCTTCTATTTTTTTCCTGTTTATAGTCTGTATATTTAAAAAATTTCTCAAGGTAGAACCTGAGGTCACTGATTTGAGACCTCTGTTCCTTTCTAAGGCTTATTACAAATTGTCTTCTAATAACTACCTTAGTAACATTCCACAAAATAGTTATATATTGTGTTTTTAGTTTCATTCAGTTCCAAAATAATTTCCAATTTCTTTTTGCATTTCTTCTTTGATTCATGTTACTTAGAATTGTGTTATTTAAGTTTTCAAATATTTAGCAATATCCCAGATAGTTTTCTGTTATTGATTACCTAAAATTTAATTTTACTGTAGAAAATATAGTTTGCATGATTTTAATCCTCCTATGTATATTGAGACTATTTTCTGCTGGTGTTAGGTTTGAAGTGGAGTGTGCAATAAATGTCAATTGCATCCAAAAAAACAAAAAAAACCCAAAGCAATAGATTCCATCAATTTTTGTTATCTGAGAAAGTCTTTTTTTTTTGTCCTTCACTTTCAAAGAATAATTTTTCAGGGTTCAGAATTTTAGGTTGGTGAGTTTTTTCCACAAACACTAAATGTTTGCACTTCTTGTTTGCATGATTTCTGAAAAGATGGCAGATGTGTGCTTATCTTTGCTGCTCTGGAGTTAAGGTCAACTATAGTTCAGGTGTCCCTACTGGTTCCTGCAGAGGTTTCCGCTTCTGGGTTTTTGCTCTAGGAAGTTTTAATTCTCTGTATCCACCTGTCTTTCCAGTTTTGGAGTTTCAGTTTGCCCTCTGACTTCACTTCTCTTTCACATCTGAGAGAGTTGTTAATTTTTCACTTTGTTCAGCTTTTTGTTTGTAGTTAGGTTGACTGGCTACTTCTAAGCTTCTTCCAGTTATACTTTTTTTAAAAGTAAGCTATCTCTGGGCAGTAAATTGTATTTTTTGGTCTTTTTTTCTTTATAACATACTTAATATCTGTGGGGATATTGCACCTTTTATTTTAGAATATTTTGCTAATTGAAATTAGAAATTAAATGTAATTGAACTATAACTCCATTTTAACATCTTGAAGAAGCTATACTAGTGTATGAACCAGAAAGTCAAGTAAATTTGTTCTATAAAAACATATTTTATATTTGATTTTAAGGGTAAAAACATATTCAGAACTTGAGAATTGCTATTAGTTCATTTTTATGTTTTTTAAAAAGTCAAGTTAGTTTAATGTAACTTAAAATACCACCTTTTATAGTTAACTTTTTCATCTTCTCTGTATAACCATAAAAAGAGAATTTTTCTTTTTTGATTCCAAAGCAAAGTCTCAAATTAAATTTATCCTAAGGAAAGATAATATTCTTTTTATACCTGTTAGAAGAACCTACTATTTATAGTTCCCTACATGTGCAAAGACTATATAGTGCTTTAGAGTCTATAAGTCATACTCAGTACTTTATATTGTTTAATATTTATTATCTTTCCGATGCGTCATTAATTGCTGATATTTTCACCTAGGTCTTCAGACTAGAAATTTAGGGCGTCTGTGCTCCTTTCTACTTTGTTATACTTAATTTGTAGAGAATCTAGGTAACAATGATCTCCATTCAGTGGGTTAAGTTATCTTAGAATACAGTTGAACCTTGAACAAGATGGGTTTGAACTGCTTGGTTCTGTTTATATGTGGATTTTATTCAGTAAATACTACTACAGTACTACATGGTCCCCAGTTGGTTGAATCTGTGAATGTGGAACCGTGGATACAGAGAGCTGATTGTAAAGTTATGTGCAGATTTTTGACTGAGATGGGGTGGAGGGGCAGTTAGTGCCCATAATCCATTGTTCAAAGGTCAGCTATATTTACTAGCAATGTTGATTTCTTGAATAATTGTTTAACCAGAGTAGTTAAGAGCTTACTATTTGTTACAAATTTCTGTACCAGCTCAGTGTTGAGAATGACGAGAAGGAAAGTGACCAGTTAATTTTTATGTGGCTTATTTCATAATAGTTTTTCTAAGTGATGAAAGGACCCTAGGTATTCTCCTTTCAGGGAGCTTAAGTTTCTCCCTTTTCTGACTCTATATCTGTATGAAGCTGATTTTCTTAATTTTCAACCATAATAACATACATTGAGGGCAGAAGCTGATGTGAAAACCCGTATAAAATGTAGCAATGCTGGGGATTTAAAAACTCTGAGACTAACAGTTCCTTCTGTGTGCACTTGGAAGGATGTATATTCTGCTTTGATTGGGTGAAATGTTCTGTAAATATCAGTGTAGTCAAAATGGTTGATAGTGTTGTTCAAGTCTTTTGTGCCCATACTGATTTTTTTTGTCTACTTGTTTTATCAGTTTTCCTGAGAGAGATATGGTGAAATTTCCAACTTTAATTGTGGATTTTTCTATTTCTTCTTTTAGTTCTATTTTCATGTGATTGGACAGTCTTGTTAAGTAGATATGTATTTATGATACATTTTCTTTGTGCTTTGACTTCTTTATCAGTATGTAATGCCCCTCTTTACCCCTGGTGATAATCTATTTCCTGTCATCTATTTTATCTGCTATTATTCAACTACTTCAGCTTTTTTTTGATTCATGTTTGTATATTATATCTTTAATCTATTTTACTTTTAACCTATTAATGTTTTTATATTTATATTGACTTTTCTGGGAGGCAACCTTTATTTAGGTCTTGCTTTTACATCCAAGTTGTCAATCTACATTAATTGTGTATTTATGTCATTTACATTTATTGATATGATTAGATTAAGATCTGTCTTTTTACAAGCTATTTTCTATTTGTTCCAACTGTTATTTTTCATTCCCTTTTGCCTTCTTCTGGATCAGCTGAGTATTTGTAAATGATTTTTATGTTCTATGTCTTCATTATTTATACCTCTTATCAAAACCTTTTTCAGTGATGCCTGAGTTTTTACAGTATACTTTTTTTAATTAATCTTGGTCTATGTCCAAATTATAATAGTCTTATTCATGTGTATTGTAAAGATCTCCCGAAAGATTACTCCTGTTTTCTTCCCCCATCCTTTGCACTATTTTTATTAGACATTTTATTTTTTATATACTAGAAACACAGTACATTGCTATTACTTTTGCTTCTGACAGTTGTCTCTTACAAAAATTAAAAATAGAAATGAATTTATATTTGCCTTCATTAATACCATTTCAGCACTTTTCATTTTCTCGTTTAGATCCCTGTTTCTGTCTCCTTTCGTAATTGTATTGCCAGAAGAATTTCCTTAAAATAAATATATTTTAGTACAGGCCTGCCAGTAACCAGTCCTTTAGTTTTTCATTTTTGGAAGATATTTTCAATGGGTATAGAATTTTGGGTTTGCAGGGTTTTTTTTCCCCAGTACTTTAAACATCACTTTAATATGTTCTGACTTGCAGAGGTTTTGATGAGGTATCTGGTATAATTTTTATTCTTACTCTGTTTTATCCTTTACTCTGTATTTTTTTCTCTTGATGCCTTGAAGATTTTTCCTTATTTCTGATTTTGGGCATTTTGATTATGGGGTGTGTGTGTGTGTATTTTGATGTGTATCTTTAGGGCTCTCTGATGTTCTTGGATTTGTTGTTTGAAGTGTTTCATTAATTTTGGAAAGTTCTCAGTCATTACTGTTCACGTAAGTCTGCCACTTTTTCTTTTCTTGCTTTCTGGAATTCCTATTACATGTATGTCTGACTGTTTGATACTGTCCTTCAGCTCTTGGGTACCCTGTTCTTTTTTCTTCACTCTTTTTTTATCCTTGTATTTCATTTTGTGTAGTTTCTATCTTCAGGTTCACCCTCAGCTGTATTGAGTGTATTGATGAGCTTGTCAAAGGTATTCATGTCATGTTATTCATGTCTACTGTATTCATTTGGTTACTTTCTATAGCTTACATATATGCTGAGAGTCATCTTCTCTTTATTCATGTTATCTACCTTTTTGACTGGAATCATGAACATATTAATAATAGTTATGTTAGTGGATGGAGGGACCACTAAATTAGGAAGCCCACCAAGTGTGGCTTCTTGCCTCCAGCTGTGAGAGAATTCACACAGTAGAGACGGGGACAGAGCGAAACTGCTTTTTTTCTCAAAAGAGGAAAAGGACCGGAAAGTGCTTGAGGAGGGAGAAGGAAAGAAAAGCACTTGAGCAAGGAAAAGGCACTTGAGCAGGGAGCTGTCAGCCAAGATGGCTGGTAGAGACAGCTCTGGCCCAGGTCCATCCACGTGGACTTTTATTGGAGGCTTCTTCCATCATGTCCTCCCTTTGGGTGTGATAGAGCCATTCAGTCCTTGTTCGAGTTTTTCAGTCCTTATATGGTCTGTTTTGGTTGTTATAGCAGTCGTCAGCTGTCATGGCGCTGGTGGGTGGGTCACTTAGCATGCTAATACATTACAATGGGCTTATAATGAGGCTCAGGGTGCACCATCTTGGACTGGGTTCTAACCAGTTGTTTTTTCTCTGCAGCTGCTTCTTGAGACTTAGATAAAAGTAAATGGTTTCTAGTCAAGAGAGGGGCAGGGGTATGATCCTGGGGGCAACAGCCTTGGTAACAAAAAGAAAAATTGCTTTTAACCAGAATGTCTGCAATCTGGTGGACCCAGCATGCCTCCCCCCAAAAAATGTCTCCAAAGATTCTGTTCAGCCATGAAAGTTTTAAAGGGAAATGAAGGAATAATCTCAGTTAATCATTGAGATAGGTGGTCAGAGTCATCGCCATCCCCCAATGCTAGCAGGCTTGTCCTAATCAAGTGCTTGAGCCTGCTCTTCTATGACTTAGGGAGGCCTGGGAGACTTCAGCTTGTCTGGAAACAAGAGGCAGGCATTCGAGGGGGTGGCCATAGGATCCTGCTCCCTTTGAGTATTTTACATTTCTTATCTTACAGTGCTAAAATGTGAGTTATGCCTAGTTCTATCTGAGTCAGTTTCTTCTGATTGCTTTGTCTTGTCAGTTTTTTTTTCTTGTTTTTTTTTTTTCCATGCCTTATAATTTCTTGTTCAAAGCTGGGCATTTTTTGAAGATAATGTAGACAGTATGTATGGAAATGGACATGCCTTTTCTGTTGCTAGTTTTTCAGTGTGTCTTTGTGTGGGCGGGGGTGGGGAGTGAGGGGTATGTCAGGCAATCCACTGTTAATAAGTAAACTGTTCTTTGGGACAGAAGGCAAAAGGCAAGATTTCTGATGAAATATATTCTAGTTGTGTCAGAACTCAAGCTGTATTATTGTTTAGTATTCTCTGTTGACAAAAGTGTTTTAGAGGTATATTTGTAGGAAAAAATATACATTGTTAAGTTGTTTTGGTAAGAGCATAGCCTTATATAATATGATGAAAACAGTTTAATTGTGACCTCAGATCTCTGATGTTGACTTCTGTTTTGCTTTAAATTAGTTTTGTTATTTAAACATAATTTGAAAATGGTTGGCTATTGGCTGACTTTAGCTCTTTTAAAGTTCATTTCAAATTGAATGACAATTCACATATGAGATTTTAGTTGTCACTCAAGAAAATCTTTGACTAATCAAGTAAAAAGTTTCTGTAAATTTTGGGTTTTATTTTCTTATTAGCTGCAAAATACTATTTTGTCTATTGTATCATTTCTGAGTCTTTCTAGAAGGGAGTATTTTAAAGAACCTGAATTACTACAAATGACAAGAAAATTCAGAATCTTCATACAAGAAAGACTACACTGAGCATTTGGGATTAATTCAATTTGGATAGTGGTATTCTATTGATTATTAATTAGCTTTCTTGGACAAGATAGAACTGAAATAACATCCTGGAGATAGTTCTATCACATGGTTCAAAATATCAGCTTTGCAGATACATAGACAGATCTCAACATTTCTGTTACTAGCCCAGTTTTTGGATCACTTAATCTCTCTAAATCTGTTTATTCGTCAGTAAAATGGAGTCAATATTAGTGCCTACTTCATGGGGATAATGTAAGCATTAAATGGGTAATGCATGTGTTTGCCATGGTTCGTTGCATGTAATGTTGAACACGCTAGCTGTTGTTACAAAATATGGAGTCATTTAAGTATAGAAGGTCCAGAGGTTGAACCCAGGTTGTGGACCAGGTGTAAAATTGTCCAAGATCAAAATTTCATTACATGCGAACTTTTTATTATGCCCCTCTGCTTTTAGTGGAACACAGCTGAAAGAAGACAAGGTCTAGGGTCTCTTCCATCCCAGTCCTAAGATTTTTCATTTAGGCTAGTGAGTGATTTTAATAGATTTTATGCCTCCATTATGAATCGAAAAATCTATGAGTCCACTTCCTAAGAAAAATATACACATGCAAAATTTTATGCACAATTTGGGTGGGTTCATGGTGCTGCCTTTTAAAGCCTACCTATGGGACCTCTGTTCTTGGAGAAAGCATTGAATCTGGCACAAAATTATTAGAGGGAAAATGGGGCTGTCTAGATAGTCTTGCATCTCAAAGTAACTAAGACAAGGAAAGCAGCTGTATTTCCTAGGCTCCTTTTATATCATCTGCATCATCAAGAATTTCATGTATTACTTGATTCTGATAGTAATGAAGTTACCAGCCATGTCCCAGAGATTTTTCAAGATCTCACTAGAAGCCACATGTTCCTTCTGTAAGCAGAATACTACTTCTGTGAGCAAAACTGTTTGCAGTGCAGTGTTGTACTCGTGTAATTGAGGTATCAGCAAGTAATATTGTACATTGTTCCCTATGTCCATATACATCCCCTGCTAAGCACTTTACATGTATTATTTCATCCATATAGAGGTAGATTCCACTGTTACTCCCAATTTGCAAATTAAAAAAATCTCAGGTTTAGGCCTAAATTTTCCTTTAAGTTACACAACTAACTGGGAGTTGGGATTCAAACCCAAGTTTGACTATAAAGCTATATTGCTGAGTTATCAAAGGTAAAATGTTATCAAAGGTAAAATGTTTAGTACTTTAGCTAAGTTGTACCCATTTATTGTGGTTAAATGTAAAATTTCTGTTTGCCCTTTTGAAATAATGAAAAGCTTGTCTTCCCTGTTTCCCCAAACTGTAGTTCTAATTAATATCTGATATTGTATGTAATGTGAAATAAGCTTTATAAAGTTCATATGAATCTATTTTCTGAGATTTTCAGTAATATATTAGGGAAGAACTTTTTTATGAAGGGTGTGCTGTAACTTGGCAGTATGTTATTTGAAGACATTAAACCGAAAACAAATGGCTTATTCGAGATTAAGTTTTGCAATAGGCTGGAAGGGCCAGGATGGCAAGCAGTGGGAAACTTTTATAACTTATTTATTCTAATGAAGAAATAGATTATTTAGTTGAATTTATTATGAATAAATATTAATAATACCACAGATACTTCACTGTAAACTGAGGCAGATTACAATTTAAGACTGCTTAGCTTAAATTAATTGATAGTGTTTTTCTAGCTATAGTTTTAGTTTTTCTTCTTTGGCTTAAAATGACTATGCATAAACTGGGTTATTTAAATAGTCTGCTTCCTAATCTCTTTCTGCATACAAGACCCATCACATTTGGTTTTGGATGCCAATAAATGTTGTTTACACTCCCAATGATGTTTTTTCTCCTAGACATTTTTCTGATTCTGGCTCTGATACAGCCTTCCACTGGGGATTGAGGAGGGGCGTGGGTATCTGGCCCTTTAAGAGCTTCACAGCCTTACCTGGCTCTTTCCTGAAGCAACTCAAATGAATTTGATATTCATTTGATGATTGTATTGTTCAAGTTTGTTAATTACACTTTATAGAACTTTATACTACTTAGTATATGAGAAATTATTTATACTTAATATGATTTCTTGCACTGTGACTACCTCAGTTTTTTGCATATAAATCTTTAATACATTTTAGGCTTTTGGCAGGGAATGCAACGCCATACTGTAAAATTTGTTTTTACAGGGAAGTCAGATTCATTTTTTTATACTATTGTGGTATGAAGAACTGTATTTCCAGTGATTGCTTGTATAGTTAAAAATGAGGCAACCTTTAAAAAATTTGAATTTGACTGATTTTATGTTTGTTATAATTTGGACAGATAAGAGACTAGATAGAAGAAGATTTATGCATTCTTGGGGGGAAGAGTCAGATAGTTCAGTAAGTGCTGGCATATGGAGTTTATATCTCAGAGAAATTTGAAGTGTTTTAAAATGATTATACTAACATGGTAAGTATACAATGAAATGAGTTTTACTGTCTTCTTGTCTTGAAACAGAAATGTTGGTTGCTCAAATGAGGCAAAGTCTTCAGCCTCCTTAAAGACTAAAAGTAGAAAAAAAAAGTTTCAAAGACTTTGAGGTTTCCATTTTATCAATTTAGTATACTGACTGTGCATTTATATGTACTAATTGTACATGTAAAGGAGAAAGGCGAACCAATTTTTACATCCCTCAATTTGTATCTGAAACCAGTATTTTAGAAGAATTTTCTTAGTAAGGCCACTTAATTTTTTTTTACAGATTTTTTTGTGGGGGAGGTAATTTGGTTTATTTAATAACTTTTTTTTTTAATGGAAGCACTGGGGACTGAACTCGGAACCTTGTGCATGCTAATCACATGCTATACCACTGAGCTATACCCTCCCCCCTAGGCTGCTTAATTTTTAAAATATATTCTTTACCCTCTAATAGGTTTCTGAGAGGTTATTATTAGGCATTTTCAGATTCTAGACTGTATCTGTGGGTTTGGAACTAAGTAGAAAGATCCCCTGGTAACTGAAATAGCTGTTGTAAAGCCTTTAGACATTATTCTATTTATGAAGCCCTTATTCAGAGTATATATAACATATAATTTTCACCATTCTGTTAGTCTGTTTTCTTGGTACACACAAAATAAAGAAAAAAGGTTAACAAAAAAGAAGAAAATATTAAGTTACAGTCTTTATTTTCTACCAGAGGGATGGGGAAGTAGAAATATATTTTAGATGTATTTACTTCAGAACAGAAAAAAACTATTAAAAGTGATATTTATTTACCTAATGAGTCTGGAGAGATGAAGCATACATGGGGTTTCTATTTAGTATTAACTTAAAAAGTATTTTATATTGTGGGCTTTGTTGTCATTGCTTTTTTTGTTGATGTTTGGTAATTTTTCTAAGTGTTATGGTCATTAAGCAAGTACCAACTTTGGCATAATATATTACCGATAGAAATACTCTAAAGGTAGAACCATTTAATTTAAATCTGATTGATACAGAAAATACTATTCATGAACCATTATAATCTGCTTTTTTGCTCTTTGGAGTAATGACTGATTCTAGGGCTGGGATAGGGAAAATACAAGATGACTGGAGATCAAGTGCTTAAGCAAACAAATTCTGAAAAACTAAAGCTGGAACAATTTGAGCAACAAAATAATCACAGTGTTTAATTTTAACATAAAGAATAAAATAAATATCTATGAGTCCATACTGATATAAACAAATGATTAATAAATAAAGCAGAAGGGACAAATCTTCCTTACAGAACACTTCCAAATAATAATTGTGGATTCTACTCCATCTAAGAGGTGGAGCTTAACTCTCCTCTGTGTGAGAGTAGAATGGACTTAGTGACTGATCTTAAAAGCTGAGTACATGTTTGCCAGGCTGAAAAGAGGACTGTGTCGGGCATTTTAGGCAGAGTAAAATTAAAAGTAGAGATAGCAAGATACATTCTTCCAGTTTAGAGCAGCTGGAAGAGAGGTTGAATATATGTATTATGAAGAGATGTATATGCTGTGTTACATTATTTAGACTAACTTCATCTTGTAGTTAGTGGTTTTCAAATATTAGAAGATACAAGAATCACCTAGGGAGCTTCCCTGTAAAAACAGTTTTACACTATGACATAGAGGAGGTGGATCTTGAAATGATAGACCGAGAAGCACTCTAGATCAGAGAAGTGACAGAAGTAGAAGTGAGTAATAGTCTGGAAGCCAAGGTCAAAGAGTTTAAGAAGGGTATTCAGTGTCAAACGTCATTTAAAAAAAAAAAAGTAAAAAGACTTGAGAAATTTGCTTTGGACTTGCCCATGACTTTGAAATACCTCTGAAGGAGAATGTGAGGATAAGCCAAGTTGCAGTGGATTGAGAAGTGAACGAGAAGAGGAAGGTAGAAGAAATCGGAGGTAGAATCCTCCTTTGAGACTTCTGTTATTGATGGGAAGGAAGGAGATAGAGTGTGCATATGTTTACACACTGAAAGGAAGAACCTAGCAGAAGAGGTAAAGACATGTTAGGAGAGAGAATAAGTAGGTAGGGTGCCCCAGAGGAAATAGAATATAAGGAACTATTTCTTATGCGAGTGTTAATTTTGAGAGGAGAGAGTCTGCCTTCTCACCGATAAGCAGTTAGGAATGTTGGTGGTACGTACAAAGATAGAAAGTCATTGTGGAGAACAGGAAATTGAGGAGGCATATTCTTACGGCTTCTGTTTTCCTCTCTGATGAAGGAAACAATTTAATGCGGTGACTAAGTTGAAATGTTAAGGACCTTGGAAAAAATGTGTTGGAATAGTGGCTGTGATGAACAGAAATGGAGTAAACTTAGGACAGTTGAAAATCTTGCCAAACAAATCGAATTCAATGGTATATTTAAAGATACTATGTCACGATCAAGTGAGTGGAGCTTATTCTGGGAATTTAAGGTTGGTTTAACATTAGAAAATTAGTTATTGTTATTCACCATATTACAAACTAAAATGGAAAAACAGTATGATTATCTTAATCAATGCAGAAAAAGCATTTGACAAAATCCAACAATTACTTTCATAATAAAAGCACTCAATAAACTTAGAATAAAAGGTAACTTTCTCAACTTGCTAAAGGTTATCTGTGAAAAACTGTAACTAATAACTAACATCTTAAGGGTAAAAGACAAAAGTATTCTACATATGATCAAGAACAAGATAAGAATATTCATTCTCACCACTTCTATTCAACTTGTAATGGAAGCTCTAGCCAATATAAACAGGCAAGAAAACCAGGTAAGAGGCATCAAATTAGAAAGGAAGAAGTAAAACTGTCTTTATCCACAGATTACATAATCATCAATGTAGAAAATATAAATGGAGACATATGCCTTGTTAATGGATCGGGAGACTCAATATTATTATGATGTAATTTCTCTCAAAGTGAATCAATGGATGCAATGGAATCCCAATAAAAATCCCTGTAGGTTGTTTTATAGAAATGAACCAGGTGATTCTAAAAGGTATATAGAAATATAATAGCCTAGAATGGCCAAAACAACTTTAAAAAGGGCAACAAGGTTGGAAGATTAACACTAACTAATTTGAAGACTTATTAGAATACTCCAATAATCATAATAATGTGATACATAAAGCAATGGAACAGAATAGTGTCCAAAAATAAACCCACCCATATGTAGATTACTGATTTTTTAGAAAAGTACAAAGGTAATGCAATGCAAGAAGGGCAATCTTTTAAGAAATGATGCTGGAATAATTGCGTATCCATATGCAAAAAAGAAACTTTAACCATACCTTGTACTACATTTTAAAAATTAACTAAAAAAGGAACACAGTCTTAAATGTAAAGCCAAAAGATATAAAAATTCTAGAGAAAAACAGGAATAAAATTTTTGTGTCCTTGGCTTTGGAAAAGATTTCTTAGATACAACAATAAAATCAAGCTCCATAAAAGAACAATTGGTAAATTAGAGTTCATGAAAAGGCAAAACTTCTCTTCTTTAAAAGACACTCTTAAAAGAATGAGAAGACAAGCCACAGTCTGGGAGAAACATGCAACAAAGTGAGTGATCTGAAAATAATTGTGCTGAATGAAAGAAGGCAGACAAGAAAAAAGTATATACTGTGTGATCCCATTTAAATAAAACTCTGAAATATGAAACAGTAGTGACAGCAGTGGGGAGGGAGGGATTAATCAAGTGCACAAGGAAATTTTGCGATATGGTCACTATTTTGATTAGAGAAAGTTCACAGTTAAATACTTATGTCAACTCTTACTGAATTGTATATTACAAGTATTTGGTTTATTGTATGTTAATTGTAATTCAGTTATGCTATTTAATTAAAAATAAAAAGAAAACAATTTTTCTTTCATCAGGATGTTTTGTGGTGTAGTTCGAAATTGAAAGGACAAAGTGAGGTTGGAATAATATCATCTAGTATTTGGATAATGGGTTCACCTACATTATTATGTTATATTAATTTGAAGTCTCAGTTGCCATTGGTAGTTTATTTATTTTGGGGGGAAGGAGAGGTAATGAGGTTTATTTGCTTATTATTAGTTTTGGGTTTTTTTTTTTAATGGAAGTACTGTGGATTGAACCTAAGACCTCGTGCGTGCTAATTACATGCTCTACCACTGAGCTATGCCCTCCTCCCAGCCACTGGTATTTTAAAAGGTGTTTTTTAGTGTTTGAATATCAGTCTGCATGCAAATGTAAAGGTATCGAGAAAAATGACATTTTTGCCCTTTCTTTTTCTCCCTGCTCCCTTTCTTTTTAAAAACAGGAGTGACAGTTCATTCAGATTCTTTGTGTTCTTTTTCGTCTATATTTGTCAGTTTGCTGTACATGTACTCCAAGCTGCAGGATTTCATAATTGGGGTAACTGGTAAGTCATTTACTTTCATCACTCCATTTATAATCTGTTCTCTGGTATCTTTATACAGTTTTTGGCTTCCTAAAACTATTTAACATAGAAAAGCCAAACTAGCAAAAGTAAACAAATAATAAAAATGCAGTTAAAGAATTTCCTAAGGAATAACCTTTGGACAAGCCATCTATTTGAAAATTATGTTCCTATTTTTAAGAACAGTATATTGTATCTAGTTTAAATAAAATGTGTAGATAATTGGCGCTAAGAGGAAGAGTAAAAGGAGATTTGAGGAGTGGTCTGATAGGAGGGCCAAGGATTGCTGAAGGGGGAGAAAAGAACTTGAAGGGATTTAAGGAAAAGGGTACCTATTATGTGTAAAGCACTGTTTTAGGCATACAAACATATGTTCATACACACATATGCACGTCTTTGAAAAGTACAGTAAGCTGCACGCACATTTTTTAGCCATTCTGATATGTGTGTAGTGATACCTCACTGTAGTTTTAATATTTATTTCCCTAATTAATCATAATGATTTACATCTTTTCATGTGCTTATTCGCCATCCTTATATCCTCTTGGTGAAATGTTTCTTCATGTCTTTGCCCATTTTCTAATTGAAATTTATTTATTCACATATTTATTTATTTAAAGTCTGTACAATTGTGTAGTTTGAATTGTTATTTTATTTTATTTATTTATTTTACTTTTTTATTGTGTAATAGTTATTTTACAATGTTGTGTCAAATTCTAGTGTAGAGCACAATTTTTCAGTCATACATGAACATGTATATATTCATTGTCACATTTTTATTTCGCTATGAGCTACCACAAGATCTTGTATATTTTTCCCTGTGCTATACAGTATAATCTTGTTTACCTATTCTACATTTTAAAATCCCATTGCTGTTGACGCTAACCCTTTAAATATGTGGTTTGTAAATATTTTCTTACATAATTAAGCAAAATTTAAAAACTAATCATGAAATCATTGGCATAAAAAAGTATAAAATCTGGTAGTACACATTCAAGGCTTGAATTTGGTGTTTGACTTGAATTTAGACTATGCTGTTCATTACCTATATGACCTTGGGCAAGTTACTGAGTATTTCTGTGACCCAGTTTGTCACCTGTAAAATAGCGATTAAAAATGGCATGTATTTTATGGGGTTGTTGTGAGAATTAAATGAGTTAATACATACAAAGAACTTGAAAGTTGCCTGGCCCATAAGTGCTGACTGAATATGTATTAGTTGTTATGCTATTGTTTAAAAGCATGCATTAATTTAGTTGCCTACTTTTACTTTATTTTTTTAATTTCATAGTGGTTGGATTTCATCCCTTACTGGTCTCAACCAGAGTATTCCTGTTGGAATCATGATGATAATCATAGCAGCACTTTTCACAGCATCAGCAGTCATCTCACTAGTTATGTTTAAAAAGGTAAGTGAAATTTTATATCTGTAAATTTTCTAGTGAACCTGATGTTCGGTTCTCATTTTCCCATTTTGCTCTTAATTTAGTGTAACCTCAATCCATTTTGTTGTTGTTCTTATGCAAGTTTGCTCCCTGAGAATTACTTTTTGCAATTAAAAGTTACATATAGATAAGTTTTAGAAAATTGCATCACATTTTAAACCCCTTGTAAGAAGGGAATATTTTTAAGTCCTGTTAACTGAAAGAGTCTTTCATGAATTGAAGAGTTAAACTCATTTTTTAAACTTGTATTTTTTATATATTCTGATTTCTTTTTTTGAATATGAAGCATATTAGCGTGATTAATAAATAGAAGTAAAACTATTGTGTGGTGTGTGCATTTTATTTGTATTTAAAATTTAAAGACGCTAAATTATTTAAGAGTGTAAAGTGAGCTGGTGACAGATTCAGGCTAAATTATGGCGTGTATTTTGTCTTTAGTGACTGCCCAATTATCTTAGCCTTACAGTTGGCCTTCCACGTCTGAGCAACTATAGTTTGAAAATATTAGGAAAGTTCCAGGAAGTTTCAAAAAGCAAAACTTGAATTTGTCACACACTGGCAACTATTTACATAGCATTTACATTATATTTACAAGTATTTGTATAACATTTACATTGTATTAGGTATTGTAAGTAATCTAGAGATGATTTCAAGTATATGTTTGCGGGTGGATGTGCTTAGGTTATGTGCAAATACCATGCCATTTTATATAAGGGAATTGAACATCCTCAGATTTTGGTATCTATGGGAGTAGGGGTGAGGGGGGTTGTGGAACCAATACCCCACGGATACTGAAGGTCGACTGTACTTCTTCCTGTAAAATTTCCATGGCTGTTGTCACAGCCTTAAAAAAAAAATCATTACTTAGGGTAGGAAAGAAATCAATGTTTTTATTTGTTTATATAAAATTTTATTGTGTCTGGAGTATGTATTTTGGATATTCTACATGTGGTCCAACATGATATTGAAACCCTGGGAATAGCACCTATGCTTTAAAATGATACTTTTTTTTGTGGGTCTCACATTAAAGAAGTTTTTTTTTTTTTTTTTTTTTTCCGTTTTTTCCTTCACTTTTTAAAAATTGAAGTAACAGTCAGTTACAATGTGTCAGTTTCTGGTGTACAGCACAGTGTCCAAATCATGCATATACATACATATATTTTCATATTCTTAGAAAATAAGTTCTTAAAACATTTTTTTATTCTTTTCTTTATTTTTTACTGTCTGGTAACTTGAGAATAGGTATCAAGAATGCATTTAAATAACTCCCTGTATTTAAGAAGACTTCAGACTCTTGAAATATTTCACTTGTACATTTGTCTTTAATCCTTCTTATAACTTTATGAAGCCCAGGCTATGTTCTCTCCATATTTTGCTACTCATTTTCTCTCTTAAGCACTTTTACTTCTTTTGTGGATCTACACACACGTAACTATTGAAACTCAGCTTTCTAAAGTTACTAAATCCTATAGCCTTTTTTCCATTTTCCTCCTCCTTGAACTCCAGCCTTCTACACTACAGGTGGCTTCTCTTCCTCAGCCTTTGTAGTTGTGTTCTGATTCTCCTGCCTCTGAGGCTAGTCTTTCTCCTTAAGTAAAGGCCTTCTTAAATGCAGTCAGCTCCCTGCTCTTTGTGCTCTACAGTCTTTTTCCTTGGGAATTTTCAACCTCCTTCATTGTTTCACTTTCTTCCTTACTTGAATGACCTAGAGTCTTGGAGTGGAAAGACATAATGCTTTACCCAAGCAGTTGCATCTTCAGGTGCCTGTCTACATCTCATGTGATTGGTATCATCATCCCCCACTAACGCATCATAAACTCATTCTCTTCTCAGAACTAGCACTCCTTCCAGAAGTTCTGCTTCATATTCAAGAAACATTTAGTAAGACCACATATTGTATGATTCCATTTATATGAAGTGTTCGAAATAGGCAATAGAGACAAAAAGTAGATTCATGCTTGCCTATAGCTGGGGGTGGGGTGGAGGGTGACTGCAGATGGTTATAGAATTTCTTTTTAGGGGGTGATGAAAATGTTCTAAAATTAGGTTGTACATAGATACAAACACACACACACACACATAAATACACATATATTCACAGCACTATGAATATACTTAAAACCATTGAATTATACACTTCACAAGGGAAAATTGTAGAATACAAAAATTTATCTCAGTGAAGCTGTTTTTTAAAAAAAGGAAGTTTATTAAATACCTGTTATAAACGAGTGGGTCTCGGTACTTGCTTGTGTGGTTCCATGTAACATTTATGCCAGCACTTTGACTGCTTCTGTCAGTGCCTCCATTACTTTTTTAGTCACTTTCCTAGATATTTTCTTAGTGTCGTTTCCATCTTTCTCTTCCTTTCCATTCCCAACTTCAGCTAATCCAGAAATTTTTTTTTTTTTTACAGGTCACTCATATCCCACCCCTAGTTCTTTCAGTCCGTTTTGTGTATAGTTACTGTATTAATCTAAAAAACCCCAAACAAATCCAGTCCTCTGAAGATTTTTGAAGTGGACTTCGGGTTGGGACATGGGATTGTGGTGGTTGTGGTAGTAGGGCTGGGGGTGACTTTTCACAACTCCCAGATCCAGACTTTCTACTCTACTCAAAATGTACTACTCAGTTTCTTTAAATATACCATGTACATTCCTTTATCCCAGTTTTTCTTCGTGCTCTGCTTCTTAACCTCTGGGTTGCTTCATCTCTGCCAGGTAAGGCTTACAGATACTCTTCTAAGACCTAGTTTGCCTCTCCCTGCCTGTCCTACAGATCTTTCGCATTCCCCATGTCTTAGGGATTAAGTTGTACCTTTTGACTACCTTCATCCAGTTCCCCATATTCCCGACCCCTTGCCTCTTATAACCACAAATCTGATGTCTTTTTTTAATAAGGATCTGTCTGTTTTTAAATAATTGACCTACAATGCTATGTTAGTTTTTGGTGCAAAACATAGTGACTTGATATTTCTTTACATTTCAAAATGATCACCATGATAAGTCTAGTTAGTTACCATCTGCCACCATAAAAGATGATATATTTTTATAGATTTTATTACCCATACTTTACATGTTTTTTTGTTTTTGTTTTTTCTTTTAAAAGTCCTTTGTGGGTATGTAGCCGTAGTTTATAACCACTAGGGGTCAGGTTTTTCATAAACAGTTAATGCCCTCTGGAAGTTATCTGTACACACTATTTTGGCTCTAGAATAGTAGCTTTTTCAGTAGGCTATTCTGTGTCTCCAGCACCAGCTAAACCATGCTCTGTGGTATATATTTATTTCAGTTACAATGAATACAGTTTTGAGAATTTTGTTGGCATTCTGAAGTCTTGCATACTTCATGGAGTTAGATAATCATTGGTGTTGAAAGTGCCCAGTATAAGTGGTATCGTATCTTTGTTCCCCCCATAGTGTCATCATATAATCCAAATTTAAAATAATTGAAATGCAAGAATATCTGTCTTTTGTAACTCTTCATAGATAAAGGAATAGTTTAATCCTTACTATCTGCAGATAGATTTTTAAAATTTTCTTTTAGTTTATTTCCAAACAGTATTTTTTTTTAATAGGCTCATCTTTTTATAGTAAACTATTAGAAAGAATTGAATAATAGTTTTGGGCTAAAGGGAGATTTATAAATGGGTCAAATAACAAATGAATGCGTTACTGGAGACTGTGTATCAGGGGAATCCAAATTTTTCCCTTTCTTTGAATTGGTATAAGAGCTAGAATAACATGAGTATGGATGAGATAAATAGATAATACATAATTTGTATTTCCTTTCAGACCTAGTTTGAATGGTTATTTTTTCCATAAAGTTTTAGAAATTGTTTGGACTTTGTGTGTCCACATTAACAAAATAATTATTAATAGTGATTTTTTACATTTCAAGAGAATTTTAGGAAAAAGTTATTTCACTTCTTTAAAAAAGTTTTTTTTAAGTGCTTTAAAATTTTTTTATATGCCAAAATAACTATTCGGCAAATACTTTTTTATTTTGTGTGAGAGTATAGAATTGAGGTGTATGATCTAGAATAATGACAAGGCTCATTTATTAGTTAAATTGGTGTTTTACAGTAAATGCTTTGTGAAGATATCCTATTATATATAAAGCAATAGTCTTCTTAGATTAAAAGTGAATTTTACTTTCTTTGAAAGCATTATTGTTCACACTCCCCCCACCCCCTTTTGCTTTATTTTGGCTCTAGGACAGAATGCTGATAATTTTATTATCCTATTTTTCTGTGGTCACAAATAGACATGCTGCTTTTCCCTCTGATTCATCCAGCACTATAGTCTTTCCTGATTAGGAATCAGTTTCAGATGATTCACATCGCCTATTAAATGCTGATCCACATGCTTGTTATCTTTATCCAGGGGACACAGAATAGGTACAATAATACTTTTGAATCTAGAAAAATTGGCACTCTGAGCAGGTACTTTATATCTTGTCATTAGTTGGTATCCTTACTACATTCACTTTTTTTATTGACCAAATTTTAATTTTGTTATCCTTTCCTGTATGTACTAGACTAGTTACTTAGTAGAGCCGAAGTGTAGGTTAATACAGCTAAATAGATGTGAATTATTTTTACCTAGGCATCTTCAAATTTGGTAGATCTTCTTGTTTATACTGCTGTACATATGATACTTTTACCCAAATCATCTTTATATGTATATTTTAACAGCTTTAATGAGATGTAACTCATAGATCATGCAGTTTACCCATTTAAGTGTACAATTTAATGTTTTTAATAAATTACATTATTTTTATAAATTATGGCAAAATATATAAAACATTAAATTTTCCATTTTAACCATTTAAAGTGCACAATTTGTTTTTATTTTTAATTTTTGATTGATGTATAGTCAGTTACAGTGTATAAATTTCTGGTGTACAGCATGTTTCAGTCATGCATACACATACATGTATTCCTTTTTATATTTTTTTTCATTATAGTTACTACAAGATATTGAATGTAGTTCCCTGTGCTATACAGAAGAAATTTATTTTTTAATCTATTTTATATATAGTAGTTAATCATTGTAAATCTCAAACTCCCAATTTTTACCTTCCCCCCCCTTCCCCCTAGTAACTATAAATTTGTTTACTGTGTCTGTGAGTCTGTTTAAGTGTACAATTTAGTAGCATTAATTGCATTTACACTGTTGTATAACCATCACCACTATTTCCATTTTTCATCATCCAGCAGAAACTCTGCAGTCATTAACCAGTAACTTCCATTTCCCTCTACCTCTAGTGCCTGGTGACCTCTAATCTACTTTCTGTCTAATGAATTTGCTATTATAGTTATTTCATATAATTAGAACCATTAAATATTTTCCTTTTGTATCTGGCTTATTTCACTTAGCTTAAAATTCTTAAGGTTCATCCATGTTGTAGCATGTGTCAGAATTTCATTCTTTTTTATGGCTGAGTAGTAGTCCACTGTATGCATATATTACATGTATTACATGTGTTTATTAATTTGTTGATGGACACTTGGGTTGTTTCCACCTTTTTCTATTCTGAATAATGCTACTAAGAATATTAGTGTACAAGTATCCCTCTGAGTCTCTGCTTTCAGTTCTTTTGGGTATATAAGAGAATGGCTTGGTGTTCGTGACAGTTCTGAGTTCAGCTTTTTGAGGAACCACCAAACTGTTTTCTGCAGTGCCTGCACTGTTTTACATTCCTGCCAGCAATGTGCAGGGGCTCCAGTTTCTCCACATCCTCACTAGCACTTACTTTCCATTTTCTGATTATAGCCATCCTAGTAGGTGTGAAGTAGTATGTTCACTTTTTAAACTATTAACCTCTAAGGTTATTGCAAACTAAGGATTTTACTTTGTAACACAGGTATAGTCTGCTAGAGTAGTAGTGAATTTATTTGGTAACTTTTTTTCTTTAATAGTGAGGATAATTTGAGGCCATTTGTTTAATCTCTAGCAGGTATAGAAACAAATAACTGTTCAGTGGCTTCTACCACAAGTTACTATGTCTTCTAGGGGATATAACAATGAGTGGAAATTATGCTTCCTCTCAAGGAACTAAAAAAGCATGTGGTGTTTAAAACATGTAGATAAACCCTACAAAAGAAGAATCAGAATATATATCATTAGAAGTATGAGGAGTGTTCACAAAAGGGAGAGCCACAGCTAGTTTCAGCAGAAAGGCGACAGCAATATTTCAGATAGGTCCCGAAGGGTGAGTGGGATTTCAATAATGTGAATGTAGACTGGTAATTCAAGAGGCTACAGAAGGGACATCTGACCCAGATCGATGGCAGTGGAGGTTTCTAGGAAATGTTTAACTGAAAAAATTAGGCTTAGAGATCCAGACTTTCTAAAATAAATAAATAAACAACCAAACAAACAAAACCCCCTCAAAAACTAGAATAAATATTTCAGAAACTCATTTTGGTATGACAAGGATCTTAAAAGCATGATTTCATTTTTCCTTCAGTTTTATTGAGATATAATTGACATACAGCACTGTGTAAGCTTATGGTGTACAGAATAATGATTTGACTTAAATAAGTCATGAAATGATTACCACATTAAGTTTAGTGAACATCCATCATTCTATCTAAATACAAAATGAAAGAAATAGAAAAAAATTTTTGCTTGTGATGAGAACACTCAGGATTTCCTTTCTTGACAACTTTTGTGTATAATATACTGCATTGGTAATTATATTTTTCATGTTGTGCATCACATATGTGTTTCTAATTTATCTTATAACTGGGAGTTTGTGCCTTTTGCCTACCTGTATCCAACTCCCCCTCCCTCTATCCCTTTGCCTCTCATAACCACAAATCTGATCTCTTTTTCTGTGAGTGTGTTTGTTTTTGAAGTATAATTGACCTACCACACTGTGTTAGTTCCTGGTACACAACATAGTGGTTTGATATTTTTAGACATTTCAAAATGATTACCATGATAAGTCTAGTTGACATTTGTCACCATTCAAAGATACTATATAATTATTAACTATATTTCCCACACTGTACATTTCATACCTATGACTCATTTATTTTGCAACTGGAATTTTACAATCTTAATCTCCCTCAGTTGTATCTCTCCTACCCCCACCACCTTCCCCTCTTGCAAGCACCTGTTTGATCTTAGTACCTATGATTCTATTTCTGTTTAGTTACATTTGTTCATTTGTTTTGTTCTTTCAGTTCCACATATAAGTGAAATCATACATTTATCTTTCTCCATGTCTTAGTTCACATATTATAATACCTCTAGTTTCATCTATATTGTCACAAATGTCAAGATTTTTTTTCTTCTATGGCTGAGTAATATTTCATTGTGTGTGTGTGTGTGTGTGTGTGTGTGTGTGTGTGTGTGTGTGTATGTATCTATCACATCTTTTTTCTCCATCTATCCATGTGCGCTTAGGTTGCTTCCATATCTCAGCTGTTGTAAATAATGCTGCAGTTAACAGCATTCCATATATCCTTTTGAACTGGAGTGTTTTTGTGTTCTTTGGATAAATAACCTAGGAGCGGGAATGCTGGTTCCTTTGGCAGTTTTATTTTTAATCTAGTGGGGAATCTCCATACTGTCCTCCACAGTGGCTGCTCCATTTACATTCCCACCAAGAGTGTATGAAGGTTCCTTCTCCTCGTTATCACTAGCGCTTGTTATTTGTTTTTTTTTTTTTATAGTAGCCATTCTGACAGGTATGAGGGGATATTTTCACTGTGGTTTTGATTTGCATTTCCCTGATGATTAGTGATGGTGAACATCTTTCCATGTGCCTTTTGGCCATCTGTTCATCTTCTTTGGAAAATGCTTATTTGGGTCCTCTGCCCATTTAAAATTATGTTGTTTGTTTTTTTGATGTTGAATTTTATGAGTTCTTTGTATATTTTGGATATTAACCCTTTTTTGGATGTGTCATTTGTAAATATCTTTTCTCATTCAGTAGGCTGCCTTTTCATTTTGTTGATGGTTTACTTCACTGTGCAAAAGCTTTTTAGTTTGGTGTAATTCTGTTTATTTTTGCTTTTGTTCCCCTTGCCTGAGGAGATACATCCAGAGAATATTGCTGAGACTGATGTCAAAGAGCTTACTCCCTGTGTTTTATTCTAGAAGTTTTATAGTTCTAGACTTACATTTAAGCCTTTAATCCATTTTAAACTTATTTGGTATATGGTATGAAAGAGTACTCCATTTTGATTCTTTCACATGCAGCTGCCCAGTTTTCCCAACACCATTTAGTGAAGAGGCTGTTTGCCCCCCCATTATATATTCTTGCCTCTTTTGTCATAGATTAATTGTCTGTTTAAGTGTGGGTTCTTTTCTTTGCTCTCTAGTCTGTTCCACTGAGCCATGGATCTGCTTTTGTGCCAGTACCAGACTGTTTTGATAACTGTAACTTTGTAATGCAGTTTGAAATCAGGGAGTGTGATACTTCCAGCTTTGTTGTTCTTTCTCAAGATTGTTTTTATCTATTCTGTAGGGCCTTTTGTGTTTATGTACAAATTTCAGAATTATTCTTTTATAGGTCTGTGGAAAAGAAAATGCCATTGCTATTTTGATGGGGATTGCATTGAATCTGTAGATTGTCTTGGATAGTATGGTTATTTAAACAATATTACTCTTCAATTCCAATGTATTTTTCCATCTGTGTGTCATCTTCAGTTTCTTTAATCGGTGTCTTAAAGTTTTCCAAGCACAGGTCTTTTACCTCCTTAGTTAGATTTATTCCTAGGTATTATATTCTTTATGTGATTGTAACTGGGATTTTTTTCTTAATTTCTCTTTCTGATAGTTCATTGTTAGTGCATAGAAACACAACAGATTTCTGTATATTAATTTTGTACCCTGCAACTTTATCAAATTCATTGATGAGTTTTAGTTGTATTTTGGTAACATCCTTAGGATTTTCTATGTATAGTATCATGTCATCTGCAGTGACAGTTTTACTTCTTTCTTTTTAATTTGGATGCCTTTACTTTTCTTTTTGTTGGTTGAGTTGCTGTGGTTAGGACTTCCAATACTATGTTAAATAAAAGTGGTGAGAGTGGGTATCCTCCTTTTGTTCCTAATCTTAGAGGAAATGCTTTCAGCTTTTCACTGTTGAGTATGATTTTGGCTGTGGGCTTGTCATATGTGGCCTTTGTTGCAATGAGGTATGTTCCCTCTGTACCCACTTTGTGGAGAGTTCTTATTATTAATGGATACTGAATTTTGTCAAAAGCTTTTTCTACATCAATTGAGATGGCAATAGTTTTATTCTTCAGTTTGTTAACGTGTGTATCACATTGATCAATTTGCAGATATTGGAAAAATCTTTCCATCCCTGGGATAAATCTTACATAATTGTGATGTATGATCCTTTTAATGTATTGTTGGATTCAGTTTGCTAATATTTTATTGAGGATTTTTGTATCCATGTTTATCAGTGATGTTGGCCTCTAATTTTCTTTTTTTTGTGCTATCTTTGTGTGGTCTTGGTATCAGGGTCATGTTGACCTCATGGAGTGAGTTTGGAAGCGTTCTTCCTCAGAACGCTTTCTCTGAGTTGTTTGGAATAGTTGAGAAGGATTGGTGTTAACTCTTCTTTAAATGTTGGTGGAATTCACCTGTACAGACATCTGGTCCTAGACTTTCGTTTGTTGGGAGACTTTTTGTTATTGATTTAATTTCATTCCTGGTACTCAGTCTGTTCATATTTTCTATTTCTTCCTGATTCAGTCTTGGAAGACTGTACATTTCTAGGAATTTATTTGTTTCTTCTAGGTTGTCCATTTTATAGGCATATAATTGTTCATAATAATCTCCTATGATCTTTTGTATATTCTGTGGTGTTGGTTGTCACTTCTCTCTTCATTTCTGATTTTAGTGATCTGAAGCCCTCTTTTTTGCCTTTTTAAAAAAAATATTTTAAGGGGTAGGTATTTAGGTTTACTTATTTCTTTCTTTTTAGAGGAGGTACTGGGAATTGAACCCAGGACCCTTGTGTATGCTAAGCATGCACTCTATCACTTGAGCTATACCTCTCCCCAAAACAGATACCTTAAAGTCTATTTTTAGATGATAAGGTATGGAAAATAAATTTTTTAAGTCCAATTTCTACATAATGATAAAGGAAGGATTACTTGCATACAACTACTAAAAATGATTTGATGATGAAAGTAAAATTAACAATTTTAAATAGGGGGGGAGGGTATAGCTCAAGTGGTAGAGTGCATGCTTTAGCATGCCCGAGGTCTTGGGTTCAATCCCCAGTACCTCCTCCAAATAGGAATAAGTAAAAATAAACCTAATTACCTCCCCCTCATAAAAACAAACAAAAAAATTAAAAACAATTTAAAATAGTGACAGTGGCTAGATAAGATAAAATTACCTATAACCTTACACAGCAGAAAAAAATACATATCTGAATAAGCAATCTGGAAGGGAACTGGCTGAAATCAAACAAATAGCATAAAATATGATGTCAAAACCAGTAAATATGGTAGGGATGGGTAAAATGCAGGGTTGTTAAAATGTGTTCAAACCTAAGAAATCAGCAACTTAAAAATAATCACGTATATACAGATTGCATATATAAACCTCATGGTAACAACAAACCAAAAATCTATAAAAGACTCACAAATGAAAAATAGAAAGGAATCTAAACATAACACTAAAGATAGTCATCAAATCACGAGGGAAAACAATAGAAGAAGAAGGTAACAAAAAAAAAAAAGAACTACAAAACAGCTCGCAGTATTTGAGTTTTGTGCACTGAATGTGAATGTTAGTCTTTTCCCTCTAGGTGGCTCTCTGGGTCTGCATAGATCTAGACTGTGAAATGTGCTATTTCTGCCTTTATTTTGCCTCTCTTCTCTGTGGGGCTATGAATTACGTTTTAAGTAATTGAACTGTGAAGCTTATGAATATATAACATCAGCCACACAATTTAATACAAGTTTTAAAGCAAATTAATACAATGTTTGTTAATTACATGCCCATGAATTTGGGGGGAAAGGAGGAGAGACAGAGAAGTTAACTTGTAATTACTGGCACTGTGACTGGGTCTCATAAATAAAGATTTATTAGATTTCTATCATACCTTCATTCTAGGATCTAATTGTATGTACTCATTGTGAGATAAATTTCTTGAACAAAGGAGTAGTAACTTACCTGTATGTTTAATTTTTTATAAAAAACTTAGTTTGGAAAGGGAATAAAAATAGTTCTATACTTATGATAGTGCTGTGGTACTAAAAGAAAGAATTCTAGGGTTTACCAGAATATGTACTTGTCAATGCTCTTTTTCTCCCTAACCCTTTAATACTTTGGCCCATAGTAAAATGGTATTTGCTTTTGCCACTTTATCAGAAGAACTTGGGGCTGGTACCCCTTCTTATTCCCTGACAGCGCTTCATTTCTTAACTACTTTCTTCCCTTGGCATCTGTGAAAAGGTCCTTGGTTTTTCTCATTCCCCCCAATCATTTCTTGTTGTGGGGACCTCTTAAATATTGGTGTCTTAATAGGCTATGGTACTCAGCTCTCTTCTCTGTCTGCTCTGTGTTCATGGACAATTTCATCTATGCCAGAGTTGTAGGTACCATTTATGTGCCAGTGATTTCCAAGTCCGTGCCCCTAGCCCATTCCTCTGAAGCTTCAAACCAAAATTTTACCTGTTTGCTGTGGCAGACTTAGAATAGGTATTCAGTAAACATTTATACAGTGTGTGAATGTTTAGAACTGAGTGTCTCTCCTCCCAGACCAACCCATCCTTTCTGTTCTCTGTCTTCTTGAAACAACTCATCAGTATCCAAGCTTGACTTGAAAGTATTTGACTCCTCCTTTTCCTCACTCCATGATTTCCAGTTCCTATCTGTCTAGGTTTGGGGAAAGAGCTGACTTTGGTGCACTGCCCTCATCCCCCAAACCTGCTTTGATAACAGTCCAGTCAGGCTTCTAATTTAGACGTAATCACACTGCAGTGTAATTACAGGTTCACTTTTCTGTCTCTTCCTCCCTCTCCCCAAGTGTGTAGACATGTGATAAATATTTGTTCTAATTTGCCTTTTATTGCTTCCTTTCTCAAATTATATTAAGTTGGTTAGCTGATGTTATATATTGACGTGCTTGATAGTTTAGGCATCTTAAAACATATGCTAATAGAGTATTTTTGAACCCTACTCATAAAAATCCACAATTTGAGTGATAAATCATTATGGACAGATGGTTCTCAGAAGTGTTTCTTCATAAATCCTTCAGGACTTGACCATACACAAAAAGTTTAAATAGTATACGGAGTGAATAGCAGAAGTATCTTTAAGGGCATACATATTGCTTGGCATGTTAAAAGATAAAATGGTACTATTTGATAGAATAGGGCCAGTGGCGTAGATATAAGTAACGTATTATTTTCTTTTATTTGTCTAAGGTAGTAAATTAGTGTATTAAAATCAGAATGTCTCTGGTCATGTTTAAACCATTCTTTTGTAGGTTGTAGTATATTAATTAGGAATAGTGGAAAACATAGCTTTTTGCATTTGGTTAAGAAGTTGTTTTTTTATTACTTTTGGTTTGGCATACACATAATTATCTCTTCAGCTTTGAAGATAAAAAGGAAAAATCTGTTAAGAAAAGAGTTACATAGAGTATTGTGTGCCAATGTGGTGGCTGATGTCCATGGTCTTAGGAGTCATGCCTAGAATCTGGTCCTTTTATCTCTGTATTACTGTTGAGAATAATTGAAGAGCTGTTGATAATGAACGTGTAGGTTACCCCTGATCTTCTCCCACTTTTCTGTGCCCCTGTAGGTACATGGACTGTATCGCACAACAGGTGCTAGTTTTGAGAAGGCCCAGCAAGAGTTTGCAACAGGTGTGATGTCCAACAAAACTGTCCAGACCGCAGCTGCAAACGCAGCTTCATCTGCAGCAACGAGTGCAGCTCAGAATGCTTTCAAGGGTAACCAGATTTAGAGAATTTTCCAACCATACACTGTTACCTTTTGACTGTACTTTTTTCTCTGGTTACTGTATTCTATAAATATTTTTTTGTTCAAAACACACAGTACACACAGCACGTATATTCCCTAATCACTTGTGCATGGGCTAAAACCAGAAAAACTTCCTTGTCTTATTATTTACCTAACTGTTTCTTAATATTTCAGTGCCCCTTGCAGAAAAAAACATTACATGCTAAATAAATATTCTCCATATTTTTGGGGGGATAAATGTTCAGCGAATTATTTCAGTGGTGACACACTGAAATTAACATGGCACTCATGATTAAAAATGCAATTAGTACTTTGCTGCAGTCATTCTTTCAAGAATCTTAGACATAAGGATTATACATTGGAGCCGTAAAGCAATGCTTCGCTCTTTTTTCCTTATTTATATTGAAAGAAATAGGACTTCAGAGACTTCCGGATTTTTTAAATTGGCTTGCTTTTAGCAGTTTCAGTCACCAGTGAGGAGCCTGTGTGCATAGTAGATATGTAAATTATCTTTTTATTTTCTTTTTTTTAGAGTAGGCGATATTTTGATATCAGTCTCTGATCTTGCATGGGCACCATGTTTCTTAAGAGAATTAGTATTTTGGGTTATGCACTGCCTGTGGTGATAGGATTGGGGAGTTGTTTATAGAATCAATAGAATCAAAGAAGTGATTTCCTGTAATAGTTTCTTTTAAATAAAAATTTATTCGGGTGCAATGTGAGCATATAATATTGCAGTGCATTATCCAAGAGAAAAGGTAGATAATTATGGCATAGAATGTAGTGATGATACCTTTTTTTTTAAGTTTTCAGTATTCATATCATAGTAAAATATTATTCTATGAAAACTTTGGTATACTCTCGTGGCTACCCTTTTTAATTGAACTGAGAATGTGTTTGGCAGCTCTTTTTTGGGGTATGTGTGTGTAATTTTTAATAGAGGTATTAAAGTCTAGCCTAACTCCATGTCCAAAAAGAACATTACAGTATTTAAGGAATTTTTCTTTTAGCCTCTCATCTCTAGTTGGCATTAAAAATAGAAAGACCCTGGCACTTCACATATATTTGAATCCCTAATGCACTTCACTCTTCAAGTTTTTGAGACAGACTGAATACATCAGAATTTTTTAGTAATAGAAAAAATAAAACATTTCACTTGCACCAAGCAAGAAGATACAAACAGTTGAATGCATTAATTATGAATATAATCACATTAAAGTTATATTATGTGGCACAGGAATTCATTCTTATAGTATACTTGGGTTGAAACTTTGAATCACTTTTAATACTGATTAAATGACTCAAAGACGCTTGTAAAGTCACGATACTGTGTTCAAGGAGTCATTAGCCAACCTAAGATTGCAGAATAATAGGTAGTGATTTATTAGACTTTATTTTAAGTAAGGGTAGTCTTTTGGATTATATTATTTGAGACCAAAAAATCATCTGGGCATAAGTGGTTAAATCGCTTTTATTCTTTCCCCCCAAATCTGGAGTTAAAATGAGTATCATGCTGTGGATGGGATTGTGAGTTCTCACCATTTATGAAAGAAGCTTTGTGTGATACTGGATAACACAGATCCATCCAGATGGTGTTTACATTTGATTTATTTGGGACTTTATTGACGTAATATACTTAGAATTTATTTCTTTTATTCTGATGAAAATAGGATTCAGAATATGAATTTAAAGCTGTTTTTATTAATATTTCTGATCAGTGATAATCTCCACCTACTTTCACAACCAAATAAGCCAGTTCGAGTTTTTCAGAGTCTATAATCTTACTGCAAATCTGTTTTGTCAGTGTGCTTCATTGAGTGTGGATTTTACAGACATTCAAAACATTAACCACATAACACAGAGAACTTATGTCCATCATGAGTTTATATCTTAAGTCGATAGCTTTATCATAGAGACTTCTGAAAAGTACTGAGATTCTTTCCTTCAAGAATTATGAATGCTTCTCTCTATTCTTTGGATGTCCTGTATTATTAAACATCAAAGAATGATTACCACCAACAGTACCCTTTTTGTGTGGATGGGGGAAATTGTTTTAAATTCCAGTTATTTGGATTAATACAAGCTTATGAGATAAATTGTTTTTAAAAACATAAATGTGCATTAAAATGATGGCACTGCTTAACAGTTTAATAAAGAGGGATTTTAAATTCTTACATTCTCTATTCTCTTAATAGTAATTATTAGTAAATAGTCACATTTGCACTTAGCAAACGATTGGCATTTGTTAATGTTTAATACTTAATATTAGCATCACCCAGTATTGTAATCATGAAATGGCCTTCACGTTGTAAGGCTCCATGTCATTTTTCAGTTTGTGATACTAAGTTTTGGCTACTTTATTTCAAACTGAAGTTTGAACACTGGAAAATTGTCGCTCAGTGGTTTGTAATTTGGGACTTGGATTATTTATCTAGGGATGTTTGTATATTTTGTCATTTAGTAATATTGCGCTGCCATTGTGGTGACTCATGGTTCTATATAAATGCTCTCCATCTGTCCCTCTAATGTTGCATGTTTTCAGTGGTTTGGAAGTTTTGTATATTTATTGTATTAACACAGAGTGTCATAGAATAAAATGCTGTTTACTGGATGTTTGTTCGTACAATTTTAAATGCTGTATGAGCACTTCAGAGGCAGAAATTATGCTGAGGGCTTAAACATATATAGAAATTTCACATTTGATTTTTTAAAAATAATCTATGTATAATTCATCATGTGCTACTAGACAAAATAAATAATATAAAAGAATTAAAAATTCTCAGCGACATAAGATGACAATTTTTTCTGTTTCATTAGACCTTAGTAGGTAGTGGAACATGAGCTTCACTCATTAAATATTTTGACCACTTTAAGGTCAAAATACATGAATTGTCGAGAAGTTAGAGAGATTCAGAATGGAAAACTTGTGGCCCAGATTTCTCCTTGTGGGATACCTCTGTACTAGTATTGATTAGATTGGACTTGTGTTCTGTTTCCTAACCTCACTCACTACCTGTTGTTTTATGTACTGATGAAGGTACCTATTTGCCTATTGTTGGATTTTTCACTTGGTTATCTAAAGAGGACATAAAAATATAGTCTAATAATGTTCATGGTAAATCTTATTTGAGAAATGCATGTTAAATTAAAATAGGAACAGCACTTCCAGTTTTCTGGGTGTTACCTAAAAAAAAAAAGTGAGTTTGGATTTTCACTGTTTGTATCTCCTATACATCGTGTCGAGATAATGTATGGTTTGCATTGTAGAGGGAATTTATGTTAAATTAAGTTTCTTAGTTGTTTCTGTAAATCGTTTGTAGTAGCATAATGCTTTTATAGATAGTGCTTTATCTTCTGAAAATGCTGACGTTAGCATCTAATTTTATATCTTTATTGGTAAAATCTGTCTTTAGACTGTTTCTGCACAGAATTTGTTAGTTTTTTGTACAGTTTTCCCTTGTTAGAATTACCGTGGCTGTCACACACACTTCACTGTATCTCCTTCCACTTTTTCCTTAAGGTAAATGTTAAGAGGAATTTGTTGATTCCATGCGGTTAAGAATTTTAGAGGTAAAATCAGAGTGGTTAATGTAAAAATAATTGAGGATGGTTAAAAATAAAAAATACTTTATTCTGATAGCTTTTTAAGTACCATAGTATAAATTTATTTAGAATAGAATAATATGTTTTAAAATGTTAGAGTTGTTTTCAATTCTTGTTTATTAAACTAAAAAGTTGTATCTCAATGGTCAAATACTATGGAAAGTAAAATAGTTCTACTAGAATCTCAGGGTACATTTTACAAACCAGCATGCTTTTTATAAGGATGGATATTTTTAAACCTTATTTTAAGGGTTTATAACAGTATATAGAAAACAGGAAAGGAATCTATAGAAAATTTCTAAGCCAGGCATTGCCACTAATCCCCAGATAAACAGGTATCTTTATTTTGAAGACTATAGGAAAAGAGGGAAAGGCTCTCTAGTGTTCTTACCGTTCCTATGGGTTTCATAGTTAGAATTTAATTTTGTGGTTTTGGTAAGACAGAGCCTTCAACTTGGAGAATTTTCATTAGCACTGTTCTTTTTTTCAAATGGCAAGGGACATGGGAGCCATTATGTAGCAATGCAGTGAGTGTTACATTTTAAGTTTATCTAAATCTTGATTTATATTTCAGTTTCTTTCTTTCTGACCTTGGCATGGCTGATAGTATAATTAAAATCCTCCTGCCACTAAAACCCATTTTATCTTTTCTCTAATAGGGATAGAAAATAGTTAATTGTCTTCTACCTAGTAATGTTTCATATAATACATTTGTATAAAATTATTCTGAATGTTATCTTCTCTATGTTCAAACAGTTCAATTTGTAGAGTCACAGCATGCAAATTTCATTTTTTAAACTCTACTTGTGTTTAGCTCTTAGATCTTATCCTAGACTCCCTCCAGAACCCTTTAAGAGTTGTGGGCCAGTGATTCTCAAAAGATAAATCATGATTGTGAGTGGTTGCTAATGTAGGAAATTTGTAGTATTCTTCAGGTGTTTGGGGGCTAAGGAAAAAAATGCCCCGAAGCACTGTTTTTCATCTGGTGATCACAGTGGTTCCTCCAATACTATAGTCTCCTACACAGAAACTGAGCCACTAGGCATATGCATCCCTCAAACTAGTTTTTTTTTTTCTGGTATGAAGCAATATACATCTGTTGTAGAACTGTTGAAAATATGGAAAATGATAAATGAGAAAATAAAAATAATCCATAATTTTATCCCGTAGGGATACCATTACTACTGTTTAATCATATTTTTTGTTATTTTTCTGTGCACACATACTTTACAGAGTTCAGGGATATAAACAATGTGGATTTTTTTATTCTATTTTTCCTTCTCTTAGCATTGTATCATAATGGCCATCATAGTTTAGCTTTTAAAATTAACTTTAAAAAATTTTTTAAATTAATACATATTTCATTATAAATTATAAAAAATATTCATATAAACAAAAGAGGATAAAGTTGTTCATAATTTTATACCCATAAATAACTACTATGAAAATTTGGTTTGTATCTTTCTTTTAATTTCTAGGAAGAAACTTTTTTCCTAAATTAAAAAAAAATTATTTTATGTTGGCAGGGGTGGGGAGATAATTAGGTTTGTATATTTTTAGAGGAGGTACTGGGGATTGAACACAGGACCTCGTGCATGCTAAGCATGCGCTCTGCCACTGAGCTATACCCACTCCTCCCCAAAATTAAAAAATAAGATTTTCCTCTACATCCTTGTAATAGATCCTTTAGCGATGTTTATCTAGCTCTCACAAGCCCATTTGTTTGGTCCCTGAACACAACATTGGTACTGGGTGTCATCTAGCCATAGTAGACTTAGGCTTGGCTCATTAAATTTTTATTCTGAATGTAGATTTGTATAGAGCTATACTGTTTCAGAATTGGGACATATGGGTTGCCATATTCTGACAAGAGGAAGAGTTACCAGCAAGCTGATCTGTAATGAAAATGAAGAATGAAGTAGACATGCAAAAAAGAGTAGGATGAAGGACATATAAAAGACCTTAATTAATAGCTTTCTGCTTCCTGTACAAGGCCTGCCTGTTCACCCACATTTCATTCTGTTACCCAGGTAACATTCTTACTGTTTTCTATCTGAGCTATGTCTTTTTTTTGGGGGGGGGTACAGATATTTTTATTGAAGTATAGTCAGTTTACAATGTTGTCAATTTCTGGCATACAGTATAATGCTTCAGTCGTACATGGATGAGCTATATATCTTGAGTTGGCTTCCTACGACTTTTCACCAGAGAATTTTAACTAACCTAATGGTTTGTAATCTTTTTTCAATTATGACATAAATGTTGAACTTTTTCATATTTATGAATTATTTCTGTAACAGAAGTAATATAGCCACCTTTATATCCATGTATCATAAATTATTTTTCTAAATCCTTAATCCTTTAGGTTCTGATTTTTAGCTTACTATAAATAATTTATCAAGGAATATATGGTTGCTAAATTTGGGGGCCCAAGCTTTTCGTTCTTTTCTTAGGACAAATTGCTCAGTCAAAGCATAAACATATTTTAAAAGATCTTTGATGTGCATTGCCAAATTGCTCTCCAGAAAATTGTATCAATTTATGCCTCCATCCACAGGAAGAAGGCCTTTATCCACACTGTGCCAGGATTGGATGTGACAATCAGGAAGTTTTCTGAGCATTCTGGTTTCCTCTGGATGATGGGCTCACCCGGCACTACATTTATTTTTTTTTGTTTTGCTAACTAGGAGTGACCATGTATCCTGTATCCACAGAGGAATTTTCTACTTCCTGAAAGCACTAAACTCAAGATGATTAGTACAAGATGGAAGAAAAAAGGTGGCTTCAGGTAGCCAATCCATTGAGTGGGCCTCTCTAGGTAAAACTAGATAAAACTGCTTTTAACAAGTTATGTTTTTCTTCACAGTTTACAGAACAACTCAATTTTTAAGATCAACTCTAAATGATATTAGTCTGGGCAGACAGAAAATCTGTTTAATTTTTTTCTAATAATAACTTTTACTTATGGAGGACTTACTGTATACCAGAGACTATCTAAGTGTTTTACATCCATTACTTAATCCTTACACCAAACCTATGATGGAATTTCCATTATTGGCCTCATTTTTATAGAGGAATGTGAAATTAGTCACTCAGTGAGTGGTGGTGATGGGCTAAGGAGGGGCAGCTAGACCCATGTCCCCTGACTGCTGCCAGGTGTGGGATTGCTTCTGCCACTGAGTGTCACCTCTTTCCAATTCTCTACTTACTTTTCATCCTTCCACATTTCCAGTAATTCATATCCATCCTTTAGGGACATTGGAGCCTAGGAAAAAAATCAGTAATCAAGAAAAAAATTACAACATGTAATTTTGAAATTTCCAGACCAAGGCCTAACTGCACAACGTGTGGGTAAGTACCTTCTGCCTGTCTTTCACAGCAGTGTTCACTTACTTTTGTCTTTGTGTGTGTGTGTGTGTTTGGACAAACTTTAGCTGAAAACAAATCTTGATTAGGTTAACAATGAATAGGCCTCTTAGGTAATCATAATAGCTGCGTCTCCAGGATGAGAGATTATTTACAATAAGAAAACAAAAACTCATTTTTTTTAAACAACTGTCATATACCTGATAAATTTTTAGTGTCTGTTTTTAGGAATATGGGAATTGAGACATATGGTATCATCTTGAAAAGCATGAAAAATTACCAGGTTTTTCTCAGCAGTGTTTTCATCACTTGCCAACTTACAGTGCATCCTTTTTGGAGTTAAACTTGGAAGTCATCCTAACAGTATACTACCCAGAGATGTTGGTGTTCCCAGGTGGTTTGTATTTGCCGTCTTCTCACCCCGTACATCCTAGGTAGAAGGAAACTACAGCTGCTTGAGAATGTAGACTTTGGTATCAAACCTGTATTTGAGCCTTGGCTTTGCTACTTATTAGCTTCTTAATGTGGGGCAAATTACTTACCCTCAGTTAATTTACTTAAGTGATAGTTACTTTACCTATAAAATGAAGATAATTTCTGTTCATAGGGTTTTGATGAACAAATGAATTATATGAATTGCTTAGCACAGCACCTGTACATGGAAAGTGCATAATAGTTAAAAACTCTTATGGTCTGTCCATATGTGTATAATGACTCCCAAATCTCTATCTCCAGTCAGGTCTCCTCTCCACAGTGTATTCGTAGCTGCACACAGGACTTCATTGGCAGCCTGAGCTGAACCTTCAACCTCAGTGTCTGCTCTTGTTAGGTTCCTGATCTGGGTGGTGGCATCACTTTCTACCCAGTGCCCAAACTAAATACCTGGGAGTCATCCTGGACGCTTCCCTCCTTCCTCAGCTGCTTCTGATCAGTCACTAAGCTGGCCGTTCTTTGTCGCTGATATCACTGCAGTTCATCTCATTGTCTTCAGTATCGGCCGCCTTAATTCAGGCTTGTTTCTCTTGAGAATAAATTTTAGTTGTTTCTTCCAAACCTAGGTATTTGGTGGACTGCTTGCCTGTAAGTATTAGATTTTTCAGGATATTTGGCTATAAAAAGTCAAAGAGCTGCTAACAGTGACAAGTTACTGATTGATTTTTTCCATGTGGTTTTACTACTTCCTTATTTATCTGTGCTTTTATTTACATTCTGTGTATCTAAGCAAAATGAGCAGTTCATGTCCTAAAGACTTATCTTGCTAAACTCTGTAGGGTGAGGAGGAAGCTGCAAGGAGGAAGATAGCACTGGACGGCCCCACACAAATGACTAAGCAACGGATAAGGGCTCTGAAACAAAGACAATTACTGGTTCTTACTGCTTTGGAGAGTAGGCTAAAAGTTTGCTCTGATGGTTTTGTGCTTTAGTGTCTGAGAGTTTAAAAAGGTACTGAATTATTGGAAAGTACTGAAATAACCCACTTAAAGGAAATGTTCAGGATGGTCAAGACTGCTCTTAAGTGGTTTTATGTTAAGCAGAGACTTTAAGGAGAGCTAGGAGTAAGTTGAATGCACTGTGTTCCAGGAAGATCAATCATGGAAAGTTGATGCAGTAGCAGAACTGCTAAGTAAAAACTACGGAGAAAACGGGAAGCATGCACGAGGGCTCCCCAGCCTCTGCTGAAATGTAAAGCCGGGGTCCTTTCTCATGTGGATTAACTTTTGAGAAAGATGTAGTAACAGCTGGAAGAGCAACTTTATCATGTCCACTTTTGCTTGGATTGTTTAGATCGTAATTTGGAAAAATATTTTTCTTTATTGATTTGGATAATTCCGTCAGCATTTAATTTTGATTGCTATTAGAAATCTGGCACGTGTCAGGTATGTTTAGAAGCCAGATCATAAATGTAGTTTCAGCTGTCACAGGCCCTGGATCAGGGGGAAAAATAGCTGTTTTTGTTTATTCTATTACATAAGTGCTTCGTGTGATACAGAGAGTTGAGTTAAGAGTTTTTGAAGAGGATTGTTGGTGTTTTCCTTGAGTTAATAAGTTAGAATTCTGTTCCTGGATGAGGCTTTTTGGGGGCAAGATTACCTTCAGGAAACATGGGAGTGCAACTGCACCATCGCTGGCTTTTAATTTTGGTGTATTTGTTGGGAGAGGAGATTGTGTCCCTCAGTTGACTTTTCTCTTGTAGTTACTGTTCCTTATTTATAATTACATTGATGCTTCTCCAAGGAAGAAATATCTTGAAGTTAAAGCTAACCTAAGGTAGGAATGTATGTTACTAGTGAACAGTATAGTTAAAATACCTTAATATTTTTTTTCCTATCATCAATATTACATATAAGTTAGTATTTAAAGTAAAATTTGGCTGGTTGATCAAGAAAATGTCTAAGTATACACATCATATTGAAACCAATATACTGAGACTTGAAAGAATCAGAATGAGTTTGTAAAATCTGGTTTAATTCGTATCTGGGGAGGGAAGCATGTTGTGAAAATACATATGCACGGGAACCTAATCAATGCTAGACAGACAATGTATTAGTTTACAATATAACAGGATAACCACAAATTCGAAGGCTCAAATTGAGTCCATCAGTGGTAAATACAATTCTATATTTGGCTCAAGTGGCTGTTGAATATCAAGTGGTGCTGAGTTCCTCCAAAGCACCTGTGACCCCCCAGCCTTGGGAGGAGTTTCACCACAGTCTCAGAAGAAATCCCAGTCATGCCTTTAACTCTTTTGGCCCTTGGGAGTCACTGCTGCCCAAATACAAATGCAGGCCAGGGATTTCCAGTGGCCACATGTTATTGCACAGAGAGGTCTGTTCTAAGCCAGACTCTTACGGCCAAGCAGGTGTGAGATTAGCCCTTAAGTAGTGGTCTAGCATTAACGTGGTCTATCAAAGCAAGTTAAGAAATAGCTCCTTAGTGATTATGTACCAGCTACTAGTTATCACACTAACAGAAAAGGCAGCGTGGCAGCTTCACATTTCACATGAAAGACTAGCATTAACTGGGCCTGCCTTGCTGGCTTAACCTTCACATCAGTCTAGTGATTATTTTAATTTAGACCCAGGAAAAAATGATTTCATACCAGTCTTTTCTTCACATAGATTTGTGTAGCATTAAAACTGTTATGGGTTAATGACTAGGCCATGAAGGCAAAATGTTTAACTCTCCTTTGCCAAAACAGAAAACAGCCTCTGTTCTGACTCCTGTCCAGTTTCCAAAAAAACAAAACATACATACACCTTTGTTATTGCACATCTTTCACACAGACGTGTGTATGTATAATATACATATATATTTTTAAATATGCTACACATTAAAAAAGGACTATGGCACTTTACAGAATACATGTTTAACAAAGATCATTACCCCACAGATGTTTGATAACTATACAGAAACCCTTAAGCAATTAATGTAGCATTGTTGAATTAGCACACAGGTTTAAAGAATCCACAGAATCCAAGGCAAACACTTTCTTGGAGTTCATTGAGAAGCCCAGCCCCACTGCAAAACTTTTAAGCACAAATGCAGGCAAAAATAAATAAGACTTTTCTGGTAGTAGTAATGGTCCAGGTATATTAGATTTTTAGACTGAGGCAATTACATGACTGATAGAAATTTATTAGAATAATAGGTATGGGTCACCAGTCTGTTTTTAATCTATTTCTTTCTAACACATTCCTCATATTCAGTGGTTTTTAGACAGCCGTGCAGTTTTCGTCTAGACTAGCATGATTTTGCATATTCCATTTATCCCAACTGAAGCCTTGCTAAATGGACTGCAGGTTTAAAAGGCCCAACATTACCTTTCACTCTCTCTGCTAGAGAAATTCCATCTCTGCTCTGCCTAATCAATCAGTGTTTAAGTAGTTTTTTTTGTGGTTTGGGATTTTATATGTGTGCATGTACTTTTTTTCTTCTTCTATAGCATTAGACTAATTAAATAAACACCGTTAAGTGACTTTCTTCTGGCCAAGAGGTCACATTTTCACTTACGACTTTTGTTATCAGTGTGATCTAGGGATACACCAACCCCTTAGCTAAAATGCAAAAACAGCAGGCAGTAAAGATGATGGACATGCTTAGAGGATCCCCTGGGCTTATGACTTGTCTGTGAGGAGTGTGAGATTGTAAAATTAGTGTTAGAAAATGGGTTCTCTATCGTCAAAGAAGAAAAAGAGTGAATCTTCTGATGATAAATTTAAGAAAAATAGTGAGTTTTTAATCAAGATTATTTGCCGGATCAAGGGAACTGCTTTTTTTTTTTTTTAAATGAAAATTATTGCCAAGGGTTAAGAAGTAGTTACAGTGGTGGTATCAGGCCTTGGTTAGAGCATACAGACACACAGTCAAGGCCAGGAGTCCTGTCCAGCGGCTGCCGTAACAAGTTTCTGTGTGGTGTCAGAGACAGGGTGGTTGTTTCCTGAGCCCTTACCGCAGGCTGCTATGAGGGTACGTATTTACTCCTCTTTTCAAAAAAAAAAAAAAAAAGTCACAGATTTACACTTTGCTTATTCTGAACTTTGGTCTAAGAAGGGTGAGCTCATTAGATCTGGTTCCACAGCCCCACCCCTCCTACCTGTTAGCTCTTAATGGTTTCTGCTATAGGCCAAAGGCTGGAATGGAATAAAACTTAGTTGTTCCATTCCATCTATATATAAAGCAATTAGTTGTTCCGTAGCAAGGCATGGTTTAGACTCACACAGCTTTAAGGTGATTCATCCAAGGCAGGGCTGTAAAATCTGAATCAGGTGGCATTTAGCACACAATACCTTGCCCAAACAAGGTGTGTCATTATTCATTAAATTTTCAAAACAAAGCAAGCCCTCGAGTAACCAGATTCATAAGCCCAAAGAGACCTATACTTGTAATCCTTCCAGAAATCTGGCAGGTCCACTCCACTTGCTTAAATTGCAAAGAAATGTCTTTATGTCATTCTGCAGTTCTGAAGCTCAGGGTAATACCAGACTAAGTTCTTTCTGGTCACTTTGATCATTCCAAAGTAAATGTGAAGTGATGGCTAATACCATTTTCCTGAATCAATTATGTTGGTAATTTACAGAAACTAGATTAAGAGCCCCTGAATCCTTTTTAATAGTGGTGTTCTATTCTTTTTGTAAACAGGTGTATGCAGGTGCTATGAGCTTGGTCTAGCTCTCATTTTTACATTAATTTTCTACTTTGTGCTTTCCTGGGAATGAAGCCTTTGATGTAACTCACCAGTAAGAGCAATTTAATGTTATTTCAGTCTGCTTTCAGGATCAATACCAGTAACTAGAAACATTGAACTCCCATGACTAGCTCCTTTTTTCAGCACAGAATGCCATGCTGCTGGCGGTGGGGACACAGCTGACCACAGCGTGGTTACCGCACAGTGGGAAAAGGTTTCCCACAAGTGCTGAGAGTCTTGCAAACTCTCCCGGTCAACATCTGAATGAGCCACAGCCGGCTTGGAGACCTCATCCTTGGAATGAGGAAACTAAGTGAGGTTCCCTTCGGCAGTCAAAGCACAGTCCTGACCCTAGAAGAGAATGAAACGTGCTCTCTGGAGAAGACTGGGCCAGTACTGGTGCTAGCCTGGCTGCTGGGAAATGGAATGAATTTGCCTTCATTAGCAGGATTTTGTACTTTCATTCTCATGATTGGACAGGTCCTTCTTCTTTCTTTACTTAAAACATCTAAAATCTTGGAGTGACAGTTCAGTTGATCCACTTACTCTGGAATTTAGCCTAGAATCAGTTCCACAACAGGATTCCACACTGTCCCTGCTGACCCCTTGGGTCAGCTAAGCAAGAGACAGTGTCTTGCTATGCCTCTGAGCACACATCCTCTCCCCAGTAAGTGTGCAGTCTTTGTTGTAGTCTCTGAGTGAGACAGTTTGAAAGAACTAGGAGGAAATAAAAACACCATTCCCAGGCCTCACTCTGAGGCAGAGGTGCTCACAGGCATGAAACCTAGTGGCAGAAACACATCTCTAAACAGCCTGCTAATCTGGCTAACAGTCTCTTGTTACCAGAGAAACTGCTGCTTTGACGGTTTAGCTCATCATCCTTCATAGAGCCTCGGGGGAGATGGAGTCTGACAGAACTTAACTGCAGGTTAGGGCTTCTGTATTACTGTCATGTTCCATCTCTCACAGCTGGCACTGTGGCCTTCATGTGCAGTCACTGCTTGGCTGATGTTGCCTGTCCCTGGTCCTGTCAAGGCTCTGGGCTGTGGAGTGTGGCTCTGGTAGGTAAAGGCTAGTTCTTCATTTGACTCAAATGATGAAACCAGAAGTGAACTGTTTCACAAGGTTACACGAGCAAGAAAATGGCATTAATGTCTCTTCCAAACTAAAGGAGGCAGATAAGGTTTTTCCCCTCTTCTATTTCCTCCTGTACTTTGTCGCTGGAGGTTGCGATTTCTGCCTGTGCGGAGAAGACGGCACAGATGAAGGTGAGGACCGTGCCCCCGATGGCGGTGTAGAAGGCCCAGCCCAGGGAGCAGTCTCCGGGTTTGTAGGCCGATGCATAGTGTCCACAGTAGCCTATGGCCTTCTGGCAGCCCCAGCCAGCAGGGTAGAGTATCAAACCGAGGATGAGGAACAGGCCTGCGGGGCAGAAGAAAAACACAGCTGAAACCCTCAGGGCTCTACACTGTCCGGTGAGTAAGTGTGCAGGTCTGTGTAACTGTTCCTTGGCTGCCCGCTCTGGGCTCCGGCAGCCGTTCTGCATACCAAGTGTTAGGGGCTGTTTTATGCAACTAAGGTGACCTGGTCAAGAAAACCACTGTATTAGAAACATTTTTAGCCTCTTTTGATCATGTTAGCATATGACCCACTAATAATTTCTCTTCTGGAAAAGCAGATCGCCTCGTTGCTGTTCCTTCCTGCAGGGCTCTTGCTGCAGTGAGCATTTCCCTTTTGGTTTAAGGCAGAGGTTGGCAAACTAAGGCCCCCAGGTCAAGTGGGGCTTTGTTCTTGTAAATAAAGTTTTCCTGGAGCACAGCTCCACCCATTCGTTTACTGACGGCCTATAGCTCTTCTGGGCTGGCCCCGTGCAGTGAGTAGTTGCTACAGACCGTATGGCCTGCAAAATCTACATGATTTACTATCTGGCCTTTGGCAGAAAAGGTTTGCCGACACCTGGTCTCAGGGAGTTCACGTAGAACTGTGGTTAAATGCAAGAGACCAGATGCTTTAAAGATAAGCCCAGAAGGCGTCTGTTTGCTGGCATTCACCAACAACCAACTGCATACCTAGGACAGAGATTTCTGTATTTACATATATATTTAGAAGCCACCTGCAAACGTCATAAGAATTTTTTGTCTGATTGCTTTTAAGTAAACTCAGCCTTGAGTAGACACTACTAAGCTCTGTTTCCATTCTGCTGATCCCATCACCCTGTCACACCAAAGGTCCATTTTTCTGTTCCTTACAGCTTTACTGCTATGTGATTTATTACATAAATAAATGGCTATTTTTCCTGCCAGCCCTGGTGGGTTAGGAGCCACTCCAGGGCCAGGAATAAAGCAAGGCAAGAAGGTGAGGTCACTTTCAGGTGCGTGTTCTGTGCTTGCAGAAGCCTGAGGTTGAGTGCCTGCCTCCCCCTGAGCCTGGCTACCAGCCACACGGGAGCAGCTGCTTCTAAGGAAGTCCAGATCCCAAATCTTCCCTAACCAAGCTTTCTTGGTAAAAGAATGCTGCAGGAAGAAGATGGCTTTATTCCACGTGGCAGGAAAAAACAGTTTTCTCAGAAATGACTGGGAGCTTGGAGCACAACCCCCGGGGACGAGGCAGGCCAGAGAGAAAGTGTTGGTACCCTGGAGTATGCACGGTCCTGGGCTGGGTGTCGAGTCAATTCAAAGGCTAGAAGTCACACAGCAGAAAAGCCCCTACAGTCTTACGCTGGGATACAAACCAGCAGGATAATGGGCCATGGCCCAGACTGAGAGATTGGTCAAAGTTTGGAGTTAAGACAAGAGGTCTATGAGCTGGGTGGCCTTAGGAAAGTCTGTTAACCGAAGTATAATTCCTCATCTCTAAAATGGGCTGATCTCTAACTCATAAGGTGGTTGTAAGTATTAAAGTCTGTAAAGAGTTCTTTCTGTACCCCTAACAACATGGCTGGAACATAAACTAATGCTAGACAACAGGCTCTAAAGCCTTCCGCAGGCCCCTCCCGCACCTCAGCACCAGCAATGTAAAGTTCACCAGTTACGAATAAACAGCTCAGCTTATTTGGGGGCATTATATCTTGAAAGGTGTAATAATGCAGGAGAGGCCAGGCTACAATTCAGCACCCTTCTGAGCTAATTCTTCTGTATTTCTAATTAAGGCCTCTGATTAATCCCCATCTTGTCTCCTAGGAAACCTCACCCAAGGCACATGGAACCCTGGCAGTTTCCCCCCTCAGGTCCTCAGTTACCGGTGGGGAACAGTGAGGCACCATCGCTGGGACTTCCATAAGGATTCAGAGGCACTCTCTGCATGCAGCCTGTGGGTGAGGGAGTATTGGCTGCTCTTCCCTTTAAAAGACCAGAGTGGTTATATTTGAATTGTGGCTCCAATTAAATATTAATTGCTCACATCATTTGTATTCTGTGGCTTAAACAAGTCCAATAAGTAAAATTAATGTGTTTTAGGATGGATAGGGAGTAGGGGCAGAAGACTCTGGCTCATAGGATGCATAGGATCTGTCTCAGATCCTTCTGGAAGCTGGCAGTTTTAAAATAAATAATGTAATTCTTATTTTAATAGCATTGGACCCCTTTTCACAGCACAGTCAGGAACCTTCAACTCCAGTACTTTTTACCTGTTCCATTTGCTCAGGTTCCTAAAGTGCTTCAGGCTGTCTTAAAATCTTGTGGCTGCTACTGGCCCATCGATTGTGCATAATGACAGTAGGGAGAGTTGTCATAAAAGGGTGCCATGCTTAAGAGTAGCAGAAGCCTCAGCTTGATTATTTATAAGCCCACCGGGAGTCCACATGGGAGGGTAAGAGAAGGACCACATGCTCCCAGCCCAGGCAGCCGTCCCTGCACACACAGGGAGCCTTTCCTGAATCTCAGAGCATCAGTGGGTCGGGAAGGAAGTTGCCTCTGTCTGCCTCACCCTGGCTGGTGGGCCTCCTCCCAGCACTCACCAGAGCTGCCCTTAGCGTGGTTGCCATGAACATGCAGGACCTCTGGCTGAGTGAGCACGTGGCCTTCAGGTGAGCAAAACCAGAACAGATGTTTGTAGTCTTCCTGGGTGGTTAGTTAGAAAAAGGCTCTTCTAATAGAGGAATTCCAGAAAGTTTAGTGAGGGAGGTGGCTACACATGGTCCTCACCTCCCAAGGTCCCGATTCTGCGCTGCTCCTGGGGCCCGACAAGCGTTCCTTAGTCACAGCCATCGTCCCACAGATTCTTTTTGCTTCCTAGTAAAATTGAGACCGGGAAGCCTTTATGGGCTTCTTCCCTCTAGAGTCAAATCGTTTTCCCTCTGGGCACGCAAAGGCCCACGTGTTCTAGCTCCCTGCTTCCCACCCTTGCCCTCTCTGCTCCTGTCATATTCCTCTCCCCTGCAGTGCCTCCTTCCAGACGGCTTTCCGAGGTCTGCAAGTGCCACCTCCTTGGTCTTCCACTTCAATCTATTTACAGTTTCAACCACCTACCTCCTGCTTGCTATCCCCCTTCCTCTGGGGTGGCTCAACTTGATAGGATGACATCCAAGTAGGTACCATTTTCTCCAACCTTAAAAGATATCTCACCCTTGTATCTTTTTTTGGAGGGACGGGTGGAGGGTAGGTAATTAGGTTTGTTTAACGGAGGTGCTATGCACATGCTCTACCCCCGAGCTGCACCCTCAACCCCACCCTTGTATCTCCTCACCCTGTCTTCTCTCTTGTTAACAATCTCCACAGTTCGTTGTACCAAGAGGACTAGAAGATGCCAGCATACGCTCACCATGGGGTCACTTGGGGGATGACTCAACCTTAGCTGGGGAAGAAAAAAATTTAATGAAAGGAAACTGAAGGTTTGTCGCTTAGAACTACCCTAAAGCTGCCACCCCAGGCTGGAGGCAGAGCCCTGACAACTGCACTGAGGCCCTCCACAGGGTGCTGGCGCTCTCATGACCCTTGGGCGCCAGCTATCACCGTGCCACACCATCCTGTCCCTTTGCTATTTTAGTAGTGTTTCCCCTTACCTGGAAGGAGCTTTCAGACTAACCCAGCATTTCCATCCTGCTACACAGGAATTCTGAGTCTATATGGGCAACTTAAACATTTGGTTTGGGTTTATCTCCAGTAATTAGACTCCATGGGTTCCGAAAAGGAGAGGGTAGGGGCTGCTTCTCATCGCTGAGTTTCCAGTGCCTCAAACTAAGGTGCTAACAAATAAATGAATGAAACACCCCAGGAAAGTCAAGTCATAATCTTCCTGATCAGCAGTCAGCACTGGCTGTGATTAGACCAGCCACAAAATTATATGTCTTAGGTAATTTTCTTGCTACTGCCCTGAAATCAAATACGTTATCAAATGTAAGTTTTAATCAAATCCCTTAGGTGGGGGAAAAACACTGTAATCCTGCCAAGCTCCTAGTTTTGGAAAGACTAGGAGTTGCTGAAATAATACATAATATTTTACTTGGTCTGAAGATGACCACCTTAAGCTTTAAGAGTGTGGGATGCTAGGAATGGGGGAGCCAAGTCTGAACCCCTACTCTTCAGCTGGTGAAGGCGGGGGCTCCAGGGCACCTCACAGTCTTCCTGCTGCTTTAGCGCCACCCCCCTCCAAATCTGTCACACCGTCACCACACACTTTCACTACCTTCTGGCCAAGGGAATGGATGCCAGGTTTCTTGCTTTTTGTGGGTCACCCCCTGTTTGGACAGAAGGTGGCCTTTTTCCCTGGCCTGAGGAGTGTGAGAACTAGAGGCTGGCTTCTGCTGGACATAGGAACAAGTGAGTCTGTGGACATCACACTCCTGCTTCCTCACTAAATAGTAAAGACTGACTAAACCTCAGTTTGCAAAAGAAATTTTAAGGACAGGAAGCAGAGACAGCCCTCTATTACCGCTACCGGCAGCCTGTGGGGAAGCCCCCAGTGAGGGCCACACTCAGCCCCCACTAGGTCGTAACAAGCTCACTCCCGAGCTGCGGGACCTCCTCATCTCTCTGGACAGTGATTTCAAGCAGACAGTGGATGGCAGGCTTAGTGTTGTGTGATAAATCTGGGCTCCAACTAGGTCATCCTAAGGAGTGTCCAGACTGTGTGCCCATCCTGGTGCCAGGCAGTCATGAGTGGCCCTGCGGGGACGGAGAAGGCGGCAGTGAAGGGTGTCACAGGCTTTAAACACTCGGGCCAGTGCTACTCGGGGAATCTGGTCACACTGCAGTATCACCGCTTCCTGAACCCGGGTCTTCCTCATGCTGACCCCGTGGGCAGTCATCTAACTGGAAACAACCCCTTTCATCTCATTTCAAATGTCACCTCTGTGTGACACTGGTCGTCACTTCCTGCCAGAATGTTATTCCGTGTGTTTCCACTGGCCTGTGCACATCCCTCAGCTTTTTATCATATGTTGCTTCGGTGTATTTGTTCAACAACTGTTTACTAAGTTACCTACTAAGTGGCAGGCATTATTCTCAGCCCTGAGGCTACAGTAGGTCCCTAGCAGGACTCTGAGCTCCTTGAGGGCAGAAAAGCTTTCTTCTTGATACACATCACACTCTTATCACTTACCATAACCCTCTGATGGGTGTGTCAGTGTTAACCTTGGGCAACAAAGATCAAGAGTTCAACATATTTCTGGCTTTAAAAGAGCCACTGACTCACTTAGGAACCTAGCAGGAAACCATCGAACTATCAAACATCCATTTCCCATTCAACAGTGGTCTGGGGAAAAAAAAAATCACCTGATGGTGTTTATCTCTGTGCTTCAGAGGTTTGGGATGTAGACTTAGCTCGGTTCACTCTAGCACAGGGCCAGGAGGCTGCCCCTGCCCCGGCACCTGTCTCTCTAGCAAGAAGTGCGGCAAATCAGACAAGGGAGTGACGGGCTTCCTGTATCCCATCGCCATTCTGGGACACAGCTCAGAAAGCATTCCAGGCTTACAGGGGGTGACAGCTTCCAGCAGCAGCTCAGAAAGTAATGACAATACTAGATTAAAAGCAAACTAAGGAGACAGGACAGTCCTCGCATGAATTTAGATCGTCTGGCAGTGTTCTGCCTCCAGGTGGGAAGCCTTGTTAGCTTTCCCATCTCAGTATCCTTTGCTGTTCTTCCTCACCTGCCAGGTCTCCAAACACCGGGGGGCCCCGGCCTCAGGCCTCTGTCCTCCTCTCCATGCTCCTTATTGATCACACTTGGTCCTACAGCTTTAAATGCTACCTGTTGGCTGACATCTGAATTTTCACCTCCAATTCTCAACTCCAGATTTGCAGATCCAGTTCATCCTACTTGAACTCCACCGGGATGTCTAACAAGGTACTTGAAACTTACGTACAAACCTAACTCTTGATTCCCACTTCCAAACCTGGTCTTTGCCCCTCATATCTCATCTCAGAAACAGGAATTCAGTTCTTAGATCTGTTCCGGTTAAAAACCTTAGAATCATCTTTGTCTCTTCTCTGTCCCTGAGAACTCATACTGCTCTGCTGGCAAAGCCTACCGGCCTTCGTTCTGACTGTTCCTGCTCCTGACTGCCCACATGGCTGACTCCTCTCTCTCTTCTCACTAAATCCTACCCTGACCACCCTGCTTAATACTGCAGTTTCCCCCCCTTATCCCAACCCTGCTTACCCTTGGCTACACGTTTTTTCCTTCCATAGGACCCATCACTTTTTAACATATAATTTACTTACGTGTCTGATTGTCTGTCTCGAGCAGCTTGAATGTAAACCCCATGGGGACGGACAACTTAGTGCACTTTATCCCAGCTGCCTAGAGTAATGTCTGACACGTAATGGGTGCTCAGTAAATATTTGTTGCATGGATGAAAAGATAGAGTGCTGTGATGTAGATTGTTATATTTTAAAATGAAGCCATTTTAAGTTCTTGCCAAGTTTTTAAATGGTCGGAAGAAAAGCTTCATTCCATAACGTGACTCCCAGGGGCTGGCCATCCTGGCCAAGAGCACACCAGCCACACTTACTAATGAAACACACACAAGGACCAAACCACGGGACTGACTGCAAGCACTGAAAACCTCCTTTCTGACTACAGAAAATAGATGTTTGTTGGGAGACCACATAGAAAAAAAGTGGTAAGTCAATTGAATGTAGTAAGTTTTCCATAATCTAGAGGTCATTTAGCCTCAAAACTCTGAAACTGTTTCCAACTACGCTTGGCTGTGGCAAGGACATCTGAAAAGTCAAGCTGCACTGACGCTGATGGTGGGGACCGCCCAGGACGCCCGCTGGGCGGGAGCAGCAGGGCAGGGATGAACCTGGGGAAGTTCAGAAACGTGATGAGTGGCACAGGGGTAGTGGGGGAATGAGGAAGGAGGAGGACATGGCCGTTTGCAGAAGAGATAAGGATGGTGTCTAGAAGCAATATGAGCCCGGAGACTGGAAAGACCAAGAGAAAGTGCCAGCACTGAGGCGGGAGTGGAGGACTGCCACCGCCCAGGAAATTCGCTCTCCAGGCAGCAGCCCTGTGGGCTGTGTCCCAGACCAGCCTCGGGTGGGGTAGGGATGGGGCGGAGTCTCCCCTTCTAAGAGGAATAACCTGTGTAGTTATTTAATTCTAAGTCTGGGGCCCTCAGGTGGCAGAACAGCTGATGTCAGGGTGATACACAGCAACCCTATGCCTGCCTATGCTCTTTTCTATCTAAATTTGTAGTTTTCCCCAAGTCATCTTCCATACTGACAGTTGGAAGTCATTTTGGCAGTCCCTAGTAGCTAGTTGTAAGTCATCAACTGCTGTTAGATAGGGACAGTTTCTCTTTTCCAATAAATACTCCAAGGCAAACTGTCAGGTATTAACACTGTGCTTTGAGGAAGGGACTACATTAAACCACATCCAGTTCCCCATCCAACGAATCTACTATCAAGCTCTTCTCTTCCCGAAGATCATAGTATGAACCTGTATGCATCTCATAGGCGGGGACTTTGGAGACACTCTGCAGTGATCATTCTCACCAAGACAAAGCTAAACTAGGCCACATACACTGTTTTAAGCAAGAAGAGAGAAAACAGAATTTCATAGGTAAAAAGTGTAAATAAAAATTACAAATAAATGATTAACCAACTATCCGGAAAATTATCCAGAACAATGATAATAAAAAGTCTTACAGTCTATGCACTTGTCCAACAATAAAACACTGGTTCCAAGTTCTTTTAGATGCTTGAAGTATGCATTTTTGGCTCAGATGAACTCCTATTTGATTGTAAACTTGACAGCAATAAGGAGTATGTCCTATTCCTTGGCTTCTATGTCTCCATCTCCATCCCTAAAACACACTAAGTGCCTGTGACACAGTCCTCTACACATACTGTGTTGCTGACCTACTTCACATGTCATTTCTGATTCTCCTTTCCTTTTGAGTCTTTTCATCTTTGGAAGAACCTCTTAGAAAGATCTTCTAAGGTAAAAAATGGTAGATTCCAAGTAAAGATGACATGGAGTTTAAACTATAAATACCCTCCCCTGATTTTATACATTCACAACTAATCCTTTAACTAAAGCTGGAAGTTTGAGCAGGTGATGAGAACCTTTTATATCGTAATGGTAACTGTTCTAATGACAACGGCAGCCATGAATGCTTACTGAGCACTGCAGTGTGCCAGGCACTGGCTAAGTACTTTAATGTAACTCATTTAGTCCTTGTGACAATCTTATGAGGCTGGTACCAGTAATATTATCCTTGACAGATGAGGAAACTGAGGCACAGGGGGATCAAGTAAGGTTCCACAGCTAATCAGTGGTGGAGCTGGGACTCTAGTCCAGGCAGTACTGGTTCCACAGTCCACTCCAGAGCCCCTGCCCTGGACTGCCGCTTTACTGCAAACCAAAGACTAGCTTCCAAAACAAAAGCATTTGTCCAGCTGAAGAGGGGAAGACCAATATGTACTCAAAAGCTGGCTTGCTTACCCTATGCGAGGTTATAGAGCAGACGATGAACAATTATCAAGTGGCAAACCCACAGGAGTGCTGCAAGGGGAGGATGGGGCGGGGAAGGCTGCCCCAAAACAAAAGCTCACCTATTCTCAGGCCGGTGGATTTGCTAACCCTACTGCAAGACAACGACAAGGTAAAGAGGTTCCATCCACCCTGTCTCTTACATTACAATCTGAGTGTCACCTGGAAATGGCTGCCATTGGCCAAAGAAACTTCTAGAAGGAAAACCTATGAACAGGTCAAAACAATGTGAGGTTCACTATGATGTCCTCTTCTGCAGGATTTGTGTGAGCATGTAAGTGCAAATAAAGCACAAAACCCATCAGACCACAAGGAGAAAGTGTAAGCCGTATAAGCTGCTCACATTCCAGTCTTTGTTCTGAGGGTCTGTGTGCTTGGGAACCATCTGAAATTGCACATCCACCTACAATACTAATGCCATCCATAGAATGAGCCACAAAAAAAAAAAACAAACCGTATCCCATGAACTTGCCAGGAGAGACATCTGCAGCCAATTAGACAAAATCGAGCACCGAGAGCATTCTCAGACAGCCCCCAAATTACATCCTTCCTCCAGCAGGCCAGGCCAAGGTTTAACCATCTCTCCTCCTACAACTAGCATTTCTTAATTCATAGAACAGAGCTGAGGATCTTTGTCTTGCCTCCTCCTAACCCTGACTTCTTGCACCATGGCCAGAAGGCAGTAGGTATGCTGTAGGTTTTAGTTAATCCTGTGTTAACGAGAGATCTGCCTGTCTCGATGTCTGCATTCAGGGGATGCTGCTCTCAATCTAAGGCATCGGGCTCTCATGAAATCTTAGTTATAACAACTGCAGACACCAGGATGGTGGCCCCCAGGGCTCTTCCTTCCATCTAAGAAGAGTTCTGCTCCTTGTCTCCCAAGCCCCCAAGCTAATTAGCAATGGTATTCCAGCCTGCTTGACCTCCAAATGCCAGGACAGGCCGCCCTCCTCAGTACCAAAATGTCGGTTAACCATTCAGAGTCAGAGGAGTATTTAATCAGTACTTATAGATAAGAGTAATATAAATTATTTGTTACAGCATGAATCAAGGGGTTCTGCCCAAGAATTGCCACCTTTGGTTAATCTCTCTTTGAAGTCACTTTGGCCACTAAGCTTTTTCAATGAAAATTTATTCTTTAAAGCCCAAACAGAATTTGGTTTTAGTGATTCCTAGTTTTGAAATAATTCTTATTGGTTCTTCAAATAACCGTTAAGCCCCATTAATGATGACTCCATTAATTATGCTCTAACTCTTTGAGAGGGCAGAGTACATGCCAGAATTAAGCAGCATTTGCTAAATCCTTTACTCTTTCCTAGTGCCTAGGAAGAAACAGTTTCTAGCATGGATTCGTGAGCACAGCACAGACTGTTTCCGTCAGTGAGCAACACTGAGCACCTAGTGTGCACGCAGCAGGCCTCATTCTGAACATGAGAGAGAAGACTGAAAAAGTCACAATCCAGACACCCTTGCTCATATTCTAGCAGAGTGGTTCCCACGCTTCTGGACTTCAGACACTAGCACAATAGCCAGAAAAACACCTGGTAGGTCCGTATTTTTTCTTTTGCTAATATAAGGACACTTAAAATAACCATTATCTCCCCTCATTATCATTTCATAAAATAAAGGGTATTTTAACACAAAAAGGTAAAGGATGTAATCTGAGAATAAAGGACAATTCTTTCAACTGAATACATTTAGCACTATGAAATCTTACTACATTGTTCTTATCTTTCTCATTTTTGCTGAGGACTAGTGGAAACTGCCAGCTAAAGATTGGCACTTGCCATCTGCCTCTACAAGGATGAAAGTCACTAGCCACTGCAGTCACTGATCATCAACACACTCTGAAAGGAATTCAGGGTGGAGATCAGGAATGAGGCACTCTGCTCTGCGAAAAACTGGCAGAACAGGCCCTCAGATAGTTATCTATTTTCAGAAGGTTTTATGAGCCCAAATTCTTTCATCTTCCCATATCTGGAAAAGCACTAAAATCATTAACGTACACATCTGCTCCTTGTGACTAGCAGCAACCTTCTGCAAAAATGTGTGCTCGATTGCCTGTACCACCTCCACCAAAATCACACATATACTGACCTCCCCACCTACTTCTTCAGAGTAGTTACTCAGAGCTACGTGGGACACTGTCTTCTGGGCTATAGTCCTCATTTTGTCCCAAATAAAACTGAACTCAATTCTCATGTTGTTTTTTGTTGACAAAACCTTAGCAGAGTGAACCAGTGATTGTTCAAGGGCAGTAACTAGTGAGTGAAAGGCTGCTGGGTGTGTGGGTGGGTGGGTGGGTGTGTATGTGTGTCTGAACAGTGCCTGTGTTAGGATGGGGACACCTATCTAAGAAGGCTGTTTATTGTGCAAGTAATAGGGTAAAAAGTAAAGAGATTCTGAGTTCTCTCTATTTGGAATTCAGAATCTAAACCTGTTTTCACTGCACCTCATTTTTCAAGTTTCAAGGGTTTATGGACAAGCCAGACTGGGCTCACCTTTGACGTTTTGTAACTCTGCTTCGAAGGCCAGATCAGAAATGGGAGGTCAGTTCACTGGTCATGAAAAGTGTTTTCAGCTGATGACCACAGTGTCTGCAGAGCAGATTATATCTGCATGTCATTATAGTACATATTCTATAGCAGTAGAGGCTTTTAACCAACAAGACTTTCTGAGGGGAAGGAGAGGAAAAGTGAAGGATCAGGTGTCATTTTTTTTAAAGCTTGAATTAATGCTTATACCGTCTCCCTGATGGAGTCTAGTAGGGTACTTGTGTTCTACTAAAAACACTTCCATGGAATTGTAAGTGGCAAGAAAACTACTCTTGCGGCGGGGGGGGGGGGGGGGGGGGGGTTAGAGAACGGATGACAGAGCAATAAAGAGAATTCTTTGGAAGACAATCAGAGCATAGTTGTCATAAAGAGACTCACAACCAAGGCCCCCAGAGGATGCTTCTGTTACAGTTACTCAATATTGATGACCATCAATTAAGAGCTGCTGGATGCCCCTAGAATATGTGGAGAAGCAATCCGTAAGAAGGTTGCAGTTTCTCCCGCACTGAAGCCTCCCTCAGCCTTTCTCAGCAATGATTCACGTTTATATGCAAATTACTTCCCTGGCAGCTTCCAAAGCCTTAACGCTTACCTGTTAAAATGCATCCCAACAAACTACTTTAGCCAGATTATTCCTTCCCAGGAGTTAGTGGTAAAGTTTTACTTTGCATTCCACGTGAGAAGCTGTTTGCTAAACTGTTTCTATGCAAATGGAAGAAATTTATGAAATATTTCTTGATAAATTATTCATCCAACATGTAGGATTAGAAAGAGCTCCTATTTGACTATGACCAAAATACCCTGACAATTCAAAATAAGCTACCAAAATAAATAAAATGCAGTGTATAGCAGAATAAAAGACTCTTTAAAAACTTAGTGATTGAGCTCTGAAATTTTCAGGACAGTAAATTTCTTGCCAACTAAAGTTCTGGGGTCCAGATAATGTTAAATAATTCCTACAACCAAGCCGGTGCCATCTTTTCAACACAAGGGCCCTGAGGCTGCTTCTAAATTCTGAACATAGAGCCACTGAGTATTTCGGTTTGAAGTTTTTAACGTTGGCTTCATTTTCTCAATATGCGTATTTTACCTTTCACCTGTACTGAGGGCTATCTTTTAGAAAAAGAAATGGCGGGCCATTTAATAAAGCTACTGGCAAGACTAGATACAACAAGTGAACTCAGACATGGCTGCCTGGGCTACAGCACAGTTCTTCCCGGGAAATGCTGATGACACCTAGAGTGATGTCACAGCTTAGCAGAATACCTCCCTTGCACTAAGCTCTTAAAACAGAGTAGCTGAACCGCTTGTGAAAATGTTCAGAGCCATACTTAAGCAATTATTTGTTAACGAAATTTGAACATACATCATCTGTGGCTTCATGATAATTTATGTATACAACTAAGTGGTTACCATAGCAAACCACTATTTATTTGTGTATCAATTGCATATTATATCTGAATTTGAAGAGAGTTTGCAATTTTCTTCTAGATTTTCCAACTGATTCTTTAAAGAGAGCCCCGTCCCTAGATTTGCTCAAATTAATGCCTGCTTGGTCTATTTGCTCTTAGGCAGTTTTCATCTAATGATACAGTTGAATTCTTTGTTCCTTTATATATGATGGTTTCTTTTTGTTTTTGTTTTGTTTTGTTTTTTGCTTTTCTAGGGTATACCTTATGAAACAATGACTCTCTAACATGGCTTGGGAGCAGAAACTCAAGGAACTGTAGACCTGTGTCTACAGGTTTTGGCACTTAGCGGGCATCCAATAAAAGCTCCTTGCACTGAAATTTAATTCTGGCCTGCCTTGTAACATTTCTGCATTCTTTAGTTTTTACCAAGGGATTCCTCAAGGTTGATGAATTAGTAAATGTGTCATCATCATCAGTGGTACTCATATTGATTCAGACACATAACTGACCTAACTTCTGGTGGAGGCATTACCTGTCTGGAGAGCCAGAAATTGAGCGCCTCCTTCTGACAGCCAGAAGCTGCCAGTGTCTGGTTCTAAGGAGGAGTGGGGGATGCTTCCTCTACTTCCCTCATGCCTTTTCTTTGCAGCTGAGCAACGCAGGTCACACTACTTTCTGAAGAGGAAATCAGGGTGAGTATTTCAGGTGTAAAATTATGGGGCCAGATCTCTGCGAGAGTCAGGAAACTCGTACCCTCTCCCTGTGTGTGCTTCCCAAGCCCTGTCCTCAGTTCTCTCCTCTCCAGGGACTGACCTAAGTCTTTTTGGCTGGGAGTGAATAGACAGGATATGAGATAAGTCAAAATGGATGCTGCGAGCAGGCTGGGCTGCGGTTATCTTGATACTAAGATTATCCTTCACCCTGTGAAACACAGCACCGAGAATGCCAAGCCTCCGACAATGATCGCCGCGTCTCATACACCAATGGGTACTTCCACACGCGTGCCCATCGACCACAAAGCACATCTACGAGCGGCAAAGACAAAACCTTCCGCTGGTCTTCCCTCTGATTCCTCTCCTTTTATTCCTTTCCCTTCTTTTTTCATATTGTCCTTCCCGCTCAGTCACTGTGCAGCGGGCCCTGAGCTCCCCCTGCAGAGAGCGAAGACCATGAACACAGCCTCCAGCCCTGCCCAGCGGCGCCCGAGTCCGCCCCACCACGATCGCTCCAGACTTGGGGAGTGGCTCGCCAAGGCCATCCTGTTGGACTGAAACGGGTGTAGACAGACAGCGGGCTACAGCGAGTAGAGGGCGTGAGAGCCAGCCAGACCCGACGCAGCACACAGCACCCGAGGGGAGACGGAGATGGAGACGGCAGGCCGCCGGGCCGGCAGCTTGTGTGCGGTTCCAACCCCCATGGCAATCCCAGTGGAACAGCCCAAGCCAGCACGAGCGAGCCAACTCCTGAGCTCATGGGAATGGCTCTGTCCCAAACCCGAGTCACTGGGGATTCCACGGACTTCTAAGAGGGCCCTACGTGCACTTCCAAAACCAAACTGCTCAATGCTGTCATGGAAAACCTGCATCTCTGTGTTTGACGCTTTCACTGTGGACCACATCCAGGTCACAACCTAAGGAAGGCAGCTGGCAAAAACGACCCTGCTGGCCGACTCCCCAGCTTTTTTAATGAAACCCAGAGGGATATGAACTGATGTGTGTTTCTGGTCTGACTAGTCCTGGACGAGTCCTCACCCAGTGAAAACCAATCAGCTTGTGATTTATTCCGCGAGGGGAGCCTGAGAAGCCACTTGCAATCAGGACTCAGCCGCTAGAAGCCGTCTCCAGAAAGGAAAGAAATGGAGAATGCGTGTGTCAGGGGAAGAGAAGTGAGAGGAAGAAGTTCTTTGTTTTCCTGTCAATTCAGCTGCCATCTTCAGCTTTTAAAAAAATACCCGAGGACACCCAGAGGCATGTCAGAGCCACGGGACTGCTCTGCGCTCTTCAGCTGAAACAGGGGCAACTATTAAGGGGCCAGGGAACGGCTCTGTACGACGGAGTCATGTTTGATTTCAACAGAACAAGGTCAATTCTAAAGACCATAAAAGACACCCCTATTCCTTAGAATGCAGCAATTCTAGGAAATGAAAAAAAATGTACTAAAACCTGCCAAGAAAGCAAAAGTGCTTTAACAGTCATCACATAGCTACCACGTACCATTTACTATGTGCCAAGTATTATGCTTAAAAGGCTTTCTCAACGTGTTATCTAATTGGATCCTCAAAACAACCCTGAGGTGTGTACTACTACTATATCCATCTTCCAAGTGAGGAAACAGAGGCTTAGAGATGGGGTGACCTGGGTCAACATTCCACAGCCACTTTAAGGTGGGGTCAGGGCTGATCCGGTGCCAGGTGAGGCTTGAGCTCTAATTGCTGCGGAGGGTGGGCACTGAACAGCTAGGGCGCCTGCGCACAAGTATGTAGGAAGTGTCAGCTGGGTGCCCACCATGAGGTACGGCCTTGAAGGCAAACCCTGCTTACCTGGATTAGCTTAATAGTCAACAGTTGTCTTTTTATTTTTTATAAGTAACCTAGATTTTGAGATCTCCACTGAAGTAGCAGATTCTAAAATGAAAATGCTAAGATTTGGATGATTTACATTATACTCTGGACAGTGACAGCTATACAAGCAAGCCTGTGGCCTTTAAGCTTAGGTGTAGTAAAGAAATATGCTTACAATATCTTGTAATTTTTCACCCAGTTACGTTTTACAAAAGTGTCAAAATGCAAGTTGTAAGAACAGACACAATCTGAGTGTATTTCTAAAACAGCCTTTTGTTGCTCTGCCAACAGCCTCCTTTCTCACCCTTTGTTTCAATGTCGAATAAATCCAGGGTTGAGAGGGGAGTGTGGGGAGAGGAAAGACTGATGCTCACAGCTGCAGCAAGTACTTGGCTGAGGCTGACCGGATGCTCTTACAGACCAGCCAAGAGGACAGAAAGCAAGCCAGCTGCCTCAGACACTGGGAGGTGGGGGAAGGGGCAATTCTCTCACCACAGATTCAAGGACCATGGGGGCCATTTCTGTTGGCTTGAACTGCCTGGTATAGACCTTTATTAGGGGAGAAACAGCCCACTGAGCATCCCTTACAGATGTGCCCCCCACCCCCCACCAACATAAGGGAGTTGGCTGACCAGCGTTCAGCCCAGCTCTCCCACAGTTCCAGTCCTTAGCCTTAGATCAATCAGTGACCCTTCGAGAGGCACAATATGTCTATACAGGAATTGTGAGTAATTTCAGACTTTCAAGATGCTGTATGTATGCATGGGGAACAGAAGCGAAAGGGCTGGGGAGAAAGATTTCTTTTAGCAAATCAAGACTTTTGGAAGAGACAGGTGACCAAAAGACTAACACTGTCATGGGCGTGCTACCACTTCCTTCTCCCCAACCCTTCTTCCCAGAGGCCTGATACAGAGAAAGAGAAAAGTCAAGAATAAGTCACTGGAGTGTATGAATAATACCTAAAATATGTACTAGTCTTTGTGCCAAAATGAACACTCTTGCCATTTATGTGAAATAGCAAATGAGAGCACCAAAAGATTTGGTGGACTAATCCACATTCTTAGAGACTAAATTCACTGGACTAGCCCCTTATTAAAAACTGCACATAAACAGGCTTTGAGACTAAAGGATAGCTGTAATTTGCTGCAAATTGACTGCAAAAGACGGACTGTGGTGATACAGCCCAAGATGTCCCACCCTACTGCACACTGCTGGAAAGCACTAAGTTTCTCAGGCTGAAAAGCATCCCTAGGGGTGACAAAGCAGGAGTCTCACCTGCATGCCAACATATTGATAAAACTCATAATAAAGGCAGGAAGTCATCCAAAATCAACAAATACAATACAGTCAGGGCAAACTGAGCAGAAATATGCCTCTCTGGTCAACCAGGGCTCTTCCGAAAGATTAATAAATGTTTTGTGCTAGCTTCCCTTCATTGACATGGTTATTTTGACTTTCCCTAAGCTTTGGTAACGTTTTTCAGTGTTTTGTGCGTGAGTGTAATTCTGCCGCCCAGAACAAGTTTTCAGACACGCTCGCATATATGCACCTGCCCGGGAGGCACTGTGCGCCTAGGGGAGTGAAGCAGGGGCATTTCTCTGACAAGGAAAAGATGAACCAGTATGGAAACCTAGCTGAATGTTTCTGGGAGCTGGAAAGCCAAGCTGAAGGAGATGAACTTCCGATTTCAGAAATGAATCAAAAGGGGAACAATAAGCTTCACAGAATAAAAAATCTAAGATCAAAAAAAAAAAATCTAAGATAAGAACATGTCTTCCACTCTCCCTATCTTTCAGAAAAGGAATGCCAAGGATCCAGAGAATTGGTGCATTTATCTTGAATGAAACTGCAGAAGCAAAGCTGAAAATCAGGTTCCTGGCCTCCCAAGCCCCGCGAGTGCCTGTGCCACTACATAGTACGGCTGATTTTGGCAGATAACAAGGTGAGGGGCCTGAAATCTGAGTATATCCCCCATACAAACAGAGCAGGACCGTGGAGCAGGTCCTCTGTCATTTCTCTGGGCCTATTCCCACCACCCCCACCACATACTCGCATGGGGCCTCCTAAGATTTGAGAAGAAAAAGCCTTATCTTATCAGCAGTTTGGAAAAAACCTCTTGTTTGACCTGTTTATTTAGAAGCCAGCCCTGCCAAGCTCAGAGTTTGCTGTAAGGCAGGCGAGAGCTAATTCATTTGGGGTCTGTCTGCTTCTTATACGCCTGGATGCCAGGCTCAGTGTTTATCTTCACTGTCAGGAGCCCCGGGCACACAGCTTGAGGATGAGTCACCTGTCCCCTTCAGTGCGGGTGGTAGGTGGATTGCTATTTCTCCTGTTAGAGTTCAGATTAATACATACCTTGGTTCTGGTTGTTTAAAAAGTGAATTTTTTCTTTCCTGAAAATCAGAGCAAGAGTCTATTCCTCTCCTTACTAAAGATGTCTTCAAACTCTGCTCTGTGTGTGTGTGTTACTTCTGCTGCCCAGAACAAGCCCTTGAGCGTGAACAGACTGATACCCTCTTGGTTCCAGATCCATTTTTCAACACCACATGGGACAATCTATGGAAACGTGGTGGCCATGGAACTTTTCCTGGAGCTCACAGCCTCCCATCTGAGATCCCTGTAAAGAACTCACACTGTACTTTCCACCAATTTCTAACAAGCTCATTAGCGAGAAACTCCCAGAAAGTGGAAGAGTTAGTTTGTAATTTCTGATCTGAGTGCACAGAACATTCTGTCAGGCTCTAGGAGACAGACAATTTAAACCAGAACATTATGAAACACAGAGCAGCGGATACTAATTCCCTCTCAGCCAGCTTCTTCCCCTCCCAGAGCTGAAATCATCCTGGGGCTGGGATGGGGCTAAGAGTGGGTGGCAGCACCAGGCTCGCTGCCTGTGAAGGACGCCCCATGCTCACACTCCTCCCCAGCACACGGTGCCTGCTACAGGTGGGCCTCTCACACTGCAATTCCCCCCTGGTTGCACGACGTGGAAAGCATGTTTTTTAATTTAACGAGAAAAGCAAAAAAGGAGTAGTTACTCAGACAAATCTAGCAACTTAGAACCCCAGGAAATGAGCAATGAAGAGGAGCAGGTGAGAGTGGACACTTTGCTTCCGGGGAGTCAAAGTGGGAAAGGGAGCAAGGAGGACAGCACGTTGCTGTTGCCTAGAACCCGACAGAAGACAGTCCTCCTCATGAGCCAGGGAACAGTGGGTGTGCTGCACGCACGCAGGAGCACGCACATGGCTCTCAGGTCCCTCCCTCTCCGTGCCCGCTTACCTGCAATTCCTTGTAACAGCCCGCAGACGTTGAAAATACTCTTCTTCATGATGCTCTGCACACACATTGTGAAGACGGACACCAGGGCCACCGTGCAGAGAATGAAGATGCCCAGGGCTAAGAAGATAGCAGTGGCCTGCCAGAAGCCGCTGGCAATCTCGCCGAAGTTCTCAGCGTAGGGCCCGCACAGCGTCTCCCGCTGGAAGTGCTGCACCCCGGGGTTCCGGATGCAGCGGGCATAGATGCCCAGCGTGGGGTGGTAGGGCTCCGGGTAGCCTCCGCCCTGCTCACCTTGCTCGGAGCTGCCGCGGGTCTTGGCTTTTCCAATCAGCCAGTCTGCGCTCATGAAGGCAATGAGCTCGGCGAAAGCCACCACAATACTCAGGAGGGTCCAGAGCATCGAGCGACAGGTGACAATGACATGACACATATTGATGTTCAGGAAGGAAGAAGTCGGGAGTCCGCGGGGTTAACAGCAGAAATTCGCCGGGCGGGCGGTGGGGAGGGCGCGCGCGGGAAGGCGGCTCAGGCGGCCTGGGCAGGCGGCGGCCGCTGCTCGGGGGCTCCCTCGTCCCGGCGTCGGGCGGCGCGGTCCGCGGCTGTCATGCTGCCATGTCCGAGTCTGCGGCCGCAGCCTCACCTACGGAGAGAGGGAGGAGGGCGGTTAGCGGCGCCGGCGCCGGCCCCGCCCCTGCCGCCCGCCCGCCGGCGGGTCCCCAAACCCCAGCCCAGCGCGCCTGCCTGCCTGCCTGCGACAGGGCGGCCCCGACGCCAGCCTCTCGCTCACAGCCGCCCCTTCCCGGCCCTGCCGCTGCTTGTGCGCACACAGCCTTGCCTCGGCAAATCCTGGTGGCCGGCCAACACGCCCCCCTCGAGGCGGTGCTGGTGCCTTTGTTTCAGGGTCTCCCTCACCACGCTCCCAGAAGCGTCTGTGGTTACCCTTATCTGTAGGCAGCACGACAGAGGGGGCCAGGCCACTTCCTGCACCCACCCAGGGGCAGCCTGCGGCCGGAGCTCCCGCCCCTGCTGCGCACTCTGCGGACGGGGCTCCTGCTCCGCTGTATCTTATCAGAAAGAGCTAAAGGGCACAGGGATGCAGGCCGACCAAGAAGTGCCTGCCAGTGAACCGTGTCAACGGACTGGTCATGCTTTTTAAAAGTTTACAGGACTCTTTGCCTGCTGTTTTGGTACTAGATGAGCTCAGTTTTGAAAAACTTGCATCAAAAGCTTCTGCTTACCAGTAGAGAGTAGCAACAACCCAATTTTACTGCCCAGGAATCAAATTACCAGCAGAGACAGAAGACTGAGTATTTGCTTCAGAAGTAAAGGAGCATATAAAAGGGCACAATGCTATGATAAGTAATAAAACTTTGCTACCCAAATTTATTTTTCACTCATTTCTCACAGGGCGATTTTAGACAAAATAAACTACACAAATTAAAACTCAAAGAAGGAAAAAAAAAAAAGCTCCAAGAAGAGTTGAGGACTTACTTGGGAACTTATTCAAAACAGAGGCATTAATGACCGTTGACTAAGTATCATTATCGCTGAGAGGACTTGTTGATAACAGAGACTTGCCTGTGAAGAATGTGTCCCTTGAACTGTCCCAGTTCATCACATGTGCCTCTGCCTGAGCTCCGATTCACCCCAGGTCTGAAACTCAACATACCCATTGTTTCTGATCCCACAAGGGCTCATTCTGTTTCCAAGGACAAATGGCTTCATTACCAGAGGGCTTTGCTCTGACGGCTCAAACCTCCTTCAGAGAGGCCTGAACCCTGAAATGGGCTGTGGTGCTCCTCGAAGCCCCATTTTCTGCCTCTCTCTAAGATCAGAAAGAATTGCAGCTTACATCTGACATCTGAGCACATGGCTCTGTTCTGAGTGATTAAATCTTATTAACCGAGGTCATGTCAACTCCCTAAGAACTACAAAGAGCCCCCTGGCATGTGGGCAGCGGGTGGGCAGGGAGATATGGAAGAGGGAGGGAAGGGTCGGGAGAGAAGGAAGTGGGTGTCAAAGCTTCTCCACCATGCGGACCACATTCTAGTGAGAGGTGATAACCTACCTCCCTTATAAAACTCAGGGTATTTAAAAACCCTCCCATCACTGTGCTTATACTAGATGCTGTTCCGGGAAATTAGCTAGCGTACAACTGTGTGTGTGTGTGTGCGTGTCCGTGTCCGTCCGTGTCCCCACCACGGACTCGTGTGTGTGTGTGTGTGTGTGTGTGTGTGTGTGTGTGTGTGTCTGTCCGTGTCACCACGGACGGGCCACATGGCTCTCAGAGCCTCAGAGTGATCAGCTTTCAGCTTCCTCATGTACCATATGGAGACAAGCATGGTACCTGCCTCACAAGATTATTGTGAGAAAGTAAGAACCTGTGAAGCACCTCACACAGGGCCTGGCATAGTAAGTGCTCAGTAAACATCAACTCCTTTCCCTTAGAAGCTTTTCCCCTAACGTGGGTGACCCTGGTCAGACAACAGTTTGACCCACGGAAGTGCTCGGTGGGTAACAGAAACCTGGCCATTAAGAAGCAGAGAAAGGTTAAGCAGAGACTAGTTAGAGAGGGATGAGGTCACTGGTGTCTAAGCTTCCCTGGTGGGCTTTGAGGGTGAGGTCCTGGTCTTACATCCTATTTGCCTACATCCTAGCACAGCTGACAAGCTCAGCTGGGGAAAATAAATTAGTGTTAGGCCAGAAGCATAACCTACTCCCACTCACTCGTTCTCACTGCGCCCCACCTCAGTATTACCAAATAGAAATGCCTTTTGAGTTGAAAGTTACTGATATAAAAGAGCTTTGGAGGAGACAGTTTATAAGGAAAGCCGTCATTCTGAATGAGAACAACAAAACAAGCCAGGATGACTCCGAGGAGGACCCACACCCCCAACCCAGAAGCTGTGCCCACTCACCAGACTCACAGACACTTTCAATCCACCGGTGGAGAGCCCGCTTGTTAGGAGAAAATGAGGCTCTACAAAATCTTCCAATTTGATTAGAAAGCCAAGTTACTGATGTACCGAGCTGATCTGGATTCCTGCCCCTCTACTGGATCTTAATGAGTGTGCCAAATGTCTACTGTCCTGGTCAGCCAGCTCAGCTCTGAGTCAGGGATAAAATTAGGCTGCAATCTCCGAAGAGAAAGGATGTGAAACTTTTGGAGAAGGAAAGATGCCACATTCAGGATTAGCCAAGTGGTCCACGCCAAATTTAAGGCAGGATTATTTAGGGACCCACGTGCTTAAATTTAGAAGATAAAGTTCCCTGTCCACCTGTGCTAAAACAATCCCCCCAAAACGGCACCAAATTCTCCCATCCACACCAGGGTGGCTGCAATGAGGCCTTCATTCTTTTGTTTGGAACAGGGAGCTACGATGCTTTGGTCTCACCAGCAAGTCTGCCTATTAGTACTAGAAGAGGAATCACCACGATATGCAAGGCTGAATGACAAAAGCTGACTTTCCTGAAGATCCAAGAAGCGTCCGTGGGTCGGTGGGACAGGGGAAAATCTAGAAATGCAGCAAGGGGCTTCTATCAGTGCTCTGTGGTCTGTACAACACCCCAGTTAGGCCATGTCACATACGCAGGGAAAGGCACCTGCTGAGGTTGCATCCACATCAAAGGGGAAAGAGAGCCTTGGCACAGATCGCGTTCACCCAGGGATTCAGCTCCGAGCTCCTCGGCACTGCTTCCACTGCTGTTCACTGTAATTCCTGCTTCTCCAGAGATCACATAAGACCAGGCCCTCTTCTCTCCACTAAATACATTTCTGCTCCAAGATACCTGGCTTTACTACCACATCCTTGACAGTTGTGGATAATCTGGACAGCCTCTGACTTTCAGAAAACGATGCTATGATTGTCACAAAGGTCCACAGAGTAAAGCCTCTTAGGGACTCCTGCAGAAACCTAGAGGAAGACCACAGTCGGAGTACAGGAGGACTGATACATTCGGGGTCCATGGGGGTCCTCATACACGGTTCTCCACAGAGCCCTAACGCTGAAAAGACGGGGGAGGTGTGAGCAGAGCTGAACGGGGCTTGCAACTTCCATCACAGGGTCCTTCTCTTGACTGCTTCCTGCTATCAGTGAGAAGGGAAGAAAATGCACATGAGGCAGAACCGCCCAGGGCCAGATGGCTAGGAGCTTACTGGAACAGAAACCTGGGTGCAAAGTTCAAGTCTTCTAGAAAGGCGGAGGCAGACGGAACCGACTTCAATCTAAGCTGCACCAAAAGCCCACACACACTCTCCCTTACAGCAGCAGCAGAGCCCGAGAATGAGGCCATGCAAACCAAGTTTTGAGGACTGTCACCTCCTCCCTCACTCTGGTTCTGTTTTTCAGCTTCATTATGAACATCTGCAAGCACAGATACGAGGTGGAGAGAATAGACTGAATGCCCAGGCTGAACGTGGCTTAACATGTTGCCGTGCCTGTTCCATCCATCTACTCACAACCATCACACTCACACTCAGACTTCTTTTCTGGGCCGTTTGAAAATGAGTCACAGATGTCGACATTTCACCGCTAAATAGTTTGCATACACCTCCTGAAAATGAGGACATTCTCCTACATCGCCACAATAAAATTAACACACCCAAGAAAACTGACAATAATTCCCTTATATCCAAAGCCCAGTCCACACTCAGATTTCCCTACCCTGCCCCAAGTTTTATAGCTGTCTTTTTAAAAACATGACTCAACCAAGGCCCATGCATTGCATTTAGTTATGTGTCTTTAGTCTCTTTTAGTCAAAAATAGTCCTTCCAATCCTACCCTGCCCTGCCCGTATTTTTTCCCCTTGACATTGACTTTCTTTGAAGACGCCAGACCAGTGGTCTTACAGGATACCCAACGATCTGATCTGTCTATTTCCTCATGGTGCCATTTAAACTCGTTCTCTATCCTATTATAGAGAAACTGGAGGTTAAATCTAAAGGCTAGTTTAGATGCAGCATAAACATTTTTGGTGAGAATCCTTTGTAAGTAATGCCGTGTAATTCCTACTGAATCACAGCTGGAATATGATTGAGGCTGCACCTCAGAATCAGAGTAATTTTACACGTACATACACACAGGCACATGTGTGTGTGTGTGTGTGCACAGAAAAAGAAAGACAAGGACAAAAACAAACAGACAGAACAAGCCTGTCCTGTTCCCTCCAGTCCTAAAGAATCCAAATTTGGCTGAGGAAGTGGGCAGAAGGTTGGTCTGGGCAGGACACTACTGTTTAAAAAGCTCGTCAGGGGGCTTCTGATGCCCCAGTTGAGAAGCCCTGTCCTGCAAGATGCCATCCTGGAAGCTGAAGGAACGATTCATCAAAGGAATTTCACTTCCAAGAAATGTTTGCTGTATTTCTTTGAAATAGAACCATATTTCATGTATAACTTATGAAAACAGAGAAAGATCTGTGGAGTCAGGGAGGGAGAAAGAATTTTAAAGAAACACAGCTCTTCTGGGGAGGTCCAACTTGAAGCAAGAAAGCGCAGGCTGTGGCGAGGAGGACAGCCCCCCTTTCAGGAGGGTCAGCCCTGGCTCCCGGACGCTTCTCTCAGGCCTTGTGCTCTGCCCGCCATCACCGCGCCCCTGCTTCCTGTGCTTTTTTACATTTGTAAGTGCAGCCCAATACAGAGCTCTGAAACCTTCACATTTTATAGGCACCGGGCAACACCATGTGCGAAGCGATTTGGGACAGCACTGTTTTAAGAGCTTTGTAAACAGGTGGGATCAAATCAGCTGCATGTCCTTGAACAGGGTATCTATATTTAACTTCTGCCAGCCTCAGTTCCCTCATCTGCACAATGAGGCTGTCGGCATCTTCCTCACAAGGCTGCCGTGAAGATTCGAGGGGAAAGTTTATGTAAAATAATCAAAACCGTTTCTACTTTATTGCGCTCAACAGACATTAGCTTTTAATCATTATCATATGATTAGCTCAACACAGTACTTGTGGTTCAGTAAGTACTAAAAAATATTAACTCCTATGATTAATAATAAATTTACTGCACTGACCCATGTGGCCTAAGTAATCGATACACTTTGGCGCAGACTGCATTTTGCCCCCACGTCACTGGGAGTTCCTTGGCCAACATCCATGTTCATTATTACCACTTCCCTCAGATACACAAGTCCCACAAAGGTTCAGCAACACGGCCTCCATCCCAGTGTCTTCTGGAAGGAGAAGAGGATTAGGAAAGTGGAATTTATGTGCTTTAGCCTTCCGAAAGCTGGAAAGACCCTCTAGAGTGCTGCTTCTTAGAGTGTGGTCCCTGGACACCCCCCCCCCATCTACTAGAGGGGGATGTCAGCCACCTGTTTCAAAAGTGCACATTCCTGGTTCCCACACACTGCACCAAACTTGCTGGAGGTGTTGCCAGAAACTGCATTTTTAACAAGCCCCCAGGAGATTCTTTACACACTGAATTCTGAGAGTCAGCTGGGAGGAGGTCCCACACTGGCTGAGATCAGCTTGCACCGAGCAGTTCCTTGGTGCTGGGGGTTGGGGAGGTGTGTGGTCCAGCTCACAAGGACAGAGCCAGACCACCTGTCCTCAGCACAGCTCACAGGGACGAGTGATTCTGCAGGGAAACCAACCGTCCCCACCCAGCTCCCACCGGCTTGCATGTTGTCCAGTAATCCTCGTCCGGCACGAGGGGCTCCCCACCCATTGGGACCTCCTCTTCAGAGCACCAAGCAGTGTTAGAACTGAAGAGACAGTACTGGCGTGAACAGCTCAGAACCCTGAGTGATCTTTTTTAAAAAATCAGCTGCCTAAGGAGGTTCTGCAAACTCTCATTTGCCCTGGCCACCCCCTAAAATACCCTGACTATGGAAATGCAGACATCTTGACTCTATTTAAGAAGAGGGTCCAAATGCACTAATAATTATACTGTCCTTCAAGTTATGGTCTCAACATGCTCAACACCTCCTGCTCATCGCCAACATCTTTTCCTCAGAGATAAACCCCTCTCCTCCCCTCCCTCCCATCTCTATGCACAAACTCTCATGCTGCGGTTCTCAGCGGGAGTAATTTTGCCCCTTCCCCCCTTGCAGGGGACACTTGGCAATGTCTGAAGACATTTGTGGTTGCCACAGCTTGGGGTAGGAGGGGTGCCACTGGTACCTGGTGGGTAGAGGCCAAGGATGCTGCTAACACAGGCAGCTCCCAGGATAGAGCCGGTCAGTGGTGCTGGAGGCTTCCTGTGCTTTTTTACATTTGTAAGTGCAGCCCAATACAGAGCTCTGAAACCTTCACATTTTATAAAAAGTCTGCTCTAATGAGGGAGTCATGTTCTATAATCTGGATGGACAAGCACGGAATTTACTAAATTAGGTCTATTTTTAGTTGTTTTTCCGGTATTTTTTTTAAGGTCCATGCTAATCTGTATGTCCAAGATGGCAGGCTGACAGAACATGGAATCCAACTCGTCAGAACAGACAGAACCTTGACCTTGCCTCTCATAGGGCTTCCCCGCAGTTTCTTTGGACCACACACCAGTCAGCTTTTGTTTTGAGTAATCTCTATCCTACAAATGGCAAAACAGGGCTCGCAGAAAATGCAAGTTTGGCCACGTGGCCTTCATTCTCTCCAATTCTCCTCCTTCTGAGCTGGCCTGGCCAGTGGAAACGTGAGGGAACCTCGAGGAACTTATCAAGCAGACCTCAGTCATTTCAGGCATCCTGGTTATTACCTGACCCCAGCATGGCCCTCCCACCTCTGCAAGATGCTCCTCTCCTGTTGAACCTAGTGGTAACTTCAGCTGCCTGGTGGCCCCTCCAGAGAAGCAGGGGCTCCCCTCTCCAAAACATCTCAACAAGCCTCGTTCTCTCGGGTCTGGAGCACCCAGTGAACTTGTGCTCACTGTCAAGTTTGTTTTCTAACTCACCAGTCCTGGTCAGTCATATATTTCTTCTTCAATGCCCACTCCAATTCCTCTCTACCCAATTAGCCTGCTTTCCGAGCACCCATTTCTAGAGGGGTCATTTGTACACTCTGTCTGGAAGCATCAGCAGCCAGAGAGAGCAGGTTCACTTGTCCGGCCATATTTCCCGAATGATTCATTTTTTAAAGAATTCTCAACCCCACTTACCTATTTATAACCTTTTTTTCCCTTTTATGAATGTCATGATCTAAAAATCTTAAGGAGTAAGTCTTTCTTTATGTGTCTTTCTGTTTTTGTCCAACAGGAGGGACTGAGAAACCAGCTTGTATGGGAGATGCTAACGTGTGATGCAGCATAGAGCCTATTAGCCGGGGGCCACGTGCTTATGCCCTGTACGCACTGTGGGGTCAATGGTTCTTGGTTTTTTAAATGGAAGTAGAACTTGAGCTTCAAGAGCTGCCTTTTTTTCTTCTTCTTTCTTTCAATGCAGCATAGTTGATTCACAAAGGAGCTGCCTGTTAATGCTACCTTTTAAACAAAAGGTAGTTTTCAGATTCGTAATGAATTCTGGCAAAACAGAAGTCTTTAAGTGAGCCTCACTAATATTTTTAGAATCAGTAAGAAAGCAGAGAGTTTTAATGGACAAGAGTAACAAAGGGTGGAAAGCAGAGAACTTAAAAAAAAACTTAAACCTCAAGCTTTTCTTTCTTTGTGAACTCCCTGGTGTCACAGAGGGGAGACTCCAAATGCTCTCTGTTTAAGTGACTCAACTCTGAGAATAAATCACCCTCAGAGGATGCGCTTCTGGCTCGTCTCAGTGGACAGCTGGGCAGCCTCCCCCTTACCGGGGAGCACGGATGTTCATTCTTACAGCAACTGCAAGCTCTCCAGTCCCTTGTTTGGAGAGGCAGAAAGAATCGTTGCTTGTTCACAAGATACGAGGCCCATCAGCCAGGTTCCCTTCCAACAGCTTAAGGATGACCAAATTCGATAAATGCAGAGGATTATGCCATCTGTTATTTCTGAGCCTCTCACACAAACCCGTAAAACACCAAGTGAGCGCAAGAATCAACTAGCACGAGAGTCCCTTCCTGACTGAAGCTTCCGGGCAAGCTCCTGAGAAAGACTACATTATTCCTTCACATAGTCTGTCGCTTCCTGGAGGAAGATGGTATTTTTCTACCCGATGACATCAGGCCTGACCAGGGGACTTGTCCAGCCAATCCAGCAGGCAGAAGTGACACGTGCCACTCCTGGTAAGAAGAGCTCACGAGCTGGTGCTTTGCTGTCCAGCTTTCTCACCTCTCCCATGAAATCAGAAATCCCAGGCAGAGACCTCTCCATCGGGCTGGGTCCTGACAACATGAAGCAGAGGCACAGCTGACCCTTGACAGACACGCAGTGCGGGTGGGAAACCAAAGCTTGGTCACCGCACTGCTGAGATGTTAGGGCCACAGAACAGCCCAGCCTCCTCTGAGGGCTGAGCTCCGGCAGAGCCAGCGCCTGTCCATCCTGTCTGTCTCTGATGTCGGGTCACATTCGATTCCGCCATCCCCGACCACATACACGGCAAAGAACTCCGAAATTAAACAATAATCAAAGGCATCTAGTGAGACACGTTAAAGCTTGGCAACCATCTCAGAAGCATTCACTGTGCAGTTCACTGTGGTAAGCTGCTACGAAAAAGTTTACTCTCTTAATGTGCTTATTTTAGGGTTAGCGAATGAAAGTACTAAGAAAGAAGAAAAAGTCCCTATTGAGTAAATGAGGACAACAGAAGTGACTCTGAGAGCAACAGCCAGAAGGATCACTTCCCACATCAGGCGCTTCTCCGAGGTCTCCTAGCCACAGAGTCCTGACAACTCGGAGCTGGCGCGGCCTTCCTCATCTGCATCAATTTCTTCCATCCTGGGGCACCTCCAGTCACCTGGTGCCACCACCACTAGGAGGTGTGCTTCTCACAAGCACAAGAAGAGAGCTCTGAGCTCTGCCTGAGGGGAGGCTTGGCCAGACCTGCAGCTCAGGAGACACCTCGAGGATCAGCTGGGACAAGGCGTTGGCCCAGGACAAATGTGCGGGGCTGCCCAGAGGCCAGTCTCCAACCTGTGTCAGGCCAGGTCTTCCCAAGGAATGGGGCCCACAGGGCTGCAGGGAGGGTAGCCACGCACCGACGGGGCAAGAGACCATAGAGGAGGGCAATGAGGATGACCGAGGCCCTGATCAGCCCCAGCTGCAGGGAAGTCAACGCAGCGAGAGAGGGAGAGCTGAGCCACCAGGGCACGAGGTGGAAGGGGCGAGTCACAGGTAGACAAACGGCCATGAGCACACGAGAACTGTTTTCAGGCCATCTCCACCATGAGAATCCGAATATTCCCTCTAGGAATGCAGTCATTTCAGAGACGAAGAACAACATGCGGAGCGTTAGGGTGAAAACCGGTGGCTTCTATAAGGAAGAGCTTCATCAGCTCATGAGAACACTTGTCACTTTAAAAATAAAGTTAAGTTAGGTATCAGCTCGTTTTAAACCATGCCTATTATAAATACATACATATATATAAAACTGCAGTATGGTATCATCTTATAAACTCTGTGACTAATATTAGACAAAAATGTTAATCTGGAAACAATCACAGGGAGTTAAAGAATGGCAAACAAGATTTTCTCCCCTTGCACCTCCACTGGCCCTGAAAACCTGACCCATTAGTGCTACGGGAGCGGTTAATGTTCAAGCTGAGCCTTGGTGCCAAGTCTCCAAGCGGCCATTGAGGAGGAGATGGGTGTGAACACAAGTGTGGTGGAAACCTCATCCCAACATGGCCCAGGGGACAGGCCAGCTGTGTGACTCAGAGAGGGGTGCCAGCCCAAACTCCAACCCAGGAACTTCCCAGAGGGCAGAGGGCAGGAGCAGCTCACAGCAGCAGCGACCTTCACCCAGGACCCCATCAAAACAAACAGCCCACGCACATCACAAAGCTCTCAGCGGCCACAGGCTGTGCCGACAAAGCTCCCAGCAGAGTGACACATTTTTAATTACCCCACTAAACGATATTATCAGTGAACTGAGTCTAACGATGTAAGACAATCCATATCCTTAAAAGCCAAGACCGAATTTGGGATTTACCCAGGGACCAAGACAATGCTAGTCATTGCTCACTTTTTTTTTTTTTAAACCTTCTATATTCTCACTGAGGTCACTTCTGTCTCTAACAAACATTGCTAAGCAGTAGCAGAATTTCAAAAAGTGTTTGAATGATTTCAAGGAACAAAGTCTATTGTAAGCTGTGTTCATGTTTCTAAGTGCATCACTAAAATATTCAAACTCACTGTTTTTTATTACTTCACTTACACTGATGCTGGCTTTTCACAATGAAAGGGATGACCTGCAGCCTTAAGGTCTGCACTGCCCTGTCTGTGTCCACCGTACATACTTCTTGAAAGCCAGCGAGCCTGGAGAAGGATCTGGAAAGGGGCTATGGCTTTATGTATTGAACACACAAGAAATGAAGAACAAAACGTACTAGTGAGTGTTCACAAACATGGCTCTTTATAATTCTGTTTATATATCAAAAATCTCCCATCTCTAGTGCCTTATTTATAATATTTAAAACCCAGGAACTACTGTATGAACAGGAATGCACAGAAACACACACACACACACACACATATACACATTCGTAATGTCAGATTTTTTTAACATCTAAAATATCAGCAAGACAGATTTCCACACTGCATCCATGCCAAGTTCATTAAACACTGTCCACGTCGGTGATTTCACAGCCAGAGATCAAGCTACCCAGCATTTTTCAACCCTAACAAGAATGCCAAACTCAAAGCTGTAGACAGGTTTACGCTTCCTTCATTTATTAACTAGAGGAATTCCCCAGATATTTAGGATTCAAAATGTGTTTTGAAAACAAATGAGCTTAATGCACACTCTTCTAGGAAAAGCAAGTTCAACACACAGCTGCCGGCAGCTTCGGGTACGTGCACACAACACCGACCTTAAACGCAGGCAAGGCCTTGGCCCCAGTACTGACCCGGCCTAACGACGGCGCAGGAACGTACCCGCGGGAGGAGACCAGTGAGCCTTCCTCACTGCAGCCTGGACCAAGTCGGCACAGATGCACACTTCAAGCTGGTCAGAGAGAAAAACCCCATTCTGAGGTCTGAACCCTCGCACTTGTTCACAGGACCCAGCACTCCCTTTCCGGGAACAGGGGCTTATTGTTACAGCTTCTATCAACAGCAAGGCCTCATAAACGGAGATGAACTCAGAAGAAGAGAGTATGTGTCAGAAGACCAAGGCACTTAAAACAAAAGCCAAGTGCTGGCAAGGCTGGGAACACAGATGGCTTTAGGTCCCCATCCCTAAGAAGAGACACCCCAACCCCATGTTCCCCAGCATCTCACCTGTAAGGGCTGCTACACAAGGTGGGCAAAGAGAAAGCCCGATGCACGTGTCAGAGCCATGGGCTCCTGCCCCTGAGACCGGAGGGAAGGGGGCGGGGCACGAGCACTGAAGGACTGACACAGCAGTTGAGGACGGGACAGACTGGTTACAACCAAGACGGCGGAAGATCTGACTTCCAGTAGACCTTGAGCCTCATGCTCACCCACAGGCGCCATGACAGGTCCTAGGTGACCTCACAAGGCCAAAAGTGGGCAGGGCCCAACTCCTGGAAATCCCCGTCCCTTCCAACATAGTTGGACTAATCCTAACCATCCCGTACCTCGTGGTCGCTCCCTCTCTCGCCTTTGAGATGGTCTGCACTCTGTCTATGGAGTGTATATCTCTAAATAAACTTACCTTCACTTGACTACATATGCCTCGCTCTTGAATTCTTTCCTGTGAGAGAAACAGAATAGTGCTCAGCAGGGGAGCCGGGGGTAGACAGCGCAGGGAAAAAACGGACTATACTTTGGTGAGGTAATAAAAAGGAGCACCCCTGGGATGCTGACACAGAGTTCTCTGAGGTGGTTGGAATTAACAGATTTCATCACAGCAGACATTTCCCACAGCTCTGATGACCTCGGGCCTCATGCTGAGACACCCACACATGACAGAGAAAGTCCCTTTCTCCATGTCCCATGTGCCAACCCTCCATGAATAGGGTGGCTGATCGATCCAGATCCTGGCATAAAATGTGGGCAGGACAAAGTTTTGGGGACAGTCTCTCAGGCTCACACATAGGATGAGGGTGGGCTCAACAGCCATCCTTTCAAGGTTGCTACAAAACCCACTGCCCCACCCTCCCAGTCAATGAGCTCATCCAGAAAGGCAGCCTCGGGGAATGAGTCAGTCTGGAGCCACCATTGACATGTGAATCCTGGTTCTACCACTTTCCGGGCGGTAACCTTGAGCTCAGATGTGCCACTGTACCTCAGTTCCTGTGTCTGTAAAATGGGGCACTAACAGAACCTACCACATAGGCTTGTTGCAAAGACCCACTAAGTTCAAGTAAGCAACAAGCTTGGAACAGTGCTTGGTGGTCAGTAAGTACTCCAAGCAGGTGGGCTACACTCTCGGGGGCAGGATCCAGCCTCCACAGGCCCCACATGGACATGGCCACTCCTGCAGTCACGCCACCAGCATTCCTTTCCCCTTTTAGACCTTCCTGTTCTTGGGTCCGCCTGTCACATGGGTAATCAGCCTTACCCTCAAATACCAAGTTTCTCCATGGAAGTTGTACAGCAGAAAGGACAAAAACAAATGCAAAAGGATACAAAATACCTATTTCAATGCTATCACCCTGGCTGTCCCTTTAACTAGCTCTGTGTCTTTGGACAAGGATGCAGGTGACAGAAGTATCTACCTCAGAGGGGGGTACAAGGATGACAAACTCCCGTGGGTGTAAAGCAAGGTATAATTTTAAGTACTCAGTAGGTGGTAGGAATCATTACTACTATCGTATTGGTTAACATTTATTTTTCTGCTCTAGGAAGGTTATCTCCATGTGGTCACAAAAAAAATTACGTTCTAGTATCAGTAACTGTAGACTGAAATTTTTTATCAAATGGCAAAGTCATAGTTGGGAACAAAACACTAGACAGGAAGCAGGCAAAACATGGGCTCTGGCCTAGGCTCTTGGCTAACGGCAGGTGACCAGACACAGTTCCTTCAGCTGCTCTGACTTCAGGGTCTCAGCATGAAGCAAGTGGTCAGACCTGCCAGTCACCACTGTCACCATCACTTTCAGCTCCCAAACACAGTCATTTCAACCACATGACCACCCTTCATCACTTTCTCCCAGACCAGGGCTCCTGCTGGAACAGATGGCTCTCCAAGTCCTGCATCTCTGGTTGGATGGGAAGGGGGAACACCCTGTAGGTATGAGGAATACAAGTGTAGAGGCACAAGAGAAGGTCTCCTCTGAGCACAGGGGGCTGTCCAAGGGCCATGGTCAAAGGGCGCAGGCTGGACTGGCTCCCTCTTCTCAACATCTTTTTTTTTTCTGGGGAGGGAGAACCTACCTCTATCCTTTCATTTCCAGGTCCAGAGTGTCCTTCATTCTTGGAAAACCAGCAGAGCAGTCCCCACTCCAGTCTTTGGGCTAACAGCTAAAAATGAGGCCCCCTCTGTCCTTAGCTTCAGAGATGGGCCCTGCAATTAAAGAAGCCTTACTTGGTTATGAAAATCCACGGTCGTAAAAAGGGTCCTCCCTTTCTTACATACTTTGGCTTCTGTTCTAGACAAGTAAAATGCTTGCCTGTGAAAAATTCCATTGCCACATGCCAGAGCATATGATAGAATACAAAGTTTTGATCATTTTTTAAAGCGTTTATATTTTGGTATCTTACGTATTTCAAGAAGGATGCCAGCTGATTAACAAATGCATCTGAATACTGGTTCTCCAGTTAGAGAAGCCAGCAATACAACATGAGCGATTCCTTTTTACATGCTTTAGTTTCAGGCAGGAGTAAAGTCATATCCCTTTTATTTCAAAACATAAACCATATGAAATTGTCCAATAAAATTAATGTTTGCTGCTGTTTATTCTCTGTTCCTTGGTGAATTATTAAAGTTAAGCAGTGCAATTCTCTCATCAGTTATAAATGGCCCCAGAAGGCTGATTTGCATCCATCCAGGACCACTTATTTCTGATAAATATCCTTATTAATGATCTAATAAAGTGTCTTATTTTGTTACGGTCATTTGAAATGATTCAAATGATGTTTAAAAATTCAACGCTCCAGCCCAACAGCCTGGTGGTGAAGCTGCTGAGTTGACACCAATTTAAAGAGATTTTTCAGTTTTACTCAGTACTTATCAGTGAGATCATGGACGAATTAAAAAAAAAATTTTTTTTTTTTTAATTTTGGTCTCAATGTTGTCAAAGGCAGTATTTTACAAAGGTTTGGTCAATTTGACCTGATTACAATGATAACTGCAGGTAGCAAAGGCCAGGGGTAGGAGGTTCTGGTAGACGAATTACCGGGCATCAACCACACACATCCTAAACTGCAGGCATGGGCTGGGAGAAGACCCGCACTCACAAACATGCCCAGCGTCACTCCTCCTAACTTCCTGAACAGTGTTGCAGACTAAGCTCTCACGGAGATGGCCATTCACAAAAGCAAGGGCTAAACTGTTTCGGCCTCTGCGACTTGGGCAGGAAGACAAGTGCAGCCCTCCTGAGGCCACTGCGTGTAGGTGGGAATGAGCTGATGACTGAGCTGTGCACACACAGACACACCTCGCACCCCTGCCGAGGAGCCAAGGGCCCAGAGGCTTCAATGAACAGAAGCAATGCACTGCTGAGGTAACGGGTGAAACTGCACCAATTCTGCAAAAAATAGCTCTTACTTTTCCCAGGGCCCAGAATATGTGATTTCTGAATCTTTCCTCTGTTCTTATCTCATTAAACCTCACCCTTCTTGGAAAATAATGCTCATTAAATATCTACGGAAACTTAAAGAGGAGTCACATATTGCGGTCTCCCCAAACTGGAGAATTCCTATTCATATGCATGGGTGCTCCTCGTTTATCATGGTGACTAATGAGCAACTGATGCTCTAAAGTGGAAAGACAAGGCAGGTGCCCTCTGCAAGCTCACATCTAGTTCAAGGTCTGACAGTCTTAGGTGTGTGGAGGACACACTGGGTTATGGAAGGGTGCGGGGAGGGGACACAAAGACACTCATGGAACCGATATTATAGTTGGAATCAGGAAACACACAGATTTAAGAAAGACCAAGGCCGAGAGGAGCCTGATGAGCCACTGAGAAGTCCATGCGCTCCGGTGGGTGGGGCAGCACGAGAGCAGGGAGAACTCCAAGGAAACCATCAGGAAGAGAGTAACTGGGAAGGAATTCTACCGTTAGTTCAAATGGGAAAGTTGCAGTTGGAGAAGGGGGCGGGGCCTGGAGTTTTTCTGTTTCTTTCGGATCACTCTGGATGGTGGCGTAAAAACATTTCTGAAGAAAAGCTGAAGGGCTGGATGGTGCTTATGCTCTGAGCAAAACAGGAGTGGCTGATGCCCCTCAAGTTTTCTTGGTGTGTATAAGTAGAAACAACAGCTGAAAGGGTGAATGATTGTTCATTCAGGCATATCTGCTGGTTATTTAGTATGACGAAATTTAAACAGAAGGCTGAAAATTAACCTTAGGTTTTAACAGCCCCCTTACCCATTCAGATTCCCTTTTGAACTTACAGGATTATTTGTGAACTTTCTGTAACAATTTCAAGGAATTAGGATAACTTTTAAGTGTGTCTGGTTTTCCGATCCAAGTTTGACCAAGAAAGAAACTCCTAGGCCACATGGGGTTTCAGCAGTTCTGAGAGGTAAACATGCCCCTGACATCAAGGCTGATGGGGTAACACTGGCAGGTCTGCTTCACCCTCTTCTGCTTCTGTTCCAGAACGTGGCATCCTCTGGTCCTAAAAAGAATGGTGCTGGTAGGACTCTTCATTACTCAAAGAGGCAGTCTGCCCTGGATTGAATATGTATTAATTTGGCTCAGGGGAAAATTAATCACCACAGTAGGGGAAGAGTCTGTGAGTACAAAGTGTGATCCTCGAAAGGAATCTGCAACCCTTTCTTCAAGCTGTCCCTTCCCACTAAATTCTCTCTTAGCTCCCAACCAGGTGGGACCTTTTCAGGAGAGGAAGGAAGAGGGCTCTGATGGATGTGATGGAGAAATCTACAAGTTTTCATCTTATGTAAGACATTTAGTATCTAGGAGACCCTAATTTCCTTTGACAGAAAGCAAAACTGAAGCAGCCTGGCTGGTAGGGTTCATTCCTCAGAAACCACGTGATCTCATTTCTGATAGTGAAATCCATACCATTCACATTCCACTGACAGTGACTTCTGAAGGCTATTCATGTGCCTGGTGTGGAACCAGTGCTGAGATACAAAATGACGACTCCCCATCCTCAGAGGGGTCACAGGCCAGTAGGGTGACAGGGAAGTCAGCAGGTGGGCCCTGCACAGAGCAGCTGGTGCCATGGAAGTGGTAAGGAGGGGTGCTCTGTGCTGCCTGGAGGCAAGGAGGGCCACCAGAACAAACACTAAGTGCAGGGCCTACTCAGATCAGGGTCTTAGCTCGAAGGTGGGGCCGGGGGCATGGGCAGGAATGCAGTGGGAAGAGAAGCAGGCACCATCCTGGGAGGGGCTGAATAGCTTACGTTTGGGATTTCGATCTGTGTTTTAGACATTATGATGAGGAGCCCCTACAATATTTTCAGCATAGAAGAGACAAAATCAGACTTGCGTTTTAAAAAATTTGTCTCTAGGATACCTGTGATGAAAGAAATTTTCACATACTGAGGTATGGGGAAGTCATTCTGGCTTATACATCACTTAACCCCATTTTATGCTAAGACAGTCTGCTTGTGGCCTATCAAACATACATTGCACTTCTGATTTAATTATTAAAGAAAAGGATGCAGTGACCAGAAGTAAAGAATGTCCATGTTAAAAATAATGATTAAATGCCTCCGTCCCTGGGATGTCAATGCTGGTACTCCTTCGATGATAAGGTTCCCTTCCTAGGTGCCACGGCCATACTGACTCGCTTTTCTGTATGCTTGCTAACTTGTTGTTTTGAAACCTTGAAGGAACATAACCTTGACTTGTTTGATGTTCTTTATTCTGACAAGATATAAAACTGCTGAAAGCCAGGCTGCTCCAGAGCATCTCAGAGTGAGCTGAGAGGCTGTCTCTGGGGCTGTCATCTTCTTTCCTATTCCTATTACAGATTCTCTATTGATCATTTCCATGGACACCTGTAAGGTTCAGGGAAGTAACCAAAGGAACAAACCTGCTCTGACTGTGTTTGCACGTACGCCTTGCACACGGCACATGGGCTGTGCCAGGACCTGGGGATCTCCAGGTCTGTCCAAAGAGGGGCAGCAGACCCCAGATCCAGCAGATTGCTGCCAGTGTTTCCGAAAGGGGCACACCTGCAGGGCCAGGAAGGCCAGTTAGGAAGCTCCTGCAGGGATCCAGGCCAGGAAGGAAAAGGCCGGAACTACTGCAGAGGAGGGGGCAGGATTAAGAAATGTCAATGAGGGACCGTAAGACTGAGACTAGCTGGTGGTGGAGGCCGTTGGGAAGAGGAGTCAAGGATGACTCCCAGATCTCTGTACAACTACTTGAATGTTCCCATTCCCTGGAGTAGGACTATAGGAGGAGGGCCACGCTGGGCAACCTTATGAGTTTAGTTGGGGTGGAGGAAACCAGAGGTCTCTGAGGACACACACCAGGCACTGGGGAACCTGGGGTCTTCCGGGGTAAGGATGAGATCTCCCGAGAGACGGTGTGGAGTCAGAGGGCAGGAGGACCAGGATGTACCCTGGGGATAGGAGAAAACTGCCAGACGGCCCAAGGAGCTCGCCAAGGGGGAAGGAAGAACTAGGCGCCCGCGGTCCAGTCTGGGAAGGCAAGGCGGAGGGAGATGGGGCGGGGGGTGCGTGGTCCGTAGAGTCCAGCGGCCGGCGGCATTTCACGCTGCAAGACACAAATACTCAGCCCTAAAAAGAGATAAGAAGATGGCTGAGCAGGAGCTACAGCCAGTCTCAAAGTCGTGTGAGATACACTTCAAAATGCTGTGCGTTGCATCTCAGCTAGATTCTGAATTTCCCGGCCCCAAGCATTTCATCAAAAGAAAAAGAAGTCCCAAGGAGTGCCTTATCTGAGTAGTCTTTACAATCAACAGGCAGCCCAAGGTCAAGATGAGGAAGAATGTGAACAATACAGCACTTTGAGGCCGCTAGGGGCGTGAGGAGGGGGCTGGGGGAAGGAAATGGGCCGGACAATGCACAGATGTCCGCGGTTTCGCTGCCAGAAGTATCAGACAAACAGGAAGACCTTAAACTTCTCGGGAACTCTCGGCTAAGCCTGTTGAGCAGAAGAGTTGAGCACATGACGGGAACACGAAAGCAGAAGGTTGTGATTAAGGCTGCACAACGACCCTGCAAACAGCCCGGGCTGCCGAGAAACTCCGCGGCTTGCCCTGCGCAGCCTCTGCGCCCTCTCCTGGCTGGTCAGTGGGGCTTTGTGCACGTGGCTTGTGGGGCCACGTGAGCCTCATCCACTCAGGAGACCCAAACAAAGCTAGGACACCCGATTTTAAAACATCCTGCTGACACCTAACAGAGAATTTACGCGGATGAAGCTTCGAAGTGGCAACCGAAGAAAAACCCTCTGGCCTAATTATCCAAAAGGCATGCTCTGTTCCAATAACCAAATCACAACGGAGGTAGAGGAGGTGTTGGACATCCTGTGCCTTTCAAAAGTTAGGCATTTCATAAAATGTTTTCTCCCTGTAAACAGATAGATATTTTCTCCCTGTTGAGCAGTTTAAAAATATTTTAAACTATGCAAACAAGGAATATTTCTTGAAATAATTAAACTTTCGGAACATCACCTGGATGGTACCCCTTAACTATTAAACACAAACGCTCTGCTGTATCTATAACAGGGGTTCTCAGCCTCAGCACTGTGACATCCGGGGCCGGAAAATTCTTGGTCCTGTAAGTTGGAAGATGTTCAGCAGTGTCCCTAGTCTCTTCCCTCCCACTATATGCCGGAAGCACTCTCCTAACTGTGACAATAAAAAGTCTTCAGATACTGCCATATGCCCCTTAAAGACAATTCTGCCCTAAAAGGTACCCACCTGTGGTTGAGGCGCAGGATCTAGACTGAGAGGAGACTCAAGTCCTGGCAACGGCATATTCTAGCAGAATAAAGTTGGGTACGTCACTAACCCCTCCATGCCTCAGTTTCCCCAGCTATAAAACAGGGCTAATGCTACCTACTTCGTAAAGTTGATATGAAGATTAAATACGAAAATACATGTAAAATACTTGGCATAGAGCCTGACACAGTAAGTATTTAGTAAATGGCAGCAAAGATATTGTTAAAAAAGAGAGTTTTAGTCCCATGACCTTGGAAGACAGAATCCAGCAGGCCATTTCTTTGGCCATCGGGTAAGAACAAACTGCCCACATAAGCTCATGTCTCAGCGGTCTGTACAAGGGCACTTGCAGGCAGAATGTTAGAAACACAACGACTATGATACCAGCCTTGATGGAGATCAAGTCGCTTTAATCCCTGTGGGGATGAGAGAGGGGCAGGAATAAAGGGAAGAGAAAAGAAATGAAAAAAGAGCTATAGACCAAAGAGCAACATCCTGGCACAAGGGGGAAAGGTGAAAATCCACGCCTCTGAAAAACGACTTGGGCCACCAATCAGATAAACATGCCGAATCTGGGGAGAGGGTCCCATGGGAAGAGGTGGTGAGCGTCTCAACAGTGACAGCTGGCCACTGGAAGGGGAAGAGGACAGTCGTTAGGGGAAGCAGGAAGGAGGAAAAGTAATGCGGGCAAAAGTGGGGGAGGTGAGCATGGAGAACTGTCTCTCTGGCCAAGCCCTGTCTTCTAGCCTGTTTCTGTTAACACAGCTGGGCTGGCAGAGGAAGGTGGTCCAGCCCCCAGGGCTGCCCAGAGGCCACTGCCTTTGAGGAGAGCGAATAGGAACCTTAGGCCAGGACCTCTCCCACCATCTGTTCCCTGGGCCCTTGGCTGGGGGTGGGGATGGGGGTGGGGGGGACACGGGACTGATGGGATTTGACACTGCTTGGTGGGCAACCCTGCCACACCAAGCCCCAGTCCCGGGCACACCTGCACCACCTCTCCACACCCAGGGAGCAGAAGAGCCGCCTCTCCCGCCCAACCCCATGTTGTTTCTGCTTCCAACATAGACTGGCCTTGGATGGAATCATCCAACGCAAACACTGTGAGTCAATCAGCATCCAAGCAGTCTTAGGCTAGGAGATAGTCAGTGACTTTATCCAGCAGCTGAAATCTGAAAGAAGCTGTTTAAAACAGGCATCTGACTCACAAAGAATGCAACACTAAATTGGATCTATCTCCTTTTAGCCATTCAAAACTACAACCAAGTCTTTGTGAGACAAAGCCTGGAAATATTTAGTGAAACACCCTCTTCACTGTCTTTTTCTGACCCATGATTACTGGTATCTTGAGAATATGCAGTTGCCTATTATTACGTCATTCAAATGCACTGTATTTTCCTTTGTTCATTATAGTAAAATAAATAACCCAGAATAGTAGTAGCCTGTGCCCTGCGTTTAGGGCTGCACGCATTAACATGTGACCATGCGCCCACACATCTATAATTTTCCGAGTCCAAGTCTTGTCCACACAAAAACCCCGTGGAGGCGAGTAATTTTTCACCCCGATACACTGTTATGTTGTTGTCAACTGAATGCACGCTGAGAACCACGAGGAAACTGAGACAAGCCTCCATTCTTTCCTGAAGGAAGGCCACGCAGCGGCCTGCATTTGACCCCAACATCAAACCAAAGATATCACATGGCATTGACATTCCGGGCCAAGTTTTCCAAGATCTAAACTTCCACAGCACAGCTTAAAAAGTTAAGTATCGGACACAAATGAGGCACCCAACAGGTAGTAGAGGTGAGAAACTGGAAAAACTGAGCCTCAAACAGAGAACTGACTTAAAATCTCCTAAACCACTTTGGGACACTTCAGAAAGTTAAATCTGAACCCCCTCTGTCAGAATTAATTTGCGAAACGTTTAGTCCTGCTTGAAGGAGAACTGGGCCTCCCCAGCCAACACTTGGTCACTATTTCCAGGGTTTGTTCCTGTCAGTGTTTCGTCTGAGTAACTGAGTGTTCCTCTCCCACCGGGGCAGGGAGGACGAGCACGGGGCCAAACACCTTGGAGACAGAAAAACAAACGAAGTCAGTTACTATGTTTTTAATGCAGTTCTGCCTGGAAATCAGGATGTGAGACTCTGAAGATCCAGCTTCGGGGAAGTTCTCCATGCTGAGGAGGTTTTCCAAAAGTTCAAATGAGAAGTCCCAGAGAGCTCAGACCGGAGGAGGCTGAAAAATGGCAACATGACTTTCCAAGTGCCTCCCCGGAGGCACAGTCCATCCCTGGCACTGGGGACAAGTTTTAATTCAAAAGGATCAAAATTTGGCTCAGCTTCCTGTCCTGTGATTCTACCTGACCCTTCTGCATTTGCAGATTTTACACACAAAGTCCACTGCTTAAAAATGGGTAAAGACGGCCAGGGTCACCGTACTTCCTGTCGAGCCAAGGAATGAAGAGTTTTAGATTTTACTTCATTTCCATGGAAAGGAAGGAAAAAGATCATTATGAAATGTTTGGATTTCATTATTACAATAGTCTTTCATCTTAATCAAAAGAGAAACTGGCCAATGTCATTCAACAGGAAGAATCAGCTGTACCCTTCCACCTAACCATCCCCCCAGCTTTATTTACTCAGATCAACCATGTTCACCGACTGCCTGGATGACAACGTGAAGTGTCACCAAGACTGCCGTTCTGAGTCCAGAAGAGGAGGGCAAGTGAGGGAATGGGAGCTGCGCAGACGGAGAGCAACAACCAGTATTCACCCATCTCCACTTGCCATTTCTCCTATTTCTCAGTTCTGATAACCCTCCTTCTTTATTTTCTCAGCTGCCAGGATATTTCATTGATTTACAGTTGATCTCTGAAGCACCACCATCTGTCTCAAATTGGATCTCTCTTGAGGGTAACTGTGCTCCCAGGAACAGAAAATCCTGACATGCTTAAACCAATGCATTTCATGTGGGCATTCTGCCACAGAACTGTATCTGCTGTGGACTTGTGAGTTAAAAGGCACCGTACGAAATAATAACCACGGTCCAAACTCAACCCTGTTTGCACGCTCCCCACTTCATGCTCTCATTCCTCTACTACATTCTCCTCAACTCATTGCCATGTTTGTGCATCTGGTGCAGAATGAGTTCATGCAGCAGAACTCACAGCACAGGTGCCACTGACGGGCTTCCTAAAGTGGCAGGCACCGTGCTGATCGTGCACCACGCACATACCTGCTGCTCAACTTCCTCTCATGCAGCTTTCAGGAAGGTGCTGGTATCTTGTTTCATGGGTGGGGAAACCGAGGAATGGGTCATTTAATTAAGTTAATAAATACAAAGCATTCCCTCCAATATCTAAGATACAGTGTCCACATTCAAAAGATGCTAATAAATACTGATAATCAAGATACTTCTATTTTAACTAGGCTAATGCTAACAAATTTTGAAAAATTCTGCTTTAAGAAAATCATTTTTTTTTGCATTCTTTTTTATTGAAGTATAGTCAATTTACAATGTTGTGTCAATTTCTGGTGTACAGCATAACGTTAGAAACTCATTTTTCAACTGGATACAAACAGATGTTAATTGGCAGAGCCCTGTCAAAGGCAAGCATCTTCATACTTCAAAATTAAAAGTTTATCCATACCAACACCTGGAATCCTACAGCAGGTATATCTTCATGAGAACTGAAAATTAGTTTTACCAGTCACCCCATTTTACTGTCACAGCGTTCCTGTGAAAGGCTCAGAAGAACTGATAAAGTATAGTACTTCTCCCTGAAGCATGAAGCCACAGGCTGTCTCTGAAAAGTGTTTTGCAGTCTGCAGGCAACAGGGCTCAGTGCAGGATGGAGCCAGACCACGCAGCAGGGCTGGCATGGGGCTGGATGATAAAGTGCTCACAGCTTTAAAAACAGAAAGTATTACACAAGGAGACAGATGAAGGGATTTGTGAAACAAATCACTAAATTTTCACAACACTGTAAGAGTCTCAAGAAGGGAAATCATCTGACAGACTGAATCATGAATTTCTGCAATGTAAGAATTTATAAACGCACCAGGGGTATGAATCATAGCCACAATTTTTTTTTTTTAAATTTAACATCCTTGCAAAAATTGGCCTTGTGAATGTAGCAACACTTCAAAAGTACTTGTCTTTTTGTTTTAGGTACTGACTCACTGAACAATATGTAAAAGTAATTTATAAAATCTACCTGAAGATTTTAAATTTCTGGAAACTAGAAGAACAAGGTAAAAAAATAAACTAGTTCCAACCCCAGTAGATTGTTTGAATGCTATTCTATCTACTCCTGAAGTATTACCAAAAAGGGAGATTATCATGTTACTCTTTCTGATGATACCAAGTTAAGCCATAAGATCCATCAGACACTTTATTTTTTAGTATAATTATTCAAGGACACTCCAATTCATAGCTAAACACCCTCAGTAGGACTTTTCTAAAACTACAGATAGTTTTGTCGTGAAATTTAAAATGAGCTTCTCTGGAATGCCAAATGATTGTTTAAAATTATGAAAAAATTCTAAGATATCTAATAATCAGTCTACCCTTGAACAACAGGGGGGTTAGGAGGTCCGACCCTCTGCATAGTCAGAAAATCCAAGTGTAACTGATAGTCAGCCCTTCATATCTGCAGTTCCTCTGTATCCAGGAGTCGACCTACTCCCCAGTGTCTGGGACTGGAAAAGTATCCTCATATAAGTAGGCCAGCACAGTTCAAACGGCTGGGTTGTTCAGGGGCTCCACTGTACATCTTTAGGATTTAGAAACAGCAAATTAACACTTTTGGTTTAACATATGCACGTGCCCTTAGTCTACTGTTTTGTCACACTCCTCCTTGTAGAAGGCCATAACCACTAAGTGCACACAAAACCAAGATGAACCATAGACATTCATCCTGAGACGTATGCCTACTCGGGGAGTGAGGGTGGAGAGCTCCCCTCTGACGTGGTGTCTCCATTAATTTCTCTCCCAATAAGGGCCCATCCTTTAGTGAGATCATCTTCCCAGAGTTCTCCAGCAACTGATAAGCTGCTCTAAGTCAGGGGTCCCTCCCAGAAGCTCCATGCTCCATGGCTGTTGCCTCTGTACCTCCTGGGTCAGGCTGTTGGACCCCAGAGTGGCCACAACACTCTGATCACACACCCTCACCCTTGGTCACCAACAGCACCTGCACCCATCTGAGAATTCTACATGCAGAGATAAAGGTGCTACTGCAAGTTTACTCCCAGATGACTGGGGTTGTTTCTGAGTAGTTCTTGGGTGGTAGGAATAACTCCCTGAGCCCTGCACTGCCAATAGTGTCCCCCAAATCACAAGCCTCCTCATTTCACAATCAGCAATGGGTAAGGATCTGGGTAAGCAATGGGGACTCTTTCCTTGGCACAGACTATTGGGTCTCTACCCAACATCCATTCTCCTCTGGCTGGGGCTGGAGTGAGGAGAATAAGGCACTTGCCCTGAGCACAAAATTTAAGGGGATGCCAAACATGGATTAATCATGATAAATATTTTAATAAGCAATAATATAAAAATTTTAAATTAAAAATCCACTGTGAAAAAAATATCAAAATTTTAAATAGACTGAAGCAGATTTACCAAATTTTTCTTTTTCCTCAGACTCCAATATGGCACTGTAACATCCCATTAAAACATCATTTATCTTGACTACTGAGTATTTTGGTACTCCCTTATGTTTTACACCAAAGGGGAATGTTTTGTTTGTCTCACTTCATTCCTGGCCCTGAAATAAACTCTATCTTGGGGTTGGGGGTCGGGGGAGATGGTAGATGTGCCCGGCTTAAAAAAGTTCACATTTCCCAGCCTCCTTTGCAGATGGGGTGGCCAACGAGATTTAAGTGGATGAAATGGGTAAGGGTTTCTGGAAGAGCTTCTTTAAAAAAAAAGGACCTGGATCTCTCACCAAAACAAAAACTATGCGAAGTGATGAGTATGTTAATTAACTCAGTGGTGAGAATCCTTTCAAAGTGTAAATGTATATGAAATCATCACACCATAACCTTAAATATATTACAATTTTATTTGTTAATTATACCTCGATAAAGCTAAAAAAGAAAACAAAACTGAAAAAAACCAAGGACCTGACTCAGCTTTGATGCTGGCTCCTCTCTGGTTGGGGAATATGATCATAAAGGCTCCAGTGGGGACTTAAAGAATGAAAATTCCTGTGCTAGTGACAGGGAGCAAAAAGACAGAAGGAGCCTGGGTCCCAGACGACATCATGAAGCTAACATCTGATCTGCCTACGTCAGGATTCTTTATTACCTGAAAACATCAAAAATCTTAGTTTGCTTAAAGCGCTGCCAGTGGGTCTCAGTTAACTGACAAAGGCAGTTCTCAACCAACAGACAATTGACCCTTGAACAACATAGGGGTTATTCGACCTAAAACTTATCCACAGTTCCTCCACATTTGCAGATTCAACCCACCACGGACTTTGTAGTACTGTAATATTTACTAGAGAAAAATATCCGCCAGTAAGTGGACCTGCGCAGTTCAAACTCATGCTGTTGAAGGGTCAACGGTACTAGGAATACTTAAAAAAAAAAAAAAAAAAAGAGAGAGAGAGAGAGACAAAACAAAATGAGAAAAACCATTTAAATGGGTTGTTCTGGAAAGGTACCACCAATATCTCGGAAAACTCTGTTTCCATCTTATTAACCAAAACACCAATGCTCCCATCCAAACGTTTCTAGCGTCAGTTTACTATTATGAGGTCCATTTCATAGGCTTTCCAGGTAATTACAGAGGCAAAAATCAGGGAAAGACGTGGATGAGAAGCACCTTCCCTGCTGTGTGCTGACAAGCCGACACGCTGAGGCCAGCCAGTGGTGCCAAACGACCCCGTTCCGTGTAGACCTGGTGCCGCGTAGCCAGGGCAGCACATCGGCTGACTTCAGAGGCTCGCCTGTTCTCTCCCTCACCGCGTCCACTTCCACCCTGGCCAGCAGGGGCCAGCGGACTGAACTCTGGCGCTTCCTCGGGGCGTTCGGGACTCACCGCTCAACTGCAGGAAAAATTAACTCAGGTCTACCTCAGTGCAGTCATCCTTTCAAAAACCAAGACTGGAGAAGACATCTTTCACATTCCTGGTTTTGCTCCCCCACAAAGGAGTAACACCTCTATATGAAGATATATTGGGGAGTACTGACCATGAAACCATGTAACTATTGAATATTTTTAAACAAATGAAGCATTGTTCCATTAGGTACAACGGTAATTCAAACCATATGAACAAAGTGTTACCCCGTGACATTCCTTAAAATACGTATGACAACTATACATGAGAATAAATCGGAATGAACAATGCAAGTATTCGTCAGTAAATGTGAGAGTCGGGTGGGAGGTGTGGGACACCCTGGGAAAGGTAAGTAAAAGCGTAACTTTTCAATCTCCTTGAACAAAGGAAATAGGGGGAAAAAGCCCTCTCTGGCTGGAAAGATGTCAGTGCTTAAACTAAAGGCTCATATTCCAAGGTCAGAGCCCCCTTTTCAGCAGAAGAAAAGAAAAGAAAGCGTCGTTTACATTTCTGCCTGCTTGTATGGGCTGTTAAGTAATAAACCATGTGCCAAAACCCTAATCTGCAGGATCAGCTCTGAAAAGAGGAAAAGGGCCCTGCCAAGCATTTATCAACACCTTAAATTGTTTCTTTTCATTCTCAGAACTAAAGCTGTTTTATTAAATTTTTTAAGCCCAAGGTCCACCATTCCCTTCCAAACCTGCAGGCACGGCCTCAGATTGTAAGCCACGGCTCTAAGAAAGAAAGGGAGAAAAACAATGCCAGAGAAGCTATTAGAACAAGAGAAGAGTGGGGGCCCCGAGCCGTCCCAGCCCTGCCGGGGTGCAGACACCAGTGCTCCCACTGTGAGTCTGCGCAGGGCTGCTCCTCACACAGCCTTTCTGGGCAGCACCCCAGACGGACATCCTCGGAGGGAGAAGCTGGGCAGCTGCGGCCAAACCATCACGGGATGGTGGAGGGAGAGGTGGGACAGGAGGACAATGACACTGGTCGCCAAAAGGTACAAGTGGGGGAGCTCTCTGGAAACAGAGCCCTGAAATCATATTACCCTAGAGTTCCTTTTAGAGGGAAAGCAGAGGGGCTCTCGGCGTCCAAAGAACAGGCAAGGGCAGCTTCCCGGGCCTGGACCCCACCATGTACACAGGGCCACAGGGAGGAGCAGGAAGTCAGTGGATCCTGAGAATCACGTTGGAGCACTGGACTAGGAGTCCAGGAATCTGCTCCTCTTCCAGCACTGTCCCCAACCAGCTGTGTGTCCCTGGGCGGGTCCTTTGCTCTGCCAGGACCCCTGCGGCTCCCTGACAAGTGAGGCAGTTAGAGAAGGAGTTGGTAGGACTCAGCTGCAACGCCTGTGACTCAGTGATTCCCTGTCCACACGCCTCACCCGTCCCCGGCGCTGACTCACACATATCGTGACTGGGGTTTCTCTCCCCAGCCGTCCTTCAGATTCAAGGCAAAACAGGAACACAAAGGCAGAACTCCAGACGGGGATCCATCTTCCCTACTTTTCGTGTTACTGAAGCAGCTGCAGAACCTGGGGGGCCTAAGCTTTGGCCCCCAGGGCCTCCTCTGCCCAACCAGGCCTTCGCCATGCCCCCCTCTGCTCCAGCAAAACTCACTGGTCCTGCCAACTTATGACAGGGGAGGCCGAGGTTGGGACAAGGCCCAGGGGGTTCACGTAGGGAAACACTGCCAAAATCACACAGCCACCTTAATGTAAGCTTTTCAAACTTTAGAATATTATTTTTCGCTCTGTACTGTAAGTCCATGGCGAAAACTGAGAAGCTCTCATGGCATTTTGTTTCAAATTGAACAAGTGTGCTGGAATGTAGGAAGAAAAACCATCAACTTCGTTGGAGTAAAAAGAAAAAAAAAGGCCATTTTCTAGTGTCCCAGGACTGCTTCCCATTACATTTTAATTATTTGTATTCCACGGAAGGAAATGAGGCTTCGTCTGAGCCCTGGGACATACTACAGGGTCAGACGTAAAGGAGTGGGGCTCCAGAGAAGGTGGTTTTGCCAAGGACTCGTCAAGACGGCTCTGAAAGGGAACGTGACCCCACGTGCAAGCGGTTGGTCCTTCCACTCAACTCTTACTGTGAGCACATCACTGAGGTGGGGGACAGAGAGAAAGACGATCCCCTCTGTGCAGAGACCCCCTTCACGTCCAGTCCCATCACCCCAATGCTCCCTAAAGTGGCCAGAGGGAGGGGGGAGGGATGGAGAAGCATCCTTCCCCAGCAGAGCTGCCCAGAGCCAGAGGAGTGTGCAGGGACCAGGAGGGAAAATCCACGCACAGAGCTCCTCTCTGGCAGCCCAACCCCACCTGCTCAGCTGAGGCTTTCCCGGGTCTGGAGCCCCATCACAGGAAGTGGGAAGGCCTACCCTGTGCTCCCCGGCCAAGCCCAGCTGGGGGTGTCCGTGGATAACCACAGACACATCCTGACTGCTGCCCACAGCAGTACTTAGATTCTCATCAAAGTTTTAAAATTATCAAATTGACTTTCATCTCCCAGCTTTAACTTAGGCTATTGTTTTGCTCTGAAAATTATGGTAAAATCTGCTCCATCATTTTAGAGAGCCTCAGTTATACATCAGCCAGCACAAGCTGCATTTTACAGAATTAGTCATTCCATCGCCAGTAATCAGAGTCTGCCAAACCATACGCATTTTTACCAGCAAAATTATCATACACAACACTCATCATCTTGTTGTTATGTTAAAGTGTCACCACCACCACCAGGCAGGGAAAACATCTCAGTATGATGAGAAACAGCTGTCAAAACACTTGCCATGATTTTTTTTTAGCTTTGGCCAAATACAAGATGTTAAAAACAGAGTGGGGGTAACCCCCCTGTCTGTGTGCCTTCCTCAGAGCCCTGAAGATCACAGTAGACTTGAACCTTCTGCCCCTCACCGGCATCCCCTGAGGGCTTGGCAGAACTGCAGAATCTCAGATGCCTGCCGGACCTGAAGCAGAGTCTGCACTTAACATTCACAGGCACTGAAAGTTTAAGAAGCACTGCTCCAAGACCTTTCTCCCACACCCCTCCAACCCCCACCTCGTGCATATCCTCTGGCCTCAGATCTGACATCAGCCCCCACTCCCTGGAGGCCACTGACGCTTTCTCCAAGGGGCCCCGCTGCCGTGGCAACCCCACGCTGGTTGGAATCCACCCACCTGGCCACACCCTGGCCCCCAACGGCCTCCTCCATTGACCTGTCTGGGATAGTTAGAAATGTGCAAGGCATTTTGCCCCTCAAAAATATTTATTCATGAGGAAAAAGATCTATTTTTAGGTGTCAACTGCCAGCCCATCCTGGCTCACCGGGTCCCTCTCCTCCCACTTGCCCAATTAGAAAGATCATATTGTTTCCTGGCATACAACTCCAAGGGCACTGAACACAGGCAGGGGACCCGAAGAGGGCTCCAAGAACAGCTCTCAGTGAATGGAAACAAGATGATTTCTGCTCAAAGCCATTTCCTCAGCACCCACCCTTTCCTCCCACCACGGACCCCATGCTGAAGGGACGCCAAGGCCATGTGGAAGTAACAGAACACCAACATTTGCAAGACATATTTTTTTTTTTATCCTCAAAATACAGCAGGAGGAAGGGGAAGCCAGTTGGTTAACTCTCCTTTTCTCCCACCCAAGTTGAAAGCTTAATAGTCTAATCCCAATTTCCCAGATGACAGAGAGATGAAGCCAAGCTCTTCCTGTACGGAGGAGTGTGCAGAAATAAGCAAGGAGGATGTAAGAGTCCAAAGCTTCTGACCTAGCTATGTTCTCAGATTCTGACTTTTGGGTGGGATCCTGGAAATGACCACGAACACGATTTATCTTATCATCTTGCTGTACTACAGGGATGGCAAGTATGGCAGGCCGTTTCCCTTTGCTTTGCTCACAGTGGATAGTACTAATTTATCACAGTGCTTTTCCTCACTAAGCCTAGATAATTGCCTTAGAATTCTTTTCAACAGAGCCCCTCATCGTGCATAATCTCAGACCCCCACCCTTGAACTTCTCAATCAGGATGCGCATTTGAACAGGACCCCAGGTGATTCAAATGCTCGCTGACATCTGAGAAATGCTGGTGCAAGCTGGACCTGATGTAGATCCACAAAGTGAGGTGTACTTGCTACTCTTAGTCTGTTTTCTTGGGGCTTCCAACCTCTAGATCCCCATTTCTATTCCAACTTCTCCAAAAGTTTCAAAAACTGAAGGCTTATATACAACAGGTGATCCATTAAACTTTTCAAAAATTAATGGCAAACATTCAAAGACTGGAAGACAATGTGAAAACTCAAGATTTCTGGCTTTTCTTTTAGGGAAAAAAAATCAGTATACCTAGCAATACTGGACTTACATGTCTACATGACAACAGATGACTGGAGTTAAGTCGTAGCTGTTCTCTTTGAGGCAGGGCATGGATTCTCCAATTTGCCCCAATCTCCACTACTCCATAGTGTCTTACAGTACAGCTTACAGTAAAGCGGTACAGCAGCCTGTTTTACTCCGGCATGTGTGACTGCCTACCATGCAGTCTATGGTAGTCTGCCATCATGAAGACTATGTCTCCAAACTCAGCAAGAACTGTTGCCCGTGATACCCACCTTTGTATTCAACTCTCTGCACTAATTCTGAAGGTAAGCAACCGCACCTGTAACAGCACAGGTTCCCTCTCCCCCTATGATCCCTGCACTGGGGTGAGAAGCACCTGCAGTGTGAGCTGCCTCTTCACCTAGTTCCCATTCTGCTTCAGGTCCACAGGGTGCTGAGGTCTGCAACCACCCACTGTAAATCCTCTGCACTGTCTGGTGCCGAGCACCGAGCCCTCACCAGGACACACAATCCTGTCTTCAAGCTAGTTCACATGCGAGCTCTGCCACTCAACAGCAGAGTGAGGGGCAAGCCACTAACACCTCCTTCCTCTTCCCGCCAGCTTATTTCCTCATCTGTGAACCAAGGAGAAGCACTTAACTCAGTATTCCACTGAATTACCGCGGGAAACAAGATTGCTTGCAAAGTGCTTAGCGCAGTGCCTCGCCTACGTATGTCCTCAATAAAAGTGGTTATTTGTATCATTATACACAGTTGGTGCTGGACAAAGATTTGTTAACTGTCCTATCACCCTTGACCACCCCATCCCGCAGAGAGATTATGGCTTCCACACCCTCTGCACTGTCACCTAGTGGAGGAGTGAAGTGTTGCAGCCCCGGGGGGCTCATGTTCAGACAGGTGGCCGACACCAGCAACTGATGATGTGGGCCTGTGGGATGGACGGAGGCCGACCTAAACCCACGCAGCCATGCCTGGCATTTTCCTTTCTCCCCTTTCTCAGCTTCCACACAAACCAGCTACACGTTTTGCTTTTTTTTTTTTTTTAAAAGTTATTAGCATTTCCATATGCCTCCCTTTGAAGTTAATAAGGTATATTTAAAAATTCCATTCCAACCCACACAAAGCTCTCCCTTCTCTGATCCCACACTGCATGGTGAGCACCACACAGTCCAGCATTTAAGGCTCTTTCCATATTTAACATAGGCCGTGGGACTCTCCAGAAAAACTCAAAGGTCACCAGCACAGTGCATGGCAAATAGGAGGTGTTTTTAAAAGTACACACACCTACACATATGTCCATACACAACAGTGTCCTCCTTTTAGGAAAAACAGATTTTTTGTTTTGCATCTATTTCGCACCAGCAAAGCACTAAGCAAGTAACAAACATAACACATGCCATGCCCCTCAGTATCCATCCCCTCATTTGCTAAGAGACATGTTTCATGTTAACTGAACTATGAAATGGAACTCACCCAGTTTTCTCTGGTAATGTTTGAACCATACACTGTAAAATAAATGAAAAGGGACTGAACTGGGTCACCGTCTTGTTTCCTTAAAAAGGGACTGTCTGAGCTGCAACATTTTATCTGCCGACGCTGCAAAATTGATAGAAGAAACATGTGTCTTTTCAAAAACAATGCAATTTTCCATGTAAGTTCCCCTTTTCGGTTCTAAAATATCAGTCACTGATTTCAACAGGCCACAGACCTTGGCCTCAGCCGTCCTTTTTAGGAGCAGCGATGGCCTCCCATCCACAGCCGGAAGAATGCAGAGGGCCAGGTGGCTACTCATGGGAACTGGCTGGGAAGAGAACCACCCTGTCCATTTATAGTCTTCTGGGGATGAGGAGGACGTGGAGGTGTTTGGGGTCATGCCTGGCACCTGTGGTCCACGGCATTTATTCCAACATCCTGCTGCCGCTGCTGCCCAGTAACCTACCTTGACTCGTAAGTGGCACGTCAAAGCAGCAACAAAATTCACCGTTTTAACAGCAGCCCTTGATGACGGCCCCCCCTCCGTGGGGCAGACAGTGGTCTTTTTGAAGCAGCTCTCTGGGACTGATTTGCAACGATCGGCTTGTCTGAAGAAACCACACAGCCCTGCAAGGCAGACGCTACCTTGCTATGGGGACCCGGGAGGTTGACATCCCACCTTCCTGGCCTTTGACAACAGGGAAAACCCAATGTCTGGGATTTCCCTGTGTCTTTGGTGAAGGAACAATGCTGACCTCTAGCAATGCCAGAGGACACCATGAAAGCCTTTTTGAGTGGAGCCTGAGGTCTCCACGAGGGAAAATGGCCTGAATGTTAGCACTGAGAACAAAGGAACAGAAAATCCTGGACCTCCTACGGAGAGGAAGTGTGTCCCTGGATTAACTGCTCAAGGTACCACCAGTGGGGCCCAGCCCTACCTCCCCATCATCCATCGCCCCTTCACCCCAGACCCGCTGGCTCTCAGGACAGACTCTAAATCAGCTGCTTTGAAAGAAGTCGTCTAGCAGGCCCTCTCAGCTGGCCAGTAGCGAGGGTGGGGAGGTGACAGATTTGGGGAACTAGAGGGAGGGGGAGGGAGTGGGCGAGCATCTTCCAAGTATTTGCTGCGAGCAAAACACAGACGCTCTGACTGGAGGCCCAAGGCCTTGCGGCGCTTCCTGTGCGGTTTCTCATCCCTCCTGAACGAGCGCAGGCATTAGGTGCGTGAGCTGCTGAAGGGGGTTACAAAGCTCCCACGTCAAACACGACTGCTGCTCGTGGCCGCCGTTTCATTTACTGCCACGTGGTGAACATGCTGTGTCGCGCTCACGGCTGAGCCAGCCGCGAAGTCCCCGGAAAAGGAGGTGGAGGTCCTTACCATACACTCCTGCGGTGTCACCAGCCTGGCACCTGATAAATCAGTGACTGAAACAGATCCTGATCCTCCAGTGACCAGGGATCCAATAACACTCAAAAGCAGAGAGAAACATAAAAAATAAACTCAAAAATAAGACTGTGCTGCAAAATCCACACAAAAGAGAACTTACAGTTCAGACTCGCATCACAGAAAAATGGTAACAATTAAAGCAGACACCGAGTACCTGTGACCTTACTTAAGTGAAGGCAGTCATTGGCTTGTACATACCTAGCCTACTGAGGGCAGGAACCAGAACCACTGAGGTTAAGTTAAACTTAAAAAAAAAAAAAAAAAAAAGGAAAAAGAAAAGCAGCATACCCATCTAAAAATGTATTTCTGTAATAAACTCACAGACACAGAAAACAAAATTATGGCTACTAAAGAGGAAAGTGGCGAGGGGGATAAATTAGGAGCTTGGGATTAACAGATACACACAACTATATATAAAATAGATAAACAACAAGGTCCTTGCTGTATAGCACAGGGAACTATATTTAACATCTTGTAACAACTTACAATGGAAAAGAATCTGAAAAAGAATAGATATATATACATATATATAACTGAATCACTTTGCTGTACATCTGAAACTAACACAGCATTGCAAATCAACTATACTTCAATTTATAAAAAGGAAAAAATGTATTTCTATAGAAGTAATAGCGTTAGAATGCTTTTAATTTGAATTATGACAAGGCTCCACTTTAAGAGGGTAGCCATTTGTAATTCTAAAATCTTAAGTAACAAAATTTAATAGGTCTGTGACCTTTGGATGTTTAAAAAAAAAAAAAACTATTGTAGTTAAGCTTTTGTCCAACTACCTCCACATCCTTCGGAAATAAATCCTTCAGCATTGTGTGATGGCTCCGATTTGCCACCAGGGACCTCTCATTCCCCTAGAGCGTGCTTCCTCCAGCAGGGTTCCCAGGGAGGCTCGGGTTTCTGAATGGGAAATGCTGCTGTGGCCCCGGCAGGACAGTCAAACACACCCAGTTTCACAGAGCTGCCAAACCCCTGTGCCTCTGTGGAGTCGACCAGCAGACGGCACTTGTGAATTGCTTCCTGGGACATCCAGGAGTCGCCCTGCTGGGCTCCTCCCTGCTGCGGCTGCTCTGTGTCCTGGGAGCTTGGAGCTCCAGCCCAGCAGGGTTGCCACATGTGCCCACAGGTGACCCTCCCACCTGTCCTTCAAGGTCTAGCTCAATGCCATCTCTTCCAGGAAGCCTTCCCTTTAGGCATTTGCCTCACCTGAGCGGGGCCTGGGCTCAGCAATGGCCCAGGCCCCTCCAAAGGTACAGCACTTCCTAGTGCAGGGTGAGTTAAGAACACGACATTTCTCCCCAACTGGACAGTCCACACGTTAGTTCCGAATCCTCGTCACATCCCCACAGGGCTGCACACTCTGCACCTGCTCAGGAAGCATCTCCGGAACCTCCATAGAGCTCTGGCCGGCCTGCAGGGAGGGCAGGTGTGCCCACAGGCCTCCCTGGGACAGGTGCTGGACAGGTGCTTCCGCCGAGGCGCTCTGAGTTCTCCCACCTTTCTCACTGGCCCTCCGAGAGGGCAGAGCGCGGCCGGATGGTCGTGCCCTCAGCCCTGTCCCTGAGAGACAGCTCTCAGTCCCCAGGCCTGGCCTCCCAGGTGTAGGGGGATAAGGGGAGGTACAGCTCTTTTCCCAGGCCCACCTTGGCCCCCCCGGGCAAGTCCCCAGAGCACAGGTAGCACAGGGAGGCCATACAGGGGCTGAAAAAAGAGCCTTTCCTTGGCCAGTCAGGTCCCCTTCAGGTACACACAGAAGGGGGCCTAAAGGAGACAGGGAGATCTGCACTGTGACAACCAGCACAAAATATCACGACTATCAGGCAAGCCCACAAGCACTGTGGTATGTGCACTCAGGGCCAAGAAGGTGACTCGGGGAGGCAGCAGGAAGAGTCTGCCTTGGCCCTGGATAGTTGGAGGCACGCCTGGGCCAGGTGGGAGGGGCGGGCTGCAAGCACCCTCTTCGCTGGCTGTCCACAGCCCACTGACCTGGGAGCAGGGTCGGGGTCCGAGGGCAGCTTGGGAAAACCACTGGTCAGCCACCCGCACCAGGGTAGCGAAAACAAAGAGACGGCTGACTCGCTAACAGTCTCTGGTCCTCAGTTCTGTCCAGCCCCTTGGGTGGTTCCCTTTCGGGCAGAAAGCAGCTCCCTTACTCCAAGTCCCCAGGCTGGGGGCGCGCCACCTCCCGGACAGCTGCAGACAGGGAGCTCCATGAAGGCAGGGGCCGCATGCTTCTCCCTCGCTCAACGCCACATCCTCACACCAGCGCCTGGTGCACACAGCACGCGTCCAGTAACTACCTGTTGGCTGACTCCTCAGGAGGTAAGACAGAGCTCTTTGGTTTGGAGTCATCAGAGGTAGCACATTGCGAACACCATGCACAAAGAGCAAATCACTGTCCCCATTCCTAGATTTATACAGAGGGGCAGAGTGGTCATATAGTCTCCAAATCAAAACCCATAGACCCCTTCTCATAACTTAGCCGGGAAAACCTCGGCTGTGACTGCTGTCAATAGGACAAATGCATATCGCACCAGTCTCTCCTTTTCCATGGGTTTCCCATCCTGTGGTTTGTCACCCACGGTCAACCATGGCCTGAAAACACTACATGGAAAATTCAAGAAATAAAACAGTTCACAAGTTTTAAATCACACGCCGTTCTGAGTAGCAGGATGAAATCTTGCAACACCCCCTTGAATCGCCCCCTTGTCCAGCATGCCCCGCCCATTAGTCAGCAGTGGCCCTGGTCTTGGTTGTCAGAGTGCCCGTCCCAGTATCGAAGTGCTTGTGCTCAAGTAACCCTTATTTTACTGAGCAGTGGCCCCAGAGGCGAGAGCAGTGAAGCTGGAAACTGGGATCTGCCAAAGAGAAGCCGTAAAAGGCTTGCTTTAAGGGAAAAAGTGAAAGTTCTCGACTTAATAAGGAAAGAAAAAAAATCACATACTGAGGTTGCTAAGACTCAGTAAGAATGAATCTTCTATCCTTGAAATTGTTAAGGAGAAAGAAATTCATGCTAGTTTTGCTGTCACACCTCAAACTGCAAAACTTACAGACAGCGCGTGACAAGTGCTTAGTTAAGAAGAAAAAGGCATTAAATCTGTACCATGAGATGTTCTGAGCGAGACAGAAACTACGCTCATGTAACTTTTTGTACAACATATTGCTATAACTGCTCTATTTTATTACTAGTTATTGTTGTTAATCTCTTCCTGTGCCTAGTTTGTAAATTAAACTTTATCATGGGCATGTGTGTATAGGGAAAATCACAGGACATACAGGGTTTGGTGCCACCCAAGATTTCAGGCATCCACTGGAGGTCTTGGAACTGTGTCCCTGTGGATAAGAGGGGCTACTCATATTTGTCTGAATTTTCAAGTCACCGATCTGTGCAGATGCAGTGAGGATCCACAGCTCTGCTGACGACAGCAGTTTTAAAACGACTCGTTCCAGTAAGGTCACGCCACCTTGGTGGGGAAGTTGGGCCAAGGGCAGAAAAGTGTGCCAGTAAGTCCTGGGCCATTACACACACATACACACACAAACAGGACACAAAACCAAAAAGAGTGAACTGAAGTGCCTGTTTCGACAGGCGTTATACTGCATCTGAGTCTGCTTTTTAGTAACTTGGTCAGACTCTAAGCTTTCCTCTCTCTTTTCTTTTCTAAAAGAAAACATTTCCTAACCAAAATATGGAATTCATCTGCATTGTAATCCCTCGTGGAGCACAGACTCATTTCCTCTTGATCTGTGTTTCACTTACTCCTACTCACTCTTGTTTCTCATGGACAATGACTGGAAACACTCTCCGGTAAGAATTCCAACTGCCCTCTTCAAGACAGATGTTTTGGGAACTGCTGACAAGCTGCCTGTCACTGTGAGGCTGACCCCACACCCAGAAAACCACTCAGGTCCAAACTGTGCGTGCTTCTCAGGCCCAGCTCGACCAGGATCTGCGCGCCCTGAGGGATCCGTTACATCAGATCAGACAGACACCTGTTACGAGGCAACTTGTTCTCGTCCCCTTAACCAATGCCTCCCCCATCAGGAGGCCACATCTAAGGCCCCGTCTCAGCAAAGTCATCCTCGTCTGCCACTGCACCACGAGTGGGACTTCTCGGCCGTGTTTCTGTAAAGATCTGGTATGGCCAAATCTTTCAATGAACACATTACTTTCAGGAAGGGAGCAAGGCACTTGGGAAAGAAAAATGAACTTTTGTAAGCCACCAGGGCCCTGTTCATAAATGTCTGCTCGGCAGATGGGGCCCTCATGGCTTGGGAGAGTTATTTGCTCAGTACCTCCTAAGCACCCACACAAGTTCACGTTTCTCCTGGAGCGCCTCGCTCGCTCCGCAAGAGGAATGCGCTAAGAGCTTTAGTCTTGTTTAAAATTGGTGTGATGCGTGGAGGCAGATCATTCAAGCCACCTGGATGTGCTGCGAAATAGTTTCTCCAACCGTTCCAGCTTTTCCAAATGCACCTATAAAAACAAAACTAAACGCCTGTTAAATTCACTCTTTAGGGAACCTACTTTGCTCCAACAGAGTCAACTGACAGGAGAGAAGTCTCAGCAGAACCTAACAACACACTCACTTGAACCCCCTGATTATTAGCAGGAATAAGGAACAGGTCCACGCACATATGACAGGGCATCTCACAGGTGAAGAGCAGACCTGCGCCAAGACCACCCTCGCCCAGCCTCTGCTAAGGGTGAGCTGGAGAAGCCGAGGCACAATCCGAGAAAACACCCAATGTTTAAAAACTGAAAACCTGGGCAAAGGTTACTCCCATCTGCCTTAGCAATGCTACCTGCTGCTGTGGCTTCAAGAGGTCTAATTTCTCCTGCCCCAATAAAACGCTGGAGTGACTGTGAGCCACTGAATCCCAAGACAAACACACACTCCCAGAACTGCACACGTCTGCTTAGGACTAGTACGCGCTGTTCCGGTTAGACTGCTGGCTCCTGTTCCCTACCAGTGAGGATCACTGACATGCAACACGAAATTTCAGCTTTATATGGAGCAATCTTGTGAGTGGATTGATCATAAAGTTGTAGCTATGACAAGAAAGACAACTTTCAAACTAGGTATCCTTAGGTACTCCACCTACCAAAACCACAGGGAGGAAAACACACACAGATAAAAATTAAAAATGGGGCTGCTAACGGAGAGAGACACTGTAGCAGAACATTTAAGGACATAAAGTCTAGCCCAAGGGGCCCCTCCCCAGCTCCATAACTGTATCAGCTGTGTGACCTTGGGCAGATTACCCCATCTGTGAGCCTCAGTTTCCCCATGTGTGAAATGGGGATAAGGACAGAACCTGTGTTTCCTAGCACGGACGATGCATCCGAGGCACGGTGCTCAGCAAAGGGAAAGCTCTCAGGAAGGGTAGCTTTTATCACGTGACTCTCACCAACCTCTGCCCCAGGGCCCGCTGGGCTTACTTAAAGATAACACAATCTGGTCGAGTCACCTGCACAGATGACCAGAGCTGGCCTGTTGTTCCCCTTGCCACTCAGAGGTCACAGTCTTCACGTTCTGTTTATACTAAGAGTTTCCTGGTGACATAGCAGTTACCCAGAAACATCTATCTGTTTAGTTCTTTGCTTTCTGCTGCTTCCAAATGTCTGTGGATCGATCTATGTGAATCCCAGAAACGTAATCGTTACTTGCTTGGCTAAAGAGGCTTCTCCTTCTATTTGTTTTTACTAGAAGTCAGTCCTCTGAACCTGCGGTTTGCAAACTTTCTTCTGCCCATAGAGCACTACCTATCAGAGAGAACCTGACAAGCAACCCCAGTGCTGTATGTGAAAGGGATCAAAGCAGACAGTGCTATTAAAAAGGAAGAGGCTGACGAGGGCCACCACGCTCCCGACGTGACCATCACCTCTCAGTAGCCCTGAAAACGGCCCCAGGAACTGCAGCACTCTGTGGGACATGCTCAGAAAAGCCCTGATCTACACAGCTCTCCCTACTAGGACCTCATGGCCCACAAACGCCACATGGCCTGAATGCGAAGGGTCTCACTGCGGGGCCCGCTCTCCAGCTCCCAGCTTCGCCGGTGACAACAAAGTCAGAGACCACAAACCACAACCCCACCCTTACTAACTGTCCCTACCATGGCTGCGGTCCATGCAGACACACAAGCCTTATCTTCTTTGTTCTACTGACAAACTGAGATAATCAACCCCCAAAAGAAACGCCCTGGGACCACCGTGTCCACACGGCTGCACCAACCACTGTGGATGATGTGCGCTGGCACTGTTACTGGCTTCCATGGGAGTCAAGCCCCAGTCACAGGTTTTGTGTACCCAGTGGGCCATGACACATAAACCAGGGTTGATCTAATCTAACACAAACTCCAAACAACTTTCAAATACTTTTCAACAAAAATGACATTCCCATGGCAGACCACACACACACACACACTCCTTACAGGGCATGTGATGTGTGGGCACAAGTTTTCACACGTATGAGACGTAACAGGAGGGACGAAAAGTGAGAGAGAAATTTGGAGGAGGGGATCTGAACCCTGGGGCAGCTGGAGAAAGTCATGAGCTGAGAAAGCACAGAGGCTGGGACGCAGGCCCCCCTCCCTTGCTTCTCGGCGGCTCGGGGACGCCTGACAGAGATTGAACTGTGGGAAGGCCAGGGGTGGGGGGCCTTGTTCAGGGTGGTCTGAGGGAGACCAGCCAGAAGTGATGGGGCTGCAGCCAACAACGAAAGGTCCCAACCAATCGTGCGGAGAGTATTTCCTCCCGGAGAAAGCCGCTCCACCTCCCCAGGGGACGTTGGAAGACTCCCAGCCTGAGTCATTCGGAAACAGATTCTACAAAGCGCTGCGGCGTTTCCCAGGGGAACCATCGGGCCATGATGGAGGGAGAGGCTTCAGGACCAAGTGGTCCCTTCCAGCTCCAGCTCCCAGGTGTCTCAGGTCCTTCTGCTTCTTCCTAGCTCGTGGCGGCCAGCGTGGCCATGGCCTGACTGCCTGACTGTCACGATCCTCCATTCGGAGCCTTTTAAGGTCTGGGCGTAGCTATGGACGGGCTCTGCCTGAGGCCTCACGGCTGCGGCCCCAACATCAGTGTCCACAGCTCCCCCGGCCCCGGGGAGCCAAGAGGATGGTGGGGGTGATGCCTAAGCACGCAGTGCGGCCAGGACCACCACCAACAGGCCTCAGCAAAGGGCAGTGCCCAGGCTTCTTACCTTTCCCCATCTCACAGGGCCTGTTGACCCTGGGCCCCTGTGAAAGCAGCTAATCAGATTTGCTCCACAGAGCCCAGCATGATTAAACCTGCCCTATGACGGGGACACTGGCAAGATCGCACATCCTTGCAGCCGGTCGGCAGGTGGTGCAGAAATATGCTGAATCTAATTATTAAGCTGAAAGGACGAGCCCTCAGTGACACTGGTCACCTGCAGAGACAGCTGTTGGACAGCCCTCGGAACACGTCGCTGAGAGCGGGTGGGAGCACGACAGCTTCTCCGTCAGTTAGCTCCTCTGACCTTCCCGGGGCAGCGACAGCAGGACCACGTGGGCCCGCTCCTTCTGTGATGAGGTGCCGCTTTCTGGTGCTGCGAATCACATGCCATACACATTAGGTTCTTGTTAACCGTTCCTGTGACTCACATTTCTAGAAAATCCCTGTCCAGAAATTTAGCTTTAAGCCAGAAAAGCTACATAGAAAGTATCTGAGTAGATAAACAGCCATCTTTTTTCTGTCTTGTTTCAAAGTTTTTTTCGGGTGCACTGCTGACGTTAATGTGTCTGTTAACTATGGTTGTGTAACAAAGCTCCTCATTCAGCAGCTTAAATCAACAGTGATTTATGACTTCTCACGATTCCGTGGGTTGCCTGGGCTCATTCACGCGCTGCTCTCAGTAGGGTCAGCTGTGCTGAAGGCCGTCAGAGGCGTCCGTCGCACGCCTGGCAGTTAAAGGCTGCTTGTTGATGGGGACACCTCGGCTCTCCTCCACGGGCCTCTCGCCCGCTTGTAGGCGAGGCCGGCCTGCTCACACGGCGGTCGGAGGGCAGAGCCCCAACAGGGCGAAAGCAGAAGCCGCCAGACCTCGAGAGACCTGGGCTCTGGAACTCGTGTGACACTTGGGCTGCATCTGTCCCTCCAAGCAAGTCAGAAGGCCAGCCCAGATTCAACAGGTAAGAAAAGAAGGCTCCAGTTCTGGAGGGGAAGCGCTGAAAAGGATCTGCGACCCTTTAAATCCACCACGTCGGCATCTTCCTCACTGTGTCAGTGACGTGAGCTCTGGGAGACGGCTGCAGGTGCTTTCAGATCAAAGGGGTCCCAGGACAAGTGCTGAATCTTATATCCCACCCTTGAAAAGACACTGTTACACATTAGTATGTTAAAGCCTCTGAGAAGTTCTGCAGTAAAAATAAATCCTATTTAACTTTGTTTAATGATGAACAATTATGTTTATAGAGGCCAAGGAGGACCACTTTCCTGTAACAACATTTTGGAAAGTGCGGTCATGAATCCTGGATTTTGAGAACAATTCTAGTTCAGCATACTTTGGCTTGATGTCTTTTCAAACATCCCAGAAATGTCCCAAGTGTCTAAAATACCCTCTAGTATGTGAGACACACACTACTGCGAGTCCTGGGTTGAGGTTATAAAACTAAAGGTCACCAGTTATCTTCCAGGTAATCAGACATGGAGAAACTTCTACTCAAAATCATCTTGATTAACCCTAGAAAACTTTCCTCAAAGTTGTAGGCACGAAGGTTTCGGGTCTTCATCTGTAGATGTAATATTTTAAAACATTAACAAAAGCCTTGATTCCTAGAGCATGAATGCTAGGGTTTGCTCTAATTGGCTGTCACAAGCCTAAAACTCAGGGAAAACAGCATTGCCCATGTTCCCCCACAAGGGGTTGACAGGCTATTCAAGAACTACTCTCCTTCTGATCTACGGGCCCCCAGTGTGTACCCTCCCATACAATCTTCTGCTCACTCAGAAAGAAAAAGCTCATCCATCCTCAAAACCAGGCTTTGCACAGTTTTCAATAGCTATGGCATAGAAACAATTAATCCAATACTCTGGCCATGAGACTATGATGGTCCTAGCAGTGGGTGAAGATTCATGTGGGCAAGGCCAGGCCAAATCAAGATTTAGGGCTGTGAGGACGAGAGCACTCACAAGACCTGGAACAAGAGCAGACTTCTCAAATTCAAGGACAGGCTCCCATCACAGCCCCTGCACCCAGAGGAGAGTGCCCGCACACAGTGATGCACACTGCAAACTGGATGCTAAATCCAAGACTCGGAAAATATCCCATTTACTTATGTTTTCTTCTCTTGCACTGGGGAGAATGACTGACAAGGGGAAGAGAGAAAGATCTATGCATCTGATTGCGGGATCAGTTTCCTAGAATTGATAATTCATACCTTCATTCGTTAAAGGACAAATGATGCACTCAGAGACACACAGCAGTCAGGGGCCAATTTGCTAAATCAGACTCAGAACATCCTAATATGTCTTTCTTTGGCATCAAATACTTTTAAGTCTTTATCTTTTGCTCTGAAATCATCAGGGAAACATCTCCTGGAAGCCTGAATGCAGTTTCAAAGGCTGGAATAGAAATGAATCTACAGAAGAATGGGGAATTCCATGGGAAAAAACTCTCCATGAATGATAAAAGAGGAAGTGGAAATTCCTAAGGGAGAAAGACTTGTGAGCACACTGGTCAGTCTAAGATATAAACAAGGTGACTGTTTAGGGGAATTCTACAGCAAAGCCATTTGGAGAGCCTTTTTGAGAGTGGATGAACTACGTGCAATTTTTAACTTAAGCAGCCAGAGGCCAGTCAGTCCAAGATTTGGTGAGATAATAATTGAACCAACTTTCCTTGGAGTTTCTAGAGGTGTGTCTGGGAAACACTTTCAGCTCCTGCTCCTAATTCACCCTGAGGAACGTCCCCAGGACCTGCACACCACGTTGAGTTCTCTTCCCCTCTCCCAAGACAGCTACACCATCGGAAACAAAAGACAATGATGACAACTAACTGGATTTAACTGCTTAACGTAATATGAGGGAAAAACAAAAGCCTATTACTCTGTTCCTCTCCTCAACCCACACAGCGCAGGATTCTAACAGGAGGCGTGCTCCTCCAGCACAGCCAGAACTCCAGCACACTAATGCTTGCAAGACAAACAGCATGGAAAAGGGAGGGGATTAGGAAAAAATAAGCACAACCAATTCTATACACTGTTAAACATAGCTGGGTATTTCCAGAAATGTAGAGCTCTTTAGAATGAATGGAATGATAGAAAATACATGGAAAATAGAGGATACATAATAATTTTTTGTGCATTAATAGACCATCTGCATGAAGCATGTCAATTTCCCTTCAGCAAGGCATCCATTAGCCATACAGGGATCGCTTATCAGTCACTTAGCACAAAATGTAGGTTTCACTACCAAAAGATTGCATCGATGAGATTTTGAATGCCACACAGGGTCTCTAAGCTCCACTCATCATCCTGCACCTAAGTTGTTTGTTTCTACCATGGCAGGATGTTTGATGGGAACGTGGTCATGAGCCAAGGGGAATGCTTGGCCATAAGTGGTACACATATATTGACACTAGTGGAGAGATGGGCACAGGCAGGGTGAGGCCCTCAGGACTTCCACCGGCTGACTTCTGCCTGCCTGCCCGCACAACCTCACTGCATCCTGTATTTCAGTCATACCAACCACTCATGGATGCCTGACCACACTCTGCACTTTCGGGCCCCCGCCTTTGTCCTCGCCTGTCTCCGCCTGGGCTGACATTCTCCTCCTTCAAGCCTGAGTGAAACCTAGCCATCTTAAAGCCTCAACTCAAATGTCACAGCTCTGAGATGCCTCCCAAACAGCAGAATTCATTGCTCCTTCCTCTGTCCCCCACGTAATCAGTTTATCACAGTAGCATCTACTTCTCTGTCTCATGGCTGGACTAGAGGCTTTTTAAGGACAGGAACACTCTCCTGTTGTCCTGCCATCACAAAATAGGCCTAAATAATTTGACATCTGATAGCTTCAAGATCTTACCCCCTCATCCCCTAAATGACACCAGTAGAACAGTCAACAGGATATTAGGATGGATTTTCCATGTTAAGATGTGTCATCGAGACTGCTGTACAACAAAAAAGAACAAACGTGGATAGAGGATTCTTTTTAAGGTCCACTAGCAGCACTGGATTCCACCTTCTTTCCTTCCCCAGGAATTTCCCCAAGTAATGAAGGTGGCTCTGTTCACATTTGGCTGGCCACAGATTTCCGTCACATTTTTGTTTTCTTCCAGATCTGAGTGCCTGGAAAAAATATCGTAATTTCCTTGTGGGCCTAGTAATAAATCTGTAGGCTGATTAGCACTGAGGAAACCTCAGCCCCACAAGGAGCCCGCACAATCCAGCTGTTCCACTAGTTACAATAATGGCTTATGAACCCTCGTGACTGAGTCACAACATGTCATTTTAGGAACAATAGCTAGACAGCTCTCAGAGGTTCTCTCCATATCCTCCTTTCCCTGTTTTAGGATCAGGGGCAAATTCTCAGTATCTTTTAAATTCACTCCGACATCTATCAGGCACTGATGAGATTCAAGTACATTCTACTAACGATTTCTGAACGCTCTTTGCTTCTGAGCATCTGAGATGTCTCTCTCAAGTGAACTTATCTATCTGTGTTAAAAATGGTAAAGCAGCACACTCAGCAGGCACTGCCGCTGCCCCAGCCAGACCCCCTGACCCCCCATTTCCGCACATACTTGTGGCAAGCACTCAGGATCTCTACCTCCACTCTTTTTGGCTCCAGGAAAGAACAGATCTTAAGTGCTGGCCTCAGAAGAGCCATCAATGATGAATCTGAGTTGGAAGAGACATATCCCAGCATGCTGGCCCCTCAGATGGGAGGATTCAGAAGAACGTTTCTTAGAATTCACCAGGGATTCAGCCACCTTCTCAAGCGCACCCGGTTACTGGCTCTCTTCTCCCCGATTCACACGCCTATTCCCTTGACGATGCTTTCCAGGATTACCTCCCAAGCAACCTACTTGTGCTGGACTCCTTGTCACAGGATCTGCTTCGGGGGAAACCTAGCCTAAGAAAAGTACCAACAATGAAGCAACTTGATACCATCAGGGGAAGGCAAGGCCCAGGGGACATCTCACAGTCAGGTGCAGTGAATATTCACGGTAAATAAAACATTGTTATGGCATGTTCGTGCTGAAGAACCTTTCTGTGCCTTGGTCATAAGGAGCCTGACAGCCTCAGGAAGCAAACTGAGCTGTCCTAAATCTCTGGAAATTAGTGTATTGTAAGTGTTCTAAAGACAGACTGGATTTCAGGGGATGTTTCCAGCTTCCATGGTATTAAATTTCCTTTTATCCTTCCCAGCACCATATTTCCAATAAGCTCTGAAAAAAAACCGTAGCCCTGGGGAAGGATATTTTGCTATCTTAATAAAGTCTTTCAATCCTTAGGAGACAATTCACTGTATTTTCATTCTCAAAAATATTAATTTTACTCCCTCAAAGAATCTTGTAAAAATATTTGTATTTCTTGCCTGAGTTCCCTGGGAGGTGAAGTTGAAAAAATTAGCTAATAAAGGATAATTTCAATATTACAAAAAAACCCCCAATACATTTGGAATATGGAAATAATTAAGACCCAAAGAATAATTTCAAGCCCTCAAATCAAAATGAGAGTAATGCCCAGGACCTCTCATTTGACTAATATGTACTAGATATTATTCAACGTGCATCCTGCTTTAAACCAAGCAAGTAGGTGAAGAATTCAAGTTTCTACAAAAGGTAAATTAATGGATGAGGATTTACTTTATGCAAAGAATTAATAAATATCCCATTACAATTCCATGTTCTGCAAAATGTCAATTTTATCTTAGAGAAACCTGATTTACTTATTTTTAAAGACTATACCTTCAGGGAGTGAAGCCTGGACTAGGGCGGGAGGAAGAGGGATGTGGATGAAGGGACGTGAAGAAGGCAGAGCTGACAGGACTTCACATAACTCATGGGATGTGGGCAATGCGTGAAAAGCAGGGTCTCAAGATGCTGCCCACATGTCAGGTGTGGTGGATGAAGTGGAGGAGAAGTGAGATCTTGTTACCAGGAGAGGGAATCCAGGATGCAGGGCCAGTCAGGGAAAGGGAACAGGTTCATCTGGGGGCACACTGCTGCAGAAGTGCCGGTGAGACACCAGGGGAAGACCCGCCACAGGCAGCTGGCTGCGTGGGCCTGCAGCCCAGAGGGGAGGTCCGGTCTGGGGAGGTCTGGCCTGTGGGCGGCAGCTGAAGGCATGGGGTAGGCCTGATCATTTGGAGAATGCAAGGAGATGAAGGGGAAAAGGGGGTCAAAGGCTACCTAGAAACAGTACTGAGCAGCAGGCAAGAAAAGTCTTCTCAGGCAAGCAGCCTGAGAAGAAACATGAGGAGAAAAGAAGCTGACAAGGATCACTTCCAGGGGTCAATGAACACTTTTTTGAGCCCATGTGCTGTGTTTATTGTCATCATTCTGTCAGTGGGAGTTACACCATATCTGCCTGGACAGGCAGGGGGACACAGAAGAAGAGGGTAGGACGCAGGGTGGTGACAGGGTACCCCTGAGGTCCAGGTGAGGGAGGACGGGGTGCTCGCTGGGAGAGCTGACTTTCCAGATGCTGAAAGTCTCAACCAACAAGTCACATCCAGACTTCTGAATGTGTTCTCTTTGACATTTCCACACCTGATTTTCACTCAAATATAGGACAATCTGGCACACAATTGATTATTACCAAGAAGACAGGACAGTATGCACAAAGTTACGCATTCCAATAAATCCTTCTAGGAAAATGGGACAAGATCGTAAATGTCACAGTTGTCATAAATGACAATTTCACCCGAAAAGGACATACACAATCACAAAAGAGAAAAAACAAATGACTGTTCTATTTATGAAAAACACAGAATTTCATCAGTAATAAAAACAGTAAAAACTAAACTAAGATGCCATTCTCACTTCCCAAACTGGTTCATCCATAGGCTAGGCTTGTTCCTAGCAGTGGAATTAAAAGCAGTGCTGTAATGAGTATTGTGTTTAGATTATTTGTTTGAGATGCTCATGGTAGAGGCAGGAGGAGGACAATTTCTAGGTCAAAGAGGAGAAATGTGATCGCCACTAAGAAAAATTTTATCAAGAAAGGTATGTGTGATGACTAGAGGGTCAAATCCACCTTCACAAGGACTTGTTTTCTCTGAAAATAGTTCATTGGGAAGTCAGAATGCGATGAATACAAGTAGTGACGTTAGCGCTATGTTTGTGGACAATACCAGTGTGACTTTTTTTTTTTTTCAGATTATACCAAAGCTAACTTACTAGAAGTCAACTGGACTCTTTAATACTAAAAGAATAAGAACCTTATCAAGAAATGGAGACATAAAGGAACAGTCACACGACATCTATGAAATATCAGTATCAAGTGGCAGCTTCAAACCCAAAATGATGATTGGATGCAAAGTGAAATTTTGAATTGACTCAAGAAGCAGACGATGAGGAAAGCGGCGCCGACAATCACATGCAGGCAGTGGAGGCCGTGGCTGTGGAGGACGCCGGCCCACACACAGCATCTGAGAGCAGGGTGGGTGTTTCCTAATACTCTGAAGCCTACGGTAAGGTAACGTGAAGTAAACTCTGCGGGCAACTGTAATACAAAGGGCTTGAAGTAGATGCATGTGATTACCTTCTATGAGGCTGTGACGGGCTCGGGTAACGGATACTCAGAGGCTAACAGGACAGAGGTATTAAGCAGCAGCACTTCTAATGGATTTAGAGGGCAGATGCCTGTTAGCGGTCAGCATCGCCCAGCGCAGGTGTGGGAACAAGGCTTGAACGATAAAAGGCCCAGAAGAAGCCGGTAAAAGAGGACTTCTGAAATAATGAGAGTCATTCCATAACAAAGTCCTTTTTGAACAATTTAGGGGCGTGGGGACTTTGAAAGTGCCCTCTTGGACGACGTCTCATAAACACCGATATATTGTTAAGGTACTGGCTAGTAGGCCTAGTGACAGTGGTAACGCTGAACTCAAGTAGAACCGTGTAACTAGACCAGGGGTTATTAACAGGGCTGAGAGGGCTCCGGTAAAGGGTTAGGGGCTTGGATTTGCTGTATGATATGCATGGGTTTGGTGGGTCATTATCATAGTGTTAAAAATCAGGTAGGTAAAGGCTCACTAGTAATGTAGTCACACAGAAATAGGGCCACTGCAAATTCAAGAATAGAAGTAAAATAAGAGTAATGAATGCAGTAAGAGCTGGGGCAGGACTGATACTTATTAGTGCTCGAGTTGTTCCTTCAATTAAGTGAAAAGGTGACCTGCTGTAATATTAGCTGTTAATCATACAGCTAGAGCTACTGGTTGAATGAACAGGCTGACAGTTTTGATAATTCCAAGCATGGGGATGAGGAGGATTCGCATTCCTTGTGGCAGAAAGTGAGCTAGTGATGCTTCTGTTTTACGGCAGAAACCAGTAATCACAGTTCCTGCATAAAGAGAAACTGCTATACCTAAATTTACTGAGAGTTGTGTGGTTGGCGTGAGTGTGGTAGGAGACCTAACAGGTTTGTTGGGCCAATAAATAGAGTGAGTGAGATGAGTGTTAGTGTTCATGTCTGTCCTTTGTGATCATAGATGGCCACTGTTTGTTTTGAGTTGAATTAATTATTGTTGAATAGAGATTATACGATTGCTAATTAGTCAGTTAGGGGCAGGAAATAGTATACTTGGAAATACAAAGATTAAAATTACAATAGGAAGTCCTATTAGTGTTGGGGTAATGAAAGAGGCAAATGAATTTTCGTTCATTTCATTTCTTAAGGGTTAGATTGTTTTTTGTGTTTTGTTTGATTTTAGTTCTGGAATTGAGGGGTAGGTATACTTTGATATTTTTAGTTGAAATATAATGAATGGAGCTAAAATTATTGATATAATAGTGATACATTATGTTGATGTGTCTAGTTGTGGTATATCATTAAGGAGAGGCTTAAACTCTCATTCTTCAACTTAAAAGGTTAGTGCTATTTCGCTTCTTAACGAATTTATAGTATAGATGTGGATCATTTCTGAAAATATTTTAGTGGCACTTATTGGAGCAAAATAGGTATATAGCTATGATTGGATCCACAAATTCCTAAGCACTGTCCGCAGTATGGACCTGGTTATGCTGATAGGAGCACTGTCCGGTTTAGGCGCCCTGGAGTAGCATCTGTTTTTAACCTAGTGAGGGGTCGGCTCATGAGTGCAAGACATCTTTGGATGAAACTGATATTTGGATTGTTATTTCTACAGGCACTACTACTCGATCAGACACTTCTCGTTGTCATAGTTCTCCTGGTTTTAGGCCAGATCTGTATTTTAAACAGCCAACAAGCTGGGTACTCTGATCTGGAATAATGAGGAGAAGTCCGTGAGAGCAGCTGAACACCTGACCACCACCCCAGGCTGACTGTGTCTTTCTAATCCATAGTCACTCCATGAATATTAGGGGAAAAAAATGGATTGAAATTCAACTGAATCAGGAATGCAGTTTGAGAAAGAAACAAGAAGAGAGAAACGAGGTGGTGAGGCAACAAGAGAGAAGCCAGCTCTTTCAGATTAGTCACGCTGGATTTCCGAAGTGGATTTTCAGTCATATTTGTCTTCATTAGCTGTGAGTTAATCACAGGAAGGGTCCATTTCCTAACACAACTTGGCTGTGTAGAGAGAATAATTTGGATCAAAATCAGGTACACTTACAAGTCCACCTGAACTTGCCAACTAGCTTTAAGAGTTTTTCACAGGCTGTTCTGGGCTGATAACATAAGGTACAGAGATTGGGGGCCAGTCCCACTCTTATAGGCTGCCTGGCCCCTATAACATGTGGTGAGGGGTTGGTCTGTGACTCCAGGGATCCTGGTGTCTGGAAGGACAGGACCTGTATGACTTCTGGTCCCCCCACAGGCCTGAGAGCATAAGAGAGGGAAATGATTACACTTTATTCTGGTTATTGAATTAAGCCAAAAGGAAATGTAGATTATATCAGTATTTAATTCAGAAGAAGTTAGCTTCTGTTAGAAAGCCATGACGAAATTTCAAAGAGTGGCCAGGGTGTTTATGGGGACAGGATCTCGGAACTTCAGAGCTATATACTTCCTTCTTTTGTAGTAAGCATGGATTGCTGTGGTTTGACATGGGAAATGATTACAAAAAAAAAAGAATATCAAATAGAAATGTATGCACCTACTATTTACCTATATTAACAAGCTTCATATAAAAAGCATAAGTATACTTTGTGGTGACAATGAGACATGTCTACACTATCCCAGGGTATACTCATTCAGCAGGTCAGTTCATCCCCTTCCTTCCAAGGAACAATTTAAGGAGTAGACCATTAAAGTAGAAAAGCTTTGTATGTTAGGATCATGGCATTTCTTCATGCCGATTGGATGAACAAGAGAAGCACCAGCGGCCCCAGCTCCTGTCCAAAGCTAACCCCACAGGCACCTCCCCCTGCTGGGGACTGGGCTTCCCATCAGTTAGCTGCAGCCCTGCCCACCCTCCCCTCCCCAGTCCTCATCGTTTGCCAATGACACATTCCTACCTGGGCTCCTGGCCTCTGGCCAGCCTGTCACCTGTGGTGCCTCCTCAATGCTCAGCTTCACCTCTCTGCTTAAAAGAACTTTCCTGGCTTCCCAAACTACAAATGGGTTACATTCAGATGGTTGCTAGACTTATCATGGTGATCATTTCCTAATGTATTCAAAAGTCAACTCACTATGTTGTATACTTGAAATTAATGTAATATTGTATGTCAACTATATTTCAGTTTTTTAAAAAGTGAAGATTAAAAAAACATAAAAACAAAGTAGTTGAACCTAATTTTATCCTCACCAGCAGTATCTGAGAGTTCACGCTGTTCCACATTCTTGTCAAGACTTGCCATTATCAGACTTAAAAATGTCTGCTTATCAAAATGGGGTGAGGGCGTATCTGGCAGGGGGTTTGTACTCGCATTACTCATGCGGTTGAGCAATTTCTCATTTTACCGGTTCCTCGTGGCTCCTCCTCCTTATGAAGTGCCCTGCCACCCTTCTCCACTCCAGGATTTCTGTTCCCCTTGGTTGTCCATCCTCCTTACTGACTCGTAGGAATTCCTTACATATTCTCCACTGTGAATTTATGACTGTTTTATTAAATATTTTATCCTTTCACTCTCTACACTGCCTTTTGATAAACTTTATAACTTTAATGTAGCCGAAGTAATCAATTATTTCCTATGTGACTTATGCTCTTTGTTTCTTGGGTAAGAAATTAGTCTCTATCTCATGTTAATAAAGATATTTTAGGGGGGTAGTTATAGCTCAATGAGAGAGTGCATGCTTAGCATGCATGAGGTCCTGGGTTCAATTCCTAGCACCTCCATTTAAAAAAAAAAATCTAAAAAAAAAAAGTTTTAAATATCAAAAAATTAATAAACAGCTCATACTTCCAAAAGTCATCTGTAAATGGAAGTTATACTTAAGCCCACATTCATGCCTCCATTTGTCCAACATTTACTGAGCACATAACATGCGTCAGGCACTGTGTTAGGCAGCCTATAAGGTACCTAAACCAAAGTTCTCTTCAGAGAATGCAACAAAACCAGCTCTACAGTCTAACCATCATTTATCCTCCATCCATTCAACCAATATCACTCAGCACCTACCATGCATCAGACATTGTACTGGGCAAAAAGGATAGAAAAGACTCAGACTGGCCCTCAGGAGGTTTACAGTCTACTAAGGGAGGCAACTTTTCATAGAAAGTGCCCCTGCTGGGAAGCATCCTCAGGACTCTCCTTCAGACAGGCACAGTGTCTAACCAGACTTCTTACCAGACAAAAGACAACCTGTCAACATGCAAACAACAAAAATGGAAAAAGAAAAAGAACTGCACTCACCTTAAGTCTTTGATGCATTTAATCACTTTGATTTGCTTTTGTTCAATCTTGTAAACCTCTGTCTTTATACTTTATTTGATCATTTTTCTATCCAGAGAGCATATATTTCATCCAATTTACCCTCAGTAAAAGGAGAAGGCTATTACACCCTTTCTTATTAAGTAGTTCCCATCTCTTATTAACTGCTTCCAAGCTGCTGGTAGAAATGAATTCTGTACTCTAATACTGGAATTTAAAAACCTCAAGGTCATAACAGTGAAATTCTCTGCAAGGAAAAGCCACCTTTCTTGAGCTAAAGATCCTTTGTGAACCTTGATAATGGTTTCTATCTGGTATATAAATATCAATCCTGCTTAATTCCTGGATAGAGCTTACAACCCTGGAATGTAAACCCTCACTCAGTCTGGAAAAGAATGAGGAAGGCAAGGTATTTGCCACATTTATTACACAAAGGAGTATGGGTGTCACAGATCAAGTACCTACACTTGAAGAATTCTGACAAGGAAGGTGGTTAGTGTTTGTTGGCACCAACTACACAGGAACAGAATCAGAGAAGTTAGGAAACCTCACTACCATCACTTTATGACACAGCCAGGACTCAAACCCAGACCAGCACTGATTCTGAATCCAATACTCTTCTCCCACCTTAGAGTACACATGAGAGTCACCCAGGGCATGAATGTCAAACAAAATACTGATAACTTTAACTGTATTTTCTCCTCATGTTTCATACATACATGGGTTACAGCTAAATACGAAGCCAGTAATTATTCCCTTAGGAATACACCTCTGTATTCCTGGCACTGCAGTAAGAAGAGAGTACTATTCGCTATAGGTAATTAAAAGTCATTCTCTCCTGGATGACACGTCCTAACCCGATCTCCTGTGGCATGGCGAAATGTGACCTGGGGAACAAGGTATCTGCATCGAATGTCAGAGCCAACAGTCACCAAGGAAGCAGAATATCCAGCTGGAAAATAGTCTGGGGGTTCACATCCTGGTGGATGGCTGTGAGTGCCTCCCTTTGCACATTTTGTAAGAAAGCCGAAGGGAAGGACTGCAGCGAAGACATCTAGATGGAGCTTCAGCACCAGAAGTAAAAGCAAAAATAAACAAATGGGACCTAAGTAAACTTACAAGCTTTTGCACAGTAAAGGAAACCATAAACAAAACAAAAAGACAAACTATGGAATGGGAGAAAATATTTGCAAACGATGTGACTGACAATGGCTTCGATTTCTAGAATATACAAAGAGCCTGTATAACTCAACAACAAAAAACCAAACAACCCAATCCAAAAGTGAGCAGAAGACCTAAACAGACGTTCCTCCAATGAAGACATAGAGATGGCCAACAGGCACCTGACTAAATGCTCAACATCACTAATTCTCAGAGAAATACAAATCAAAACTGTAACGAGGTATCACCTCACACCAGTCAGAATGGCCAACATTTAAAAGCCTATAAACAAATGCTGGAGAGTGTGGAGAAAAGAGTAACCCTCCTACACTGTTGGTGGAAACCTAGTTTGGTGCAGCCATTATGGAAAACAGTATGGAGATTCCTCAAAAAACTGAAAATAGACTTAACCATATCATCCAGCAATCCCATTCCTGGGCATATATCCAGAAAATGGATATTTGAAAAGATACATGCATTCCAGTGCTCACAGTAGCACTATTTACAATAGCCAGGACATGGAAACAACCTAAATGTCCATGGGCAGATGAACGGATAAAGAAGAGGTGGTATGCATATGTGTGTGTGTGTGTGTGTGTGTGTGTGTGTGTGTGTGTGTGTGTGTATATATGATGGAATACTACTCATAAAAGAATAAAAAGCCGTAAAAAGAATAAAATAATGCCATTTGCAACAACATGGATGGACCTGGAGATGATCATTCTAAGTGAAGTAAGCCAGAAAGGGAAAGACAAATACCAAATATCACTTTTATGTGGAATCTAAAAAAAAAAAAAAAAGACACAAATGAACCTACTTACAAAACGGAAACAGCCTTGCAGACATAGAAAATAAACTTATGGTTACCGGGGGAAAAGCAGGAAGGGACAAATTGGGAGTTTGGGGTTTGCAGATACTAACTACTATATGTAAAATAGACAAACAACAAGGTCCTACTGTATATATAGCACAGGGAACTGTATTTAATATTTTGTAGTAACCTATAATGAAAAAGAATATGAAAAAGAATATTTATGTGTATATATACGTGTATAACTGAATCACTATGCTGTACACCAGACTAACACATTGTAAATCGACTATACATCAATAAAAAATAAATAAACTGGTAATAAAAAATAAATGGAGCCTCAGGCAAATCAAATAAGGTTTAGGTAATACATCTGCTATATGATTTTCTTCTTTCTAATTTTTAGTACTTAAAAAAATTCCTCTAAACTTGTTAATTGGTAGACTGTAAACAAAAACCTTAAAAGCAGAAAAAAAAAAAAAACCCACTTCTGTAATTTGCATAGTTTACTGGGAAAACTTGTATGAAATTATCCAATTCTTTCCAAGGGATCACCCAGTGCAGCACTGTCCAATGGAATTATTAATGTAAGCTCTGTACATTATTTAAAAATTTTAGCAGCAACACTAAAAAAGAAAAAGAAATTAATTTTAATAAATATATTTAACTCAGAGTATCCAAAATATTATCATTTCCACACAGAATCCATGTAAAAATTATTTAAATAATGACTTTTTCCCCCTTAATACTTCAGAACCTGCTGTGTATTTTCCACGTAGAGCACATCTCAACTCAAGCAATAAATTTTCATCAGAAATATCTGACGTGATTTACACTTTATAAAATTTACAGTTGAAAAGTAGATCTACACGCCCAAGTTGTCCCAAACATACATCAGTTTTCCAGTAACTGAATTATCAGTTCTAAATTTTAAATTAACTAAAATTAAAAATTAAATGCCTTATTCATACTAGTCCTATTTCAGGTGCTCAACAGCCATATGTGGGAAGTGGCTACCATATGGACAATCCAGGTCTACAGACTCATTCCCCTTTGCTTATTTGGTCAATTCTAGGAAGTATTTCTACAGATGGGGAAAGATCTATTTTCTTTTGAAGAAAACCCAGGAAGACTAACTCCCAATGCCCTGCCCTTCTCCTGAGTGAGTCCCACGTTGCAGGATATGATCGCTCTTAGTTTATTCAGGACAAAGATGATGTCCCCAGGTCTAAACCAACATAACATGATAGAAGAGGCAGTTCAATAAGCCGAAGTCCCAACCTGAGATATTAAAACCTATGGATATTCTTTCGAGTCTGATTCTCTGCTTCTCTTCTAAAAGCATCCTGGTGAATTTATCAGCATATTACTTGAGATTCACATGCCAGACACAGTACATCATTTAATCTTACAGCAATCCAGTGAGACGGGTAAGAGCCAGAGAGGGTGTTGATAATTTGCTCAAGGTCATACATCTAATTATAAGGTGGAGACTAGGATTTTCAAGCCCAGAAAGTCTGACCAGATTGGAAAAAAAAAAAAAAGACTGCCATTAAAAGCCCCCCGATGCTAATAACCCACCCTGAACTCCCACTTTTCAAGGGTCCTCACAGTTCTCACAGAGCAGGCAGAGCAGAACAGAGGCTCAGGAGCTGCCTGACAGACCAGTCCCTCCAGTCTTTGTCCAGTGCTCTTTCCAAGATCCCTGATGTCCAGAACCAGGCAGGAAGCACCTGTCATCTGCTATGTACCACATACATTGCCATCTTTGCCTCCTTAAATCTTCCAAACCACGTTGGAAGGAAGGCATATCCACACATAAAGAGATGGAGGAGCCATCAGGTAAAGAAACCTGCCTTAGGTCACACAGCCAACGAGCACCTCCGTTGGAATTCCAGCTAAGGTCTGCGTCCAGGCAAGGTGGAGCCTCAGCCTAGGACCTCCTGATGACAAGGCGCTCCCCAAACCACCATGATTCTCTCTGCTCAAGAGAAAACTTCCACCAGGTTGACATAGTGCGAGTGAATATATAAAAACAACAGAAAGTAGGATTGGATTTCTTCATAATTCAGATGATATTTATCAGAATGGCTGTTCTTGTGTCTATCTGATTTGGTAACATTTTATTGTATTTATATGGGATGAATTCACAATTAAAAAAAATACAGAGAAGGTTGGTTTTATCTGGTTAAATCTTCAGAGACAGGAATTTCAAAGGTAAACACGACTTAGCTCCTGAAGGCGCTGGCAGAATAGAATTGGCTTTTCCCCAGATCTGAATTAAACAGGCCAGCCTGGCCGTGATCCAGGGTGACAATCCACAATGGGGGACTAAATCATCACTGGACTACATCGGAAACACGGAGCCACTTAACTCGGGGGTGCACTCCACTCCTTACATAACAGGCTAAATGGCAACCGGACCTGTTTCCACTCAGGCAGTCGGTGCCTCTGAGTGGAAATTAACACCCTGCTCACCAGCACAGGTCTTTCTCTGCTGAGAATACTCCCTTCGCAGAGCTGCATGTGTGAAAGGGGGCCTCACCACCCACCCCAGTGTCACCCGGCTGGCAGGCCTCGGGAGCTCTGGACCTGAACAACGCAGAGGCAGTGTTACCACCGGCCAAGTCTTACACAGGTTTACGAACACCTGGTTCAGAAAAATCACATATAATAAATCCCTTGTTTTCAACGTTCAGGAAAAGCTATGTATTTTTTTATTAACAGTCTTTACTGGCAGAAAATCAGTTTCTCCCGCCCCCACTGAATAACTATGAAGCAGATATTTAAGGATTATCAGTTTGATAAGGTGCCAACGAGTAGCTTTCTCAGGACACCCACCTTTCCCAGCTCAGCCCCGGCTCTCCCACGAGCAGGAACTTTCCTCAAATAATTGCCTAACTCGCACATGCTTATAGTTTCCATTAAAAAAAATAATATAAAAAACAAGTCAAGCTTCCTCATCAACCCAGGCAGCAGTTGCTGGAGCAATTTAAGAATATTTGAGAAATCAATAGTTCAATTCATGACATAAGAGCAATTTTTTCCTTCCCCAGAATCTATAATCTAAAAAGATCACCTTTCCACAAATAAGACGGTGTCTGTGAAAATACTCTGAGAATCTCCAGCACATGACAGACCCTTCTGGATAAGGTGTCTGTCAGTCCCAAATACACACCACGCACTGGCTCTCTTGGCCTGAGCTGCATCCTCACATTCAAAACAAGGCGGCCCTACAGGACCAAGCTGAACAGGCCTCTCCCTTTTGAGAAACAGGACTGGAGCATAGTCTTTGGGGACAATTATCTAACATTCCACCACCTTGGTTTTCTTGAATGCATACTGTAGAGGGTTACTCAGCCCCTATTATAGTTACTAGTATTTTCCCAAAGTGATCTTAATGAATTAAAATCAATAGAGTGAAACATAAGTCACCTATTAGTCAAATGTTTTCGATTTTTACTTAGGCAATTCCTCTCCCTGAGCTGTCTTAGTACTAGAATTGGGTAATCTGAATTGGCCATCTCTACTTCCCCCTTCAGAGAGAAATGATCACCAAGGGTGAATGGTCTACAGAGAAGCTCAAAAGGAAAGACAATGTAAAGCCAGCCATGCCCATTATAAAGAGCTCTGAAACCTGTTTACAAATGGTGACAGAACAAACCACGTCAGAACTGAAGCATGGGCATTACAGCATTCAACCTAATACCATTTATGAAACCTCACAGGGTCCTATACAACATTCGTGTATGCTCATCAAAGTGGTGTTTCTCAGCAAAAACAAAAACAAAAAAGCTACTGTTTATCATTCAGGGCCCAAAAGTTTAAAACACTGCACCTCCTTCAAGAAGTAAGTTGCTACCCATCTGGAAAAGGTTTCCAAAGAATCACTGCCGATAAGGGCACCTGACTTCATTTACTCACCTTAAATTGTATCTGCAGGGATGTCAGGACGTCTCAGTGAACGACTTCAGAAAAAGGCCGCCTGGAGAAACAAATTGGACAAAACATTACTTTTATTTTTTTAAAACACATAAGGAAGACTTACCATGCAATTTTATGTCTCATTAAAATATGTGATGTTTCAAACATTGGTCCCTGGGCTGCCTACAAGTTCAGTTCAGCCTGCGTTAGAATGTAGCCACCCCTTCCTGGGAACACTGCTACACTAACATGAGGTCCAAATCATCAATGAACCAGGAAAAAAAAAAAAAAAGACGTCAGTGAGGAAGATGCAGCCCAGGAACATGCACCTTACAACATCCTTTCCTTTTCCTTCACAAAGGGACCAACTTGAAAATACAACCTGTGACCTTGAGGGCACTTTATGAACAAAATAAAAGGCTCAAATAATCCAGAAACGAATTACGGGATGAAATACAAAATTGTGAATGAGGCATTTATCCTGGAAGCACTTTAAATCCTTTTCAGTTACTCTGTTAACTTTTTTTGTTTTAAGCTACATTCACAAGGATGTCAAAGACTGGAGAAATGAAAAAATGGTCATTAAAACTCTAGCATAGTAAACAGAGGAATCCAGAAGAATTTCTTTAATGATTAGTTAATTTATCTCAAAATCAAGTATTCCTTTTGGTGTTCTCAAAGTCTTTAAGTAACCTAAGAAGATTATAAGTTATTTATACAGTCACAGAACAGACCAAAATGTCTGTTCAGCATTGCTTTCAAATATTAAACATAAATGGAACAAATTTCTAATATAAAATATCACAGCTGCCACTTGTTGGGCACCCAGGACTGTGTGGCATCAGATTATAATCTTTCCAGACAGCCAGTATGTCCATTAACAGATGAGGAAGCAGATGTTGAAAGAAGTAGAGAACCTTCCTCAGTATCACACAGATCCAGGGTTTCCAAATCACACTCTTTTCACTCTGCCATGTGGCCGTTTGAAAGCACCCCTTCCACTGTAGGTAGTCTATTCATCACCTTCCCAAATAGAAACCTGACATTCCTTAATGTAAAAGTCTAGAAAAGAAACGGACCTAGCAGATGAAATGAACCTGTGCTTTCTGCATGTTTAAAAATGTTTAGCCTAATCATGTCATTTAGGACTATAATGTAATATAGCGCATGAGCAAAAACTTGTATCCAGATTACTAGGTTAACATGAGTGGCGTCAGTGTTCATCCAGACCAGATCTGAGGTTGAGAAGCCAGCACAGCACTCAAAGGCTCCTCTGTCTAAAGAAATCATTTTAGTTCAGTTACAAACTCGAAGCTATTGGACAATACTCACTGGGTTTCAGTTAAGAAAAAAAATATATACATAAAAGAATTCTGAATTCATAAGGTCATTTGTCATAACAGCTTAGGGGAGTTATGGGTTTTTTAAATGGTTCTTTATAAGTTAATTGCTAGTTAAATTCCAAACATTTCCCACAGTTTAATTTTACCCCTTCGGGGAACTTCATGAGAAGTCATGATCAGCATTTCTATCTGGAAACAGCTTCTGAAAGAAGCCACTAGGATTATTATGAACAGGTCTGTTATAAATGAAGTTCTTGATCAACATCTCATTACTTCTAAAAGCTAAATGGGTCCCCAAAACACTTGAATTAGCACAGTTCAAAATATAAGATAACATCTTAAAAAATCTCTTTTGTTACATACAACACAACCAAAGCTCTGGACAGGTGAGATGGATCTCAAGATCCTAACAACAACAGAGAAAGGAGGGTCCAATCCTGATTCCCACCTGAAGTTTTCCAAACTCACACTGCCGAGAAAAAGCATCTCCCAGAATATATAAATTTGGCCTACGCTCCAAAGAAGAAAGGCATTTGGGAGCAAGTTTTCGGTATCACAATTCATCTTTTCTGATAACCAAGTCATATCTTGTGAAACCATCAAAGTGATGAGAAAAACAAACCACGCTAATTTTGTTACTGGGTTTGGTTGGTAAATAGGGTGCTACAGTTATTTTTATTTTGTTAAATGCTATTTCAAAAAAATATAGTAGACTAAATAAAAATGTATCAAAGCACAGAGCCCTCAAAAGTTCATTAAAAATAGTCAATGTATTAGGCATTAACTGTCAAGCACTGTTCTATGCACTAGATGGAAAGTAACTCATTTATTTCTCACAAACCCTGCAGTAGGTCCCACCTAGTATTACACCCATTTTAAAGATGAAGCAGGCACAGAGAAGTTTAAAAAACTTTCCGTGAGTTACGTGGCTTAAAAGAAGTGAAAACTTGAATCCACCTAAATTATCATACTTAATCCTAACAACTATATGATGCAGGCAGGGCAGAAAATTTTGGCCCCATTTTAAATTTGAGGGAAACTGCAATTCTGAAGAGTAAAGGCTGACTTCCCTACGTCACACTGCTAGTCAGTAACAGGGTCAAGAACAGGAACCAGGGCTCTAACTCCCATGCCGGTGTTGCTTTTCTATTTGCTTATTTTTGTTTTAAATTCTGTAACTCAAAGCAGAGAGTGTGTTCTGCCTTTAATCTCTAAGACACCACAGGGTCCTCTCCTGGGCTGTGGCAACCAGAAAGACATCAAATGCAGTGCTCACAAAGGCATTATCATGCTGCCATATCACCATTTTTCCATTTCTCTACGTGCAAATATGTTTTTCACTTACTGCCTGTTAAACACACTGGAGCTTATTTAAAAAGTCAGAAATACCCGTCTTTCTTATTTATCATTCTTATGTCTTCATTTTTGTAGATTAGCAGTCTGCTTAGCTATTTAAATTATTCATAACCCTATAAATTGAGGTACTATTTCTTCTAGCTAGTATTCTAAAAAAAATTTAAACCACCATATTTCTGCACATTAAAGAGTTAAAAAGTTTTTGCTTCCCTTTCATCCCCATTTGGTTCCCTGCCCTTCTATTCCACTTCCGGAGATCAGGAGGAGAAACAATAGCTGCCTTTAGTGCCGGAGCACAGCACTCACGTGATGGGCACCAGCTCTTATTTACTGAACCGCATTGCCAAAAACAGGAAGCCGAGTTTAAGACCCCTCTCTCAGTTATAAATTTCTACAGCTTGACATGCACTGATTTGAGTTGTTTCATGTTACTCTGTAAAACTAGAACCAAGAAGAGTAAATTATCTTGGAAGTTATGAGGATAGATTTCAGCTTGGCTGAAGAAAGACTGTCATAACAAACAGTTATCCCACCGAGGTCTAGACTGCCTCTGGGTGGGTTAAGAGGCAGCTGCTTGGGCAGACGCTGCAGAAGGGGGAGTCCCAGCAACTGTCCCCCAACAGAAGGGCATTCCCTGCACCCTGCACCAGCTCGCGATGGCCCTGCTTGGCATGGATGGGGGTTCCTGAGGCAGGAGCACTGTGTAAGTTACAGACATTCCCCGATTCATTTTCTCATTTGATCCACACCAGGAGGGGAAGGCAGCTGGAGTGGCGCAGTAGGGGCAGACGCCAGTCATCATCCCCATTTTACAGACTAGGAATTTCAACGACTTAAGTTGAATCACACGGTAAATGCTAGAATCCGGGTTCTAACCTAGGACTTCGGATTCCCAAGTCCAGTGTATGTCTAGCTAGGCAATACTGCAACAACAAAGACATGAGGCTTTTCAACCAACAAGGACAGGGGCAAGGATGGGCTCCAAAGCCATGAGGCATGAAGTCAGTACCAAAGCTGCTGAGCTGAAAGCAAAACATGGTAAGAGCCCTACTAACTCTCACACACCATCCCCACCACCTCACTGAGACACAGTCTGCATTTCTGGTGGACATGGTCTCTAAGGCTCTGCTTACACGTGTCAGCTCAAGGAATAACTGTCCAAATCCCACTGTACTGTGCTGTGTTGATACAACAACAATTGCTTGGAGAAGTTGGTTCACAGTTTAAGGGGAGCTGGTGGCAGCAGAATCAACACAAAGAGCAGTGTCCCATTTCTGCATCCAAAGCATCAATTGTCACTCAAAGACTAGGCTGGTAGCTTATTAAAAAAAAAAAAGTCATGAAATGCATTGACTATTCTGACAACAGGTCCAGGACAACCTCACACTTGGGTCTGATAACAGGAGTTTAACAGAAATAGGTCAGTCATTGAAGAACTGCTGAACCTTACAAGATTTTCCAGGAAAGATGTAAGCGTGTCACATTTCACGAACCTGTCTACCAAGTAGAGAGAGTGGCAGATTGCCAAAGGCTGGGCTGTGTTAACTCATGTGAAATGCTGGGAACCTGAACCTCTGCAATGCCTGCCCTGCCACTCAGCCACACAGGGAATGACTGAAGTTCAAGTTTCCAAAGACCTCACAGACTACACGCCAAATGCAGTCCATCACAGAAACTTCCTCTGACTCTGAAGGAAAGAAAAATGACTTGATTCAAAAATCCCCATATCACCGCAAAGCTGTTCAAGGGTAAGTGTTTAAATATCTGGGTACAGCAGAATAGCCAACCAATGAGCCAGAAACAAGTCAGACTGAATGAGACTGCCATGCAACACAACAGGCGTGTGCATCAAAGCACCGCTACTGCTCTACACACATGGCCGGGACCAAGTTCATTCACGTAACTGTGAGCCCTGCGCCCACATTTAGTTATAAATCCACCAGGTCAGAAGCCCCTTGAGAAGGAAACAAACTGTGCTCACTCCGCTCTCACATCTGCACTTAGCACAGGCGTGGCACAGGGCAGACGTTTTATGAATGTTTACTGCGTAAACGAACGAATGATCGCATTAGGACAATTTCCCACAGATGGTCAGAAAAGGCAGGATATGCAGAAGAGAAAAATACTGGGTTAACAGGAAGGAGAAAATCATCAAGCAAAGGTGACAGCAAGAATTCCAGAATGAGGCGAAGGGGGACTCGGCAGACATGGAAGGAGCACGGGGTGGTGATTCCGCTGTCCTCGGGGGGTCCTCCAGTGGGTGTTTTTTCAAAATACCAGTGTCTGGACCAAGTTCTGTGACCTCCTTCTGTCCTGGAGTAGCCTTAGAAAGTGGACGTGGAGGAGGGTGACGGGGGTGGGACTGTGCACAATTCGAGGGCTTTTTAGGTCATTCTGAGGAGCCTTCCTCCAGGTGACAACTATTCTTAATGTTCCTGCTTGTCTTTTAAACTTGAACATGAAGGTGTGATCAGTTTGCAAGAGAGGAACAGTGGTGAATATCATCGGGCACCAGAAGTGAGTCAGCCTCATCAAACACCCCCACCTCTTGCTCGAGTAAAGGTCAGCAAGACCAGCAGACTCACGTCGTCACAGCGAGCAGGTGAGCACGCAGCCGGGGCGCACCGCGAGGGACCCGGACCGCGAGTGCTGGCGAGCCCTTTCTGTGTGACATTTCTCACCAGTCTGCGTTCCAAATCCGGGCATACACTTTAATAACAGACCAACGTTTCTGAAAATCAGATGCCAAGATGAAAACTCAAAGTAAAAAAGCCTACTCATTAAAAGGGTTTCCAAACAGGGTCATATGGACTCACGCAAGCCACGACATATATTCAACAAGTGGAGAGCCTGCTCCCAGCCGGGCCGTCAACGATAAAGCCCTTGGGGTCCAGGAACGAGCCCGTGTGACCTGGGCGCTGTTTCACACGGCCTTGCCTTCACACAGGTGAAGCTCACCGAGGGGCAGGGCTGCCACACCATCAAGACACGCCGACTCAGCATTTTGGAACTGCTTTTCCTTCAAAGGATTTGCAACTTCCTGAAAACACAGAAAAAAATCAGGGAAAAGGAGACTCTGCCTCCAAGCAAGGCCAGCTCTCGTGGTGAAATGGATAGTTGTTTTTGGAAGCCCAGCTTCCCTATCTAAAAATGTTTACCCTTTTCATTATCTCACATACTCATAAAAGCACTTATCTGTCCATTATTTTATCCAAACAAGATCTACTGGGCACTTGGGGAGGCATCCACCAGGGCCTGGGGAGGCCAAAAAAACAAGGCATCCTGCTTCTCAGGGAAGTATTTTCTCCCGTGGCACTGCTCAGCAGTCCTCTGCCCGGGTGCCCTCACATCACCCTCCATGACCCCAGCTGCAGGAAGGGCCTGGTAGCCATCGGTCACACCACAAGGCACATGGGTCACTGCTTCTCTCCCAGGTGCATTTGAACCTTAAGTTTAAGTCTTTGTAATCAAAGGCTCTGAGCTTAACTAAACCTTTGACATTAGTGAGCAGGTAACAGGATTTTAGCAACACAGAGCCAAAGGGGATCCTCAGTTACACCACAGAGAGCCCAGGAGGCTGGTGTCACCTGGGCAAGAGGGAGGACATCCTCGGAATGAAGGCCGGAGGAATGAGATCACTTCAAACACTGCTTGCAAGAGAACCGTATGACTGAGCTTTTACCACTTCTCAGGGAAAATATTACAAGAAATTCGTAGAAAATCAGTATCACAACAGAACAAAGGGTACAAGAACCTTTAATAAAATATTCTTACAAAGCTTATGATAGCACTAAATCTCACACAGTAACGTACCGTATAATTTACCAATAAAAATAGATCCTAGTACGCCTCGGCGTGGAGTCCTGGAATAAGGCCTGCTCACTCCAACCATGGCCCCACAGGGAAAACGGAAACACGGCCGCTGCCCTCCCAGGAGGGAGAGAATGAGGTGGGCACTGAACTCCTGACTTCTCCTCCAACAACTCTGCTTACCTGAGCACAGGAGTATGCACACCACAAAGAAACACAGTGTCTTAGGGTTAAAGAATAAAACCATTATACGTAAAAGAAATCTTAGCACTGAATCACTGTATTTATAGTCTTCCCAAGAAAACAAAGCGGGGTGGGGGGGGTTGCAGTGGAAACCTGCCGTGACAGATTAGAGAAAACGCAGGCAAGTACACCAAAACCAGAGTAACGCCAGCGCTGTGTGGAAGATGCCGGAGCTTTCCTGGAGTGTCCCCAGGGCACGTTCATCCCACTCCTAACAAGTGCTCAGACCCGGGGTGAGCCCAGCGCCCACACGCCCTCATCCAGGAGAGCCACAGCCCGTCCTGCTGCCCTCCCTCAACACAGCCCCATCCTCCTGCCCCTCCCTCCCTCCCTCAGGCTTTCAGGCATCACAGCCAGGCGCCTGTCCGGTGACATAACACGGCAGAGTCCTTTCTCAAAACACAGACATGACTGACCTTCTGGCCAAGAGGGCAGAGGCTTCTGCAACAGCTCTGAGAATTGGAACCTTGCTGAAGTTGCCTTTAAAGCCAGAAAAGGGCACAGGATAAGGGGTGTGTGGGGAAGGAACACTCTCAGAGGCGCAACTGGGAAGGGGAGGGAAGGGGAAAACCTAAGATTCTTTTTCCCATTTTTCCTTTCCCAAGGACAGCATTCAAGGTCAGATTAATGAATTTATCCTCTTAGAACACACCTTTCCAGCTCACCTGACCACTCCCCCACCAGTCACAGTGCTGTGCTCCCCTCCCTGGTGGCCTGCTTTGACCCCAAATCTGATGCTGTGCCCTCCAAACCTCAGTGTTCAGGCCCCAGGACATCTACCCATTTCTGTCTGCCTCTAGAACCTTCCCAAGTCCATACATGGAACTCTGTTCAAGACCCCACTCAACTGCCATCTTCCACGAAGCCATCTCCACGCTTACTCTTGCCTTTGCCCTCTTCCCAGCCCTCCCTTCTCTGAGCCCATGCAGACCTCTGGGCATGGCTCTGTCATACCCAGCACACTGGGTAATAATTGTTTGCTTGTCTGACTCCCTGGTCCAAGTGCATCCATCCATCTGCTGGCTAACATTTACAAATTGTGGTTTGGGCAATGTGACAATAATGGCCATGACTCAGTCCTTGACTAGGAAGGATGAGGCAGAGGGCGAGGCGGGCCCTTCTCCAGATCATACGTATTGATATGGTTTATCCCCTCACTTCATTCAGGTCTCTGTTCAAATGTCACCTCGCTCCCTGACCACCCTAGTGGAAGAGCACAACACACATCCTCTCGGTCTCCAGCACCACCTGCCATCCTTCCCCTGCTTTACTTCTCTCCATAGCTCTCACCACTAACAGACAGCCATCCACACAGAAGGAGGAATGGGTAGATATAAACGTGTCTAGATATACAGGTACAGACACAGATTTTTTTTTTTAAGTTAGTTATCTGTTCTCTAGAATGTAAGCTCCATTCAGGCAAGGCCTTTAATGTTTGGGTTTGTGCTGTAGAGACCCCTAACTCTGTCTTAGGTGAGACTTCTGTCTCAAGCTCTCAGTAAGGTGAGATCTCTGTCTTACCTGAGACAGAGTGAGTTCTCAGCATCAGTAGATGAATACGTGTGTAGGCAGATGATAATGTCTTGACCAAGGTAAGAAACTCAGGGAAGGGAAAGGAGATCAGTTGATGGTAGCCTCCATTTGCTCACTGAGGCTTTTTAAGTTTGAAGTACAGGTGGCCCTCTGCATTGGCAGGTTTTAGTCCAAGTCTGGTTGACTCTGCAGATGCAAAACCCGTGGATACAGAGGACCGACTATAACTGGTTGGGCAACCGGGGAGAGGGGATTCCAGCAGGCAAAAGGTCAGGAACTGAAGAAAGGAGTTTAGAGCAGACAACAGAGTTTAAGAAATTATCAGCAGATAGGAGGTGATTGAAGCCACAGTTAAGCATGAGACCACCCCAGAGGAAAGGCAAAGCTGGCTACTGTATAGTTTAAAAACATAACAGCATCTACCTCCTAGGGATGTGTACCAAAGGAGCTAATTGATCTCTTCAAGGCTCAGCCATATTACTCTAGAGAGCAGGTGCTCGAAAAATGCATACTGAATATATGAACACCTTTTAAGACAAAGACCAACCATTCTTAGCGCCATCTTACTCACAGCATTTTGCTACAGCACGGATTCAAGAATCATACCTTTACAAGAGGCTGTTTTTCCTGTGTAGGACTCTGAGTTACTCGAGTCTGATCAAAGATTAAGAGATACTCCAGGATTATCTACAGGGTAAAATAATGCTGTATAACATTTTATTATCCAGCGGTGGAAAGAAAACAGGCAGAAAACAGACACTAGAATGGTGTCTAGAAGGAAAAAGCTCCTTCCCACAAGGACAGTGGGCATGAGCCTCTACCCCAGCACAAGCACTGCAGTTACAGATTCAAACATCAATCCACAAGGAGAGAAGATTCCTGGCACAGACTGAAAAGCAGTGACAAATGTGGCATTTGAGCTAAACTCAAAAGATGAGTTAAATGTAAAGGTCCAATTTCAGGAGAGAAAAAAAATCACTGGTTGGCTTAGGTGGTTTGCTTTTAAGCTGGTGACTAACTGTAGCTGAACTAAAAATAGCCACCCAGAGTCAGGGATGGGGAAACAGACATCACCGGGGGTGTGCCATTCAGAAGAGTGAGTCAAGGAGGCGAAGGAAGGCCCAACACCAGCACCCTGTACGGCGGAAGTCGCTGGGTTAAGCGCCAGCTGTAAGTGCTGCTCAGAGGGTGTCTCAGCGCAGCGGGGGCGTCGCTGGTGGGGCAGGGGAGGAAGGGGGCAGAGTGTCTTCCCAGCTACAACTACAGGGTCTCTGCTTTTATCTTTTTTTTTCTATATTAAAGTTCCACTTAAAATGTCGTTTGCTGAAAGCACTCACTGTTAAACACTTTGGAAGCCACTGACCTGGAGCAAATTAATTCTGGGGCTAAAAATCAACAGAAGTCTTTATACCCATTTTCACAACTGGCTCAACAGCACAGTGATCACTGTGGGGGTTGGTTGGTGCAGAGATGAACAGGCCCGTAAGTTTTATAATTCTGTAATGTTCATAATGAAAACGAATACTTTTCTCAAAAAAGTGTTAAAAATACTTTAGTTCAGGTGATTTGTCTTTCCTATCTTTCATAGAAAACAAATTAAGTTGCTTCCCAGGGCAAACATTAAGTCATACTGAGGCCTCATACGTTACTGCATTTAGGCTAAGAAACAAGAGAAAATGTTCCGTGTTTAATTAGTACTAAAAATTTATTCCTACAGAACCATTCTCTGGGGGAACTGTGCGCACTGGAATATTTTTTTCCAAACAACTTTCTTAAGATTCCTGTACGCTATCCTTTTCCACGTGAAAATGGAGTGTTTCAAATTTTAACTACAAAATGGTGTTTCAATGACGAAATAAGAACTACAGAGAACAATGAGCTTTCATAAGTTAAAACTGAAGCCGATTCCTCTTCTAACGCCAGCCTTTCTCCCAATCCCAAAGAGGAGGAGGGTTCATGCCTATCAAGAACTATCTGGCTTAATTTCAATGATCTCCAGCCCAATTCAGCCTTGGAAGCTCTGTCTTCAGACTGGAGACCCCCAAGCAGCAGGCACTTGACCCTGGCTCACAGGAGTATTCCAGGTTTCCCTCACAGCTGTTAGAGGTGTAGACAGGGTGCCCCCCATCCACCTAGATGAGATGCCAAGCCCCTGGCTACCAGGACTAAAGGCCCTGCTAAGTCCCAGGAGGAAAAGCTGAGCTGGAATATTCTTCCAGACTGTCTAACCCTGCCTGTGACCCATGGCACACATGTGAGAAGCAGTTGGTCAGGGTTAAAAGTACAGTCTGGCCACAGAGCCCCACCCAGTTAACTGGCCCACAGAACGACTGAACCCTGACCTTGGCCTCACCATCCCCATTCTTTAACTAAATGTGTTAACTGGCTGCAGATTCTTGAACTATCCCTCAGATGCATTTCCCAACACACACACACATAAAATGATAGAACATAATTTTCTCTACTGAGGAAATTCTATTTTATTTATTAATAGCTAACCACTTACCAGCAAATGTGACCACAATCAATAGTAAACAACAACCCACAACTGTTGCTGTTAAATCCCTTTCTCCATAAGACCTGCCTGCATTGGAGGATGCTGCATTGAAATCTCCAGAAAACATTTTGCTCAGAGGTAATTCCGCAGATGCGTCCGTGTTGGCTCCTGAGCTTTCATCGGCACGCTAGAAAAGGGCGAGTCCTCCCCTAGCCAGGCCTCCGCTCTCCCCATGAGTATTCCTCAGGCACAAACACTTCACCGCCCCAAAGCTCTCTGTGGAGGGCCCAGAACTGCTGACTGTTAGGGCGGGAAGGACCTCAGAGATGATCTGATACAAAGCCATCATTTTTTTCAAAGAGTAGACTCAAGTCCAGAGAAGTGAAGTGACAAAAAGTCTTGGAAGCAAACTGGGCAGTCCCTCCTAATCCTGTGGTCATGCCAGGGAATTAAAACCCAGGTTGCTGGGGTCCCAGGCTCTCAGATGAGCCTCAGGAACTATGAGGCTGGAGGGGGCAGAGGGGCAACCCCCAAAACAGCTGCAGTTTATCTGTTTCGTATATTAAACACAAGATTTCATTGGAAAGAAAGGGTTTCACTGTAAATAAACAAACATCTTGAAAACCACCACATGGCAGAACTAACTTCAAATAAAAGGAAACTTAAAAGAGAGAAGGAACTAAAAACATAAGAGTCTTACTTTAATGAATGTGTCCTTTTTAAAATGGAACAAGGAAAGAAAACAGCACTAAAACCAAATGTTATAGCTTAGAGTTCACTCTTTTATTTCTGCCTGCCCAGGACAATAAAACAAACAAACAAAAAAGACAAAGGGAAGAAAAACAAAGAGAAGATAATACTTTTTAGTTTCTAGGTCCCTGGGACTGTCTTAAATCCATATTGTATTAACTGGACAATTTCAAGAAACAGAGTCACAGAGGACATTAACCTAACTGAAATTCTTAAGATAAATCTTTACTAAAAATAATGGAAGAAGGGTTTTCATAAGCTACTGGTACACACACACACACGCCTCCCAATTTTACCTTTGGTTTTCCTGTCTGCTGAGCACATTTAACAGCTTACACTTTCCCTCATTTCTAAAAGCAAATTCTTACAGATGCTCACAAGCCCATGGACAGTGTCTCTTTAAGGTCAGCAGCGAGAAGGGAAGCTGGTTTGACACTATGTAGTAGGTGAGAGCTGGACACAGTCTGCAGAAGGAGACGGCCCCGGGGACACTAGGAATTCAAACAAGTCACCAAGAACTATGCTCACTGTGGTCTGGCATTCCACAAAGAATCTTTCCTTTGACTTTTTAATTTTTGTCATTCTAGACTCACACTGAAGCCAGATGACTTTAAAATCCTGTTTCAGACAATCTTCTTAACTTTTTAAAGTTAATAGCTACCAATGACATTGAACCAACCAACCTCTTCGCATTTTATAGACCATTTAAAGCAGCCAGCTTGGCCATTCAGTAATGCAACAGTTCTTCACAGGAAGTGCCCTCAAGGTAAGTACTGTTCTTCAGGGAGTTTGTTAACACGCTCAGTCAAGTCAGCTCTGTCAAAGCCAAGTGTCCCCTCAGCACCATCCCCTGAAAAGATCGAATGTCATTTCTAAAAGAACAACTCCTTACTTCCTCCCTCCTACTCACTCCCAAATTTCCACAAGCAACATTAGCATCCAATGCAAATGAAGGGCACAGTCATTTCAGGGCATGGAGAAGTCAACACATGTTTAAGACGTCAAAAGATAATGTAACAAAGTGCTCATTTTCCTTATGCTCTAAGGATATATGACTATTAATATGAGTTGTTTCTTAAACTTGGAACACTGCAAGATGTCATCTTGGTTAGCCTCCAAACAAACTTACTGAAGTGACCTAAGTTTCACGTTCTACTTTTGAAGATCTCCAGGACAGATATTCCACAATCTCCATTTGTAGGCTGACTTGTGGTTTAATTTCCTTCAGAGTCAAAGGGGACTATTTCTCTCAACTTTTTTAAAAAAGTTAAATGAGAGCTAAACTCTTGCTGAAGATGTCATCTGAACTCTGAAACTAACAAATGGAACAACACAAAAGTGGACAAGAACTCTGCTCTATGCTTAACCACAGACACAGGAAATGTGCCCGGCGTACTAAGTCACACTGTTCTCTCTTCCCAGATGAGTCTGCATGCACCATGGCTGTCTGCATTCACAACCCAGATTCACAAATTTAAGATACGACTCCACAGCTTCTAGAAAGGAGGCGACTAATCTGCAACGAAGATGTATTTCCTAGCCACTGGGGGAAGTCATCCCCAGGCTCTCCACACTTTCCAAATGAGAAGAAATTTTGGTTTTGGATGTCCTTTTCCTTTTCTGTTTTCCTAAGAGTCCCTTGAGCAATATCATACTCAGGTTTTCTACATTTTTTTAAGGTGAACTTTCCACTGAGCTACACTCCTTGAAACAGGTCTTCTGGAGAATTTCGCCTTGGCCTCCTGGAATTTTTCAATGAAACTCAAAAGAGATGTTTACCTGACCTCAGATGTTATCCTAATGAAAGCTCTGTTTCTAATTCCTTGAACTCTTCTCTCTGTCTTTTCTTGTCATGCCCCCGGGAAAGAAAGACAAGTACAGATGTTGGCTTGACCTCAGCTGGCAAACACCAAGATTATCCATTTCTAATAGCTTCTCAAGAACTCGGACAGCATCACAAAGACGTCAATTATGTTCCCGTTTCTGGCATGGCCGTCTGCACTTCACCTTTTGAGAAGATCAACGTAAAGACAGGAAATGCCAGCATGTTATCTTTGTGACAAAAACGAGATGTCAATCACAGGAAGAATAAAAGGATTATTACTGGATTTTTCAAAAGCAATGAGAAAGCAGAAAAAACTATGACCTAAGGGACAGAGAGAAAGAGGAGTGAGACCATGTTTTGCCAACTCAAGAGTCCACATGAGGCTGAGTTCAGGCTCTCTGGCAGGGGGCATTCAGAGATCTTTGGAACTGAGCACCTACAATCAGGCTGTAGTTGATAATTTCCTTTTCGTGCAAGAGGGAAGGTTCCTTGTGTGGAGGTTTTGGCAATTCCGTTTCAAGTAGTCACATTTACCCCTACCGGAGAATGGCCTGAGTCATACATATTTCAGGGGCTTCTTCCTCCACCTGGGGACAGGCACTTAGTCTACTAACAGATCAATGGGTGAGATAAATGGCTTCACTTTACTGCCAGTTTTCTCTGGGCAGTGTCTCCCAGGAATCAGTACAAGGCTTCCGACACGACTCCACTCGGGCCCACACCCTCGGCTCCCAGCACTACGCGTGCTCTTAGCCACATACATGTCTTGGAACAAGGAAACTAACACAAGATCCATCAACAATGTGCGTGAGCATGTGGGGCTCAGGGGCGCCAAGTCCAGCTCCCTGCTGCCCAGAAGCTACAATTCAGGAGCAGGGAGATTATGCTTTTCCATAAATAGCTGGGTTTCAAGTGACCCTTCTGAGAAGGTACACCAGGTATAATACTGAAGGTTAACTCAAATCTCAGTCCAAAAGTGTAGTTTATTTCCTCTACCTTTTTGAATCTGACTCTGCTTAAAAAAAGAGAGAGAGAGGGAGATGAAAACTGCCCTCAAACAAAGCAAAAAGGCCCTCACATGGCCTACGAAGGGCTCCAAGTTCAGTGATCTTGCCATTTGTTACAGTCTGGCCATCTCCCTGCACTGTGGGTCAAAGCATTCACCTCTGGAGCCGTGGTCAGAATATCTGCAGATTTCAGGACCGAGCCAAGCAGAAAGACGCATCTGACAAAGTGCCCGTGGTGGTGTGTAATTTACACTTGCTGACTGAGGGGGCTGACTGACTTGTAGGACTCTTGAAATACCTCTCCTGCAATCTCATTTGACACTTGCATTTATAGTCCAGCTCAGTACATCTACCCGAGGATTTAACAGGGTTCTTCAGCTGAAGAAGAAACCACGCAAGTCACTGGAGCTTCCTCATCCACAAGAATCAGAAGGACGAAGTCTGAGGAATGTGATGGTACAGGAACTGATTTGATTAGCAGTACAGCTAAATGAGCAGGCAAATAAATAAATAAATACAGGTTTTCAACTTTTTTGTTTATCCTCATCCAGCTCGCTCAGACTGGCTCCTTCTTTAACCCTGGGCCACTCGGCACAAATAGGAGCCCTGCAATTAAAAATAAGGGAACTGAATTTGTCCCTGTTTCATTCAAATTGTCATTGGTTAAGTTAGTATCAATGGCTTCGTTTCTTGTTTTTTGAAAGGAGTGACAGTTTTCTTCCAGATAGTAAATAAGGGACCTTCAGTCTTAGTTTACATTGAAACTATCTGGCGTATATGAGGGTTCTGAGCTCTCGGCAAGAGGCTGATCAGTAGGACCTCGTGAAAGGAGACAGAATTGTAAACTCAGAAAGATTTCAGTTGGGGAGGGGAGGAGCTAACCATTTAGGATTTTCAGAAAATTCAGATTAACAGTGAAAAAGCTGGAACAGAGTCTCCTATAGTCCTTCAATTTCCCATAAGTAAATAAGGAAGAAAAGACAATCAGGATGAAAAATTTCTCAAGAAAGGTTAAGGAAAAGAGCAATAACATGTGCTGGAAAGCACCTCTCACTGACAATGAAAATGAAGGAAGCAGTGTGACATCAGCTTTTAGGTCCTTCTGTTGGCCTGTCGCTACCTGTTTCTAGGAAATGAGGCAAGATGATCCTGGCCCACTCCCAGGATCCCAAGTGATGCAGAGGGACACAAAGCATTTGGTTCTGTTTGGGACAAAAATGCTCCATAAATCTTTAAAGGTTGAATTAAAAGATTAGCTCTGGACAGAGACTGTAAGTACCACTGGCCTTAGGAAGGTGTGAGGGTCACATGAACCAGAGGCCCAGCTGTCTCCACTGTTTGATGAGGTATAAGGATCTTGAAAGTTTGAACTCGGGTATGTGAAATGAATAGGAAACAGATGATGAGAGAGGTTCAAAAGCTGTCATCCCGGGAAACCAGCCCCCAGGAAGCTACTGTGGGTGTGTGCAGCATGGGAGGGACAAGAGTGGATGTTCAGCACGGAAACATCCCAGCCATGCAATCCATGGAGACAGAACCCTCCACAGCTAAAACCTCAAGGGCACTGAAAACCGCAGCAGTAACAACAGTCCTCCTCTTCCTCCCCCTCATCGTGTGTGGACTGAGACCCTGCATTTATCTCCATGGAACACGGACAACAGTTAGATGAGACAGGCTCTGAACTCCATGTTACAGGGGGGCCTGAGGTCACACAGCTCACAGGTAGCACAAACCCTTCTCACACTCCCTCCCAGTGGTCTCAAAGGCCATGCACTGTCAGAGCTTAATGTGGAAGGGATGACAAGGCCAGTTTTATACAGTGCTTGGGCCTCTCTAAAGGACTTGGGGAGGAGGAATGGTGTCGACTCCAGAGGTCTAATTCTTAGGTTTAAGTACCAGCTTCACCATTTGCAGTTTGGGGACATCACCACCACGGGTGGTCAAAAACTGTCCACGTTAGTCTGCTCTCCCAGGGGCAAGTTACTCAGACCTCCAAGAGCTTATTGCCTCATCTCTAACACGGGCTCACCATGGTGCTACCTCTCTGGGCAGCTGTGAGGATTGAGTGAGAGGCTTCCACGATGATGACGCAGTAGGCGAGGACTGGGGGTTGTCACTTCACATCGTCCCACTTGAGCTCCACGCCACCTCATCTGCAGAGGAGTGCGCCTCCGCCTGGTTTTGCAGAGGCACCGGGCGTGGTACAGAAGCAGTGTCTGAATGCAGTTCCGGCAGTAAGTGAACCCCACAATCGGAGCCAGCACAGAACCGGCAGGCCCCAGGCTCTCAGTCACTACCAAACAGTAACACGCTCGGCAGCTGAGCCTGCAAAGAGGACCCCCACTCAGCATGTGTAAGTGTCCCACAAGTGACCCCATCCACGCAAGCCCCACCCACACCCTCTCCGGGTCCTCTCCCCCACAGAGCAGGTACATACATTTAATAAAACAACAGCAGAAACTTCCAGATTTTATACGGAAAATAAAGCTGACCCCAAAGTCCTGTTGCACCCTTACCTTAGGGTTCTCTGCTTATTAATATAAGCTGTGTTTTCCAGTAAATGTTATTCGAAAAGCTCTAGAAAAGGGCATTCCAATATAACAAGAACCAGAATATCCTTTTTATATATACTTAGATTTGGAATATCCTTTTTCATTGTTTTTGCCTAATAAACACTTAACTAGATTTTTAAACTCAGTAAGCTCACTTTTTTTATTGAAGGTGGGGAGAAACCTAGTAGCTATGGCTTGAAAAGAACTGTTAGATTATTATAATTACACCTATCCTTTCAATCTTGTCCTTCATTACTAGTAACAAAATGAAAGTATTTCGTACAGTCATTAAAGTTCTTACCATATAAACTGTGACAAACAGGTATTAAACAAGGCAAGCCTGAATGCTGTGAACTTTGCTAACAATGTCAAAATGGCTGTTGCCCAGCCAATTAAAGTTGGCCAGAGACTCACTTTCTCCACAGTCCACCTGCTGGCATGGTTGATGCTTGTTGACAAAGAAACCAATTCGAGTCTTCTTACTAAATAGGACGACAATGTCAGGCACTGTGCACGAACTGTCCTGGAAGGACTTCACCACTTGTAAGGGCCTGGGGGCCAAGAATGAATGATACAACAGGAAAAGACCACCAGAAAATCGTGAAACCTCCAATCTCAGCATCCCCCACCTCCTGGACAGAGGGACTCAGATCTGAATCCTGAATACTCTACGTCCACATGAAAGCCATTATGAGTAACTGTGCTTGAAACTGAACTCCACATCTGCTCTTCTGCAGCCTTTGGAAATCTTATGAATTTCCCTGACAACTGTTTGCAAAGGCCATAATCACAGGCATCTGTAACTGGATCCCCAGCTACAGGGCAAAACACCACATAATTCCAAGAGGCTTTTGGTCCAACCTTATTTGGTTTCTTGTCTCTCTTGCTTTCTCTAAAATTGCGCTGAGCCTTCAATTTGCAGAGAGCGTGATTAGCATTGGAAGAAGGCGGCCCAGGTCTTCCGTATCATCCTCACCACACATGCCAAAGCAAATCCTTATCATCTCCCTTCTGGCTGTAGCAGGAGGCGATTTGGACTAACAACAAGTGAGGGTCCCTGTGCCAGTTACATTCCTCCCTTGTGGCTTCAGAATCCTGGAAAAAGGCATGAGGAGGCACCTTGGCTCCAAATGGACCAGAAGACAGATGCACTGGTACTTCCCCAGCTCTTCACCTGGATTGCTTTGAAGCTGTGTGGCTCTGGGCCTGAGCTGCCCTTTCTAATTACAGTTGGCCACTGACATGACAAGTGATCTTAAACAATGCAATTAACCCCCCTGAGTCTAATCCATATTTAAAAAATTTAACACCATCCACTTACTAAAAGGATTCCTGTACTGTTCTGTCTTTTACTCTATAAACACTCACAAGACTTGAGCGGAAAAAGTTCTTGCACCAATTCAGCCACATACGGATTCAGTAACCCTGGGCAAGCCATCTCCCGTCTGGGAACCTCAGTTTTCTAATCCAATTTCTAGTCATCCCTATTTTTTCTTATGAGGAATAAATGTAACAAGGTACACAGAAGGGTTCCTCAAAGGATGAATCATATTATTACTGTCATTCTCATTATCCTCTTTGGAAGCTCCATTCTGACAGGTAAGTGCGCTGGAGCCAGACTGGCAGCGTTAACTCAAGTTACATAACGTCTCTAACCTCGATTTTCTCCTCTGTAAAGTGGGGATGAAATAACAGCCCCTCACTCTGAATTACTGAGACAATTAAGTGAGGAAACGTGAAGAAAGCACTGAGAATAGTGCAGGAACAATAAATGCTACCCAATATTAGCCACGCTCATTATCCCATCATTAGCCCTGCTTTCTTTCTTGTTTTCATCAGGCAACGTTCAAAATAAAACACCTTTTTCGAGGCCTTCAACTTCAGCATGCTAATGAAAGAGGAGGGACTCATACTGATGGTTCCGTAACCCACCTCATTCAATGCCACCAACCAATATGTGCCGCATATCTCATTATCACCTTTCATGTGACATTCAGAAAGGTCAAGCGGCTATGAGCAGGCAGTCAAGATTCAAAGTCAGACCTGAATAGCCCAGATTATGCTTCCCATTGCATTGTTTCCATTTAGATATGAAGTGGGAGAGTAATCAAGGTTTCCCTAAAAAAATCAGAAAGTCATTTGATTTATATGATACAGTGTGGTTCAAAGGTTATTGTGAAAAACAGCTTTAGATTTGGACTTAGGTGGTCAAGGTTTAGCTCAAATGGTACCTAGTCTTGACTTCCCTCCCCTGCAGTGAGTGGTGCGTGGTGAGCAGACACTTCTGTGGCACAGCCCAGCCTGTGTGGACTCCGGGCAGCACCTGTCACCTAGCAGCATACCTCCAACAGACCACGGGTGGGTTCACCTCATGTGCCCAAGGCCCCACCTGACCCCAGCCCGGCGCAGGGCACAATGCTGTTAGCAGAGTGAGTGCATGAATCCTGGCTATCCACATAGTTCCTGCTGCATCAAAGACTGAATTACTTGACAGTTATGAGACAATCTGACAATTAAAGGTGCCAGATTTAAACCTGGCCCCTGCAGAGCATCACTGCAGAAGATCACCTTGGTAGTATGCACGGTCACACCTCACGGAGAGTGTTTCCTAAGTCCATGTAATTAGAAAGACATCTAAACAAAACACATTTTACCTTTATCAAACATGACTTGTGTCTGCCGTGAAATGCTCTAGCATCACTATACAAATGCACACACTTCGCACAGATGGCTGCACTATGCCGAGCGCCACCGTTTTGGGGGGTTGGGGTCGGGGGTAGTCCAGGAAGACTCGGTCAGTAATGACAAACAATTGGGCAATACTTTTAAAAGTATGTTGTAATGAAAGGTTACCTTTGGATCATTGTATTTCCTTTTTACAAGTACCTAGCCAGAGAGCAGATACAAACTTAGGTAAAGACACTAATTGATTATGTAAGTAAAACAAAATCCAAGTTCTTTATAATGTACTTAAAGCCTCAAAGTCAATTTATCTTGCCTCTTGATTTTTATCTTTACAAACTATATTGAATTCATTTTTTCCTTCTCCCTTTATACATTTTTACAACTAATGAATACTGCAAACAAAGTTTCTATTTGAAGAAAGTTTGGAGAGTGTTATTTAACTCCCCCTACCTCTGCTAGTCTTCAATTAGATCTTCCTCCTGGAAAGGTTGAGAATCAAAGAGACATACAATAGCCTCTTGAAATTTAAATGAAAAATTGCCGGACAATTTTTTTTAAAACCTCTATAATGCTTACTCTTGGACTTAATAAAGATAAATATACTTTAGTCACAAAGAAAATTTTATATGAAATAAGTTTACACTTCATTAAACACTCAAACAAAACCAAGAAATAGTTAAATTCATGTTGGAACATTTAGTCTTACCAACATTATCTAGTAAGTAAGGTCATAATATCTCCAGGAGAATTTGATACAAACAGAGAACGCAGATCATGACTTCTGCCACCACAGGCTTATAGCTAAGGATGTTTCCTATTCTCTTAAGCTTTTGAACTATTTTGGGATCTTTGACCCGTTACACCTGGGGGTTTGTGACATTTCTATGTACTAGTAAAAATTAACCAAGTGCTTCTTGGTGCTAACCTAGTGGCACATTTAATGCGCTAGTTTGTGGTGGAAGAGGGAAATATCATTGACTAATACTCATCAAGCCACCTCATACAGTCCGTGTCCGCACTGAAAGACACTCTACAGAAGTCAGACACCCATGCTTAGTATGTATGTCTAAGTGGACATAACCCCTAACTGACCACCGCGTCTGTTCCCATGACCAAGCAGTAGACGAAATGCAAGGAACAGGGGGAAGCAGTTGACCTACAAGAGCCTGAACATTTTTCCCTCTGCAGCTTTTGAAACAGTTTACAGTTTCTTTATCTTTATTAAGACATTTTCCTCATCAAATTAATGAGTCACCAAACAAAAGGCTTACTAAAATGTTTACAGTTGGGAATAAACGATCTGTTAAGGCTCTAGCAGAAAAGACAAGTCATAACTTGCCATTGCTTTTCAATGAAATCATCTGGGAAAAGCAAGGCCAAGTAGTTGGGACAGAAACACAGGATGACAACATGCAATTCTCAGTAAATCCTGAGACCAACGCAAAGAAAATGTCTGCAATCCTCTGGGCCCTGTAATCCTTAACATCATCACCTCCACCCTCCTACCTACATGGAGCTCATTCTTTTTGACAACTATAGAACACAGACATTCTTCTGGAACAATCAGCATTGTTAAAACCGAGTCCTTTGCAAGGTGAGGGGAGGGAAAGTAGGTGGAGACTTTGTCTTGTGAGAACTTAAAGGAACAAAAGGGAAGCTTGCTGGTTGAGGCAACAAAAAGTAGCCACAATTTAGAACATGAATAGAAAAACATAATGGATATCACATGCCTTCATCAATTTTTCTTACCGTTCTATCTGGGCACACACAACTGGTATGAACACGTGGCTTGACAGAGCTGAGGCTGACTCCTGGATTCAAGACTGGGGGCCAGCAGAGGAGGGCTGGGAAGGGCGTATTGTACACTGCACCTGGGAAGTTCTGCAAAGAAATGGCTCCCTTCAAATCATTTCCATCTGGTGGTCTTTTCACAGTGGTCAAGAACACATAATGAATTAGCAAAGAGTACAATATTCTTTTTAACAAGCAGTACAGACCTACATTTAGAAGTCAAAGGGAAGATACCTGTGTGCAGCAAAAGTCCAGCCAAGGAACTCTGGAAGAGACCAGAAGTACCGAGAGATGGCCAGGCCTTCGGTTCCAACAGGACAGGACGCACCTCCAGCAAAGAAGTGGGAGGGCAAAGGCCTCAGGCAGCAGGAGGAGGCCTCTTCAACCTGCAGCCGATCCTGGGAGGGGATCCCCATCTCCAGGAGACACTCCGGTAGTTCTACTACGTGAGAGCTAACCTGGGGTCATCTGCGCGGTTCACATTTCCCCAGGTAAACTGCATAAACTCTCTGCTCTGTGGGGGGACTGGAGCTCTTTGTCCCTTTTCTCTCTACCAAAGTTTCACAGTAATGTGTCAAATGACCCTTTCTGAACATCTTTCGCTTTCTTCACTTCTAATTTCATCGACATTAAGTGCTGCCTCATCACTCCTCAACTTAGTGATAAATCCAGGTCCACAAACGTGGCTGAATCACTCCTGGCAATGAGGTGGTTGTTCTTTCTGAATTTCAACAAAGATTCAAAGTTGTACAAACAGAGGTCCCTTTGCACAACCAGTCAGAAAAGAATCTACTCCTGGGTCCCTAATGTCCCATCAGAACAAGAACCAATGGGCAGTACACCCGTGTTCACAGCAATAGCATTCACAGCAGCCAAGGTGGAAGCCGCCCAACTGGCCACCGACCGACGGGTAAATGAAACGCGGCTCATACACACAATGCAACACTGTTCAGCCTTGGAAAGGAAGGACGGTCTGACACAGGCCACAATGTGGATGAACCATGAAGACATGCTAAGTAAAACAAGCCAGTCACAAAAGGACAAATACTGTATGATTCCTTTTATGCAAGGTCCCTAGAGCAGTCCAATTCAGAGAGACAGGAAGCAGAGGGTGGTTGCCAGGGGCGGGGGAAGGGGAAGTGGGGAGCTGCTGTTTAATGGGTACAGAGTCTCAGTTCTGCAAGATGAAAGAGTTCTGGGGACAGACGGTGATGATGACTGCACAAAAAGTGCAAATTAACCTAATGGCACTGAGCCATGCACTTAAAAATGTTAAGATGGTTAATTTATGTTACGCATATTTTACCACAATTAAAAACAACACAACAACCAACAGGCCATTTTCACACCTGGTTGTGGCAATTTGTGTATAGCCTCCCTCACTGAAGATTTCTGGCTGGGAGGGTCATTCCATAGCAGTGCCGGGTCACCAGCAGCTTTTGACATTCGTACGGGACATTCAAAGGAGCTGGGCCATTGCTCTTCCCAGGGAGTCCTTTCCTGGGAGCAGCTTCTGCAGCAGGAATGCCTGACTCACTTCCCTTCCTCATGGGAATCAGAAGAGAAACAGTTCACTGCCCTGAAGTGGGATAGGTAATAGGACCTCCAGGCTCCCTGAAGTAAGGACGGGGGAAGAGCTAAAGTCAGGAGCCCAGGGCCCTCGGATCCCTGGGGGCGCGACCACACCTTGCAATTTCACGGTTGAGGAAAAGGCGGCCTCCTCCCGTGGGTACCTTTCCCTTCATGCTCAAGTTCCCATAACAATATCATTTTCATGATTAAAGGCTTAAAAAAAACAAAACAAAACTGCTCAACATGGCCCTCACAGACGTGGTCCTTGCCTCTAGGAGGTCATAATTTATGATCCACCACTGTGTCCACACTGGCTAAAACATATGGCCGACAGGCTGAGATACTCAATCAGCATTTGATGGGCAATGATGTATTTACAGCACGTGTGGTAGAGGTTGAGGACACACATTCTGGGGAAAACAGGCAACCAGACCAGAGATCGGACAGACCAAGAATGGGAAGAAGCTGGGAGCAACACACACACAGTCCAGGGGGTCAAGGCTGGACCAGGGGTGGGCAGGGCCTCCCTCACCAACCAGCAGTCCATGACCCTCCCTGCTCTGACGCACTCCCACGAGCTGACCCGGGGCTCCCTGCCTGAGGAGGCAAGAAAGAGGGGAGACGGAGAGAACCCCTCATTCTAATCAGACCTCGAGATGATATACAATAAGAGTAAACACTCACATACTGCTTCCTAGGAGCCGTTCTTCTAACACTTTATAGATATTAACTTCTTTGAGCCTCACCACCACGGGCACCGTCTCATCCACTGACTGCAGAAAGGGAGACGTAAAACGGCTAAGGAACTTGCTCAAGGTTTGAGAGCTAGTATGTGTGGGAACCAGTCACTGACCTTGCTCTTGCCCATTACACTATTCTGCTCCTCTGAAAGAAAGGTGGAGAAATGAAGGAGGGCCAGCACTGGTCATGCGGTAGCTCTGCCCTCCTTGTTAGGGAGGGAGGCAGGAGAGCTTCTCGTTGAGACATCCTCAAAGTCACACCATTGTGGGTAAGATGTCAGCTCTTACTTGTAAGCTGTGTGGCCTTGGGCATGTTAATTAACCTCCCTGAGTACTGGCTAGTCACTGTATCTGTAATACATGCTATCTAGTGTATCTGTGGGGATTAAATGGCGCTCCTGACACATACCCAAAACATCAAAGCTATTATACACCCAGCTGAAAGCTCTCAAAACAAGCATTTGACACACAGTCACATCTAATAAATTAATCAAAATTTGATAACAAAGTAATAACAGCTTCAAGTCTATAACGGAATCCAACAGTGGGTTCATAGTCACAGCGCTACAAATCTTGAATGGTTCCTTTACCACACTGTGTGGGGGAGGGACTCAGTAATTTTTCCTAAGTGTTCCCCTGGGAACAGTTAAGAACCAAGGAACAAGAAAAAAGAGGCAAATTTACAAGTTAGCAGAATGTTTTACTTAAAAACATAATGGAAAAGTTGAAGCTAATTTTTTAAAATATTTTACAATTGTCCTCCTTTGATGCTAAAAAGTCAAACATTCCATAATTACTAAATCACCTATAGAAAATGGACAGCCTCCAATGACCAAAGAAAGAACATAATTGCACATCACATCCCAAACTTGAGAGAGAAGCCATCTGACAAGGTTAACCTCTGGAATGGGGGTGAGGACTGTGTTTACTCCCCTCCCTCAGAATGGAGCCTGGGGACCGGCGCCTGGCTGGCCCATCCTCAGGGTAAACAGCTCTCTCTCAGCGACCAGACAGCAAGCTTTGAACCCAGCATGTTCTGAATTCACAACCGAGAATGTAAAAACAGCCGGCAATGCCACTGACACACGTGCCGATGGACCGTTTCCAGGGCTGCTTCAAACCAGGAACTAAGATAGAACAACAAGCTACATGAGCCGTGCGCAGACATCCCACCCTCGGTCAGGACGCAGGGATTCTCCTTCCTGGAGACAGACTGTATTTTTACAACAGGCTTTTCTATTTTCCTTACAGATTGCTTCAACTATAAGAGCACAAACCAAACATCTGAAATAATGAGTCATCTACTGGCTTGAATCCGAAGCACCAGGTCAAATGCAGTTTAAGCCACATCGGTGCTTAAAGGCAACTCTAGTGCAGTGAGTGGACGGATTTCTGCCGCCCGGAATCTGCACACATTCTCATAATGGACAATGCCTCTGCATTAACAGGCATTACGAGCAGTCCCAGCCGTTTAGGATGGTCTACAGGATTCCTTCTCTCTGAAACTGCCCCTCTTTAGAGGGGAGTCCAGATAAGGAAAAGTCAGAAAAGAAACTCAAAATTAAACAGCATCTTTTCCTGTATAAGCACCTCTGGCAAAGGGTAGCCTGAGGGAAGGGGGGTTTAAATTAGCAACAATGGCATTAAGTAATAGCACTCCCGATCTGCAGTTTTAAGTTAAATTTGTTCTCAATTATATTAGATAATAAAGATGAAACATTCCTTCAACACTTTAAAACTAAAGTGGCATTCTCAATTCTCTAGCTATTCTGGACTGAAGAAACAGATCACAAGAGTTGTAATAAATCTTATATAAGCTATTTCATATGACATCCAAATTATCCGGTTCTTTTCCTCCACTATCATTATAATATCTGCATTTAAAGCCAGACAAACATGATTTGAAATTGCAATGAAAAGATCACTTCTCGAGGGAGAAGGCTGGACTTCGAGCACATGCACGCCCGTGTCAGATCACCAAGTTCAGCCTCATCTCACAGGAGGTAAGAGGCCCCTAGGAGGAAGACTGCTCAGAGAGATTTAATTCAGTTGAGCAAGTGAAGCATGCAGGCACGAATGAGTGGCTGAACATCTGAATGAAGTAGCCCTGGAATCGAAAAGTTCCAAGACTGCTTTTCATGAGTTTGTGTCCAGTTTTCTTTTAACATAAGTCAGTCTAACCTCTTCTAAAATATACCAAAATGGGATAAAGAGAAGCACAATAAAAATCACTGGTCTTCCTTGGGCAACCCTTGTGATTCTTACCTAATCACTCCAATTCTGCTTAGGGGTGAAGATGACACACACCTCATGAAAATGTCGACTCCAGCCAAGTCCCACCTGTGCAAAAGTTAGGCCCCCAGAGCCCAGCCATTCAGAACCCAGGTAGAAACCCAGAAGGAAAAAGAAGCTCTGAGCAGGGAAATGTTCAGCTGGTCAGCAAGTCACACGTGGATGCTAGTTGAATATGATTTATAAATAAGCATCCAGAAAAGACAAATTCCTCTTTTTAGGATAATGTTGATAGCTTCTTCTGCTCTCAAGTTTTTGCCTTCTTCCCATCAAAACACGAAAATTGACTCTAAGTTGTCCATGTTCCATAGTAAATTCATATAAAATCAAAATCCAAACATTTAAAAGGAAATTCAGTTTGATTAAATAAATCGCAAAATAATAGCTAACATACTTACACCCGATACTTGTGTGAGCAAAGCGAACTGCTAAGCCCAATTCTCAGCCCCTGTTCCGTACCAGAATTACCTGCAGGACTTGGAAAACTCACAGATGACCCCAAATCACCCCAAGAAAGGAGGAGGGGCCTGGCCTGGAGCTAAACTACTCGGGCTTGGCTCTTCACTCCCCGTATGACCTCGGGTACATCACAGCTCTTGCTTGGGTTTCCTCAGTTCTGCAATGGGAGCACTGTATCAAATGATAACCTAAGTCTCTTCCAGCCTAACATAAGTTTTTTCAGTTTTCTCCCAAACCCAGTTTTTCCCACTTAGGAAACATACATCTCTTAGTGTGGGACAAAAGCAAGGAAAAGTAGAGACAAAGGTACCAAGTTTGTCTCAGGGAATGTGGGTTATTGATCCAACAAAATGAAAGGATGTGTGTGGGAGAGGGAGGAACTGGCAGGGGGGATCAGAGAAGGCTGCGGACAAGAGGCATGGAAAGCCCCAAAACTCAGACCCAATCCTTCCTTTTTCCCCTTTTAAGGGACAGAACAAAAGAAGTTGGTAAGGAGAGAGAAGCGAAGAGACAGTAAGTTCAATACATTCAACGAACATCTGTCAGGTGTACATCATGCTATCTTGTAGGTGTAAGAAGGGGTTTAAGTGAAAAACAACACGGTCTCTGAACTTAAGGGATTTACGATGGAATTCAGTGGTTCTCAAACTTCATATGCATTAGTGTCAACAGGCAAGCTTGTTGAAAATGCTTGGGTTCTGCCTACTCACCCCAAACATACTGAATCAGAATTTCTATGAGGCAAAGTCTAGAAATGTTTTTGTTGTTCACCAAAAATTGACAACAACAAACTAAAATAAAAATGGAAGGCAACAGCAGTCACTATGAAGGACAGTATGGACGTTCCGTTAAAAAACTAAAAACAGACTTACCATATGATCCAGCAACCCCACTCCTGGGCATATTTCCAGAGGGAACTTTAATTCACAAAGACACATGCACCCCAATGTTCACAGAAGCACTATTTACAATAGCCAAGACATGAAAACAACCTAAATGTCCATCGACAGATGACTGGATAAAGAAAATGTGGTGTATGTATGTATGTGTATATGTGTGTGTGTGTGTGTGTGTGTGTGTGTGTGTGTGTGTGTGTGTGTGTAACAGAATATTACTCAGCCATAAAAAAGAATAAAATAATGCCATTTGCAACAACATAGATGGACCTGGAGATCATCGTTCTAAGTGAAGTAAGGCCAGAAAGAGAAGGAAAAATACCATATGATACCGCTTATATGTGGAATCTAAAAAAAAGACACAAATGAACTTATTTACAAAACAAAAACTGACTCACATACAGAGAGAACAAACTTACAGGTACTGGGGGGGAAGGGGTGGAAAGGGATAAATTGGGAGTTCAAGATTTGCAGATACTAACTATTATCTACAAAACAGATAAACAAGTTTCTACTGTATAGCACAGGGAACTATATTCAATATCTTGTAGTAACCTATAATGAAAAAGAATATGGAAACAAAAAAAAAAAAAAAAGGAAGGCAACTTTTGGGTAATGCAGTTAAATACCAGGCCCTTTAAGGCAACTCTGGTTTAGTTTTACAGAGAACAAATACAGGTTAACCCCGCTTCCCATACTACATGCTCAGGTGCCCAGGAGAGTCACAGTGAATTCACAAGAGGATGGAGGAGTATTTCAATATTGCAAGGAAAACACAGGGAAGTGTTGGACTCTTTACAGACTTCTAGGACAAGTTAATTCACAGATGTACTATATTCCTTTTGATGACACTATCTTTGCAAGAAATCGAGTTTTTTGGTTTTTTTTTTAACAGTTGCTATGATACTAAGCCAAGCATATCTGAAAATCAGTGTGGAGCAAGAAATGAGGGTGGGAGTGGCTAATCTAATACCTAGGTTTTAGTGCCCAATGAGTGGACACATTCCACTGGTAAATAATGGTGGTTATTCAAGAATGAAATAAATTTTATAAAGAGAAAAATATACACTTTTTCTCAATTTATACGTATTACTTTTTCAAATGGCAACTAAGTTGTTAAGACAAATACCTTCTACGTTGTTGGTACTTATCTACTTAAACAAATTGGTTAGATGCTTCTTTTTTAAAATTTTTATTAAAGCATAGTTGATTTACAATGTTAGTTTCAGGTGTACAGCAAAGTGATTCAATTATATATACATAATTTCTTTTCAGATTCTTTTCCATTATATGTTATTACCAGAAATCGAATATAGTTCCCTGTGCTATACAGTAGATCCTTATTGTTTATCTACTTTATATGTAGTAATGTGTGTCTGTTAATCCCCAACCCCTAATGGTTAGGCATTTCTTTTGAAAAAATTATTAAGACACTTAGGGCACCATGAATAGAGACAATTCAGCGAGATTCTTTTCACAGCACAACTTAATTTACTTGATCAAAACAGATCTGTCTAATGTTACATTCTGGTAGAGAAAGCATTCTAGAGGAATTCCGGAATAGTGCTTTCCAGAGTACTCTCAACTGAGAACAAACCGATAATCCATGTGTCTATCTACAAATTAACCAACAATCTCATGAATTATTTTCTTTCATGTTAAATTTCAAATAACAGCCCCCCGAAAAAATCATGTTTTCATGATTAGCAACATTACATTTCTGCAAAGCCCTCAAACATGAGAAAGTCTCAAGAAAAACCAAATTCTTCATTTTTCAAGCAACGAGTAACAGGAAGTGCTGAGCTCTAACTGCTGGTGCCCCAAACTCTCAGCCCGGCGACTTGATCTCCAGCCCTTTTTTGGCACAGCAGTGTTCTTTGTTTTGTTACCCCACATCATGACTCTGTCCTCCCAGGGGTTATGGATATAGTGTTACTTTCTCAACTGATGTGAACTGGATTTTATTTGAGACTTCCATGATTCCCAGAGAGAAAAACTTCCCAAGATTAAATAGTCAAGGATAAACCCTCCTCCTAGCAGGTATTAAGAAGAGGTCAGAGGTCTACAAACAGGCTCTGCCTGCCAGCCCAACACTTAAATGAGTAACAAACACCAAGGCTTCCTGCCCAGGTCTGGGCTCCTGTCTACTTGTGACTGGGCACCAAAGGTGCAACAATGGCCAGACGCCCTTCTGCACGTGTAGCTGCCTCAGCCACTCTGAACGCTTCTCAGTCCTTCAAGCTGGGATTTTTCAAACTGTCCCCCGAATAACTGGCAGTTTCTGGAGTTCTCTTTAGAAAATGCCTGAAAAGACAGAATTTTTGATGTGGCTAGTCAGAAGTCAAATCTCTGACTGAAAGAAAATTTTAAGTGACCAAGCAAGTCCTAATTGTGACTTTCAGCAATTACCCTCTTACTTAGATTAATAATGAGCAAGCAATACACTCATCAGAAAGAGGTGCTTCTAGGAAATGGAGGAGATCAAATAAAGGGAGCTTTTTCATATATGAAAATTAGTATGAAAGACTGAAGTTGAAAGCACGGCACTTACTAAATTCCTAAATACTTTTGAAAATTTCAAGGTGAGGTTTCTTCACTTAAAAGTGAGCCTTTCTTGTGGGGACGGATAACTTAGGGGTTGGGGATTAACAGGCACACATTACTATATATAAAACAGATAAACAGCAAGGACTCACTGTATAGCATAGGCAACTACATTCAATTTCTGATCATAACAGAAAAGAATCTAAAAGAAAAAATATATATATATGTATAACTGAATCACTCTGCTGTACACTTGAAACTAACATTGTAAATCAACTATACTTCAATTAAAAAGTGAGCCATTTTTGCCAGGAAATTAATAATTTAATTCACTTCTCTGAAAAAAAGTGAGCATTTCAAATAAAATTACAGATATAGTCTTGTCAAGTAGTAAGCAAACTTGAACCCAGTTCTAACCAAAGCCTTGTTACTTTATGTTTTTCTCCCATTATACGGCCACACCAAAGCTTCAGAATAAGAGTTCATCAGGAGGCCCTTCAGCTTGGGGTTGGGGCTTATGAAAAGAGAAGCTAAAATTATAACTTGAGCCAAAGGATAATTTCTCTACTTTCTGAGTTTCAAAAATCAAATCATAAAGCTTTCATAGAGAGAAATGACTAATGAATGCAAGCAGACAACATACTTACTCCTTCAGACAGACATTACTAATACAATACTATGAAGCTGGCAGAGAAAATACTTTCCACAATGGAACATAAACAGCAGACAACCAAGACAACACTCTATTTTGGCCTGTGTCTGAACTTAAATTAACTGTGAAAAAAAAAATTAACTGAAACTCCCAAACACTAAACAGCAAAAGGAAATCACATTTAAATCTGCCCGACACTTGACCAGCACGCTTGCCATTTGCCCGACCCCGCAGGCCAGGCAGGCGCTGGAGGCTGAAACATCACGTGACAGCAGGCAGGGAAGCCTCAGAGGAAAAACCGTGAAAACACAATTAAGTAGAGCAACTCCCACCATTTGGTTGGCGATGAAAGGAGAGATGAGGTGTCACTGAGGATGACAAATATTTGGACCCTTGACTTCTTTGTGAGGGTAAGGTAACAGAACAAATGTCTGTTCTTGAAGGGGTGATTTGGTTTGCCCTGAGATTTATTAAGCTGAGATTGAGTCTACAGTGTTCACAAAACCACCATTGAGAACGCAGGTCCCAGAGCAGGCGGTCCCAAGAGTGTCGAGTCACGGATCATTTGTCGAATTTCTCTGCCCAGGACAACTGCCCATTAATGCAAATTATTCCCAGGTTTGTACAGGAATTAAGAGTCATAGTGAAGATGCAAGTAGGTTAGCAGGCAGAACCCCAACAGAAACCCCAATTTTAAGAACAAGCAGTTAAGGGCTAAACCTAATTAGGGTATCAACATTATACCACCGATGATTTCAACAGCATTAAAAGGGAAAACAAAACAAAATGAAACAGAACAAAACATAACTTTCCAACCTCTCATGAGCACTCGTCAGGGCTAGAGCCAGCACAGGGTGAAACGCCCCGGGTGGACTACACTCTCCTCAGGCCACTTGCTAACCTGCTGGAGAAAGAGAAGACACCAAAGGACCGAGGAGGGGCGGGGGCCACTTCTCCAGCCTTTCAGTGTCCTCACATTAAAGTTGTTTTTCTCAGCGCCTCAGTTCATCCAGCAGTGGAAACACAGGTGTAGGCAGTCACCACATCTCTGGCCAAACACTGCTCAACAGTTGCAAAGGCTGTGGCTGGACCCTCATTATGAAGGGCTAAGTAACTAGGTAGAGACGTTGAACTCTTTAAAAAATTTAAAACTGCTTTTTTTTTTCTTCAGTAGTATTAACATATTTTCCCGCTTGTTCAGATTATTTCCGGTGAATCTTTGTCAACAGTTCCTTTAAATGCAGATCAGTAAATTCCAAAAAACTACCACTTTTTGACTTCTTCAATGTAAAAATCTTTAAAAAAGAAAGGCTGTCTCTTTAAAAGGAAAAAAACTGCTTTTAAAATAAATAAATGTATGTGGAAAACACACCTACACACATTAGTTCTGACTCTTCCCCCCAAAATACTAATGCAATATGGTATCATATTTAGAAGAGGTTCCACTGAAATCTCCAGAAGAGGAAGGCACATCAGATAAAAAATAATGGAGAAAGACAAATCACTGATCCAAAAATATACACACAGTTAAAGGGGATGATGAAGGCAACGAAAAAGGGAAATAGGAAAAAAAAATTAAGGCCCAACTGACATTGACACTTCTTTGACTTTTTTAAACTAGGTGGTTTCAAGGCAGAAAGAGTCGAACTGACGTCACAGGAAAGTGAAAGATGCATCATTTTCTTACAAAACTCAAACAACTTAAAATTCTTATCTGCCAGCTTCTCTAAAGGCATTTTTTTTTTCAGAAGAAAAAAGAAAATGGAGGATTGAAAGGAACATCTCCTTCTCAAATTCTCCATTTTTTCACCAAACAAAAAGGGATGGTACCAGAAAAGAAGGATCTAAGTTTGCTACATAGACACGTTGACAGTCTTATTAGCTTTAGTCCTGGGGGAAGTCTAGCCACAGAGACCCTTCACCGCCAACGCTCATGCACGTACAAACCGGAGAATGAGCCACGTGTGAGGACTCACCCCAGGCAGAATAGTGCTGACGTGGACTTCAGTGAAAACACCCAAGAAGACCCCAGAGCCCAAGGACTTGGGGTCCAACCTGCCAGCACTGCATGAACCCCACCTCGGAGGTCTGCTGCCACAGGCCCTCAGTCAGCGCAAATCACACAGCAGCTCTCACTCTTGAGCCCAGACCTCTGCCGATGACTCACTTTACAGCACATCATTTCATTTAAACCCCACCGCCGCCCACAGTGAGGCAGGTGTCATTATACACACTGTATGAAGTGGAAACTGAGGCTCAGAGGGCAAGGAAACAGAGCTGAACCCGTGCCGGGCTAACTCCACAGCCTGTGCTCCGAACCACTGCATGCAACTGTCCAATTTATTGATTAGCAGACAGCAGGCAAAGTCTGAAATTAGAGATCTGAAAACTATTGTTCTCTTACCAATAAAAAGGTTTCAACATCAGAGACAATGCCTTTTCCTTCTGGTCGTCTTTTTCTTTCCTGTTACATCTTCTCGGAGGGCGCTTGAAGCAAATGGGAAGTAGTGACACAGAGGCATTTCTCTTTGGGGAAACAGATCCCCCAGAGGGGATTCCTCTGGGAAAGGCAATCTGCTTCAAGATGTTTGCAGAAGGATTATTTACGCCAGTCTCAAACTGGAAAAGAGCTCAAATGCCCTAATACGGAGCTGGCTGAGCACACTGCAACACACGAAATGATGAAATACTGTTGACCCTTGAACAACACGGGTTTGACCTGCTGGGGTCCACTTAACATGTGGAGTTTTTTCAATAATAAATACTGCAGCACTACATGATCCCTGGTTGGTTGAATCTGCAGATATGGAGGAACCGCAGATACAGAGGGCTGACTATAAATTATATGTGGATTTTCAACTGCGTGGAGGGCTGGTGCCCCTAACTCCCAAATTGTTCAAGGGTCAATTTACTAAATGGGCAATTCAAAATGAGCAGAATGTGGTTAATGCATCTATATGGAATGTTAAAGTACAATAACGCTCAATATCTCAACTGCAATGTATTTGCTCACCACTTAAACCCATAAAACAATCCTGCATGGATGCAATATCGGAACCAAACCAGAGAGATATACATGAGAATTCAATCTGACCGTAAAGCTGCCAAAGAAATGCAAACTGTAAAAAGTCAGAACAAAGGCCAATAAGAGATTGCTGTGTGATCAGAGAAAGCTTTATTCATGCCAACATCACATGCACACTCTGGTCACTGAAATTAATTTCTTAATTTGTGTTATTAAAATACCTGCCTGCTCAGTGGCTTCTTGAAGGGTGGCTTTACAACAAAGCCAGCAGGATCCCTGGAGTGAGTAATGAGGTATGAAGTTTTACATCAGTGCTTCTCAGGACACATACCTTTAATCCTTTTTGTTTATTCTATTTCTGCATTCATGAACTCTCTAAATCCCTTCTACTTAAACCATAGCACTAAACCAGTAGGATTAAAGATGTGGTGAATTTTCTCAAGAATGTACTTAACTTTATGTCTGATCAGTGTGTTTAGTTTCGTATGTGAGTAATCTGCTGAATGAACCTATACAAAATAATGTGCCTGAAAACTCATCTTTTCAAATGTGTCTTATCAGAAAATGTGACAGGAGGTTTCCATTATCTTCAGAGTAAGAAAACTTTCTGCAGCCCCACAGTAGACTTTGCATGTGTTAATGGGCTTCTAAGAAGCCAGGTGACAGAAGACAAGGTACATTTAAACAGTATCAGAGTTTAATGAAAAGTGATCTGATTAACTGTGGATTAGCTGACAAAATCAGACATTCAGCAGGACACCCAGGCAATCAGTGCAACTTCAAAAGCTGGTAGCCATGAGGATCAAGACAAGCAGTGATGCACCACCCGCCTCCAAACGGGAGGACATCTATCCGGGAAATGGATGGCACCGATCTGGGCATCAGCCATTCTAGGAACCTGTCTCAGGCACCACTTCTCTGTGCCATTAGCTGTCAATCATTCCTTCACTCAACCTTCAAAATACTCACCAGGATTTTTAGGATCTTGTATGTCGTCATTACTACCACCATGACCACGATACCCATGACCAGCTAAAGTGGACAGAATTCAGACAAGTCACCGTATGACACATCTGGCTTCTCTGCTGGGCAAAATCACAGAAAAGGCAGCCTTTATGCTTCCTTTTTCAAGTATCAATTTTAATTAAAATAAATTGCAAGACTTTCTCCTTTGATCTGTCACAAATTTAACTCAAGAATCAGGACACAACAACTTACAGATGAGTTATCTTTTGATTAGTTAGCTCTACATTTTAGAATTCTCCAGAACTTAATATAATTCCAGAGCAATCATTACTGTGCAATACCATCAGTAGACAACATTAATTACTTTATGTTTACAATCTGGTTTGAGATCCTTCCAAAGCTTTCACATTTGCTGCTTAACCCTCACAATACCCACATAAAGTGAAATTTCTTTAGTCAGCCACATTCAAGAACACATTTTACAAAATTAACATCTCTAATATGAGCTCTGATGAAAGAGTACTACAATTAAACAGGTGTCACCAGCAAAAAGTCTGTCCTAAAATGCACAACTCCGTTCAACTCAACCGGTATTTACCAGCTGCCCACTATGCCCTAGGCAACATACTCTTGAGTTAGGCATCTTTAGGGGGAAAAAATGGACAAAATAAAAAATTTAACAACCTGAAGTATGTCTCTGAACATTAAAAAACAAGAACAAAAACACTAGTCCATGAAATCCAAAAGGCTAGGTACCACTGACTTGAAAGATTTTATTGCACCTTTACTTTCCTTACGCCTAAGTGACCGGCTGGTTTCAGCTGAGCATCTCTAGAAGCGGCATTAACTTTTTTCAGCCACTAGGGACCAGGCCATGAATTACTGCACAGGGCGATTTAATGTACAAGGCAGAAATTTATTAAATAGCAATGAAGTAGTAATTACTAAATGGTTCCCCAGTGGCTCAAAGAGTCAGTAATTAACTACCACTTACTGCACTAGGATTGTGAGTTATTAAATAGCACTAAAGGAACAGTTCATTAGTACCTTAGTGTCCTGAAAGAGTCATTTTCATACAACTCACCATGAGGAGGCTTAGACACTGGGGGAATCCAGCTGTTTGCTGGAAAATGATATGACCGTCACACAGTAGTCAACTCGAGCCCAGACCCCTGGCACTTAGCTGGATGGCTGAGCAAGCACTTTGATTCAGTGTCACCCAGTGGAAGCCCCCTGCACTCTGACTTGCCCCGCAGCCGGAGTACTGCTGTGACAAGACAGCAGCCCCGCAGAGTCTACCACGACCCGTCTCTTGTATGAACACACACTCAAAGTTGGTGGGCATCTTCTTCCACAGGTTTATATTCTGCCATTCTGACGTGAACAAAGGACATTTAAAAATAAGTTATGACCTAATTACAAATAAAATTTGCCATATTTGCTCCAACAACCTTCTCCAAAGTGTCTTTTTTGTGCCTCCTAGTGGAGTACTCCCCTCCTCTTGTTCCCCACTTCTCATTCCCATTTGATTCTAGCCTCGCCTCTTCATTAGCCATCCCTGCCCTCCAGTTAGTGACCTCAGTTCTTTAAACCAAAATTCAATATGAAAAACCTCTCTCCTCTAGAAGGATATACCTAATGAGGAGACAAGTCATTGAAAAACTCTCCCAAACTACTTTAAAACTCATCCCTTCAAATTCCAAATAAGGTTCCAAACAAACTAAGTTGGTGTTTTTTTCCCTTAAGCTACAGGTGTCTCCACCTTGGTATTGCAATGGTCTCAACAGCAAAGTCTGCGCTTCCTGGGCCTGTCTGAGGCCCAGACAAAGAGCGCACATAATGAACTTTGAATGTTAAACCACTCTGGGCAGTAAAAGAACACAGACCAAAAAAGCTTTTTAGGAAGATACATGATACCCCTATCATTAGATGAACTCAAGAAAGTGTAAAAGAAAGATAAGTAATTAACTGATGAACTGGTAAGAAGTTTCAGGTGACACCAGGGGATGGACAAACGAGATCAAGGAGATAAAGTTCAAAGAGGTGGAACAACAGGGCATTAATCACACGGACCTGGGAAACCTCTCACAGACGGAAACAAATGGAGAAAACATTCTAGAAGAAACCAGAGGCGGTCATCAAAGCAGTGTTTCCTCAGGAGAAACGCTAGAACACTCACCTGAAAACTGTACCTCCAAATAAGAACTCAAGAGTTATCTTTTAAAATTTCTATCAGATTACAAAATAGTATTTGCTACTTTTACTGTCAAAAAGCTCTCTTTGGCTAAGTTTTAGGAGTAATGTGAAAATATGGAGCATGACAGGTTGTCCAAAATAAAAACTGAAAAAGGGCATTGTTTTAATTGTACAACCTCCAATATGGTGATTACTTAGTATGAAAGCCAAAAGCAGACATAACTGCATATTAGAATAATGTGAGGGAAAATGCATACTGGGTATATGTTTTTGGGGTTTTAACCGCTGAAGCTACAAAATTAATCATTAAGTCTCTCCTTAAGCAGTTATCCCAAACGTATTTGTCAAAAAAAAAAAAAAAGCTAAAAAGTTGGGGAAATGTAATCATTTAAAATACATTAAAGTACAACACTAAACAAAGTCAGCAAGGCTCTTCCTTCATTGTGGGGTAATAAAAAATGGTTCAACCTTTCCGATGGTAGTTGGTCAACCTGCATGAAAATCCAAAATAGTTATACTCTGAATCAGTAGTTTTAATCCATTTACCCTATGAGATAATGTCTAGACAAGTATAGCAGAAGGCTGTTTAATGGAGCATTATTCATAACAGGGAGAAAATTCATCTATAAGAGATTGATTAAATAAATCACAGTATGTTCAGAAAATGGTGAACTATTCTTCATATATTAAAAAGGAGGTGTATAAATTTATTAACATGGAAAGACTATCACAATTTATTGTGAAGAAAAGAAAACAATGCCTTAAAATATGACTTCATATATCCAAGATCGTGTGGGTGTATGTATATATATACATATGTGTGTGTGATAATCATCAAAACTATGGGCAATAATTATCTGTAGAAGGTACTTGACATGGTTTGCCCTTCACTTATACTTATGTACTGTTTGAACTTTCTACATTAAGCATTTTTTAAAACAACAGAAAAGAAACCAGAAAATTAAGAAGAGTCATTAATACAATTTTTTTTTCAAAGAAGAATCTTTTTCTAGAGAGAGTAACAGTCATCCTTTATTTATAGGATGAAAATTCACTACCATGCTCCAGAAGCTCCTGAGTGGAAGCAGCCTGATCTGTGGACTGGGAAGCATCTGTCTGGCTGGCAGCTCCCAGCACAACTGGAGTCCCCCATCTAGACTGGCCTGCCAGGGCTGGGCAGAGCTACGCCAAGTCAGCCTCCCTTGAACCCACCAGACCAGCCTCCTGGTCAGCACATGTCCACTCTCCTGCTCCCAGGGCAGGTGGGACAGCAAGCCCTAGGTCCTAGGTCCTCAGTACTCAGCATGCACCCTGTCTGAGCAGAGAATGGTGCTAACATGAAACTTCACCAAGAGGGACTGGGAGAACAGAGAGGATAGGAGGCAGCCAGGGGCCGCTGGAAAAGACTCAGTCTGGCGAGATCAATAAGCAGACCCACCAAATACAGTTGACTCTTGAACAACATGGGTTTGAATGGCACGGGTCCACTTACACACGGGTTTTTTTCAATAAATATATTGGAAAATTTTTTGGAAATCTGTGACTATTTAAAAACTCACACATGAACTGGGTAACCTAGAAATATCCAAAAAATTAAGAAAAACTTAGATAGTCATGAATGCATATAAGTAGATACTAGTCTGTATCTACATAGGCATAAGGTAATATTTAATATAAAACTAAGTGTGTTCATTTTCTTACTGTATTATAATTTTGCTTTCAAAGAATTACATTACTGTACAGTGTGCCTCTCTCTTCTAACTGGAGAAACTGCATATCAGCCTATCCTCACAGGTTTTTTTTTTTTAAGTAACAGTGTTTCCAATAGGGCATTATGAATATGACAGCAATACTGCACGCCATGACACCGTGTAACGATTCAATCATCAGTGTGCAGGCTAGCCTACTGTGAAGCAACCGTACTATTACACTAGGCTACCATAAAGCCATCATATTGCTGCTTCTTCATTATCAATGCATGAATTGTTACATCTGTAAACAAAACTGAATTTCTTTTTCATATTATCTTTTCATTTCTGATGTCTGGTGTCAGCAACATGTATAACATCTACAGTGTTCTGTATCATATAAGACAATGTTGATGCAGGCACTGATAGACAATTCATCTTGTAAACAGGTGATGAGAACTTACTATACCAATAAATACAGTACAGTACTGTAAATGTATTTTTCTTACGATTTTCTTAGCATTTTCTTTTCTAGCTTACCTTATTGTATGAATACAGAATATAATATATGTGACATACAAAATGTGTACTAGTAGACTATGCTATTAGTAAGCCTTCTGGTCAACAGTAGGCTATCAGTAGTTAAGTTTGGGGGGAGTCACAAGTTAGAGGTAGATTTTCAACTGCATGGGAGGTTGACACTCCTGATCTCTGCGTTGCTCAAGGGTAAGCTGTACTGGCAAGATTCTACTCAAGGACCAAAGGATCTAAGAAACTACCAGTCACCAGGTCCACAGCAGAGGCCCGCTGTGGATCTAGAACCGTGGTACACGCTGCAGTGGGTGGGGGGAGGGGAGGGGAGATGCCCTCTCCATATATTCCAAAAATGCAGGGCATCAGCAAATAAGATATTAAGCAAAAAGGCACAACACTCCAGCAAAAAGGACGCCACCAGTGGTCTCTCTGTGGTAGACCAACCTCAAAGTCTGGTCTCATTAACAACTAAAGCAGCAAAGAAGAGTTTCTCTGGCAGTTACTGTTCTCTACCCCCCACCCCCCACCCCCCACTCCCTGCTCCTGTGCATTCCTGAATAATTTTTAATCTGTTTGAAAAATGTGGTTCTGGTCATATTCTGGGATTGTACTAATATTCTGACATCTATCATGCGGCAAACAGAAGATAGGATTAGGCCCTAAAGAAAGAAGCCCTGCGTAGGCATTAACAGGATGTGTAAGTGTTTCTCCCCAAGAAGCCAGAAGTAGAATTAAGTGGTACAGCTCAGATTCAGTTTTCATTGCTTAGTTACTGGGGGAAAAAAAATTTGGATAAGGGTATAAATTCTTCCAAGGCACTAGTTTTTAAAATCGAACAAGTCATAATGCCAGTGTTCATCAAGCAAGGGACCACAGTCCCTGCCTGTGACTGGGCAGAGCACAGGCAGCTCTGAACTTGCGACCTGGCTCCGAGGGCAGGACAGAGCAGGGCAAGGTCAGCGTGGGCGGAGGCACGGAAGGAAGACTTCCAAAGTGGAGCCCAGTTTGGGACTTGAACTCTATTTCGTGTCAGCCTCTACACCCTGATGTGGTAAGAGTCACCACCTGACCCCAGCTCCAGGAGGCTTCTGGGCTGTCTTCTCAATAACTGACACACAAGAGCCTGAGGAGGTCGTGCTGAGCTGAGCCCCAAGTCCAGGAAGCCACACCCGAGGCGCAGGGCAAGAGCATGTCAGGTCAAACTGTCACACGTGAAGGTCCTGAGTAGGGCAGGAACTTGGTGGCTGAGGACGGGAAAGAAGGTCTTAGAGCTCAAGCAGGACGAGCTGGGGCTGGCGAAACCGCCAGGACCAACCACACCCATCCTCGTGCGAACTGACAAGGTATTTGGATTTTATCCTATGTGCACCCAGGAAAGGGCTGGAAGATTTTAAGCAATGAATGAATGTACTCATTGACATTTTTAACAATCCTGACAGCTGCTGTGTGTATAATGGATCATGTGCGAGCACCAACTTTCAATTTTACTGAAAATTTATTATTAAAACTCAGAATGTATTAAGGCCACTAAGGGGGCAGGGGTATTTTTCTAATTCCATTTTCCCCACATGTGGTACAGACAAGCCCTTAGAATACACACATCACACACACACCACACACAGACACAATAGGTGCTTCACTCTTTAAAAACCCACAGTAAACCCACAGTAGTGTGCTTTCACTAGACACTTCGTTACAAGCCAATGCAAAGGCAACTGTTCATTGACAATACAGCATTTCCTACTATCTACTTAGTATTCAAACGCTGGTACTCTGGAAACACCTCCTCTCAAATTAAAGAGTTTTTTTAACTAGTTGAATAAAGTTACAGAAATACAAAAATCACTCCCAGTCTTTTGCATAGATGGATCTTTAGAAATTAAAAATAGGAAAATAGCCATAAGGCAATTGGTTAGTAGGAGAGCATGACGTGCATCTTTTAGAGGTGGAATGCCGCTGTGTAATCATTCCTCCAAAACTCTCAAAGTATGACCACTATTTATCCGGAGCCTCCTGTTAAGCAGTTAAAGTGCTTTACAAATATCATCCTCATAATAAGCCCATAAAGAGAGGAGAGTTTGCTATAAAAGTTCATTGGGCATGAAAACTTGGCTCAGTTATTCAACAGCTTGATCCAAAACCAATTATTAAAATTAATTTTTAACAGCAACAAAAATAATTCGGTTGGAAGAGTAAACTAATAAGCAGTCAGCTACCTACCCACGGCACATTTCCTCTACACAAAGGCTGCCCGTTCCTTGCCCCAATACCCAGCATTACTTCTATGAAAGCAGCTCCTGTAATGATGGCTCAGAGTCCTGGTGCCAGGGGCTGAATCAAAAGCACTGGACTCCATTTTACAGCTGCACTTGCTTCTATATTTACAGTGCCCTTAAAGCTGGCACCAAATGAGCTGGAGAGAGAGCAATTTCCTAATAAATTAAGGCTGAGCAAAGAGCCCGCCTTCATGATGCACATAGGATGGTCCACTAATTGCTCGAGGACAGACAGACTCATCCCAGCCTCTCCTCCCCAGTGAGCTCCACCACACGCACACCTGGCAATCCCGAGGTCCTCCTGGCAGATAAAGCACCAAAAGGATGGGGAGGCTCAGTGGGGCTGGCAGTTGTGCACAGAAGCTGATACATTTGCTGGTGTGAAGAATGCAAATTGTCACTGGCCCTCTTCCAGGTTCTGAGGAGCAGAGGCCATAGGAATAAGACCAAGTCCATGGAATCAACTACTTGGAGGTCATGCCTCTTTTGCCAGCCTTCTTCTACCTCCCTTGTTGGCTATTTTTCTCTTTAGCCATGGGTAAATTTCCTGGGTGAGAAATGAATGCAACATAAGGCAGTTGGTTCTATAAGACAATGAGAAACTTAGAACATACATATTTGGTTTTCCTGGTTCATAATTCCATGATCGTCCCTTGTACCCTATGGGATGACTGGAAGTAACTAGGCAATGAGACCTTCCCAGCCTTCCCCCCTTTAACAGCATGGTGTGGTGAAAAAAGGATTCAGATCTCTGCTTTGTCACCTGCAGGCTGCGTTATTCATATAAGTTTCTTACACTCACTTAGCCTCTATTGCCTCATCTGTAAAATGGATCTAATACTCCATAGGGAGGCTGTGAAGACTGGCATAACATAGATGCTAATTAATACTGTCTTCTGTTTACATAAAGCCAACCTTCTACCATCAGTGATTTCCATCCTTCTGTTCCATGTCTATTTCATAGTAAGAGGAAGGCCAGAGCAGTGATTTAAAACAAGCTTTGGATCACGCAGAGCTGTGGTTCAAAATCCGGTTCTACTGCTTACTGGTTGTACCATCCTGGGAAAGCTGTCAAACTTTTTGGGGGTGGAATTGTTTTGGGGAGAAAGTTGTTTTTTGGGGAGAGGTTTTTAGGAAACTTCTTGGGGGAAGCAGTTGTCAAACCTGAGACTCAGTTTCATCAGGTACAAAATGAGGATGTTAATATCACCATTAAAGGATTACTGGGAGGAAGGAGTAAACAGCTGCCCTATGTAAGAGAGCCTTGGTAGGCATTCTCCCTGGGGCCTAGTATACCCCAAGCAAATGCCATTTAATAACAACACTTTCTTTCCTAGGTCACCAGAGAGTACAACAGTTGAAGAACAGAACTTAGAAACAATACTTTCTGACTGATGCTGATTTGGGCGCCAATGCTATCATGTTAGAAACATTAGTGGATGATGGGGTTTAGCTCTAAGATTTAAAAGCCTTCATGAGTAAAATATATCTGGACAGCCCTGGCCCTGAATCTAGTCTGGTCCCCCTCAAAGCCACTGGGCAGACTGGCCTGGTTTGCATGGGCACTTGCAAAAGGATCAGGACCATTTCTAGCTGGCCCCCTAGGAAGCAAGGTCCAACAGACAAATGCCACTGAATAACTCTACCCACCTTCTCTGGGTCTCAGGAGGGTGGGGAAAGTCAAGAAAGCTTGTTATTACTCATACTCTGAACATCTGAGGCACTGGGTAAAACATACTCATTTTAAGGAGAAAGAATCTACCTTCTATCCCCACCTCTAGAATTAGAAACGCAGTCCCAACCAGAGACTGACACATTGTAACTGACTGTACTTCAATAAAACAAACAAATAAAGATAAATAAAAGGGAATTTTGAACCTCAAAAAAAAAAAAAAAAAAAAAGCAGTCCCAAGCAGACAAGTGCTCTCACGGTATCTGGCACACAAACATTGTTTCTATCGCAAGACTCTTGACTCATTTTAAGTCTTTAAGAAATACTCTAAAATAATTGTTATATTTGAACTTAAAACTGATGAAATTTACATTGGTTCTGTAAATTATATATATGAACACATGAACATCAATATAGCTCATGTTTAGAAAAAGAAAACAAAAGACTAAAAGATTTAGGAATAGGGGGAAGGCCTTGGGATCATTTAGAATGATATTTTATCAGAAAGTAGTAACTACCGAATACTTAAAATATGCCAAGTATTGTTCTAACCCATTTGATTGTCACAAAAACCTATAAGGTATTCATTCCTATTTACAGATGAGAGGACTGCAGCAAAGAGACTTCAAGTTGCATCTCAAAGCTCACCCAGCTGGTAAATGTTAGAGCTGGTTAACGTCCCAAAGATCGTCCAGCTGGGAAATGTTAGAGCTGGTTTCAATCCCAGGAAGTCTGGCTCCAAAGCCTGGCCTTTTAACCACTCAACTCTACTAGCTTGTTTTATCTTAGCTAGTCACAGTTTATATATCAAGGTTCAAGATTCTCTCTCCATCATAAATTTTGGGAAAGTCTTTGACTTCCATTCTACAATGTGGGCAGAATTAATTAACATTTCAGGAGGGGTCCAACGCAGACATTTCGGATCCCGGGTCTCTATTTCCTAAAAGCCTTTGCCAGATTAATTACCCTCCCAGATCCAAACACCCAGGGTGTGTGGAGGAGGAATTCAGGTCTGTCTCAGTTGAGAACCATTATAGTAAACAGAAAGGCAAATTAAAAGGACATTTAGAAAATTTAAAAAAGAAATACCTGTTAGAAAGCAAAGGAAGATGAAGAAAGAAACAAAAGGAAGACACCTACCAGATTTCCTCCCTTCTCCTGCCTCAAACCCTGCACTGTTAAACTGGCAATTAGATGAAAAACAATCCAAACTTTTGAAAAGTCATCAGGACTCAGCAGCTAATGGAAAACTGTTTTCTAAAAACAAATCCATATATGGTAGGCATTCTTAATCTGTTCTTTCATAAAGTCTAAGCCCAAGACTTCAAATTAACTGAGGACCTGCCAGACAATCTCCAATCTACAGAGCTGTCCTCTTGATGGGAGCATAGACAGAAGCCCTTCCTTTTGTTCAGCCTAACCCAAAAGAACTCAGATTGTCCTAAAATAAAAAATAAAATTTGGATTCAAACCTTGATGCTACAATTAATAAGAACCTATATTCTGGCACAAGGGGAACCACTCATTTGGCTCCCAAAATGTAGAGAGAACTAAGAAGACCAAGCTGATGGAGACAAGAAATACAACCCCCACGCCCGCTCCTGAGCCCGCCCTCTCTTCTTTACCATCCAGTGGGGGCAATACGCTGGGAGACCAGCCAAAGGAAGTGCCCCAGACGACAACACAGAGAGCGCTCACCTTTCCAAAGTGGTGCCGGGACGCGGGATAAGAAATGCCCAATGGTCCTCATGCTCTCAGGACCAGGAACGCTTCCACGACAGTCACACTGTATCCTCCACCCCATCCCCCTCACCCACTCCTCCATTCTTCCCTCTGCTCCTCTCTTCCCCTTTCTCCCACTCCCCTGAAAAATCTAAACCTCTTTTCTCAGGTTTTCTTTATAATCATCCTGACTACAGATTGCTTCTGAAGACATTTTACGCAAAAATCACATAGCCACAAAGGGATTTTGGCAAGAATTCCAAGGTAGTCTCATACAGATTTCAGAACAACCTGCCAATAGATGCTCAGCCCCTCTAATCCCCGGACAGTGTACTGTGTACAGCGAGAAAAGGAAAGGACGCTACGAGGGATTCAGAATGGGCATGACCCCCCAGCTCTCCCTAAAGCAGCCCGATTTTCACCAGCAGCCCCTGTCTGCCTAGGTGGAAGGTAACTATCGCTCTTCTTGCCAGATTCCAGCCAACAGGTCCTGATACTAGTCTGACTCTCCTCGCTGGCATCAGCATCAGCGGGGACGTCCCGGATGCTCACACTCCTGACAACCTGGACTTGCTTGTATGTGGGCACCATCTCCGGAAGGGCAGCTTACCTCGCCCACTGGCCCTAAGTAAGGAGAAAGGAGCCGTGCAGGCGGACTGTCAATCCTAACTTTCCTGAAGCAAACTCTGGCTTCTAGGAGAACTCGCTATGTAGGCTCAAAATCTGAAGCATCACAAGTCTCTCTTAATGATGGTCATTGTGTTGTTTCCAGGCTTTCTTAGAAATGCCAGTAACCTCACGTTTACAAGGACACTATTAGCTCTCTTGTAAGAAAGAGGTAAGTGAAAATAGTTGTTTGTTTTCCCCCTCAACCAGGTCAGCCTAAAGGACAGACATTCTGGCTGCTCACAAGCACACAGACACGCATCGATACTCCCAAAGATTCCATTTTTACAACCTACACTTTAACGCTGTTCACCTCCAGGAGACACACCTTTACAGCGCATGCAACCCCAGAACTGGATTTAGGGCAAACTGATCTAATCTCATAAGTATAATTTAAAAGCTTTTTCAAACTGTGCACTTCAGGGAGGATTCAAAGAGTTGACGTGGGACATTAACCTGAGATAAGGCACCAGAGGAAGAAAGGGCTCTGACACTCATCTCCAGATTAAACCATAGAAATTTCACTTTTACTTGCTAAATAGTTGTTATTAAGCAATATTTATTAAAATGAAAATCTGTGATAGTTTAATAGACTATGGCAGAGAGGCATTTAAATTGGCAGGGTGAGGCAAGGCGTGTACACAGTCACAATTACCCTTAAAAACTTCTTTAGGAAGACCAAGAAACCATCTCTCAAGAAGCTTCTAGAGTAAGTTTTTGTAGAGCACTAGACAAAATGGTTGATTTATTTTTATAGGGGTCATTTAAAACAATACCTTTTTAGCGTCTCACATTTTGTGAGATGCCAGGAGTCTGGGCAAGGAGCAGCTGAGTGCTGCTTCTACTCCCCAGGGCAAGGGCAATGGCAGAGGGGGTTAGGTGGTGGGTGGACAGGCCAGCCTGGAAGGTCCACGACAGCTTCATTCCCATGTCAGTAAGAGGGCCTGGATTGTTGGGTTTAGCTGAGGCTGTCCCCTGGAGCACCTGCCACGATGACCACAGGGTAGATCTCTTAACAACGGCTCAGGACTTGAAGAGCAGTGTTCCCACCAGCAAGGCGGAAGCTGCATGGCCTTTTATGAACTAGCTTTGGAAGTCACATGATGACACTTTTTGTCACACTCTACTGGTGACAGCAGTGACAAGCCCACCCAGATTCAAGGAGAGGAATCTTGCTTCAAAATCCAAAACCTCTCCAGCTGTATCACATAAAAAATGATTCAAATGCTCTGACAAAGGCAGTTTGCACTGAGCCTTGAGCGTATCCATTCAGAATTGCCTGTTTGGGGATGCTGGGCCTGAGATCAAGGAACCAGAGTGACTGCTTTTCAGAAAACAGCAGGGAAACAGCCCAGTGGTATTATCTGGACTCAATAAGCAGACTTGGGGTTTAGGAACTGGCCATGAGCCCCACTATTTCCAAGAAATTCTGAACTGACAAGGCAAGGATCTGTGTAAATGGACCAATCACTTTTCTTTATAAGGTGCTGGCTTTTTTTAAAATTCCCTGGGAGACATTTCACTGAGGTGTAATCCCTAATGCTTTAAATGCATCGACTGAGTTATCTTTTGCAGTTTACACTTATTATGTCTCAGTTTTTACGTCATTTTAACTCAGTCATACCCAGTAAGACAAGATGACGTACAGAGGACCTGGACCCCAGAGTGGAAAGTGCCTCCTATCATGCTCACTCTAAGGCAGGGGTTCTCAGCCAGGATGACCTGGCCTCTCCGCCACAGGACAAGGGGCAACATCTGGAGACATGCTGGATCTTCACAACTGGGGTGTGGGGGTTTCTACTGGCATCTAGCCAGCAGAGGTGAGGGATGCTGTTAAAACCTGTAATACACAGGACGGCGCCCACAGCGAAGAATAATTCAGCACAAAAACGTCCACAGGGGCAAGGTTGAGAGGTCCTGCTCTAAAGCACACACTAACTGAGCAGACTGTTAAATTGCTGCACATTATTTTCACTCTTTCTCTCTCCTGTTTTTGCACCATGCATGTAGAGCTGAATTTCTATGAATTAAAGGCACAGATGCCGTGGCTCCACTGGAATATCTCATTTGAAAAAAAAAAAAAAGAGTTCTCCTCAAAATCTGAAAATCATAATTCTCATCATGAAATCATTCTTTAATTAATTTTTTAAAATTTTAATTAAAAAAAATTTTTTTTGCATTTTTACTTTTTTAATTGAAGTATAGGTGGTTTACAACATCATGTTAACTTCTGGTGTACAGCGTAGTGTTTCAGTTCTACACTGCAGGCTATTACAGGGTATTGAATACAGAATATACAACTATACAGTGGTGCTATACAGTAGGACCTTGTTTAGTTCTTTAACTCGATTTTTAAGAGTCACCTTTAATTCAGATGACCAGTCACATCAGTAATGAGATAGACAAACAAAAAAAACCCAAACTTTAAAAGGATTCAGAACTCGGGGGCTCCCCAGGCTCTGGTCTTTCTGTTTCCTGAAACAATGGGCTGAAATGTTTATGCATGGGTGCCAGCAAACCCGAGTTACAGCTTAACAGGGCTCTTTCCACACAGCCGCTCCCATCTGTCACCTCCCAGCAGGAGAACAACAGCAGCCAGAACACAGACACAGCCTCATCCAACCACACACCCCCCGGTCCTCTGCCACCTGTCCTGAGACAACACAGATGCCGGCCTGCCTGCCCCATGGACTGACTTTTCTTCCCTGCAGTAACATTCTCGCATGCCCTGCTGTGTCTGTGGCAGTCCTACTTTGGTTTATACTGACAAATCAAATCACTATTTATAAACCCCAATGTTTACCTTTAGGGGAACTTCTGACAGTCATTTTTATTGGGTCTCATACACCATCAATTTGTAAAGCTATTGCCTACTTCTAGCATTAATTGCTATTTCCCTCTTAAAACAAGCCTTCAATGACACCCATCCATGGCATGTAAAACCACAATTTTCTCAGTGAAATTACATCGCTGGGTTGGTGCAAATTTCAGCGCGGGCCAGGCCCGTTAACAGCGTGTGATGTGTTATCACTTTCCCAGGATGAACATAAACACTTTTTATACAATTTTGGGGTTTCGCATCCCCCTTTCCAACTCAAATTGTCCCTCAGGAGGGAGAACCTTAGCTGTCACATCCAGCACATCGCCACCAAGCACAGCCCTTGCTGGGCAGGCAGCCCTCCAGAGAAACACACACCCTCTAACGATTCTGACCACGGGACTAACTTCACTTTTAAATGACTATTAATTTTACCTCATGTCAAAATACATGCTCTAGAACTCCTTTGATGCTGCAGGCAAAGGAAGCGCTGGGAAATGCCAGTTCACAGATGCTGCCGGCTGAAGAAAGGGCAAGCAAGGCAAGGGGCTCCGGGAAACACAGCAGCGAGCTCCCACCCAGGCAGAGCGGCTGGCACCAGCGCTCAGTGCACCCCGTGCTGAAAACAGCAGCTGCCAAAATGCTTTGAGCACCTTCGGCTTGAGGGGCAACAATTCGGGAGAAACTCTGAGAGCTCTTGGGCTACACAAAGCTGACTTGTTGCCAGCGGGGATACTGAACACTAGCTGTGTTCCAGATACACCTTAAGCAGGGGCCGTAAGTAGGTCATCTCCTTCACCATTGTTAACAATTCTACAAAGTGGGTACAATTATCGCCATTTCACAGATGAGGAAACTAAGGCCTGGAGAGATTGGTAACTTGCCTAAGGTCATGGATTCTGGGAGTGGGAGGCGGGGACTGGATCCCAGGTCTGCGTGACCCAGGGTGGGGTCTTCCCCACCATAGATCCTGCCCAAACACAGAGTCCAAGGCCCCTGTGACAAAATGGGGCTGAGAAGGGCTGCCTCCCGAACAGTCTGTCCCCCAAAGAGCCTGATGTATATATAGCTCTCTAACGTTTGTTAACTGGTGAAATACTTAAAACAGGCTGCTTACTCACTGAACAAAATCGAATCCTGCGTGTTTAATCATTAACATGTTTAGGCTACAGAAAATGCCTGCTCTTCAGAGTCAAGGTGAGCTGAGCTGCTTGTTAGGTACAGCTGGGCTCCAGGAAGAACCAAAGACACAGACCAAGACATCTTTGGGCCCTGGCCCAACTGAAGAACTTGGTCCTCTCATAAAGACCCTATGGCTGGGGCCTTACAAACAGGGGGCGATTAAACTGGGATGATGATCAGGCATTTAATCTTGCTGCTGGGGAAAGAGCACACAGGGGAGGAAGTCACCTAGAGAAAATACAGAAGGGATAAACAGAAGACAGATGGGCAGACAAGCACAACAAAGACTTCTCTGATTTGTTATAAAAACAGGAGCAAGGTGCTTGCAAAACAACTACCAACTTTGATTATTACACCCCTACTCCCTATAAAACTATACTTACATGATTTATATCTTATTTGGGGAGTTATTAATGAATGTATATATACACTATGATTTCACTTTACAATAAGAAAATCATGAATAGTAATCTACTAACTTATTAAAATTTTTATAGTAAGGTGGTACCCTACAAATACATCACATTTCCATCACATTTCAGCATTTAATTTTGTAAACAAGAACACTGCTATATATACCTCCACTAGCCTTTTTCTGCCACTGTGGTTACAGATCACCATAGATAGCTTAAAAAGAAGAGAAAAAAAAAAGATAAAGAGAACTACTGAATTGAAATTATGTCACATGCAATAAAATAAGTAAATAAATAAAGTGTGCCTTCATGAACAGGCAATACCAAGACACTTATCCACTGAAAGATTTGCTTTCTAGATTACCCTTCATAAAAGCCCCCAGCTGGGAGGTCCGGCACTCCCACCTTACTTTTGTTTGTACTTTCAAGAATCCTAAAGAGGATAATCAAGTTTTCCCCACATGTAAATGAATTCAAGAAACCAGATGTTCCAAATACACTGTTCTTATCAACATACATGTATTCTTGAAAACTGAATTTGTTTCTAATTTGCATGGTTTTCACACAGAATGTTTTGGGTTCAAGTATAATATTTACCGTTCACTTCCAAAGCGCTACACTGGTGCTGGGTATGAGGACAGGGACACAAGGAACCACACCAGTGCCAAAGAGGAGCCCTCCGTGCGAAGTCTAAGCACCAGACTACGCAGGCACGACGACACGACCACTTCCCAAGGCCTGACTGTCACCAGAAGTAATGATTAACGCCACCGTACAAGATCAAGCCTGCCCTTTTTATTCAAGCTCTAATAATTTATCCAACGGTCACCACTCTTCTTGCTGCTATGCAGACCGAGTCAGGACCCCCTCCGGCCTGCAGAATGCCCGCAGCTTTAGATCAATAAGCCCTGTGATCTATAATCCAGAGCAGAAACCAATTACCCTGCTGACTCTTCCCGTAGTCATCAGTCAGGGTGAGACTACAGCTTGTCTCTGACCCACCAGGAGACTGAACGTCCGCTGCATGTTTCCCGGGGAGCAGCGGGAGGAGACGCTGTACAAAGTCAGCTTCAGCAGGAGGCTGGTGAACCTGTGAAGGGACTGTCGGCTGGGACAGGTTTCCAGAAGGAACTGTTCTCTCCCTCGGAAGTGACACAGAAATTCCACAAGGAAGTGGTCGGGTGCCAAGGGTTCTAAAGGAAGGACAATCACCCTCAAGACATCAAGGCATGTGGTGAAGCCTTGAGGTCAATTTAAAGAGAACAAACACTCCCAGCCAGGCTGGGAGGCAGGGAGGCTGTGCCAGGGTGGGCGGACAAAACCTACCAAGCAGCAAACAATGGCATCGCTCCAGTGTTTGTGAATGTAAACAAAATATCTTGACCTTACAAATGCTCTTTGCCAACTTTTCATCTTGAATTAATCTCCTCTAACCATGCTAAATTTTTAAACTTGCCTGCAATGGTAAATCTTTTCGTGAACTAACTGGGAGGTTAAATATGGGAGATAAATGAACAGCAATGCTCTGAGTCACCAGCCTAAAAGCATCAGTGTGGCTTGCCACCGTGGGTCTCTAGGCACAGCACATTGCACGACTTGGTTTACTTGTCTGGAGCCACTGACAGCAGGGCTGCAATTTTCAAAATGAGGCTGGGAGTGGTGGAGATCCCGATTTACTGGCCAACGGCATCTATCAGTGTAAAGACTGAGTCTTCCTCCTGTGGCTCCAGTGCTCAAACCTACCTGGGCCTTCCACTCACACCTACAGCATCTGGTACACACGTGCACGCTCCCAGCAGCGTGTCCTTCTGAAGCGGAAGCACTGGGCACAAAAGGAGTGGCTCTGGCCACTGGGAACTGCTCTGAGGTACAGGGGCAACTTCAAGCCCGACTTCCACAGTTGGCTCGATTCCTCCAAGGAGGCTGAGTGACTGGGGCCATCACCTCCGGACAGCACAGGCTCCGTCCAGCTCCACGGGGCATCACTCACACAGGCTCTCATGTGGCATCCCACCTCCCAGCCACGCCCAAACCTTAGAAAGCCGGTCTTCCCCTCAACCGCACCACTGACTTCAAGCAGTCAGTTTAATCTTGCTGCGTCTCAGTTTTCTAAGTCTACGTGTAATCTCAAGAAAGCCTCAACTGTGTACATGCTACTTGACACCACTTCTTAGACTCTTCAACCTATAAAAGCATCTCCAAGAGCACTAGACCAGGAGTCAGGAGTCAGAGCTTCGTGTGTCCCAGTCACTCACCTAACAAGTGGGTATGAGGCACTCACTACACGCCAGGGACAGAGGGTAAGGACGGTGAACAAACAAGACAGACAAGGGGACAGAGCTTTGGCCAAGTCATTCAGTGTCTTGAACTGAAAGGAAAGGGCTCGGACAAGAAGCTCTTTTAAGTCCCTCCCCAGGCTCCTATTCTCCACTCTCTGCTTTGGTGCCAAGAGGGGACTGAAGCGTTCTGGAATGTTCCGCTTCCCTGAACAGACGTTATTTTTACTCCACATGCATATAGCTCGGGCTGCAGACGTGTGACTTCTCTGCACTCCGCCAAGCATAAACGACTCGTTTTCATCCCAGAGTTTATGAGACGACGGGAGCCCTGATCTAGAAGGCCCACGGGCAGGCACGGCTCAGGCTCCTCGGCACAGCGACCCTCACGGCCTCATTCCTTCTACACGGAGGAAATCTGGTTCCCTCAGATCAAAACTACACAAAAACAAGAGCAAGGCTGCCAAGGGTTCCTCACATGTTGCCTGGGTTTGTTTATTTCTTCATCATCAACTCACATCATTTCTGACACTGCTCTTCAACTTCCTGGATGCAGCCAGAGAGAAAGGCTTTTAAGAGGCACTGAAGTCCAGCCAACTTCTGATTAGCCACAGTGATGAAGGAGAGGAACAGCGCCTGCCCAAAGCAAGAGGACCCTTGCCTCTGAGAACAGCAGGGCAAGGATGCTTGTGTGGGATACGAGAAGCCTTAGTGAAACAAGTGACAGTCTGCCCCTCTCCCCACCCCCCGCCCCGAAATCCCCCTCAAATAGTATTTCAGGAAAACATTCGGCTGGAGTTCCGCAGGGCACCACGTCCACCAGAACGGGAGCAGTCTACAGCCTCCTTTATCAACCTGCATGGGGAAATATCAGCTCCCAAATCAATGGGGGGTAGGTTTTGTAGAAGAACTATACAGGCTCAAGCTATGAGTAAATGCACTTACCAGTGGTGAAGGTGTCTATCAGCACATTAGCACTACTAGACACCAGAAGTCTTCTTTTTATTCAGAGCTAAGATTACATTTATGAAGCAGACATTTCTGCAGGAGAGAGGGAGAAGCTGGAGTCCAGAGAGCAAGCAGACATGAGATGGTAAGAGTGTGAATGAAGACAGACGTGAAGGCTGGGCCCAGAAATATGCCAGCCAGAGGCGGTGATGCCTCGGGCCTTTCTGATCACAGGCTCAGGGCCCCCAGAAGTTACTCAACAATCGCCCAGACTGTTGCAAGCACTGAAAGAGCCCTTCCCATCCCGCTCTCTCCCACCTCCCCCAACCCCCACTCCCCTTGCCCTGCCCACTGCGACCACTCTGCTCCTCCTCAGAAAGCAATCCAAGCTGCCCTGGGGATGGTGCCAGCTGGTGGCTGGTACAGAGAACTGTCTATCCATCAGCACACTCTTCTCTCTCCTCTCTTGGAGGATTCTTTATCATTCACCTCCTCCTCCCCTTTCCAGTTTCCTCTAACAAGATCATAGAGGGCTTAATCTGAAAGCCTGAGGTCCAGGAATAGAATCCCAGATCCCCCACTTCCCTACCTGGAGACCTAGGGCAAGTCACACAACTTCTCTCTGACTGGCTCCCTTCTCTGTAAACATGGGTAGAAGTCCCTGCCTGTCCAGCAGGGCCTTTAGGAAGCAGCAAAACTGCAACTGCACCATGAGCAGAAAAGTGCTCATCAACAGAGGGCCCAGCCTCACAGCCTCACCGCTCCTCTCACTCCCCACCACCTGGGTCGCCACTGAATGCTGCTCAGCTCACAGGAGCTTCACGGCCATCATGCTCCAAAGCAACGACGTGGATGATAGATGAATGGCAAGCCTTCCCAGAGGTAAAGACACCATCCCAGCTCTGAACCAGCTGTCCTGCTGGCGGATGTCCATCTTTTCAGTGTAAATGCTGTGGTCCTGAGTAATGAGCTAAGCGGTCCATCGGGACCTGCATCAACTGTCTATAAGTTACTGACTCCCAAGGCAGGAGGAACTCCACGTTCCTGACCACAGTGCCCTCAGTGACCACTGGGCCTCCCAGAGCCCTCCCTGAGCTATGGAAATTGGGCTCCAGGCTCCCCGGGAGGGAGATGGCCAGCTCTTGTGAGGCCCCACTGCATCCCCAAATGTCATCTCACCGTGATAAAGATCTCAAAGGGGCTAATGAAATTATCTCCTCTCCCTTTTATTCCTCAGTAACAACCACAAAATTAGATCAAATGACCCCCTGCTCCTCTAATTTAAGGCCTATTTTATTACCTTCAACCCCAGTTCTCTCTCTTTGAAATGGATATGAGACCCTGAAGACCCCACAGGCCAGTGGGATTAGTAATTGACGGCTTCCTCCTCCTGGCCTGTTCTCCGGAGGGCGCTTCTGCTGCCCCACCTCGGGTGGGGTCACAATCAGTTCAATCTTCATGCTTCAGAGACATCCCCTTTGAACAAGATCAAATGTTTCCCACCCCTGCCTGGTACTCTGCTCAAAGTAACAGCAGCCCCCTCTCTCTCAGAGCAGGAACATCAACCCGGCCAGAAAGGCACAGGCAGAAATAGGAGGTCAGCACAGTTAACTGTCCACCAGGCTCAAACACAGGCCCACTCAAACCAGCACCTTGGGAGGGCTGATCGCCCCCATAAAACGGGAAGCGCACTTTGAACCCAGGAACAAGGAGGGTGAGAAGGACCGTCCCAGCCTGCTGGGCTGTGGTGGAGCATCGGCAGTTTTTGGGGGGGTTTTCTTTTTTTGTTTTTTTTGTTTTGTTTTTTTCAGAGTGTAGCCACTAAGGGTAGCAGCACTTCTCTGCAGCAACCCCAGGCAGGCAGATAAAATGCTCGGAGATGAGCACAAGGGCTTGCCCATCAGGAAATGAAGGAGAGGAAAGATGAGTATCAATGGCATCGGTCTACAGGGAGCAGAACAAGGCTTCCTCTAGCTCTGAGGGAGGAAGCTGAGAACAGAATTCCCAAAGTCTCAGAAACCACTCCATCTAAGAAATGCTCTGCAGAGAAAAGGCATCGTGTAAAGCACAGGGTATTTACTTCTAGTTAAGACATGGAAGAGGAAATTTTCCCACTCTCTTTTGCCTATTTGGAAACGTTACTTTTATTAACTATGGATTAATACTTTTATTAACTAGTTATCCAAAGGTCTCTTTCCAACTCAGATTCATAATTGTAAAGACTAATAGAAAGCAGTCATTTCATAATTGAAAGAGGACATGAGAGTGATCAAAACAATGCCTTCAGTCTTTCTGTAAAGCCAAAGTCTTAAGATACTCCATTTAAAACCAACTTTTCCTAGAAACAAGTACTTTTAAGTTTTCTTCCTCATCCGTGAAGCTCCTATAGTGGACAGACTCCTGCAACGGATAAGACAAACCAGCCAACAGATCACAGCTGACAAGTGACCTGATCAAAGTAAAAAGTGGTTCCCAAATTATGCAATGATTGTGCTCTGGAAACAGAAGAAAGCAAACTCTTCCTGAGAGATGTCAATACCTGGGTGCAGCTTTACAATGAAACGTGAAAATCAATTTTGGAGATTTTGCTTCTTCTTTGAGAAAAAGATGTTAAGGTAAAGGCTCACCTGAAGTTGAAGATAATGGCTTCACCTGGAAGAACCAGTGACACCTGAGGGAGGATGTGCCATTGTGTGTGTGTACTGAGCTGGGTTCCCATGCATTTCAGCAACAAATCTCTGGTTGGAGACCAGCGTGCTAATAACACTGGAGACCGAGACCAGCACACCAGTTGCCATGTCCGCTAGTTGCCTTTGCTCTGACTGCTCCCAAGTGTCTACCCTGGATACAAGGCACCCATGCTGGACAGTGTCTTTGGATGAAGACCGAGGCTTTAAAACAGCTACATCAAACACAAATACACACACACACATCCTGATACACAAATTCTACTGCTGAGGCACTAGCAGTCCCCAGTAAAACTGTTTTTTTAGAAACAGTAAACATTTAATTGAAAGAAAGAAGACCGAATTAGAAGTTCCAAACAAAGTTCAGAAGCACTAAGGAAACTCAGGAACTGTATCACTTCCTGGACTTTCTGATTAGGATGTTGTGGGGCTGTCAAGATTCAACCAGAGAGCTTGTGAAGTGTGCGAGCCCCTGTGTAGAGGAGACCAGCTCAGGACCTTGGTGATTTGACCGGCCTCATTTTTTTTTCTAACCAGATTAGAACTATATGGGAAAACAGGTGACACCCCAAGAATCAACGGTCCCCGAGAAGCTCAGTGAGTAGCTAATTATTATTAAGTGGTAAGCGCCCCCCATGTGTTTGGCAGCATGAAGACCAGACATGCTCACCACCTTGCACTCAGCTTCTGCTGGCGGGTGCAACACAAAACAGGCGGTAATATCCCAAATTCCAAAAGCAACTCAAAAGCTAAAACCCACTCATATTTTAACATCTGGGCTTTTAAACTGCAATTTACTTTCTTAGTTTATTTTTCAAGTATGATAGACAAACTGGATTCCATGGACACTGGAAATTCCTGAGCTAAGCTGAAACCCTCCCTCTTCCCAAGCCCTAGGAAGCTTCAAGATGAATGGGGTCAGGTGAGAGTCAAACTTCTTCACTGCTTTGCCTTTCACTACCAGGCTGGGGCTCAGTACCTGGCAGGAGAAGCCACGGTGACAGGACTGCTTTCATGTGGGACTTGTTGGCAGGTACCTCTACTAGGTTGTGGAATGCACACACAGAAACCAGAGGACAACTTTCTCTTTGCTTTAGGGCTGCACACACCCAAACAAAGCAGCTGGAAAGGCTGACCAATGCATACTGTTACTGCAGAGGCAGGATGAGAAGGCAGAACAGATGCTCAGGCCGGCATTCCCTGTGTAAGAACGTCTCTGGTCAGATTGAAGGATCACCTCCCACCACCCCGCCTCCACTGCAGCTTCTGTGAACTCAGCCGCCAGCCAGTTCCTGAAAGGACCCAGGCCCCACTCTGGCTCCGATATTCAGATGAACCTCTGCCCCGGGGTTTGCTACTCCCAACCCACGGGTTAGAGCAAAACCACTTTAAGCATCTCTCAGAGATGCCAGTGTACTAAGGCTACAGGGAAAATGGACATGCACCATTTAAAAGCTTTTTATTAAAATTATTTAAACCTAAACTGTGTTTTAAAACATATCCTCAAGCCATTTAGAAAAATTTTTATTTCCTCTGGGTTGTAAATTGGTCAAGTCTATTGTTTGCTCCCTTACCGCCTGGATAGTTGGTTACACATTCAATCCTAGGGCTGCCCAGGGCTCCCAGGGGCTCGTGTCTCCCCTGGGCAGCCAAGGGCCGCAGGCTGCCAGTTAGCACATCACTGACAATGCCACAAAAACTCCTGACTTCTCATCCTTTTCAATAGGGGTAAGAATCTAAACTCCTGCCAACCTGACGTATTATGCTAATGGTAAATTCTCAATCACGCATGGTAATGTGAGCAAACAGCCATGTAATTAATTTTAAAAGGCCCTCTACACATCAGTTTACTGGCTTAGGAATACATTATCTTTTTTTGTGGCTGTGCCTCAGTTTAGTTCACTAGGGTATTTTTTTTTTCTCGGACGAACATGCATTCGTTTACTGAAAGTCTGTTCCATGCCAGGAACCATGCAAGGTGGGCGATGCAAAAAGAACTCACAGACTAGGGGTAAAGACGTGTACAAACAAGCAAGTAAAGCTCATGGCGGGCACGTGCAGTGTACTGAGCAAGCAGAGACTCAGCGAGCCGTTCTGCTGGAAAGCTGGGAAAAGGCTACACTCCGAACACCCTCTCCTTCAGACGGTTTGTAAATAACAAGCGCAATGTGGGCTGAGCCTTAAATGAGGAACAGGAATTCTAAAGTACCAACTCAAATGGGGAGAAGGGTACTCAGCACAAAGGAAGGAGTGCTGGGTGCTGAGAGGGCCAGCAACGCCCCGGAGAAGGCCAGGCAGGTAAATAAACATCTTCGCCAGTAACTCAGTGGGGAAGGTGCCCACTTTACACTTCCCTTAGAGGGGGGGCCGCCCTACACTTAAGGATTTTCTTTGTAATGCATGAGATCTTGGGGGTGGTTACCAGAGAGCATCACATGGCTAGAGTTTTCTCACAACCAGCCTGAGCAGGAGCAGGTCCAGGAAGCAACCCCTTACCTGGGTGAGGAGGAGCTCCTTGATGGGATGCGAAAGCCACAGGCCAGCTGTGAACTCAAGAGTCTGCTTCCCGGTTACCTGAAAAACAACAGGAAAGGGCCATTTGTGTTAACACGGAAGAGGCAGTCCTTTAATGGCCCCAGGAGAGACCCACAGACCATGCCTAAGACTCCTTGGTCTCGGAGCAGAAAACCTGGCCAGCGTCACTTGGCCAAGGGGTTGGAGCAAAGAGACCTGGGTGAGAATCCTGATGTTTAAACCCAGTGGCAGGGTAACGGTAAGCCAGACACTTAACCTGTGCCTTGGTTTCCTCCCCGGCAGTATCGACCTCACAGAATGACCGAGAAGGCCTTCCTCACGCCAGGCACCACGCCAAGCCTGGAGTCGTGTGAGTGACCATGTCACGCATTCCCCGCCCTCAGGGAGCTGACAGTCCACAAAGACAGAGGAGTAAACAGGTGGCAATCATGACCTTGATGCAGCTGAAAGAAGCTGAAGTGAGGAAATAACAAGGGGACAAGGCGCCTCTGCAGAGGCACCAGCTCCGAGGTCAAAGGGAGCTCCCCCAGAGCAGGTGACGGCTACGTGAGGTCTGACAGCAGGAGCCGGCCAGACTAAGGCGGCAAACCAACAGCACGCCCGGCGGAGGGAACAGCAAAACGGGTGCCCAGGAAGCAAAAGAACACAGAGCGTCACAAGCAAAAGGAGTATTTCAGAGGCTGAGAGGGAGACTGGCAAGTCATTTGAGGAGAGTTTGGATTTTTTCTTAAGGCCGATGGCAAGCCCGTGGTCTCCTGTAGGAGAGCAGCAGGGTTCAGAAAGCTTTCTGCCACAGAGAGAAGGGACTGGAAGGAGGCAACAAAGGCCCCACTCAGCGACCCCGAATGCCACATCGCTGGTCTGTCGTGGAAAGGCCCAGGAGGCCGCAGGGTAAGAGGACAGAGCGAGGGTTCCCTCTAGTGAACCACGGCTTCTGAACCAGGGGCCCTCCAGCACTAGATGATTCCGCCAGGCAGACACCCCATCAGAAGCGGAGTCTGCCTGTCCCAACAGCCCCTCCAGAAGGTGGAGAAGGGCCTGATGTCACAGGGGTTCCCACATCTGCTCCCCAGACTAGCAGTGGCAGCACCTGGGAACGGGCTGGAAATGCAAATTCTTGGCCCATCCCAGACCCAGTGACTCAGAATCTCCGGGAGTGGGGCCCAGCTGGTGTGTAATTTAACAAGCCTCTGGGTGATTCTGATGCTTCCTAAAGGCAGGAAGCACTAAATGGGAGCAGTGCCAGTATTGGGGGACAGGGAGCAGGGTGCAGAGTACAGAGCTGGCCCAGCCTGATACCCTACAGCGCCTCCATGCTCAAGGCCTCACGCTCTACAGGGCCTGCGATGTCCATTTCTGCTTAAAAGGAAATGCACATGCTGGTCTTATAGATGCTTGGAACTATTCCTAGCCGCGTGGACCACGGGGAAGAGTACACAGGCCCACCTCCCTCAGAAACGCCCCACCCTCTTCTGCAGCCCCAGTTTGTCTCAGGAGAGACAAAGGAAACTCCAGCTAGGAACGTGGATGCACGCCTCCTCTTTCAGACGACATTTCTCCTCCCAGCTAGACACAGAATCTGACCACCCCGTAAAAGAAATGGGCCATCCAGAAGGTTCCCGTGGTTTCACCGAAGGGTCAGGTTTCTTTCTGGAGTGTGGAACAAACTGTGGTTACAGAGATCCCAGGCCTGGGAGCCATAAAGTAGTTCAGGGTTGAGAAGGGATCAGTTCAGTTGCCTTTCTGTTTGAATATCTATTTTCTCTCTATAAGAAAGAAAAAATTACCAAATTACCCCTCCCCTCCAAAAAGCATGTTTCTATAAAGAGCAAGCAGATTCTCACATTGTTGTTTGTGTTTCTATAGCTCTTGCTTTTCTTTATAAAAGGCCAAAAATGGGGTACAAAACATAAAAACAGTGTTCAGATCAACCCAGATCATGGTGATACACTGCACAGCCCAACCACACTCAGCTCTCCGCGAGGATGGCTGAGCTGCAGGACCTCGTAACAGGTCAAAGGACCACGTGTGGTCCAAGGGCAGGGAAGACCCCATACTCCTAGCACACAAGCAATGCTGCAGAAATCCCCACTGCTGTCTGGGTACCGCGCCCCATGTCTGCACACCCCACCTCTCCAGCCTCCTCACCTGCGCCTGTGCAGATGATGCCACACCTGTAAGGGCCTTTCACCTGTCCCACGTGGCCTATTCACACAGCCCCCCACAACTGCCAGCCCCACTGAAGATAATGGCTGTTCTGTCATCTCCCCACCAGATAGTAAGCTCACTGAGGAGCGCAAGTAAATAAATGACTAAACACGGGGACATACAGACTCGCCTAGAGTAAGAATTTCAGGCCTGGATTCATCCCCTCACCTTCTCCAGCCCAAACAGAGGAAATGACTTGCCCGAGGACACTGAGCAAGCAAATGGTCACCCCAGGGGAGAGTGTATAGATGGTTCTCATTGTTTTCTGACATTCCTGGGCCATTCTCCCCTTATTTCCTGGGTACCTGTAAACCATTACCCTGTGCAGGTAAAGGCATTTTACTTGTGATAAGAACAGATTCATTTTTGTGTGTTTCAAGACCCTGCTCAAGAGCCTGGAGGAACATCTTGTGAATTTTAGAATTTGGGGCACTAAGACCAATCTAAGGACAGAGCAGGGACTCTGGGTGGGGGGTGGGGGGTGAGCAGGGCCAGAACACGGCTGTGGGTCGGGGAGTGGGTCAGTCTTCCTAGAAGTTCTCAGTGTCCTGGTCCCTGGGACATACTTGTGTGTAACCTCCCAGTTGGCCCAGGAAAAGCAGGCAGCGGTGGCAAAAAGGCTCTCCCCACCTTCCACCTCCACACTGTTCTGAAAACGCGCTGGATCACTCAGACAAGCTCTGACTTGGCACCAGAATGGCCGAGTTCAGAGTCCCTTTTAGGCAGCCAGGAGCCAAGAAATCCCAAAAATGTAAATATTTTTTGCATGTATAAGAAAGAAAGCATGCACTAAAGCACTTTCTAGGTGGCATGGGGGTGGGGGGTCTCAGAAGAGTCAAACCCTCCTCAAAACTGATGGGAAAAGCCCCTCAGTGGAGAAGGGATGGTGGCTGCTGCTGGCCAGGTTCTCCTGGCCAGCAGCAGGTACAGTAGCTGGATTGTTTCCCGGGCTTCTCTCTCAAAACTGAACAGACTAAAAAAAGAGCAAAATAATCCCAAGTATAATCATGGCGTTTAAAAATCTTAATTTTCATATCTAGACCACCTGGCTTTTCATTACAGCTGCTCAGGCATATGTGAAGTGGCCACATGAGACAGAGGTATGCCAGATGCGTCGTCCAAGACAGGGAAGCCCCTATTACACACACACACACACACACACACACACACATACACAAATTAAGGGCCTGTTCTTCCTAGTGCCCTCCTGGGCGTCCTGGGCTCCTCTGGACACCACAGCTGCCCTAGGGCCTGGGGCCTCCGGTCTCCCTCGCAGCCCCACCCCCAGCCCCGCCTCCTCACCCCACCTACGTGTCACCCCATCAAAGTCCACTCTCTTCACACCCTGATCCTGAAATTATCCCTGTCAAGGCCTAAATAACTAATGTTATTACCTATTCTATGAATGCTTACATAAGGTTTAAAGAGAAACATTTCATCCATACTCCTCTAATGATAAAATTTTAGGCACAACAGCTTTTGGGCCGAGAACCCTTTCCACGCTCCACTCCCATCACACTGACCGCTTCCCACTTCAACTGTTTCATAAGCTGCCCCTGCCCCTAGGGTGGAGCTGAGATGGAGCCTGCATGGGTAGAAATGGAGGTTGACGCTGATACAGTGATGTGCAAAGTCCAAGTCCTCAATCTGTCAATTCACCCAGATGAGAACCAGTGTCAGCAGAGGATGAGGGGCCCTTCTCCAGCCATTTCTGGTCTGTGCTTCCTGAGGAAGGGGATGCACTAACACTGTCTCCAGTGTCTGAACCCAAGGAGGGGAGAGGGTGGGAAAAGTCAGCCTTAAGATGGTCCTTTCTCTGCCGAGGCCCAAAGCTTATAGCTCAGGATCTCTAAGAATGCCCCAAAGCACTTAACAGTCAGTGTCTGTAAGATCTTCCTAAAAATAAGGGCTTCAGAATTGATTCTTACACTCTTGACAAAGGTCTCTCTGGTTTGGTCCCCTCCAAGATAAGAAAGAGCCTCACTGGAAGAATGAAAGCATGTGTCAAGATAAACTGAAGTGGGTCCAAAGGGACAGAAGCCAGCCCTTCACAACCAAGTATCCAAGAGGCCAAGAAAACAACAGGTGAGGGTGCCCCTCTGACCTGGCCAGTATCACAGGCTCAGATACATGTATTTCTAAATCGATGTTTCTCTAACCTGGTGTTTCTAGAACGTGTCCAAATATAAAACCATCAGGACACTTTGCTTTAAAAAAATTCAGACTGCCAGGACCTAGGCCAAACCTATGAATTCAAAACTCGAGGGGAAAGTCTGAGAATACACAGGTCTAGTCAGCACCCAGCAGATTATCAGGCAAGTTTCAGAAATAATGTTCCAAATGAAACAATAGGTAACTTTTTTAAAATGCTGTAACCACACAACTTCAAAGTGACAGGGTATGTGAGAAAAGGCAGGCTTAATTGGAGGAAGTCAGAGCCTTCTTTTATCCAGTTAAAAATACGGAGTATAATCATTATGTAACAGGGAAATAGATTCAATTAAAATGTAGCAAAAACAAAAGCTCTCTGTTTAGCTTAACCATGTTTCACCTGGAAGACCATCCATCACCTTCCTCCCTGCCCCAAGGCCTGCAGGGGGTCCCCGCACAGCTGCTCTGCGTGGCTGTCAGAGGCCCAGATGGAAGTGGCAGGGCTGAGGGCCCTCACTGGCATCCCAATCAAGACCAGTCCCAAGTAGCAGGCCACCAATTCCAAGTCAGACCCCACAGCTGCGCCCCCGCTGTCAGCCTTCACAGGCCTCTGCCGCCAGCCAGCTATTCTGTGATCTTAGTCATGTCCCAGCTTTATGTGAGGCCATGCTGCTCAAAACGCGCTCCACAGAACCAGCAGCACCAACGACACAGGGAACTTGTCAGAAATGCAGACTCCCAGGCCCCACCCAGGCCTGCATAATCACAATCTGTGATTCAGCAAGATTCCAGATCATTCCTATGTACATTCAAGTTTGAGAAGCCCTGCTTTAAAGCATGGAGAGAATGCCCCCCGCCTGTAGGACACCAGCTCATCAGCCCACCCCCTTCTGCTCTGGACTCCAGGAGGCCTTCTTCCCTCACAATCCTCACACGAGTCCTGTCAGTCCCACTTTGTCTCAGAGCCGCATCACTGTCAGCAGGGCCCAGGGACAGCGGACAATCCACAGCTCAAGCTCAGGGAGTTAAAAGGAGGTGGTAAGTAGTGATTGATCATCTCTTGCTTTCTCATCTGGCTCCCTTAGGAGGCAGGAATATGGACTCTGTGACCATAAATCAGTAGAGACAATCCAAAGTCAAACAATACTATGGAATGCTGGCGCTCTCGGTTCCAGCACAACGTTAATGAGGTCGAGGTCATGAGTATGATTAGCTTCCTCTGTAACTTGGCACAGACTCCAACGCTCTGCCCTCTGGCCGCCTACAAAGGCTGATGCACCCGTGGTTACTAAGAGGAGAGTGACGAGGGGAGGCTGAAAAGAGCAGCGCCAGTAAACAGCTCAAAGAACGTGAATGACTGATGAGTGGAATGTATCGAGGAACAGCACGCAGCCCAGAGGGACGGCTGACGTGACAGGTGACCGCGTGAGAACGCAACATTATCCCAACAGGCTCAACAGCACACACCAGAATGAGAACGCCAAAATGGGACAAAAAGAAACGGGAAGGCCTATGGTCAAGACTTTAAATGTCAAATGCACAAATAAAAGCTAGAGGGAATCTAACATGATGGCAGTTGTTTTAAAATGTTGACACTTTTTTTTTTTTTAAAAACATGCAAGTTATGTTGACTAACCTAGTTGCTAAGAAAGCTAACATACTGAGGGTCCACGAAATCTAGTTTTCAGACCAAGGGGAGCAATGGTCCCTCCGTAGTGGATCTGATCAGACTATCCTAAACAGTCCCCCAGCCACCTGTCCACACAGGTGTGTACATAGCCTGTCCCACCTCTTCATCACCACCGCCACGTGGGTTCTTACTATTCAGTGTGACCTCTGTTCCTGGCTACAGCTCTTTTTTGGCTTTGGATTATAGCTTAAACGTTCCCCACATCAGCTTAGCTCCCTCTGACGCTGCCCTTTCTTTATTAATCAAGAAAAGAATTACAGATACAAGCGCAAACTGGAAAAAAATCACATTAAAAAAAAAGACACCCTAAGCAATCCTTACCAAAAGGATTCAGATCCAAAAGCCCTACGGTCACCTGCGTGAGCTGACACACTACGCTATGTATTACAGCACAAATCTGTGTGGAATCAGTAATTAGGTCTGTAAATTACGAGCTTCCACTACAGAAAAACCCTGAAAGGGCTACTATAAGGACAAGCAAACGACAGAGTAAATACCTGTTCAGACATACTTCCCTATGTAGACGCATCCTCTAGAAATGGACAGTTAGCCATTAAAAAAACCAGATACGATTTTAGATTGTTTTTCAAGTAGTGAGCCATGTTTTTCTTAAGTTTATATTTCATATACAAAGGGTAGCCAGTTACAAACACAAAAAGACCACTTACTGACAAGTCTGTAGTTGCCAGACTGGCCAGTCTATTATTTTTAATTTCAGAAAATTTGATCCCTATGGGTAAGAGAAAAAAAATTACAAATTTTTAAGAGGTTAACTTGTCCTGCGTAATAAGTGTGTCAGTAATAAGCGTATCTGAAGATCAAATGAAGCTGCTGTCTATGCAGTTATAGGTGTCTTTAAACAACTGGCAAATTGCCTCAAAACTGGAAAACAACCATGTGAAATCCAGCCCAACTAGCCTGCCCCAGGAGAAAGGAAGCTTGAACTCCAGGTGCCCCTGACAACACAGCTCAGTGTGGAAAGAAAGAGAATGCTGAACAATAGAATCAGGAGAGGAAAGAGCTCCTCTAATTTTCCGGGCGTGTGGGGAGGTTGCTGCTAAAGGGATATTTAAGATCTCACTGCCGGTTCAGGTTCTACTGAACACTGAAACAATTTATAACAAAGGGGAAAAAATCTGACCGTATCAGTGTAGCACATATTTAATTCAGTACATATCAATCAGACAGACGTTTACACATTTAGATACAGAAGTGAAACACCCCTCAAATCACACTTACAATGTTCATAAAAACACACAAAGCACACCCACGGGAAGGAGTGGGTTCTTCCCTGCTGTAGGAGGAAGCCACCCACCCTAGCTCGGGGTCACAGCACCCAGTCCTGGCTGCATTCCTCCATGATGATATTTACAACAAATAGGGACTGCAAGTCTTTTTAAAGACTGAGACCAGCTTTACAATGTACCACAGATGCAAGGAGGTATGCACTGTTGTGGCCAAAACTGCTGATACGGTTTTGTAAAACACAAAACCAAAAAACACCAACAACTGTTTTGTTCTGGTTTTTAAAGTAACATGCTACTCAAAAATCTGGAAAACACAGAAATAAAGAAAATAGTCACCTGTATCCCCACGAGTCCAAAATAACCAGTTAGAATTTTAGCCTATATCGTTCCAGTCTGTCCATGGCTATCACTTTTCCTTTCAACAGCAGCCCAGTTAATTTTGATGGAAATATATTAAATAGTGTCTATAACACCATTTAATCAATAAATGTGGTATTAAATCAAAATCAGAATGAACCCATAGGAGAAAAATTCAAAAAACACTGAAGTTCTCCTTTCTTCTCTGCCAAGTTGCAAAGTCAGAGTCGGGTGTTTTTCTTGACCTAGTTGAAGGTATTACAGTTAAACTATGAAAACATACAGATAACACAGCTCTTTAACTATGTTCAGTATTTTGTGGATGCACACAAAACTAGTTTACATTCTCAGCAAGTGAAGGTTATCTTACATTTTCTTAAACAAAATATATATCTGCATATTAGTCAGCTCAGGCTGCTTTAACAAAGTATCATTAAACAACAAACACTTATTTCTCACTGTTTCGGAGGCTGCAGTCCAAGATCAAGGTGCTGGCAGGTCTGGTTCTTGGTGAGGGCCCTCTTCCTGGCTCGCAGATGGCCACAGACTCATTGCAGCAGAGAGCATGCTCTGGTCTCTCTTCCTCTTCTTAGGAGGACACTAATCCCATCATGGGGGCCCCACCCTCACGAACTCATCTAAACTTAATTACCTCCCAAAGGTGCCACCTCCAAATACCATCACAATGGGGACTGGGGCTCCTACAGAGGAATTTGGAGAAGAGCAGTCTGGTTAGGACATGTGTGTGTGTTGGGGGTCAGGCGGAATCAACTGCATCAGTTATACATCCTAGCTTTTAAATATGTTCAGAGCCCTTCTATGTACATTCCTCTAAACTATCTCAGTTCAAAATAACACAAACAGATCTCACCAATTCTGCAAAATAACACCAGTAAGAGTCTGGTCATTTAAGGCCAAAGTCAGGGGATTCATTATCCCCTATTAGGCCTGTTGAAAAGGATGAAAGAGAAAAATTCTGTTACTAGGACACAGATTATTCTCACCGTGAGCTCTAGTTAGTTGAGAGACCAGGCAACCACTTGCCACTACTGTGAAAATAACTCCATCTTTCATCTCCATCTCTTCCTGCCCGTTGGTCCAACTCTCTGCTGGGCACCTCTCCCTGGAAGGCTCATAACTCAGTTCTGCATTCAACTGAACTCATTACTCCTCACCATCTCCCTGCACTGAGGATCCTCCCCACAGCTGCTGACCTCAGGGCACAGAGTCATGACCCACGCCAGTCACCCTGAACTCCCTCTTGGTAAGAGCCCACCCGGGGAGATGACCGAGAAAGTGCAGTCAGTCTCTCCAGGCCTTTTCCACTCCCCTTCACCAAGTCCCACCAGGACTCCTGCACTAGCCTCCCAACTCACCCGCCACCCCCAGCGGCCACTGAGTTCTTCCTAAAGCACAAATCATCACCTGCTGCAAATTCCCCATCTTCCACACAGCTTTTGAGATGAAGTTCAGACTCCCCAGCTCAGCACCCAATACCCAACACCCTCAGGTACTTCCCTGCACAACTCTGCCTCTAGTCCAAACAACTACTCCCTGCTGATCCTACACCATTTCAAGTCTCCTAGACTCCAAACGTATGCATTATTATTGCATCATGTATTACTGTAACCTTAAAAGTAATGAAAAAGGGAAAAAAAAAAAAGGAAAAAAACCCCAAAAAAAACCTTAAAGGTATATGAGGAACCACGTATCCACTCTTCCCTTAACTCTCTCACACAGAGCCAAGTATTTCAAGTGCCAGACTAGACTCTTCCCTGGACCCAATTTGGGTTTTAAAAGCTGATGATCAGAGCTGACCTCTGATTGCTCCTTTGCCTGTTTAAGGCTGAGAAGTCTCACTTCTGAGAAAACTGCTGCTCGTTCTCCTGGTACACTGGCTGGTCATTCTGCTCAAACAGGACACGTACTTCATTATAAAGCACGGAAAGAAACAGGCCCCCCTTTCTCCCTATGGAGGACCCAGAGGACTGGCTGCCCCAGCCAAGCTGGCTGGTGTGTAGATGAGAAGCACACCCAGCATGCTGCTTTCCCAGGGCAGGCTCTTCTAAATAAAAAAGAAAGCTTCTCGGGTTTATTGAGGTCCTTCCCAAACAGAGTGTGCTTCTCCAACTAGAACATGTGCTCTGGGAGTGGAGAGGACTGCTCCTGGTTCTTGCTATGTTACCAGAGGCCAGAACAGAGCCTGGACCATGGGAGAGGCTCCACGGGTATTTGCTGAATGATCAGATAAAAGAATGGATGAATGAGCAAAGGGCATTCCTCCCAAAGTAGGAAAGTGATATACAGCATCGTTCTCCAGCTCAAAACCTACTGTTCTGCTGAGAAGGCCTTTTGTTCACTCTGCAACTAGGGACAACCTTAGTGAAAACTGGGCAGTGTACCATTAACCCCAAGACACATTTTAAAGGTGCTTTTTGAAATAAATTCTAGAGATCAGATATTTACTCAATATTCGTATCTTTCTAAGTGCAGTCAGCATTGAGTAAAGCATTGCTTTTAAAATTTCCAAGAGAGACCTCATGTCCACCATTCAAGTTCTTTTTCTTAAATAAAATACAGGTGTTGACTTTGGTGGGACCTGGAACCTGAGAAGCTGCCATTGCAAAGGGGCAGCAGAGCCTGGAATCACAAGCCACACCTGAGCTCCGGCCCACAGATCCACATGGAGCCTGCACTGCACATCTCCTGCCATGGGAGTCCTAGGAAAAGTTGAACAGAAGGGTCCAAAAAGACGCAGCCTACAAGTTCTAGAAAGATCAAATGTTTCTGGGTGTGTGCTGCTGGGGGCATAGGAACAGCCTCAACTGAGCCTCAACCCAGAAGCAGACCTAAAACCAGCAGTTGCTCTAAAATCAGCTATCCTAGCAGCCCAGCTCTTTGAAGGGCAACACTTTCCTGGGGCATTTGAAATGTTTGACGACCATCATTAACATTTTCTGAGCAATTACTCAGCATGAGGGACTACCCTGTTTGAGATTTACAAATATTAGCCGCTATATAAAAAAAAAAAGATTAAAAAAAAAGTTTCTTCTGTATAGCACAGGAAACTATGTTCAATATCTTGTAATAACCTTTAAGGAAAAAAGTATGAAAACAAATATATGTATGTGTATGCATGAATGGGACACTGTGCTATACACCAGAAATTGACAAATTGTAACTGACCGTACTTCAAATTTTAAAAAAGCATGTAATCATAGTTAAACTTCAAGGTGGTTCTTTGACTTGAACTTTTATTACCACCATTTTATAGACACAGATACCAAGGCTGAGAGAAATCAAGTAACTTGCCCAAGGTTCAGGTAGTGACAACTCTGGGAAGCTCAATAGTCCCAATTTGGGCATCCTATATTTTGGTCTCCTACTTTGTCAATTCTTTGCAATGAAGAAGTCGAGAGGCTGTATACACTGTTCATTAAAAATGGGTACTTTTCTACATAGTCATTTTCTATCTTCTCCTACTATGGACTTTTCCTTCCAGCCCCGCCCAAACACTACATGGAGTAAAATGTCTTTAATTCATCAGTCCACATCAGAACCCAGCCGCATGGTTGAACAGCATATATTACTCTTTCCAGAAGGCTCTGCTTTAATCTACAAAGATCCCTTTTCCTTCCTATAGGCAAATTACTGGTTCATGTATCATGACAAATTAGATTATATTCAAGAATATTATATTTGCAGTGTAATTATTCTTCCTAATTGGACTGCTCTGAAAACAGATGATTCCCCCTTGCCACCTCCATCGTCTCCTGCAACAGTGTCTTTTTTTCCTGCCATAAAATGTTTGCTGCACCCTTTGCAAACACTCCACAACAGGCCACACTATCTTATCTCCGTCTGACAACTTAGGAAAAATATTATAACATAGAGTTTCATCTAGTATAACCTCAAACTCCTCTAATGTTATTTCATCAGAATCAGACCTCTGACAAAGACTAGTAACAAGCCTATTGCAGTGTGACAGCAACAAGAAGTGAGAATCGTGGATTTTATTCTTTTCCCTAACTTTAAAACATTTAATCTCCTCACCAGCTTGTGCTCCCTAATCTCTTGCATTTGAAAAGAAGTCGTTTTTAAAGAGGACCGGTAGAAAAGAGTCAGGGATACTCAGGAAAAAGCTACACCACAGAAATCAGTATCCATCATTGCTTACACCTGGCGGGGGTGCGGCTCCCAGGCGAGTTGGTGAAGCAAAAGCAACGTGCGGACTAGAAACTTCCCTCGGAACTGGGTTACTCAGGTTTAACTCTCGGGACCAGGATCCAACAACTCCTCCTCCCACTCCCGCCCACACCTCTCCTCCCTCTAGCTCCAACACGCTCCCGTCTATAGGGGCCGCTTTGCGATTTCAGACAGAAGTTCTACTTTTGCATGTGGGTCACTGAATGGCAGCTTACATGCACGCACACAATCAAAGCAGAGAAACTGGGAAATACAGGAAATGGCCGGGGTGGGAGTGAGAGTGGGGGAATGAGACTTTACTCCCATTTACTCCCATTGATGAAACCGCGCATCAACTCTCATAAAACTCCTGACCCTCCAGAAATAGAAAAGTTGAACAGAATTGAAGAATATCCTCTCGCTCTTCCGAGTTCAAAGAACACTAGACCGCTGAATGAAGGGGGGGAAAGGGACACAAACACACAAAAGTTTGCCTAAAAACATCCAGAAACCCATCGGCTCAACCCACCCAGCCCAGATGTGGTCTTCCTACTCCACGCCCACCACCTCCTTCTCTAGCCCGCACCCCCAATCCCTGAGCTGCCCACAAAAATGCAGCCCAGATCTGAGAAGCAGCTGACGTCTGTGGCCGGCGTGACCCACACGCCACAGACCAGGCCCCGCGGAGGCGACCACGGGGTGGCCCCCGGGCGCGGTACCAGGCGCGCCGAGCCCGGCGTCAAGCAGCGCCCAGGACCCGTGCGCCGGTCGAAGCCCGCCAGCGGCGGCGAGAGATTGGGCTTCCGCCGGCTTCCCGGCCAATTGCGGTTCCAGGCACAACTTTTTTCCACTTCTGCTGCGGGCAACCACGGCGGCGAGAGCCGAAACGGCGTTCCCTCCCGTTCCCACCATCCCGCCAGCACCTCCCCGGCCCGGTCCTCCCTCCCCGCGGGCTCCGCGGGCGCCGGGAAGACGTTCCCGCGCCCGCCGCCGCGCATGCAGCCCGGGCTCCGCCGGCCGCGACGGCTCCGCGAGCACCGCGCCCCGCGCCCCACCTGGCCGGGGCTGCGGGCTCTCCCTCCGCAGGCGCGCGCGGGCCCGGCGACTCCAACTCACCCAGTCCCGGCTCGGCGTCCCCGGCTCCGAGCCCGTAGCCTTCTCCAAGCCGGGGCTTTCCGTTACGCCTCCCCGCAGCCACCCCTCTCTCTCTCTGGTCCCGCCGGCTGCTCGGGAAAGGAGGAGGAGGAGAAGGAGGGAGGGGAGAGGGGAGGAGACGGCGAGAGGAGGGGGCGAGGGAGGGAGGGGAGGGGGTCCCCAGGCGGGAGAGGAGGAGGAGGAAGAGGAGGAGGAGGCGAGAGCGCCGACCTCGGCCGCCCCCGGGGCTAGCACGCTGGGAGGGGAAAGAGGGGCGGGGGCAGAGAAAGAAAGAAGCCGCCGAGCCTCCCTGCCCAGGACCCGGCCCCTCGCCGCTGCCCAGTCACCATCGCCGCCGCGTCCGGCTCTCGGCCGGCGTCCGGGGGGAGGGGTCGGGGCCGCGGGCTCTCCCAGCGCGGCGCGCGGGGCGGGGCGGGGCGGGGCGGGCGGCCCGGGGCGATGCGAGGGCGGGCGGACGAGGCCCGGCCTCCGGGGGGAGTGTCCTGCGGGGCTCTCGAGGGTGTGGGCGAAAGGGGATCCCCGAGCGGAGGGGCGGAGGCCTGGGGGCCTGGAAGCCGGTCACTGAGCCCGCCGGGTGGCGGCGGCTCCTCCCGGAGTCCTGCGAGGGTCCCCGGAGCCGCGCCGGGGACCTCCCCGTGCAGTTTCGGGAAACCGTCTCAGGAGCGCAGAGAGCGCGCACTGCCGGGCCTGGGAGGCGGGGAACGGCGAAGTCGGAGTCGGGGGCGAGAGGCCGGACTCTCGGAGGAGAGCCGGCCCTAGAGCGCCTGGAACGGTTCCCCAGGCCGGGCCCGAGCGAGAAGAACGTCCGTCCGCTAATCTTGGGGAATCCAACGCGGGAGGGTGGGTTGGAGTAGCTGGACCCCCATCCTCGCCTTCCTCCTCTGGAGTCGAGGCTCCGGGAGTAAGTTTCCTTGCCGAGTGAATCTCTAGGAAAGGAAACTGTTGCGAATAGTCAGTTACAAAGACTATTCGTAAATTGATTGCTTGAGGTCCTGAAATATCCTCCCCTGAATTCAAAATACGGTTTCAGGGTGAATTTCGAAGCCAGTAGTTTGAAAAGGCATCCTTGTCCAGAAAGGGGACTTACCAACTACCCCACCCACCGCACCCAGGGTGGGAGCAAAGAACATAGCGTCAAAGGGCCACGAGTTAAGGTGACAAATTTCTTGTGATTCAAACGTCGGGACGAAGCATTTAGCCACGCCAACCTTTCTTGTCTTTTTTTTTTTTCTTTTTCCTGTCAATCTTGCTCCTGACCCCAACGTCTCAAACTCTTGTATAGGTCACCTGTATCCACTGATTGCCTGAACTCAGACCCCAAGCAGTCAATTCTGGGCCGCTCTCCTCCACTGTCAGTCGCCGCCCTCATTGATTCTTTCCAAACCTACTGCCACCTTGCTGGTTCTTGCTGTTTCAGGACTTCATAGCTTCAGTGACCTCCTCCCTGATTCCCTGCTCTGGCCCTCTTGGCCCTGCCATCCATCTGCACACGCCTACAGATAAATGGTTCCAGAACACCGCTTGGGCAGGCTACTTCCTGTTCTAGAGTCTCTCAGAGGCATCTTGCCGTGGAAAATTCTGAATTACTACCTCAAAACCTTTCTATTCAAAGACATCCACCTACCTACTCGTTGGAGCCTGGCACTCTCACCCACCGGGGACCCCACCCCACCCCAGATTCCATACTGTATCCACGTGGGAGTTGCTGATGCTCTTGCCAGACTGGCATGCTGCCTTTTATCTTCTCCCACAGCCGAATCCCACTTATCTTAGTTAAAAATGAAGTTTGCAGTACAACTTTTCTTCTATAAAAGGATGTGTGCGTCCCTCCCATTTTTGAAATCATACACTACAGATCACAGAGTTTATGCGGGAAATAGAGTTGGGAACAAACATCTCAGAATCTGTGTAACACTGCAACCAGAACACTAACAAAAACAGTAACCATTCCAAAAAACACCAGCAGAGTTTATGAGCCATGTTCAATTCCTAAGAAACACTATAGTAAATATAAACATAGGACTTTACCTTTATAAAAAGATGGAAGTAACTGGTGAAGAGATTGGAGGAGAGTTGTTTGAGGCTACTGAGTTAGGAAGATAAGCACAAAATGCTCAAATAAGAGGTGAATTCACCCCCTCCCAAGTTAGAGCTCATGGCCAAACCAATCCAAGAGAAAGAACATAGGGTGAATAGGCATCAGGTGTAGAACTGTGTGTTCTCCACACCTGGCATTCCACAGTGTTTTGTTTGCAGCTGCTGTTACTTGAGGGTGCAAAATATTAAGATATTGACAACAACTGCGTGTAAACCAACACAGCCACCCCCTTTTACTAATATCCTTTCCCTCCATGTCAATCATGAATGAGTTAATTTCTATGACATATGCTTTCGTTATAGAAACATGCTTATGACAGATTAGACTGTATTGTACTTAATTCTATGCTTAGAAAGACTCTACTTCATTCCACACAAGTTGAGCACTTATTACATGCCAGGAACTGTTTCAGGCACTGGGAATGCATCAGTGAACAAAGAAAAACACAAAAATGTCTGCCTTCGTGGACTGTGGGTACTTGAACACAGCATCACAGGATACGCTGTATTATGGTGTTGTATTATGCTTCATATGTATGTAACTTGAAGCGATGCCTCATCTACATTCGTCTCTTTGAGGGTTAGAGTTGAGCCTTATCTCTTTGTGTCTTTCACAATGTCAGACACAGTAAATATCTACTGGGACATGTAAATAAGGGGGGTTACACCCATTTTATACCTTGTGTTAGTGAATTCACAGGAGAATCACCTGGGAAATCTAAAACTCAGGGGTTTGTTTTTGTTTGTTTGTTTGTTTTCCAGAGCCGTGTTTGTTGCTATTTGGGCTAAAATCAAAGCGCACATCCCCAGATATTTAATTTGGATCTGAAGAGTAACTAAACTATGCTTAACAGGAGGCAAGAAAATAGGGATGGGCAGGGGAGGGAGAACAGAGAAGGAGAGAGATGCTAAAAGGTGTAGTTCAAGAAGAAAATACCTGCTAAGTTGTCTGGAAAGGCAGGGCTGGAGAAAGAACAATACCAGGAACTTCAGATTATTGTGAATGCTGCTTCTACCGTGCGCTTCAGCCAAATATTCAAGAAACATTTACTGTGAGATAAGCTAGGAGGAAACTATAAGAAATGAAAGGGTACCCGCAATGTTTGATCAGATGACAAGGGGCCTTGGAAGAAAATAATTATGAGCCACAGGGTCGTAAGGTAAAATTACAGTGGTGCCTGGCTAACATGTTGTGATTCTCAACTTCCTTGCCTGTGCAGATCACTCAGTTCTCTGAGTATTATACCCAACCTGGTGTACCTTGCATCAGCAAGGCTATATATCTTTCATGTGTGAACACTTTGTATCCTATTCGGAGTGTGAACCTGCTTGGAATGTAAATAAAATGTGCATTTATGACGGATGCATTTGATATATTTTCATGATCATCAGCACATTGACTATTGATTAAATTTGTCTATTCATCTTCATAACAATCTACCTCTCAAAAGAAACCACCCCCATTTTGAGAGACTGATATTTCCTAAAACTGTGATGATAGGATTTCAGTGCTAGACACAAACTTGGAAATCTATGTCCTTTGAAGATCACATGAAAAATTAAACAATTTAAGCTGAGAATCTCTTCAAAGAAAGTAGCAAAATTGCAGTTCACCAACTTGGAATCCTGTGAAAATCAGGCTCTTAAAAATTTTCGTTCTACCTTTTTATTCCATGGATCTAAATATACAAAGAAGCCATCTGAGATTCTAGGAATTCATTCTCCTTGACAAGTACATATTGAAAAAGGGCAATTTGAGGGGTTCTACTGATTTAATAGGGCATTGCCAATTAAAATCAGTGCTCTCTGATATACGTGAGACAGAAGCCATCCTTCTGGCCATAGGAATGACCTGACCAATGTCTCCAATGGACTAAGTAATGTCATATTTCAATTTCTGCTTCCAACTGGCAGTTAAGAGTTAAAATTAAATCTATAATTTTCCCTATTTTCACTGAAAGCCCATTACCAAGGTGCTAGACTATCTCTTGAACAAGAAAAATAAAATGTCTCCAATTGAAAACAAATGTTACAAGTGCACATGGATACTTTTCCAATAACCACATAAAGGGAAGGCAGTAGAACCAAGTCAGACACACAAAGGGCCATGGGCTTCTGATAAAATCTCAATGAACTGTAGAAAAGACTTCCTTTTTCTTCATGGATCTACTAAGGACACTACCTACATTCAAGCCAAGGAGAAACAGGGCCCTGAAAATATGCCCTGGCTAAGTCATGAGAGAAAAAATTACACAGAACTTTGGGCATTTGCTTTCTTCTGGTAAAAACTGAGGGCTGTTGGCCACTTTTATCTTCTGACCACAGTCTCTACCTCCAGGCCTTCCTTTCGTCTATAAATGAAACAGTAGTTTTAATTTGCCACTGACTTCTCTTAAAGTAGTAGTCAAATTTCCCGCCTCTAGTTCTAAAACTAGATTCCATGTGATTCTGGCAAAACTCAACCCAAGAAGGTGCTCCGTTCATTTCCTCCTATTATGTCACTAATACCATAAACAAATGCATCTGGCCCTCATCCAATTGATCTTACCCCTGAAGTGAGGTGGGAATTTCCATACAGGGAGAATGTTTTATTATGATATTACTTTATAAGTTGCATGCAAATTCTGCAACATTCTTAGCTGCTCAATAACGTGTAGCTGGCAAATTCAATTCACTGAATCTTTATTTACACTGAATCCTCACCTGCAGACATTTTCCTGGATTACAAACCTCTCTCAGAAGAGGCACAAAACACAAAGAAGCTTGGGGGATTAGCTGTCTTACAGTATTCATGACAGGCATAAAACCACCCGGAGAAAGCACACTTTAGCCCTTTATAACAACAATGCTGTGCATCTGGCCCCTGACTTGCACTTTTAGGAGCTTTATGTTTTTGATTATGAATTATGTGTTGCATTCAAAACCTCGAAGAGGTAAGGTTTTACTATTTTACCCTCACTAGTACTTACAATGAAATTTGGGAAATAGTCAGCATGACTCAATAGCAATGCTGGGATGAGAATTTGAGGACACCAGTGTTCTTCCTTTTTTGCGTTGTGAAGAGGATACTTGTTCCTAATGTGGCCCAGACTGAAAAACCTAACCTCCAATCTGAAAACCTGGCCTACAAGGAACATTTTTTTCTTTTACTTCCTCTTACAATGTTTTTCCTGGAAACAAAGAATACAAACGTGTATCTGTAAAACTAGCAACTGTAGGGCACCCTATTTTCACGTTGTGCTAGATTTAGAATACATTTTGTTTTCTATTGATAATAAAAATATTTAGTATTATGGATTATAACCTGTATTCTGCCTACTTCCCTGGAATGACTTATTATTAAGAATAACAGAAGAACATAAGAGGTCCTCTTACTGGGGTCCTGGCTTACCATAGCTAAGCTTTAAATTTAGCTCTAGGCTTCCCAGAGTCAAGACAAGAATGACGTACAATGAATAATGGTGAAAGAATCATAGTTGTTCTTAAGTTAGGCAAACTTTTTCCTGGCAATAACTTCTAAGAGGGATTGAGTCATAGGAATCTTTACATAAGAGACACTGGACAGTCTAAACATCTAGATGTGGCATCTTCACTGAGAGAAAGCAAGAGACTCTTGCCCCACAGAGGAGAGAGGGTAAAAAATTAACGAGAGGAGAGATAATTGGGATCAGAGCTTGGGATCAGCTGATACAAATTGCTATTTACAGAATAGATAAACAACAAGGTTCTACTGTACAGCACAGGGAACTATATTCAATAACTTGTAATAACCTATAATGAAAAAGAATATGAAAAAGGATACATACATATGTATAACTGAATCACTACGCTATACACCAGAAACTAACACAACATTGTAAATCAACTATACTTCAATAATAATTTTTTTAAAAAGTTAATAAGAGATGACATTGTCTAGACTGTGTTTCTGTCATGGCTGAAACTGGATTATCTAAACTTAACTTCTATCCAGACTCTGGGACCCAGAGGATACTCTCTGTGCCCTCACTTAAGAAAAGAAAAATAAAGGAGTCTTGTATTAACCGACTTATGCAAAAAATGCCATTTCTTCATTGACTTCACAAATCTTTCTCAATTCTAAATCTTCTATTATTTCACATAGAACTCATTTGACAACTATGACCTGTATTCATTTCAGAGCAACCTTGGGAAGATTTTCAACGAAAACAAGCATTGAGGACAAGGCTAATCCACCCACATAGCTGAGATTAGTTCTAGCTTTTCTTCCAACAGGATGGCATTGTGCTATACTAATCATACAGAAGAATGTTCAATCTCTTTTGAGGCCACATAAATGAGAATAACATAAGCTGTGAAATTAAAATGGACCATAAAACTAGTTTTTATAGTTGAAGAGTGATTTCTTAAAATATCCTGTGAAATTCTGCTGTTAGACAGCTGTCTCAAAATAGTTACAAGTACCCCTTTAATTTCCTAGAGTGTCATGAGAAAAACGTTTGAGATTAATCGATTCAAGTCCCTCCAGTGCCTTCAGATTCAATTTGTGTTCACTAAATGTGTGGTAAGAAAAGCTCCTTTTTATGAAAAGACCATGAGTTTGAAGTCCTAAGGACTATGTACAAATCCCACTCCTCCACTAGTTACTAAGTTATTTTAGGCAAGTTACTTAACTTCTCCAAACTTTAGTTTCCTTGCCTTTAAATGAAGATAATACTACCTATTGCATGGGGTTATTACAACTATTACATGATTGTTATTACAATATGTGTGAAGGAGTCTACGGTAGTGTCTAATATAAAACAGTGCTCAGTAGATGTGTATCCCCTTCCCTGACATCCATATTCCTGCAAAAAGAATCTTCTTCCAATTCAAGGAGACCACTCTTTCCAGCTTAGCGATACATAGCTTTCCTATTCTTTTTTTTAAAAATGATATGAGAATCAAAACACTGTAGGGCTGGCATAAGGATAGACATGTAGATCAATGGAGTAAAATTGGAAGTCCAGAAATGAACGCTCATATTTATGGTCAACTGATTTTCAACAAAGAGCCAAGACATTTTAGTGGGGAAAGAATATCTTTTCAACAAATGGTGCTTGGACAACTGGATACACACATGGAAAACAATGAATATGAACCCCTACTTCATGCCATACCAAAAGATTAGCTCAAAATGGATCACACACTTAAATGTAAGAGCAAAAACTATAAAACTTTTAGAAGAACACATAAGAGTAAATCTTCATGACCTTGGGTTAGGCAATAACTTCTTAGCTATGACACCAAAATTATAAGTAACAAAAGAAAAAACACATAAATTGTACTTCATAAAAACTAAAAACTTTTATGTGAAAAGAGGACACCATCAAGAGTGAAAAAAAACATAAAATGCATTAAAACATTTGCAAAACATGTATCTGATAAAGGATTTGTATCTAGAATATATAAAGAATGCTTACAAGTCAATAAAAGTAATAATAAAATTAAAAATGGGCAAAGAATCTAAATAGACATTTTTCCAAAGAATATATACAAATGGCCGTTAAGCACCTGAAAAGATGTTCAACATCATTAGTAATCAGGGAAATGCAAATGAAAACCACATTACACATTCCAGGATAACTAAAATAAAGAAGACTGATAGTAACAAGCCTTGGTAGGAAATGGAGAAATTGAAACTTTCAAATTTTGTTGGTGAGGCTGTCAATGGTGCCACCACTTTGAGAAACAGATCAATCCCTTTGCCACCAGACTGGGGATTTGGGCCTAGCTGTACCTTCCTTGGTACTCAAGCCAAGAACAGGCCTTCGGGCACTAGAAGACACCAGCTTTTGTCTCAATAACTTGGACTACACCAAGTTGGACTAGACGGCGGTGAAAAATCTTGGCATACTGCATGCTTTCTAGCCAAACGAAAAATGTCAGCCAACAGGCTGTAGGAAAGACTCTCCCAGGGGATTTTATGATCCAGGTTTTAATAGAGGCTGGGAAACTATCTTCAGAAGTTTGCCTAGGTTGAGTTAAATCAAATATCATTGTCATTTATTATGGGGACATGTGACACCTACTAGTGGTCTAAATCAGTACTCCTGGCGGGCACCCTCTCCTTAGCTAGGTCAACAACTTAATAACAAGTAAAAAGAGAATTTCCCTTCTTTTGAGTTGCCCTTTTGCAGTTATACAAAATACTACTTTATAAACCCTCGTAACTTTGTAAACCATATAAGGCCTTCAAATCCTAATGGAATTATTGACTCTTAAGTCAAAATAAAGTTTCGGTGCAGCTCTTAATGCATTTATTGATTGCCGATGGGATCAAAATTAACATGAAAAAATAATCCATAAAAATATCCTAAAAATAAAGTTACGTCAGAAACCATCTCTGTGTCTTCTAACGTGGGATTTTATCTGTCAGTGCAAAGTTTCCTTAGAAACCTGAACTTTCTTTGACCTGATAGAATCTAGCCACTTCAGCTTAGAATGAAAGACAATACAATATGCCTATTCAAAAATAAACAATTATTTACAGAGCATTTTCACCCCAGAGACCTCCAAAGAAAAAGCAACTGCCATGTTTACTGATAACAAAAATGGAATTCAGGAGAAGCATTTCAAATTTAGAAAACAAACTGTTAAATCTTTCTTATTCTTTGTCTAAAACTGGCTGTGGTCCAGAAGCACAGCTTCTCTTTCTTAGCCCAGAACACTTTCCAAAGTTTCCAAGCTCCTGACATTGCAAGCAAAGAAAATCTGCCAGTGCCTGCGGGTAGCAATGACAGCAACCTGCTGACATTTGAATGCAAGAGACAGTGCATTTACTATGTTCTTCAAGGAGCTAGCTTGTGAAAAAACCTTGAGGAAACGTACTAATGTCTCTCATTTCTCAATATTGCAAAATAAAGCTGTTTAATAATGCTTGTTTATATGCATTCATTGAATTTCAATGAATTCAAAGTTTTATTATATTTTTAAACCCCAAATCTCACATTTTATGGAAATTATTAGCAATAGTTGATAGCATTTTACAAAGTTCAAACTGCAGCTGTGATGGTTCAGTTATTATCTCGAGCCATGTCAGGTAGTGGTGGAGTAGCAGAACCAAAGGTTGATTTCTTATCTCACAATTTACTATCCAAGCCCTAGGAAGGACCATGATTTAACTCTAGGCCATTTTTCTAATAAAGTAATCCCACCAAACATTCTGTATGGCAGTGGGATTTTGAGGAAATGCTTTTAAAAGATTCATTTCTAGGTTTAGTTTTATTTATATCTTGAGAGAACTTATGTTAGAACATATCCCCCATTGAGACAGAATCATGATGAAATAACTCACTGAGCAGGAAGTTCCAGAAGCGACCAAGTGCCTGCTGACCCAAGTCTTCCTCTTCATTCAGTATCTCATGACCAGTTTACAGTAACCTCTCAAGTGGAAGAGTAAGTTGGACCCTCACCTCACACCATATAAAACAATGAATTCAAAATGGATTAAAGACCTAAACGTGAAAGTTAAAAAGATAAAATTCTCAGAGGAAAACATGGGAGTAAATCTTCAAGAGCTTGCATTTGACAATGAATTCTTAGACATGGCAGCCCAAAAGGAACAGAAGAAAAATAGATGTTACATTTCATCAAAAATTAAAACTTCTGTGCATCAAAGAACACTATCAAGAAAGTTAAAAGATTACCCACAGAATGGGAAAAAATATTTGCAAATCATATATCTGATAAGGGTCAAGTATCCAGGACATATAAAGAGTTCTTTTAACTCAATAACAGAAAAACAAACAACCCAGTTAAAAACAGACAAAGGATCTGAACAGACATTTCTCCAAAGATATACAAATGGCCAATAAGCACATAAAAAGATGCTCAACATCATTAGTCATTAGGAAAATGCAAATCAAAACCATAATGAGACAGCACTTCATACATACTAGGGTAGTTACAGTAAAAAAAACAAAGGGAAAACAACGTGTTGGTAAGGAGAGTGAGAAGTTGGAACCTTCAGTCATGGCTGGTGGGAATGTAAAATGATACAGCTGCTTCAGGAAACAGTTTGGCAGTTTCTCAGAAAGTTGAATGTAGGGTTAAACATGACACAGTTCCACTCCTGTATTAAAATCCAGTGGTTTATCTTGCAAAAGTTGAAAAAAAAAAAAAGATGAGATTGAAAAATAGAAAGGGAAGGCTTTTTTCCTTTGTGTATACACATATATATCACACTGATTTAATTTCTATAAAGAATACATAGAAAAGGATCAATAATACATTCAAGGTTATTTGTTAATGATTAGCAGTGGAGTTGCTCAGCTTTAAGGAGCACTTGATGTTGAGTGACAGGGAGAGAGGCATTTTATGTATAAAGATATGAAATTCCCTTCAATCTGTCAGAAATGTGGCAGGGCAATAGGAGCAGGATGCAGAAAGGAGGTGGGCTGAAGTGTACAACAGAAGCCTCTGTTTCCTTCAAAAGTTCACCCAGCCAGGCTGGGTTAAGACTGCTTCCCCAGGATCGGGCGGTGGTGGTGAGGAGAGCTCGCAGCCCTGCCATCCTGCACCAGATACAGACTTCTCAGGACAAGGCTGAGACGACACAAGCACAGCAGGTACTCAAAAATCCTTGCTAAACTATATGAATTAGAATAATGTATACCAGCGGAAAGATCTTTCTTTACTGCTACTTGACTTAAAATTTTTTTTAAGTCTGGGGAAGGGTATAGCTCAAGTGGCAGAGCACATGCTTAGCATGCACGAGGACGCACATGCCGAGTGCTTGTAACAATACGTGGCAGGTAATAAGTACGCAATGTATCACAGCTGCTATTATTACTCCTCAGCACAGACAACCTGGGCTGGAAGCCCCCATTTTCCACTTGTTCCCTAGTGTCAGCAGGCGCCTTGTTGAACGTTTCAGTGCTTCGGTTTTCTACCCTCTAGAGTTGGTATGATGACACCCATCTCACGGGGTTGTGAGGATGGACATCTAAATGAGCTCAGCGCAGAGCAGCTACAGGGCTTGGTCCCAGGGGGCACACAGGAATTGGCGGTTACATCTCAGGCTTCTTTTATAAGCCCCAGCCTGCAAAACCACAAAGCCAGTGCTCAGAGAACTGAGGAGAGAAGTTTGGAGACAGAGGATTTTCAGGGCAGGAAGGGGGCACAGTCCCGGCATTTGGGTGGCTTCCTTCTTAGGTCCAAAGGACGGCTGAGTGAGAGGCCCCAGGGGTCTTACCCACTCAGGGAGGCGAGAGGGACTCCCTGGGCCAGCAGACTGTCTGAGTTTCCTTAATTTGTTTCTAATCAAATGTTCTGGCCGGAGGACTGTTCCAGCTGTTGGAGGGTGGGAATGTTTCAGTGAATGTGTTATCAAAAATATCCAGTTTCTCTGTTTAAAAAATATCTATCACTTGCAAAATCACAGAAATGGAAGGGTTTGTGATGAAACAGGCACCCCAGGCTGTTCCCAAACAGAAGGCTTCTTTCTAGAGTTTTCTTTGGGTGACTTTTCAAAGTCTCCTGCCTGGCTGGCCTGCCTCAGGCAAGTCTGCAGAGTGTGGGACAGAGGTTGGAGACTAGGTGGCTGTCAGCAGACAGGGCCCCGGGCAGCGGTCCCTCGCTTTACCCCTTTCACTCCAATACAGCACGGAAGCTCAGCCAGTTTTTAAATGCCTAAGTACTCTGGGAAATTAGGAAAGGGAATAATAGGAATCAATTAATATGTAAGTCTGGTACTCAAGTATCTCATGAATGATTAAAACATGACTCAAGAAGTTTATCTGTCTCTCTGAGGCAGGCCTGCTTCCTCTTCCCCTCAAATCCCAGTTCCTCCTCCAGCTCCATCTTGGAGCAGCTCCTTTCCTGTATTTCATCTTACTTCCAGCGCCCTATTCAAGTCTGGGATCTCTCCTTTAATATCCTTAAACCATCCCTGTAGACTCAAGTTGTTGCCAGAGCTGCTCTATGTCTTTGTTTAAAACCTACCAAACCTTACCCTTAGCAGGAGTTAACATAAGTCTTTAGGCTAAAGGGTCCAGAGATAAGAAAGGAAGCTACAAACAAACAAAAAAACAGACAAAAACCCCAGTTGGAGAGGGTGTGGAGAAAAGGGCACCCTCCTACTCCGTTGGTGGGAATGTAGTTTGGTGCCGCCTTATGGAAAACAGCATGTAGTCACCACCCTCCACCCTGGTTGGAGTCTTAGTTTGTCCAGAACAATTCAACGATATGTGTCAGCTTGTTGTCTGTGTGCCTTCGGGAGGGGCTAGGACGCTCCTGTCTGAATCCTTCACCTCATCACTTACCGAGCCTGCTCTCTGGGCCCGGGGGAGGGCCTTGGACACAGAAGCCTTTTGTTTCTACAGACAAGAAATGGGGGATATAGGGGGCTTTTGTACCTGTAAAACTCCACAAGGTCCTGCTCAGTTTCAACCCACCCCTTTTCTTTGATACTTCTCAATCCTGAGGGGAGTAGGGTAGGACAAGAGAGGGGAATATCATAAACTCAGTAAGGGAACTCGGTTTCAGGGGGACTTGGTTGCACTAGTGGCCTGAGAGTAAAATGTTATAAGACTTGGTTTCATGGTCACTGAGCTTCTGAGCTAACTTAGGGTCACATAAGGCGACAAGTGTTAGGTGCCACTGAGTGTACTCATCCTGGCAAGCAGGAAGGACTTTCCTCCCTGGCATGGTCAGGGAAGTCTTGCCAGAAAAGGTAGGATTTGACCTGAGTATTAGCAGAGTAGGCAGGATAGTGGTTCTCAATGCATTTTATTTATTTACTTATTTATTTTTCAATGCATTTTAGAAAAATAAATGTGTTGGGCTCTACCCCGAAATTGGGGATATAGTTGCTGAATTCTTTTTCTTTCTTTCTTTTTTTTTTTTTTTTAAGTTTCACAGATGATTGAGTCAGGTGATCAGTGTTGAGAATTGCTAGTTTTTGCCAGGCAGAGGGAAGAAAGAAGTCATTTCAGACGGAGGAAACAGCTGTAACCAAAGAGGAAAGGTAGGAAAGCACAAAACTTTTATTTTGGGGAGGACAAGTAAGAAATAATTTAGACAAATTTCACTGGTATATATTTAGTGCTTGGAAGGCTCAGAAGTTTAGATTCTATACTTTATGCAATGGGGAGCCATTGGTGGTTTTTAGGGAGGGGAGAATTTCTAAGAGATAGAGAAGTGTTTCTACATCAGATACTCGCTCTGCCTGGAGCCAGCAGAATTAGACTTGGAAGAGGCATACTGCTTTCCTGTGTCCACAGCTGTTAGTCCCAGTCTGTTTTGTAAATTGCAGACGAAGCTGAAACTAAATGTCGTGTCGAATCCTGCCCCAGAAAGATTGCAGTGATGATACCCACTGTTTTGTTCCTACGTTTTCCAAAAGACAATCTGATGTTCTCACGTTCCCCAAACTTTCAACTGTCTGATCATGTCTATGGAGAGGTAGTGAGTTTTCACAGAAGTACAGGTACATGTGTTGGAAGAGGAAAAAAAGGGGGGGGGGGGGGACAATGTAAGAGATAAAGCAAGGGAAGAAATTTAAGATTTATTGTTCAATTGGATTGGGAAGCAGGCAACCAGGATAATAAATAAGGAATTCTTAAGGAAAATGGGGAGTTTTGATCTGCAGAGCAGTGAACTTCAAAGACCCAAAAGGTCTCACAAGGTAGAGGCACTAGGCTTGTTGTATGTACTGGTAAGCTTCCCCAAGAGGTGATGAGATGGGAATGTTCAAAACAGATCATGGAAACGAAGATGTAACATTGGAGGATTCCAGGTACTATTAAGGGCTTAAACATATAGAGTCAGCCATTATCTTCAGCAAAAGGCCATTAGTAACACAGGACTGCAACAACTGCGCTGCTTATAATAATGATGGTAATAAATACTTTGTTTATATAAGGTCAGGCATTAAACTTCTTTTGGATGCTGCACAAAACCAAGTATGATTTTGGGCTGGAGTAGTTGCTGATGAAAAATATATTTCTTAGGGCTCCTTGAACCTAGTAGCCCAAATGAGCAAATGCATTATTTAAAGAAAATGCATGTTATACTTCCAAAACATAATCTTTTCCCCACCCTTGAAAATTAAAAATATCTTTTTCAAGTGTTGTCCACTATTTTTCAGGATATACCCCAGTGGTCAATTCTCTCTGGAGTCAAGGAAGCCCCCTAGGGACAAGTTAGATGCTCGACAATATCCATGAGCTCTGCAAAAACTCTTTCCAAATAAGACCTTCAAGAGATAGATGGTATAATAGAAAAACAGGAAAGGGGCAGCTTGATAGCTATTCTACTAAAATATAGAGAGTTCCCATTAGGAGGATACTAAGCAAAATGTCTTCACGACTGTTGAGAATAACAAAAAAAAATAGTCCTAAATTTAACAGTAATATCAAGAATGAGCCTCAGGAGGATGTAATAAAGTATTTTCCAAGTAAATCTCTGAATAATGCAATCTTCTTCTTTGAGTCTGGTGTTAAACTCGGCCTCTAGGGGTTGCATCTGAGTCCTCTTAGTACCTCTCGTTGTGACACATGTGCTAGACTATGAGCACCATGAGAGCAGGTGCATTGTTGTCACCGTTTCTATGATTGTCATCACCACATCCCCAGAATCAAACACAGTACCTGAGCATTTGATTAAACGGGAAAAAAAGGATAGATTTGATTACCTACTGCCTGAGAGTATTATGTAGCTTATTTTTTATTTGTGAAAGTAAAGAAGTAGCCAAAAAGAAAACCACCAGCACCACCAATCTCCCCACGTAATATGATTTTGGCAAGTAAAGAAGAATCTTGGATCACAGAGAAGAGCTATGAGGAGGCAGTCACTGGAAAAGGTACAGACTTAGAGAAGGACCACAAATGTTCAGGCAGGTCCTGAGTTCAGCCAGCACAAGATTAGAACAATAAATTGAGCATATTTATCACTTAAATGAAGAACAAATGGGAATCTGAGATAAGCTGACATTCAAACTCACTTAAACTTTGTACTTACAGAACGAACACTTTGCAAATGGCCTTAGGGTTACAGTTCTTTTAAACTTTTCACATTCTTATCTAATATGTGGTGGACCTGAAATGCCACAATGGTGTAATGACTGTGCCAAAAAGCAAGCAAGGTAGGTACAATCATAAAAATGAGCCTGACGTTGTTCTGTAAAGGAGATTGCTTTCTTTCTCCCTGACTGCTTGTTTCAGAAGACCAGCTAGTTTTACAGATGGAAAAAATTTAAAAAGAAATTTTCTAAAAAGTAAAAACGAGGTTGATAGAAAAGCAAAAGTGAAAAAACAATAGTGTACTTGGAAAAAAGAAGAAAAAAGATTAAGGAATGGCAAAGGACAAGAGAGCAGGAGGATGAATAAAGATTCTAGGACCTTATAAGAGGAGAAGCTTTGAAGCTCTATCTGCAAAAATAGTCCAAATACAAGGACAGAGCAAAAGTCTTTGGGAAGTCTTGACATTCAAAGATGGACCATATACAAGTCTTATAAGCGCAGCTTGATGTTTTATGTTCACATTGTGACAGCGGATCCAGATTTCCTGTGAATCCCCCTTTCTCTCAAAGAGAAATACTATCTCCAAGTAGGCACAACTCAGTTGTGAATAGGACTTAGAGAGCTGTGCATGGTCAGAGCCAACTCTACCACCCCCCACCCACATCGAAATCCTTCTTCCCACGGACTCCAGATAGTTGGCCAAACTAAATGATGAGAAGCTTGAATAATAACATTTCCTCTGTTCCTTCCTCACCACTTCTTTCCTCTCTCCAGTTTTGATCTTGGACATGAGTCCTTTTTTACCTCCATTTTCCACCATTCATAGGACATTGACTTTTACCTCAGGCACTTTATTTTTCATAAACTGAAAGAACATAATAAGATGCCAGCATCATTACTCTCTAAAGACCTTAAGCCAGCCTAAAAATTCTATTCAGGATTTTCAGAAACTTTCTGATGGCTTATTGCTGCGTGCTCCAGCCTTCACCATAAGTGAACACTATTTCTTTTGCTATTTATCCTTCTTTCTGTCATGTTTAAATACAGGTGTGTTGCTTTCTAATCCTCTTCACTCCCATTACATTTCAGCGACCTTTTAAATGACATAGCCTTTCTTGGAGTTGAGCTTGGCATGGTGACAATGGATGTGGTCACAGACAAGGCACCTCATCTGGCTCTCCTTGCTTTGACATGCACCTGTGCTTCAAGCCTAGACCAGTATGGTGCCCTCATTCATGTTTCCAAGGTAGAATCTTCCTCATTGTCTCTGTTTCAACTCTTAACAATCCAAATGGCACAGACCTATCAGGACCTTACCTCTCTGAGGTGAGCAGGTTTGAACATGGCTCTCCATCCCTGTACAAACAGCTGAGAACAGGGCTAGGAGGGGAAGCAGGTTCTAGAATGAGCAGATGTGAGTGGGGAGGAAGTGACTGGCATCTCTTCCACAATCTGCTACAGTCTCCTGCTCGACTATGGTCCATGTGGGTAATGAGCAAATTCCTGCTGATTTCTGCTCTTAACTTTAACAGTTAATGCAGTTATCCATCAAATCGGTTATCAAACAGATCCTGTGAGAGTTTGATTTTATCTGATTTTCCTCCCCCTGGCTATTTGTTCTACAGAATGATGAACTCTGGGAACACTTACGGGGTTAAGTCCCTTCAGGTTTACACAGAGCAACAGATCATGGTACAAAGATCATGTGTATAATGACTTCTATGTGTAATCATTTAGAACAGGCCCCAGGAAAACATCCAGAATGGTGAGGTTTATGTGTCCCTCTTTGGGACTTCTCTCCCACCTCCTTGCAGGTTATTCTAATGACCTCTATTTGCACAGCTCCTTACAGTTGACCCACATTTTGACATAGATGATCTCATCTCATGCTCAGAGACACCCTGAGAAGGGCCGTGTTACTGTCAACCCCATTTTACAGTTGAAAATACTGAGGCTCATGGCTCAACCAACTAATATTACAGAGTGAAAACTATGGGTCAGGCCCAGGGGGGATACAATGATGAACATACAAAGCTCCTCCCTCCAAGGAGGCCTGTAGAGAACACTGACCACAAACAGGAAGTGACAACACAGCCCTTGACCACGAGGGCTCAAAGAAGAGCCCATGATCCAAGACTGGAAAGAGGTTTCTGCAAGAGGTGTTACTGATTTTTATAGGACCAGGTGAGTAAGGTAGCACGAGCTACAGGAAGAACATTCTAGGCCCCCAACTCATTTTTTTTTAACTTTTAATTTTTATACAATTTTGAAAGATTACTTTCCATTTACAGTTATTACAAAATACTGGCTATATTCCTTGTGTTGTATCCCACTCATTCTTACTTGACCTCATAAAGAGGAGATCTAGCAACTCAAATGAATTGCTAATGGTGAGATTTCAGAACTTACAACAAAGCCAGCAGGAAAAGGCAATGTGTGGGGAAGTTTGGGCTCAGAGGTCTCACCCTGTAGTCCCCAGATTGGACATGCCTCCTTCTGGGGATCCCAGACCAGCCACCAGGGCACTTTTCTGAGTAGTCCTGTCCGAAAACTGGAGCCTCCTCTCCAGAGGTAGAGCACAGAGTAACTCACCCTGCATCTTCTCCTCAATAAGAAAATACACATATAGAACACATCTATCATGTGCCCTTCCAGAGGTGACAACTGGGAAAACAATGTCAAAACTTTTCAACCACAAAGATGTAGTCTAATAAAATCAAGCACCAAGAAGTATTACTACCAATTGTCTGTGGTCTGGCATTCTATCCAGAACAACTTTTCCTGCTTCTTCTAATCTCCCTAGAAGAGGTAGTGTTTGAGTACCCCATTAGTTCCCTGAAACAGGGGTGCAAAGACAGCTAATCCTCCAAGGCTGCAAACAGAGCTCCAGAAATTTACTCCAAGAGACTAGTCCAAAATTCCCAAGGATAGTCAGGCATTACCACCACGGCACACCTTTGATCTTCATCTCAGTTGGACAAAATAGAAAACTGGAATTATTTTGAGGAAAAAGAAAACATCACTTGCAGCCATGCTAACTGCCCCCCTCCCCTTAAAAACATCTGGGATAGCAAAATGGGTAGGATAAGTGCAAAGTAATTTTGGAAGATGCTATTCCTAGAAATAGTACAGAACTGCTTCCTTATGCGGCCTGCGTGGTGGCCAGGGGTCTGCAGGCTGTCCTGGATCCAGGCCCAGGAAGTGATTCAGATGCGGCAAAGAAGCCACATTGTTGAAGAGTATCTTGGGGCTGGATGGGAGAATGGCACGGATTCGATGATGATATAAATTCTGGTCTTGTGCACATATTGTTTTGCAAAATCCAGGCATGAGATCATTTGGCCTGAATGTTTTCCCTGAGGGTTTCTCACAGACAAACAGTTATCTGGGTTGAGTTAGACCAGGGGAAAGGCATTTTGGAAGTTATCTGATGGTGCATGTGGACATTTAAACATTTCCCAATCAGGGCAAAAACCAAAGGCTTTCCAGAGGGCCCGTAAAAAAGGAGCCCACAGATCTCTAATCATATCATCTTTCTCTACTACTTAAGAGATAAGCACTGAAATGCTCTCTCCAATCCATGGGCCAGAAGCTGCTGCTGTTGTTCCAGGCAGCATTTCTTTGATTAGATGGGTGGATATTTTTGTTCTGTTTTGTTTTTTGCTTTAGACTATTCAGGAGAATAAGAGCCTCTAAGGTGGCTCATAGTTTTAAGTGGAATTTTCGATGACAGGGGGAGGTTATGAATCGTCCTAGTTTTAGATCCACTGCACAGCCTCTTTCTAGAAGAGAATGGTTTGATCACATCACACCACTGCAGCGCTTCTGACCACCTGCCTCAGAAGTACCCCAGGGGGCAGAGGGAGTTACATTGAAGATTCCTGGACTCCACCCTAAAGAGCTTCATTAATTAGGTCTAAGGTTGAGCTCAGGAATCTATGGTTGTTTCCAAGGCCCACGGCCCTTGTGATCCACAGAACTTCTGGTGATCAAACAAGGTGGTCATTTTCCCTCTCTCCCACATCCTTTGCTTGATTCTGCTCAGAATTTTTTTTTAATATAACAGTTTTCTAAATCTAAAATGTTAGCACTCATCAGAAAATAGGAGATATTTTGTCTTATTAACAGTGTGAAATACTGAAGGGCAAGAAAGGACCTAAATTCTAGCTGGTTATTAGTTCCTTGAGTGGAAAGACAGAGGAGAGCAGGTGTCCTAAAGGCAGACGTGCAGGACACAGGGGGAAGGAGACCACGTCCAACCAGGGAGAGGCCTGTGAAAAAGGCCAGGTAGGCAGGTTTCATTTTTTCCTTCATCTGCAAAATGTTCAGAGTCAACTTCAAGCAATGAAGATACTTGCTTATGAGGATAGATTCAGACTCAGAAATTGAGTATTCTTAATTAGGAAGAGACAAGCAAATTTTACACAATTCTGAAAGTATGGATAGGGAAAGAATGTGTACCCCAAAATTTAGAACACTACAAATGGGGACTATTCATTGAAGTTTGAAAAAAATATTTTAGGTTTATATAAAAGCAATACTAAAAATCACAACTGACAGTAAACTTAAGGTACTTCTCATCCCAAGAGATATTCTAGGTTGGAACTGTAAATAAATTTAGGAAATATTAAGAAATTTATGCATTACAGACCTATGTCAGATTTTCTCAAATATCATTAGTGATATTTGAGATGCACATTCCAATTTTGAGGTTAATTTCCTTGGAGAACAAATGAGATATTCCTTCAGTTCTCCCTGGGGTCACAGGTTGAAGTACGTTATTTCTAGAGTTTTTAATGTCCTTAATTCCCTGGGGTATACATCTGTTATTTGACAGTAGCCACATAACAGGACCTGAACTGCAATTCTGTTTCTCCTGCTTACTAACTATGAAATGTTGGGTAAGTTATTTTACCTTTCTGGGCCATGGTTTTCTCAACTATTATATATATATATTTATATATTTTATATATATATATTTTTTCATATAAAAATAAAAATATAAAAATATTTTATATTTTATATAAATATATTTATATATTATATATGTATTTTATACATATATATTTATATATATTTTTATATGTATATTTAATGTAGTGCTTAGAATTATCATGAAAATGAAATATGATCACCTTTGTGAACATGATTGTCTTGAGGTAGATGGGTGCTCAATGAATGCTTCTGAATTGTGACACTTCCAGGTTGAGTTCTGAGTAAACCACACCTTCTATGTGTCTGGCCACACATAGTAATTTCAGACCACATAGTAAATATCAGAATGTCCACACTAAAAATATATGGGAGAAAAAAATGGATGAATACATTTATCCATTAGCAAATTAAAAATACAACTTAGTCGATTTATCTCTGAGTTTTAAAAATCGTTTATGGCAAACGCTCTGACTATGGTAGAAAAGCAACTTATTAAATAAGAAATGCTGAGTGTGTGCATCTGAGAGTCTGTATCTGATAAGACAAGGCTGGGGAGCAGCTGTGTCAAAGGTTCCCATTGCTATCTCCCGTTCCTGGTGGGTGGATTGGGTGGAATTTGACTTCCTCCACAGGACAGGTAAAACCTTGAAGGTCTAGATCCTGAGGAAAAGGACATGACTCAGACACTTAGGCCGACTGCCCAGCAGTGCTCATAAAATTATGGAAGGCACAATTAATTCTTTTCCATTCTGAATACACATTACCTCTCTGTTCCTAAATGCAACTTTGTACTTTATATTCTATTCCTCACATGGTTCCAATGAAGAGTTAACTCATTTATATTTTTATTAAAACTTTCCTGTACTGTAGAAAATGCCATTGGGTAAACAGCTTTTTTTTTTTTTTAGGCAATTAATTAGGTCCCCCAAAAAGATTTCAAGTGGCATGTTCAAATTCATGTGTCATCTAAGGAAGCAACCGCAAGCAGATGTTTGGATGCATACACAGGCAAGGCATTCTCCTGCAGTCACTGAAAGACCATGGTGAATTCAGCTTGTTAGACCATTGTAGGTCTGAAAGGAGCTGGTGTGTGCTCTTTTTTCATTGCATGTACACTGCTGGCTTAGGACCTATGTGGTAGTCTGAACTTACTGTTACCGTCTTCTTACATGTTTTATCTTAATAGCATTTTGTTGCAATTTTCCCCACTGTCTATTTTTCCTATGTAACACTGGGAAAAGGACATTTTTTAAGGACACCATTCTCTGATTATTGCTAACTAAATAATCTCTTATGAAAGCTTTCTTCTAGAACTTTCACTGGTGACAAGTATTTCTATAACACTTAACACTTTCTACTGTTCAGTTTTTCCTTTGATTTCCACATCAAACCCGTGAGAGAAGCAGGCAAGAATTATTACCCCTCTTTTAGGGATTAGAAAACTGAAGTCAGAAAGTTTAGAGAGGACATAAAAAGACTTGCTGGTTTTTCGTTCCCGATAACTACAAAGATCTTCTTTCAATGGTAAGACCTTTTCAGCTTCCTGTGGTTTTCTTGAGTTCTAAGTTATTACTCAAAAGAAACTCTAAAAAAGTAAAGTCCATAGTATACATTCCCATATAGTTAAACCCTGCTGCAACAAATACTATTTCAAAGAAGGTAATTAGAATAACAAATATATTGAAATTTTTTTTTAAAAAGAAGCAGAAGAAAAGAAAAAAAAAAAGAAGAAAAAAAATTTTTAAGAAGACCAAAAATAGGAAAAACATAAACCAAAGAGAGAGAAAGAATAAGAATAATTTACATTAATCACTTACTATGTACCAGGTTCTGTATTAAGCACATTATGCTTTTTATCACATTTAATCCTCACAACAAACCTAAGTAGAGAGGAACTATTACTTTTCCCATATTACAGATGAGGAAAATAGGCTTGGAGAGATCTAGTGACTTTTCCAGAGTTATAGAGGCAATATTGTTGAATGTAGTAAAGGGCACAGCTCAGTCTGACTTCAGGTCCAGGGCTCTTAAGCATTGCTTCATAAAAAGCTAATTCTCTGTCCCTGCTGATGACACAAAATAAAGGTGTTTGTAGATCGGTCTGCAATTAACCGTTGTACATTATGCCTACATCATGTCTTTGACAAAAAAAAAACCAGTACTACATTGCAGCTGCAAATAAAAAATACTGCAGCCATTGAAAAATAGTTGGTCAATTTCTCATAAAGGTAAACACACACTTAGCCTATGATGCAGCTGTCCCACTCCTGGGTATTTTCCCAAGAGGCATGAAAACACATGTTTGCACCAAGCCCTGAGTAGCAATATTCACTGCAGTATTATTCATAATAGCCCCATATTGGAAACAACCTAAAAGTCTATTAACTGGTGAAAGGATAAACTGTGGTACATCCATACAGTGGAATACTAGTCAGCAATGGAAAGGGAAGCCTACCAATAGAGGCAGCAGTGTTAGATAAATCTCAAAAGCTAAGTAAAAGAAACCAGGCACAGAAAACTACATTCCATGTGATTCTATTTACACAGAATTCTAGAAATAAAACCATACCGACAGAAAACAAATCAGTGGTTGCCAGGAGCTAAGAATGGCTGAGGGAACTGACTAAAGGGAACTTTTGAAGTAATGGAAATATTTGGTGTCTTGATTCTTACAGTGGTTGTGTGAGTTTATATAGTCATCAAAATTCATCCAATGTTCTACTTAAAAAGGGTGAGTTTTATTGTGTGCAAATTATACCCCAGTTAGTCTGACATAAAAACAAATCCAGTATTAAAAACAGGCACCAGCCTCTACTCCCGCTGCTTTCCAAAAGTATTTGTCATGGGTTGTTGTCACAGCAAGGTTATTACAGCACTTCTGCTCACTCACAAAGCAGCAGTAACTTTTCAGTTCCCCTTGTCCCTTCAGAAGAATACTACAGCTCTCTTCATTTCTTCTCTTCTCAAATATTCTATCCACTCCCCTCAGGAAAGAGCCATGCGGTAGTTCAAGTCTGAAGGCCACCTGCTGCAGAACTCAGTCTTGCTCGAAGGACATCAGCCTTTTGTCCTATTTAGGCCTTCAACTGATTGGATTAGGCCCACCTACATTATGGAGGGAACTCTGTTTTACTCAAAGTCCATGGATTTAAATGTCAGTCTCATCCAAAAACACTCACACAGAAACATCCAGAATCATGTTGGGCTACATATCTGTGCACCATGACCCAGCCACGTTGGCACATAAAATTAACCATCACAATCTGCATTCAGCTCTTTTTCTTCTCCAAATTTTAAAGACAAGGAATGGAATTTCAGGCAATGAACTCCTCAAAACAGCCTATGGAAAGGCTTATTAAAACTGCAGTTCCCTCCCCTGCAGATTCTGATTCAAGAGGTCTGGGTTGGGGTCCAGAACTCTGTAGTTTAAATAAGTTCCCCAGGGGCTTAGGATCAGGTCAATTGGGGCAACAGCACCAGAAAACAAATCTACTTACAGCTGAGGAACGAGGCTATCTGGTGGGATGTACATGGGTCTTTGCTCAATGTGAATCTATCATTTGAAGTTGCCTTAAAGCACACAACAGAGTCTACTTAAGAACCCTTTTATTAAGCAATTATTACTGCCCTGAACTCTTCTGGGTCTTCTCTTGAAGGAATTCCATTAAGGTTTGTGCAACTTCAGAGGCTGATGTATGAGACTCTCCCAGCTTATAAAGGCCCATCTTGGCCCTTTGCAACCATGGGTTTAGGGCAGAGTCATAGCTGTTTTCTGGACAGCAGCTTCCACCCACACACCAAAGAGATCCAGTGTATGCCTTCTCACAAGGCTGAGCCTTTGGTCCCACAGCCTCACAAGTAGGAAAAAACCTTAACTGAAACCGAAGGGAGAAATACACTTAATACCTTTAAAACAGATACTGATCTTCCTTTCTTTTCTTCTTCTTCTTCCTTTTTTTTTTTTTAAAGAAAGTTTTAGCCTGGAGTAGAAAGGACATGAGATAAATATCTTGAAATAGCTGAAGAGTGCTCATGTGGAAGAGAGGTTAGGTTTTACCCTCTATGCTCCCAAGGGACAGAAACAGCTCAGGTGGATGAAAGTTTAGAGGAGGGGTGTGATAAGCTTGACAAAAGGAAGGACCAGTAGAAAGAATGAGGAGTTACAGCCAGAGAGATCATTGTACACCTGCTGGCGCTGCTACTCCCTAGCTGTGAGATCTTGGGCAAACAGTTAACCTCTCGAGTTTTCTGAATTGTAGAATGGGAATGATAACACTTCCAGGGCTGTGGTGAGGGTTAAATGTAAAGATTTTGGCAGAGGGCTAGGCCCATAATTGAAGTTCAGTAAGGGGTAGATAATAAAAATCAGAACAGTTGAGCTGTGAAGGGTGAAGGGGTTGCCTAAAGGAAGAGTACATTTTCATCCCCAGAGGAGTTCAAGCAGAGTCTCCACCTCCTTTACAGACTGGCGGGGATGATGGCGGGGATGATGGCGGGGATGATGGCGGGGATGATGGCGGGGTGGGGTGGGGTGGGGCGGGGCTTGAAGCACTGTATCACTGTATGAGTGGTTGGATTGGACAGCCTTTGATTTCTTTTCCACCCTGAGTAATTTTATGGCTCTTAGAAGAGGTAGAGAACACAGTTTTGTGCTTTCAAAAAGATTGTTCTGTTACTTTTAGTGAAAACATTTACTCTCTCTAGGCAGCCTTTGAGTTTAAAGTTCTGAGGACTTATGATTTGAATTTCTACTGGGAAGTTAGGATATTACATAATGGTCACTCCTATTCCACCCTTAATACCAAAGCTTGGAATATGAATCACAAAAGAAAGTCATGGCAGAGTACATTCCAAATTAGTAGGGAAAAAAACTGAACCAAAGTCTTGACTGACATGCACCCTGCACGACGAACACTGTGTGACATCCAGAACAATCAAGGAAGCAGATTTATCAGAGAGTCATGGGATGCTGGAACTTCAATTTTCCCTAGATATGTAATCAGGATGCCCAGATGTTTGCAAGAATTAGAATGAAGTTAAAGGGAAAAGATTACGGTCTTCCTGTAAGCCCACTGGAAATTCATGTCAGGGATTTTCAATTAAACATGGTACATTAAATACATGCATTTATATCTCTTCTGTCTAAAAGAGTGCTAGTAAAGACATGTTAAATATATATATATATTCCAAATAAAAGAAAACAGCCACCAAAAGGTATGAAAGTCTTGGAAGAGTGGACCTAGGAGAAGTGACTGATACAGCAGAGCTGAGAAAGCTGAAATGTAAGAATGTGCTGGAAGAGGGCGGTGCGGTGAGAAGCGAGCCAATTCACACTACGAAACCCTGGAAAGTCTCAGACACTGGAGTGTTAGGTGTTATGGAAGGTGTCAGTTAAATATGGAAATGAAAACAGGGGACTAGTTGAAAGTTGCATAAAGATAATTTGTAGTCCTGTATCTTTCCCCTCCCCTACCCAGCAGGCAACAACCTCCTACCTCCATCCTGTAGTTAATTTGGAAACTAGATATTTATTCTCCAGAAAATTTGAATGCAAGAAGTTCCCCATTCTGGGACCGCAGCACATCTTAGAGGAGGATGGGAGGGAGATGCCCTATTGGAAACAGGGAGGCTGAGTAAAAATCTGTGTGCTAAGTGGAGAGTCTCTCAGCCCATTTCCTTCCTGGTTTTCGAAAAATTGGCAGCCAAGATTGCAACACACAGACTAGAGTCTTCTTCTTGAAGAGAAACTTAAAGATTCCAAAGAAAAGTTCTACAGATCCCAACATTTTAGGACCCCCAATTAAAAGGCCCGCTTGCCACTGGGTCTCCCCAGAAGGCCTACCATTTAACAAGCCCCACCTGTACACCTTTCAATAGCTCTAGAATATTCCACTCTTAAATCTGATCAGACAAGGAAAGATCACCAGATGTCTGAGGAAAACCTACAAATTGAAAGACAGAGAACAAAACATACAAGAAAGGAAAGGGGGAAAAAAAAAGAACCTGGAGGAAGTTGAGATAATACAGAGAGCAGAATTAAAAGCAAACAAACAAAAAAAAACCCCAAGACAACTCTAACTTCCTCCAAGAAATGGAGATGTTGTGTCTATGAAACAGGAACTGGATGTTATGAAAGAACAGTCAGAGAATAAAAAAGACCCTTGAAAATATAAGCCATGATAGCTGAAGTTAAAAATTCAACAGAAAGATCAGAAAATAAAATCTCTTTTAGAGAGGTTATGAAGAAAAGACAAGAGGCAATAGGAGAGAAAAAATAAAAAAAAGAATCAGTCCAGAAAGTTCTACATCTGACTAGTAGATGCTCAAAGAAGAGAGAACACAAAAAATTAAGTGAAGAAATTGTTAAATAGAAAATTTAAACAAAATTCTCACTGTATAATGACATTATTCTCCAGAATGAACACACCCATTGTATGCCGAACCTAATGAATAAAAAAGATTCACCAAGTCATGTTATTTTAAATTACAGTGGGAATTACACTGAGAATAAAGATCCTAAAAGTTTCCAGAAAGAGAAAAAAGTAGGGGAAAAAGTGAAAATACAAGGAGTGGGAAACAGAATGGCATCAAGTTTATCAACAGCAACATCTGAATCTAGAAGACAATAGAGCAGTTGTTTCCTTACAATTACGTCAAAATGACAAGTCAGAGGAATGGGGGATTCCATACTCAAACTATCAAGTATGAGGGTAGGAAAATGACATTTTTAGACACTCTAGGTTTCAAAAGCTTTATATTCTAATTGTTCTTTGGAACTACTGAGTGTGCTCCAACAAAACGAGGGAGTAAGACAAGAAAGAGGAAGATATGGGATTCTGAAAGCAGGATCTGTGCACAGCTGGAAACGTGCTGCTCAGACCTCCTTCAGGATATGACTTGTTGCCCAACTGAAAGGACTGTGGTTGCCTCCAGCTGGTATCTCCTTTGGGATATACTTCAGCTTTCAAGCCTAAATTACAGTCTTCTTGGGGTGGCCCTTGGTCAACAACTGAGCAAGGGGGTGATGAAAGGACCTAGCCATTTCTACTACCGTGAGGCCTCTCAAGAAGACACTGTTTGCACTGCCCCTCCCCATTGGGCTGATCGAGTCATTGTCTGGTCTGCAACATGGCCTGACAGCTCTCCTGTCCAGTCCTGCTCCTTCCTTTCCTTGCGCAGAGATTACTCCTCAGTAAATCTCTTCCTTGTTCTCTTGATTCTGTCTTAGTGTCTCCTTCTCAAAGAATCCAACTGGCCCAAGACCTAACATCGGACAGAAGTAAAAGAGTAGCTCCCGAACGATGTTTGTTCAGCAGGACTGGTGAGTCACCAGCCCACATTAGGGTAGCCTTCAGGCTCCCTGAAGGTAACCTCCAGATAGGAGAAGGAGGAGAAGGAGAAAGAAGAAGGAGAAAGAAGAAGGGGAAGGGGGACGAGGAGGAGGAGGAGGAGAAGAAAAACCTGATTAGATAACCTCAGTTTACTATGTGGAAAATTGTTTTAGGAGAAATTTTATTTACAAGTCTGTGGGAGAAGTCTACAAAAATTCAGGGACAATATACATAAGGCTAAGAAAAAGAAAAGACAAATAACTAGAGACAAGACAAAAGGCGTAAAAGAGAAGAAATATAATTACCTTACACTACTTAGCTTGGCTGAGAACATAAAAATATAAAAACTAAATGCCAATTGTATGTTTTAGAGTTTTGATATTGTATTGGGGGAGGAGAAAGGAGGGATGGTATTAAAGAAAGTCAAATCCCCATTCTACCACTGGTTAGAATGTCAACAGAAAATGTAGCTGTGTCTAAAACGGATGTATCTGTAACAGCAATATAATTATAGCAAATAGGAGAAACCACCAAAGCAATCAAAAAAATTGTTGCCTCTGGGGAATGGGACTGGAGTAGAAGATGGAAGAATGCTGTTTCCCTTCACAAGTCTTGTGATACAATTTGACTTTAACTTTGTGCCTGTAAAGAAAAAAAATGAATTTACAAAAAGAAAAAACTCATAGGCAGGAAGGAGGAACCTCATCAGTGGGCAACAGTCCCCAGCGGGAATCTGCGGAAATGGTCAAGGGAAGAATGCGGGGAGGAAACTGCCCTGGTTCCAGGCGCCATCCCCGGTGTAGTGTGAGGGCAAGGCCCCTTCCACCAAGAGTCTGTGACCCTGTATGTAAGCCTTGAGTCCTGATCAGTGAGTCCTTCCTCCATTAACTCCACCCCCTGGTTTATCAAAGTTGGAATCTCCTGGTCTCTTCAGGGGTGTGATTGATCCTGGCTGCAATTTACTTACTGGAAGAGAAGAGATAAAGAATTATTATTGACCAGCTGGCTAGGGAAAATGGGAATGTGATGATAAAAGAGGAGGAAATAAACACAACTCAGTGGGCTGCTTTTGTCAGAAAATATTTTTAACCAGCTTCCCAGTGGTTAGTGTCTGTGACAAGGGGTAGGATGGCAAGCTTGGCCAGGGATTCAAAGGTGGGTGGCAGGAGGAAATTGCAAGGAGGAAACCTTGTGTTTGCTCCCCTTAGTGATACAGACTGTCCTGGGGAGATTAGGAGGGTGCTTGCTCAAGATAAATCACGGCAAAGGGAGCCGGGGGAGGTTACACAAACACAGCAGACAGAAAGGGAGAAATGCGCGAAAGGCATCTTAAATGATGGCCCTCAGAAAAAATAGATTACACGGGGAGGAGGGGTGCTCAGGGCTGGCGCTGAACAACTGTGGGTGCTCTGATTTGGAATTTAGCCTATTTGGAAGGGTGATCGGGGGGAAACCAAAGGAGGTATCAGCATAGAAGTTAGGTTTTGAGCTGAGTTTGTAGAGGAAGGTGTACAATTAACTGCAGCTTTTCACTTTTTCACTTTCTCCTTTTGAAAAATGTAAATTTCTTTTACCTTCATTTAGTTTTATGAATTTAGTTACAAGTTCTCAGGAAATGGCAACAATAAAATAAGAGAAGTTTCATGTCCCCCTCACGTGGTTTCTCTCAATGGTAACATCTTAGGTAACTATAGAGTATGTAGCAGAACCATGAAAATTACATTGATCCAATGCATATCTAGAGTTCTGTTCCATTTTGTCACATGTGTGCATTCATGAAACCACCACAAAGATCAGGACACTGAATAGTCCATCACTCTTCTTCCTACCCTGGTTTAGTCTCACTCACTACCCCTCCTCCCTCCACCATCCCTAACCCCTTACAACCACCGTATGTCTCCCCCTTCACAATTTTGTCGTTTTGAGAATATAGTATAAATAGATTCATACAATATGTGACCTCTCATGATTGGTTTTTCTCATTCAACATAATGCTTTTGAGGTCCATCCAAGACTTTGCATGTGTCAGTAATTAAACACAGTAGTATGTTTAACCAGTAACCTATTGAAGGACATTTTGGTTGCTCCCAATTTTTAACTGTTGCCAATAAAACTGAGGACATTGTGTCCAGGTTTCATGTAGACAGCAGTTTTTATTTCTCTGGGATAAATTCCCAGGACTGCAATTGCTGGGTTGTATAATAAGAATATGTTTCGTTTTGTAGGAGATTGTCATACCATTTTCCAGAGAGGCTGTACCATTTTACATTCCCACCAACGATGGATGAAAGATCCAGTATTTTCACATCCTCACCAGCAGTTGATAAAAGTTTCTTTCTTTTTTTGAAAGATCAGAAACTTCATTCTGCCTTCCATTTGTTTCCTCTTTAAATAAAAAAAAAATTCAGTATTCTTTTAATTAATTAATTAATTAAATTGAAGTATAGTCAGTTTACAATGTTGTGTTAATTTGGTGTGTAGCATAGTGATTCGGTTATACATATATATATATTCCTTTTCAAGTTCTTTTTCATTGTAGACTATTACAAGATATTCAGCATAGTTCCCTGTGCTATACAGCAGGACCTTGCTGTTTATCTATTTTATATGTAGCAGTTAGTAACTGCAAATCCTGAACTTCCAGTTTATCCCTCCACCTCTCCCCTTCCCTCCTGGTAACCATAGGTTTGTTTTTTAAGTCTGTAACAGTTCCTGTTTTGTAAATAGTTCATTCGTGTCATTTTTTTAAATCTAAAAAGAAATCAGTATTCTATATAGATGGTTATGTGTACACATACACACACACACACACACACACACACACACACACACGTTCAAGTCACAATAATAAGGCAAACATCTGTCAACTACGAATTTAAAAGCTAGAGCATTACTGAACCCAATTTCACTCCTCTGCCTCCCCCACCAAGGGAGTAACCACGCTCCTGACAGTATAAACCAGTTCTCTGGGGAAAAGCTCTGATTTACAGTGCTTGTCCAGTTTCTGTAATGTAAATACTCCCACATGACTGACTTCAGGCTACCAAGCTGAGGTAGCCGAGCATGGAGCTGGGAAGAGATGTGCAAAATCAGCTCTTACAAGACTGCGTAAGCCTGTCCCACGACCACTTACTCCTGAATGCAGTATTTATCATTCTAGGAAGAATTATGTTTGGTAGGGGTAGGCTGAATAATGGACCCACAAGATATCTTAATTCCTGGAACCTGTGATGTTCACCTTATAAGGCAAAGACATTCTAGGTGGGTAAACCAAGGATCCTGAGATGGGGAGATCGGCTTGAATTATCCACGTGGGCTCTGAATACAATCACAAGCATCCTTGTGAAATAAAAGCAGAGAGAGGTTTGACTGTAGAAAAGGGGAAAGCAATGTGACCTTGGAGGCTGACATTGGAGTGACGTGGCCAAGGAATGCTGGCAGCCGCAAGAAGCTGGGAGAAGCAAGGAAAAAAACTCATGAACTCTTCCCTAGGACAACCAAAGGAAGCACAGCCCTGCCCACACCTTGATTTTAGATCAATGAAACTGATTTCAGACTTCTAGCCTCCAGAACTATGAGAGAATGATAATCTGTTATTTTAAGCCATCAAGTTCATGGTAATTTGTTACAAGAGTCACAGGAAATGAATACACACACAGAGTGTTTTAACACATATGGACTACTAAAATATCTATCTAGTTCACTTAGCTAGATTTTATCTTTATAAAATTGCTATGTTGTTATATATGTGGACACTGGAAGTTTTTTCCCTCAACATTGATTTTATAACATCTATTTTATTGCATAGCTGTAATTCCTTTATTTTTCACTGCCGGGTAACATTCCACTATGTACTTAACCACGCTCAGGAGGTTTCTGGTAGGTATCCTTTATCAGGTGAAAGATGACTGGTTTCTTTCCCAGAACCGAGTTCATACCCAGGATGTCACATTGCCTACGCTCTTTCCCTTCAAACATTGGGTGCCATAAAAATGCTGGAAGATAACAAGTTGGAATGAATGTTTTAAGATTATGGGATTCCAGATACTCCACCAAGAGTAAATATGAGTGAGGCACTTCACCAGCAGGGAGGAAGAGCTGGGGAAGGTAAATTGAGGTGTGGTATGGGCGGGTCCCTCCTCGGCCACCTGCAGATGTGCTCAGCGACGGAAGAGAGGATGCCTGTTCTGCTCCCAGCCCCGCCCCAGCCCACCCCCGCCCCACTCGCTACTGTGATTAGTAAGGAGTTAGGATTGCTCTGGTCAAGTAACAGGCTGAAGTGGCTAGAAGGCCAGCCCGAGATGCAGTGATTCACCAGTGGGACAGTGATCCATTAGATGAAAATCAAGAATAAGATGACCTCAAAAAGATTTCTGACTGCTAGTTGGACTCAGAACCCCTGCTTCCCTGAATATCCAGGAAGATCAATGGCGTGAAAGGACCTAAATGAACCAAGGCTGACTCAGCCTGGGAAGAAATGGGTGAGTGTTCACGAGACATTTCTTCATTCTCCCTTTAAAGGTTTGCCCTAGACTCAGTCTTGCGTGACTGGCAGGGAAATCAGTTCACAAACCTCAGAGTTATCATCCCAGCTCCCACTACCTGGCCTCCCGTTTCTTCACCCCTCACTGTAGATTTGAGCTCTTTCTTCAGTTGCCATTAAAATTACCCCCTTTCATGAGAATCATAGAATTTATTGATGATTTCAGGGGGGCATATTTTGCACCACAGCCCAACCACCTGAAAAATCTATTTCAGATTCAAATTAATGCCCTCATAGGTCTTCATTTAGGAATTGCTGAGTTAAAGGGCAGGTGCATTTCTTATTTTGATGTACTTCCTTTGCCTTGGAGCATCACCATTCTTTAGCTCATGAATCCCTCAGCACTTCAGATGGAGGAACAGCTTCTTACCTCTCCAGAGGCAGAGCCACAGATGGGGCTGGGTAGGGGGACACTTGGCTGGGCAATTCATCTTGGCAGAACCCAGATGTGCCAGCAGCAAGCACCTTAGCTCCTGGGCAAAGGCTTCCTTGTGGTCATCCTCACAGCACCATCTCTGGGGCTGGGGAGCTGGCTGAGCTCAACCCATAGCAACATCCTTGCTATAATTAGGGGCAACTTTCAACTGCTTAGCATCTAGTCCTCCAGGCTAAGGATGACTTTAAATTTTTTCCTTCACTCTTTTTCACTGCTTGTCCTTTAACCACTAATTTCTCATGTGCTGTATGCAAGAGACTAGGTAAAAATCTGGAGGATGACTTCTGGGGAAGAAAGGTAAGTTAAGATAGCCTTCACTGTCCACATTACCCCTGGTCCTCATCATTTAGGGATAATCGAGAAGAGTCTGTATGATACAACCTCCTACTTCTAAATTATTCAGCAGACTTCTCCAGAACCCGGTGAGGAATTCCACCCTGCCAGGGCCCATTAAGATTATATTCTAATGATTCGCCATCCAAAGTTCTCTTTCCATTGCACCATATCCTGTTTTTTTAGAGTGGAAATTGAAGACACGTTTGCCATCAGTGGTTCGGTAGGACATTCAACAGGTCACTTCTGGTTCTTGTCACGAATGGGCAGATGTTAACTCTGAAGGTCTTTGCCAAAAGCTGTCAACAGTCTTTATTGCCATAATCAGACTGAGACAATAAACTGACTTGCAAGGGAATGTCTAATGCCTTTAGGAGCAACACTAAGATTGGCTATGTCGCCAAAACCTCCCAACATTTCTAGATCTATTCAAAATCAATAGCTCTCTTTGCATAGCATGAAGGCAAACACCAGACCATCCAAAATCAATAGAGAAGAGTGATAGACAAGGAAATAGAACTGGGTAGCACAAAGGATTAAAAAAACAACAAAGCCAAAGGTTATGGAGTGATTGCTTTCTAATTTGTCTTTATAAAAAGGGAAAAGAATCAAATGAAAAACTGGCAAGTCACAGAGTGAAAATGTCAGAAACGTTTTATAGTCGAAGACTTTGCCGCACACTGTCTTGCACAATGTTAGAGGAAGTGAGGTTGAAATTGAGAATATTTTTGCAAGTCTGAGCCAGCCAGGAAGCCAGGGGAAAATACTCTTAAATTTGGGGAAAATTACAGGCCTGCTATTTGACATTAGTTGGAGGAAAACATCAAACCTCAGAACTTCTTCTGAGAACTTCAGCAGGAGAAGTACTTGGATCCCTGCATTTGCTCCAGGGAGGGTGGACCCTACTAGGACTTGGAAGCACTGTTGGTGGAGGCCTTTAGCGAAGCCCCTGCTGGAGGAGGATGCATGAAGGGGGCTCACGTGTCTGCTAAACTGTCTTCTAAATGTGCACGGGAACAAGACTACAGAGATCCTGACTCAGGACTGGGCCTGGGAGGACTATATGAGCTGCTTGGAGTCCTGAAGCCTGGGCCCAGCACCACAGTTAAATTAAGAATAAACAAGCTCACTATTTTGAGAAAGAAAAGTGGTGAAGGAAGGCACAAGCTTTATGTGATAATAAAACATGTTATCAAATGTAATAAGCAAAACTGTATGATACTGACACATGAATAGTCCTAAAGGTCAATGAAACAGCCTTGAAGGTCCATCAATGGACCCAAATCCAAACAGAAATTTAGTATAGATGGACTTATAGATAGTTGGCATTTTAAATCAGCACAGAAAAATGATTCTCTTTAAAAATGCTATTGGGACAACTGGGTAGTCATCCAAAAGAAGACAAAGTAAATTTGAGATAATTGAAGGCTTAAAAGGATCATATAGTTTAAGAACTATAGGCGACTTTCAGTTTTTACAATCTGGGAGGATAGAAGTCCTAAGTGTGACGCTAAAACCATGGAAGAGAAGACTGACCAGCTTGACCATGTGAGAGGAGGACATTTCTGCACGGCAGCTCCTCCAGTGTGTGGCGAAGCCTAAGCCACTTTGCTAACTCTGCGTAAGCAAAGTAAAAAAGTAAACAAACAGGACAAACTAGGGAAAAAGTGCAGCTTAAATTACAATCAAAAGAGCAAGATCCTTTAATATATAAAAGCTCCTACAAATCGCGAAGAAAAAGATGGACAACTCATGATCACTCTTATTTATAATATGAGAAAGGCAAGTTAAAGCTATAATAAAATACAATTTTCACTTATTAGTTTGGCAAAGATAATAAATGTAATAAAGGCTCTGGAAAAACAGGCACTCTCACAACTATTGGTGATGGTAGTATAAATTTGTTCAAGTTTCTGGAAGGTAGTTTGGAAAACATTACTTGAATTGTAATTGCATAAACCCTCAGATCCAAAAATTTCACTCTTAGGAACTTAATGTACAGATATTATTGCACACGTGAAATTAAGTATGTGCGAGGATATTCCTCATAGCGTTAGCTTTAATAGGCAAAAACTGAAAACCTTAATGCCTATCAATGGGAGGCAGGTTAAAAGAATTTTTATTGTACTCAGTCAATGGAAAACAAGGTAGACATTAAAAGAATAAGGCAGCTCCCTATATACTAATATGGAATAGTTTCTAAGATGTTTAAATGGAAAAAAATCAAAGTGCAAAATAGCATGTATGTGTACAGATACACTATATGCGCATAGACACTTATACTTCCATAGTTTACTTTCAGAAGGGCACATAAGAGACTGACTGGTAAAACTGGGACGGGGTGGGATGGAGGCTTACTCTTAACTGTACACCCTTTTGTAACTTTGACATTGGTACCATGAACATGGATTACATAAAATATATAAAATAATTTTGAAATCAAAGTGACTGTTTTGAATGATTGTAAGACTTGAATGTCATGATCATGCATAGGAAGAGTAAATGTCAAGACAGTTAACTCTTTTCAAAATTAATTTATGCACGAGAATATACAATTAAAATATCAAGTTCTTCTTTTCTGTTCAGAACATGATTATGTGATTTTGTTAGTTGAACTAGAAGAAAAATAAGTGAAATAAATTTCCTTTTTTTTTTTTTTTTTTAAAGGAAGAGACAGTCAGTTACAGTAGTTCAAAGAATAGTCTTTGGAACCCCACAGGCCTGGGTTTGAAACCTGGCTGTGCCACTTACTAGCTTGTGATCCTGAGTAAGGGCTGATTTCTCTGAATCTCAGTCCTCAGCTGTGAAAGGGGAATAATCACAATACCTACTTCATGTGCGTACTGGGAGGGACCCACGTGGAGATCTTAGCCCTGTGTCTGGATCACAGTGAGTACTCAGAAACACGGGTGTTCTTCTTCCTCCTCCACCTCTTCATTATCACTAAGCACAATAAGGAATCACTGGCGTTATCAGCTATTGAAACATGTTGTGAAGTCGCCACAATTAAATTAGTGTGACTTTGGCACAAGATGAACACACAGAACAACAGAGTTGGGCAACTTAGCAAGAGATCCCAGAATTTTATGAATTTAATGAATACCGTAGGAGGGTGCATGAATTGGTGGGACAGGGAAGAGCTTGTCAAGATATAACACTGGCATCCTTGGTAACCGTGTGGCTAATCATGTGGCTATAAATCAATTCAGGTTCTCACCTCACACCATATACAAAATACATTTCAGATTAATTAAAGCATTACATGTTTCTATCAACCTTCTATTTTGAAAAAAATTATAGATTTATAGGAAGTTGCAAAAATGGTAGGGTCCTGAGGGCCCGTCCCCCAGCTTCTCCCAATGATGACATCTTCCATAGCTGTTGTACGAAACCAAGAACTTGACAATGAAAAGTTACTGTTAAACCAGACTACAGACTATACTTAGTTCCTACCATTTTAAATCTGCATTTGTGTGTGTGTGTGTGTGTCTACAATTTTATCCCATGAATAGATCTGTGTAAGCACCACCACAAACAAGGCACAGAATCATTCCATCACCACAAAACTCCTTCATGCTGCCTCTTTATGTTCTTGCTCAGCCTCAACCATTCCACTCCCCCAGGCTCCCCAACACCCGCTACTCCCCACTAATCACCATCCCTCTCCCCTGACAACCACTAATCTGTTCTCCATCTTACGATTTTGCCATTTTGAAAATGTTGTATGTAACTGGGATCACACAGGTAACCTCCTGCAATTGTCCTTTTCCACTAAGAATGATGCCCTTGAGGTCCATCTGGTTGCATGCATCGATAGTTTATTCCTTTTTATTCCAAGTAGTATTTATTCTGCTGTATGAATGGACCTCAGTTTATTCACCTATTCACCAACTGAGTGAGATCTGGGCTGGATGAATAAAGCTGCTGTGGACATTCACATGTAGGTTTTTGTGTAAAGGTAAATTTTATTTCTCTAGGACAAATTCCTAGAACGCATTGCTGGGTTGTATGGTAATGTTCAGTTATATAAGAAACTACTACACTGTTTTCCAGAGAGGCTGTACCATTTCACATTCCCACCGGCAAAGTATGAGAGATCCAGTTTCTCCATATCCTCTCCAGCACTTGCTGTTAGTGTATTTTTGATGTTAGTGGTTCTATAAGTCTACATGAGTTAAATGTTTTTAAAATATGAAATCTTTGAGAAAAAAAAAAAACTAGAAGAAAATATGGTTGAAATTTTCTAACTTCTGGTAGGGGAATGACTTTCTAAAGTCCACAGGTTTGACCAGGTAAAAGCTTAAAATTTCTAATGCCCTGAAGCATCACTAACAATAGCGACAACAACAGATACAAACAGCGAATTAGGGGAAATTGACCATGAAAAGTCAGTCCTGCGTCACTCATACTCCCAAGCCAGGCTCCCTGAAACCCACCCTGTTCCAGGGCCCTAAGTCCTGTCTGTCTTAGAGAGATTTCATATGGTAGAAACATTAAAAAAATTCTTGATACACACTGAAAAAGACTTGCCGGAAATGTTATATCAGTATTTAGCCCACCAGGAATGTATGAGAGTGACTGTGACAATGGTTATTTGAAGATATTTTTTAAAAAATCAAACTTGGCTCTTGGTAAGTAAATGAACAAAGGACAAAAGAAAAAAAAAAAAAAGCCCAACCAGAATAACAATTTGAAAACATGGGGAAAAGATTGCAACTTCATTAAAACTAAAAATTCAAAATTACCCAGAAAGGATATTCTTATCAAAATGCTCAAGACATAAATGGGGTGTAACACTCAGTCTTTAATAGGAGGGGAGTGAGGCAAACGTTGTTACACATTGTATATTTTTTATTGGCTTTCGCTCCTTCCCAGTGTTATTCCCCTGGTTCCTCACTCCTACTCCTTGAGCTCACACCCAAGTAAATCAGATGATGCAAGCTTTTATCTCAGACTCAGCTTCTAAGAGGCCAAGGCTAAGAGAGCTGGTAGGAGCAGTTCTAAAAAAGCAGGCTCTCTGGATGGGATTTAGGAGTATGGCGGGGATGCAGCATGCGGCAGCATCGTGGTCGCTAAGACTCTCACCTGTACAGGTGTAGGTACGAGGTGAAACACCGGGTTACAGGGCAGCTATGACACTTGAATGGAATGGGGGTAATGGAGGTTACAAAGGTTGGGGAGCTGGCCTGATTTTAACTTTTTGGAAGCCTTGAAAAGCAAATGATTCAGGTTAGCCAACGGTCAACTGAAAGTATGACATGAAAACCAGAAGGCCTCGAGCAGCTGCAGGGTAGAAATGTGCTCCAAACTGGCCCCAGCGCAGTTATAAGAGTGGCAGAGCTGCAGAGGAAATGAATTCACAGCTTCAACAAATTTCTTCTGTCAAAGTCAAGGTAAAAAACAAACACAAAAACAAAAAAACAGTAAGACTCTGAGATTGGGTTTGGGGATGTTTGGGTGGATGGGCCTGAGAAGCACCAACCTTCATGCAACTCTGAACCCCAACCCCTGCAGAGGAAAGCAGACACGTGATGTCTGTGTGCCTCAGGATTACCCTGCCTCCTTTATGGTCTTCAGCAAATAACAAAGGCTAGGTCCCAGCATAGTCTGAGAAACACAGCTCCTTCTTTAGAAGTGAAAATCTTACACACCAGAGACATTGCAGGACCTGGTTATTATGGACCAGTAGGAACCAAGGATCACAAGTGGGAACCAAGGTGGCTTAAAGGAATCAGATGGTGGGGTAGGGGGTGGAGGGGGAGGGGGAGGGGGAGGTAGAATCGGTGACAAGAGAGAAATAGAAGGCTGGAGAGGAGAGTTCACTGACATGGGTGCCCTGTCCCATGACTGAACACTAGGGAAAGGATATCTAGGGCTGATCCTAATACACTGCTGGAATGGATGCTTTAAGTTTGGGCCAAACAATGGCCACAGGGAGTGAGGTGGAAAAGCTCGAATTGCCGCAGCATTGTGTTGATGAAGGGCTCAGAAAGCTCAGATATGTAGGAATGTTTGAAGAGACTAACTGTGCAAGACCACAGGAGCCAACAATGTACTGTATTCTGCCGGAAGGCAGAGAGAATGTTCCCTTCACTAAGGTAATAAGGGGTACAGCTGAGGGAGGCACTGACATCCTAGAGGAGTTGGATGGTGGTTGTCCTTGTAGGGACCAGGGTTGATAGTAGGAGATGCTGTCATAGAAATGGGCTCCCTAGAATCAATGGAAATGACAGAGACTGGAGGGTGGCAGTTAACCATCAGAGCAAAGGAGGCAAAATGGCCATAGTGGGCTGGGCAGCAAGACCAGGGCAGCAGTCAGGGTGCACTGTCCTACAGGGAGGGGTCTATGGACGGCTAAGAGATCACGGTGTCCTCAGAACAAGATACATAGACAGCCTGCTAGGATGTTACTTGATTTGTCAAGAATCATGAAGGGCCTGAGATTTTACCCTAATTGCCTACGAACAAGGTAGTCTGCCATCACTTCATGGATGCCGGCAGAAGACTCCTGAGTCAGAGACAAAGAATTTGCCTGTTCACAGCACAGTGAGCCGCATGAGCTTCACATCTGCATTGGTGCCCCTGGCCCCCAGGTCGCACAGGGGCAATGCTGAGGGACACAGGTGAACAGCGCACATACTGTGGTTTGTGTCAAAACTGGGAAACCCTGGGGTTAGGGAACTTGAATATTTTATAACAGGCAGTAAGCAAGTCTGCCTGGTCTTTGCTCTGTTGGAAAACATCTACTCTCTGCCCTCTGCCCACAGGGAGCCACTCTCTCTACCTTCCAAGGCTATACGCTACGTAAACATACTTGAAGATATAATTAGGAACAAACAAGCAGTTAGTGCCTCTGCTCATAAGACATGAAGAAATGAGAGAGACCCGTGGAGAACGAGCTCCCAACACCTGCCTAAAAAACCAAAACAAGCAAGGAAAAAACCAACTTTGTGGTAAATACTGCTAGTAGCAGTATTAACAAAATGAGCTTTCTCTAGATCATTCATGGATTCTACTTTGTGGGATGTAACCGTCACTATGTTGGAGTTGCTATTATAGGAGTTGATCTTCTCTATGGAGTGGGCCTACCCCTAGCTGAGACCAGGAGGGTGTGGTGTGTGCAACCACCCTCCTGAATCCAGCACCCTTTGCCCCATGTCACTCCGTAGTTCCTCTCCCTAAAGAGGTGATATATATCCTTGCTCCTTGAATCTGAGCTTGGCTATGTGACTGACTGCTAATAGAATGTTAGCAACACCTCACAAACAGAAGATAGACGAGCTGGCATGATTCCACTCCCTCCCCTGGGTTCCTCCACCACATCCACACCCTGAGAACACGCCCGGGCTAGCCTGCTGACCTGAGTCACCTCGGTCTCCCAGCCAACAGCCAGCCAGCTCCTAGATGTGTGAGGCATTTCCAGCAGAGCTGCCTGGCTGACCACCGCAGACACCCAAGCAAAATGTTGTTCACCATTATATGTCATGGAGGTTTTGTGGTTATGTATTACACAGGATTTTTGTGGCAAGAGATAAGTGATACTGCAAGGCTGACGTATAAGGATGAAAATGACTTTTAACAGCAAGAAGACATGATTACCTAAAGGAGTCTTCTGCTCTTCTTTACAACCACCGCACAGTTGGAACCTGGTTAGAGGAGTACTTCCGGTGGGGTTTAATAATAATAACAACAACACATACTAACCCTGTACGTCCAATCTGAGAGGACTAGGCCGGGACAGAGCTGAACCTCACCTACTACCTGGAATATGACTGTGCAGAGAGGAAGGGGTGGGTGGTGTGGATACCGGATGACAGGGAACCAGGAAGCAAGATAATATCAGCTTTATTCAGGGCCACTCTAGGAAGAACTTGGCCTCAGGGTGGGCATTCTGGGGGCACATGCTTCTCCAGGCCTGGGTGAGACCCCCTCAGGGGGCTGGTCCTTTGCCCATGGCTGTCCTGTGTCTTGCATGATGAAAAATGCACACCCTTCCTTTGGATTTGCTGGCCACGTGGGGAGTATCTCATCTGGTTCTTCCTGACCCAGAAACTTGACTCCCTGGGGCAAGCCTGCTGGGTTTGCCTGGCTCCTTTCCAGTACTCCCTGCTGAGATTCTGCAGCACCAGGCAACTTCCAAAGACTAATTCAGCCTCAGGCATCCACCCCCTCTGAATCAGGGAAGAGATCCCCTACTTGGAGACAGGAGTTTGCTGGCATCCTGAGTAACAATTACTCCACAGGGACAACTTTAGAGGAGGAGCATTCAATACAGAGGAGGGCTTAGAAACCCAGCCAGGGACACTTTGAGCTCCTGCAGACCAGCTCAGCTCTATGACAAGTGTCACATTATAACTGAAACAGATTATGACCCCTCTAGACCCCAGTGGACAGAGGCTAGATTTCCTATAAACACTATTTATATGAATAGAAACTAAATAAAACTGTTGGTCTGGTAGCCATGATTATGGGAACTCAGTCCTTGGTTTTTATCTACTCAGCCTGGGGACTTTGAAGAGGGTACCTTTTCCTCCTCAGACTCAAAGGCAGCCCTGTTGGGACTCTGACACTGGTACGAACCTGTCTGTTGTTCCCAGCTCTGGCTGGGTACGTTCTCACAGACTCTAGCAGAGACGTGGCAGCTAAGCTTTTAAGTCCCTGTTGTGGTTCCTGTTAGATCTCACTCAAAACTCTCTGGCAAAGCTCAGGAGTTGCCTGCACTGTCCAGAGTTCAGCCGGGCCCTGTCCTGTGCAGAAAATGGAAATCTTAAGGTTCCAGGAGGCACCTTCTTCAGGCAATAAAGGCTCTTAACAAGATTTGCAGTAAAAGACACCGAACCAGAAAAGTAAACTTTCACGGAGGGGAGACTGCATTAATGGACTTGTCCCGTCATTAGTACTAACTCGCTAACTTTAATGATTTGCACAGATGACCTGGACAGGAAAAATAAAAGCAAGCCTTCCAAAGAGGTATAGAGCGTCGGAATTCAGAAAGTGGAGCCCACAAGTGGGAAATTCCAAGTAACTATTGAAGGGAATGGAAAAGAAAAGAAAAAAAATGCACTGAAACTCTTGAAGGAAACTAAAATATAAAAGGAAAAGCGAACGAAAGCAAAGCAAAGCAAACCAAAGCACAGTAAGGCCATCTTGTCTAGGGGAGAATGAACTTCAGGCCGACCTAGAAGGCCAAACAGGCATTGGGAGCAGGTGATTTTCCAGTGTCAACACCTAGCAAACAGCTGCAAGAAGAAAAGGTGACCAGGAACCCGGAATGAACCAGAAGATGCTGACAGACCGGAAGTGCTGCTCCTGTAGAAGGTGCAGATGAGAATCTCACTTCGTTTCACTGCTTGATTATCTTGAAAAAAGCTTTCATGTTTCTAGCCTTTCTCCCATGTAGAGAATTCATCAAATGCCCCTTTCAAGAAGTCACCTCTGCCACATCTGAAAATGAACCACAAAAAGGAAAAAAGAGACACCTGTAGAGAAACAAGTACCTTTATGATTTTGAAATACGGAGCTGCATTCTCTCCAATGCTAGATTTTTCCATTTGGTAATAATTAACAACTTCAGGAAGAATATTCATCTTTTTAGACCATAATAATAACAGTGGTTACTCTTTTTTTTTTTTTCCATACATTTTAGCAAGAAAAGCTAATTCTAAAATAAGAAGAAGAAGAAGAACATGGAGAGGAGTTTCCTGGCGGCACATGCTAAATGCTATTCTCTCTGCTTTACGTGTAGTAACTCTTTTAATCCTCACACCAATTGTATGAGGAGCTCCTGTAATTACTGCCCCTTTACAGGTGTGGAAAGCCAAAGCACAGGGAGATGAAGTGATTGCTCAAGTTCACACAGCCAGTAAATAATCAAGCTGGGATTTGAACTCAGCCTGGTTCCAGAGTTCAAGTTTTGGACACTAAATTGTGCTGCTGTAACCAAGCAGGACCAGGACCCTGAGGGGCCTTCCAGGGTCAGACCCTCCCTCATATCCTCTGCTGTAGGTCCTCTCTGAAGTCCCCAGATAACAGTATGTCATGTATATTTCCTGAGTTTTTTCAGATGCTAAAAACTGCCACCAACAGGAAGAAATGAACTACTTGATGATCCAGAGCACGTGGCTCCCAGAACTTTTGGCACCTAGGGGTGGGTAGTGTTGACCACCCTGTTACCTCAACATCAACCAGTCAGAGAACTGTGCACGAGCTGCTCATGTACCCTGCGATCCCCCTTCCCTTACCTGGGCTTTAAATATGCTTTGCTGAAACCCTTTGGGGAGTTTGTGGTTTTCTTGGGCATGAGCCATCCCATCCTACTTGCTTCTGCCCTGCAATAAACTTTTCTCTGCTCCCAACTCATGTTTCAGTTTGTTCGGCCTCATGGTGCATCGGGCACACAAAGTTGCCTTCGGTAACACTATTAGCAAGAAGATTCTGTAAACACACAGAAGAACTTGTGTCTAACAGTTGAGAATTGACTGTAAATGAACATTTAGGTGAACTGCTCCACCACAAGCTAGGATGCAACATAGGGTTCATTTCACATTAATTTTAGAGAATCCCAAACATGTTTTCCTAAAGTCAAAAAAGTCAACCATTCAAAGTTTTGTTTTCCCTAAACTCATCTTCCTCCTGAGATGAGAGGGACCCTAGTGTATACTCTGCTTCCTTCTAGGAACAAGAGTCACTTCAGTGTGTCCCATTTAAATCAGTTACCTCCGTGGCAACTGTGAAGAGGTCATCATTACATAAGACTAAGTAAGAGTTAGGGAAGGAAAAAAAAGGTCCATAAAATCACAAGTCTTCGGCGGTAATTTTAACCTTTTCAATCCTCCCCTCTCCACTTCGATTCTGAAATACTTATTTCAGTTACATTAAAGAGCATTTTTCCAGACCAGAGACCATCAATGAACTGCAAATGAGTCAAGTTTACTCCTAATCCCATTTTATCAAACTCCTCAAAGCCACTGGTCTCCAAGGAGATCCCATTGCATCCCAGGGCCCATCTGGAAACATGTGTCTCAAGTGAGCCAGCCTTAACACTGATTTAGTGTGATCATTTTCACCCTGTAACCTTAAACCCAGCAATGAAATAGAAAGCAGCTTGTTTGTGTGATTACCATGATGTTAGAAAGAAACAAAATCTGATGACCACCCAACCAACAGAGTTGAGAAAAATGGAATCTATAGTTTTAAAAGTTTTAAGATGCTTACTGGAAATCTTATCCCATGCATTCAATAATCACTTGGTCACAAAATATAATTCAGAGTCACTGTTTCCCTAAGTTCTGAAACTACAACCCAAGTCCTCTAGATGGTCATTTTCACGTGTGTGAATGTTTTTGATCAGTTTTGTAAATCTCTTAAGAATCTGAAAACCAATTTTAGTTGAACATGATTATGTGTTAAGAAAGAGTGCTTAACTGCTCTAGAAATTTTCCCTTTATGCCCTGGTCTCCAGCCTTCTTTAAGAGATCCTTTGCAATCTTCTAGGGGAAAACAGATTTTTATCGGCGGTTATTTTTATTTTTTCAAATATACAAATGCTAATGAAGATTTGCTTGTTTAAAGAAAGTCATTAAGGACTTTTAAAGCATCCTTATGGGCCTAGTGGCAGATGTTTTCTGTCTGACACTTGGAGAGAGAGAGGGTAATACCAACAAATAACACGCGAACAATTCTACAACGCGTATTTGCTGATCTCAACAGCATTTTATGAATATTGTTTATTATGTAAACTAGAGGGCCTCTGTTCTACAGTGAAAAGGAGGAGACAAGTTGATCACTGTGGAAAATTAGTTTCTAAATTATTTTTAAAATAAAATTGTATTCTATTAACACGTTTTATATATTCATTGTAGAAAATATAAAAATATTTTGAAAGTATAAAGAAAACATTAAAATCACCCAACCTCTCGGAAAAAAGAAACCAACATTTTGTCTCACTCCTTTTCTATGCATATACACACACGTGTATTTGAAAAGTCCGTTTTGAGACCCAGAGCTCTGCTCAGGTTTGCCCCTTTCTCCAGTGATCAAGGCTTGGTGATGGATCAAGCTAGTCACCTCAGTCTTACTCTTCTCCTTGGATGAATTCATTCCTAATAGGATCTTCACAGACTCATTCAAACAGACTTCTGGTGGATATGCCCCAGCAGTTTCCAGAAAGACCCAGGTATTTCCTTGGACCCAGTTGGGGCCATCCTCCCACAACATTGTCCCTACCTTTAGTGTGAAGACTAACAGAAACATGGCAGCTGACTTCAAATGTTGGAAGGGTGAACACGGGGAAGAAGGAACATGATGCTTTTGTGTCTTTCTAGGGGGCGAAGCTGGAACTGATGGGAAGAGCAGTCCTACGTGAGAAGAGTGAGTTCTCTGCCACTGGCCATACTCACTTGTCGAGATGGATATGGGATGGAGCGTGGAGGCAGAGACAAATGATGACAATGTCTTTGCCATAAGGTTCTAAGACTGTATTTCTCTCCAGGGTTGACCTTAAATCTATATGGTATGATTTGTGGGTGTCCTGAACCTTCTTCCTCCACACAACAGCTTTATCACAGGACCCAGAACAGTGTCTGGCACATAATAGATACTCAGCAAAAGTTTATTGGAATAAATGAGCGAATGAGGCTGGCTGCTGTGGTTGCTCCTCTGCCCTCCACTTCTGGAGACCTTGGATGGGCAAACAAAGTGTTAAATTTTGAACAGGCTTTGGTGGGAAGGATGGAGAACTGTTGGCTTCTCAGCTCACAGAATTACCCATTTTCTCTTGTTTCTTGGGAGGACGCTTGGTCTTGACTTTCACACGGTGGTATGTAGACTGGACTGGGAAACAGCCAATTGGGGCTTTTTCATTGACCAAACAAAACAAACCCAAACATTTGATCTGATGGATGGAATCCCCAAGTGGATGATTGCATTCAGTCCTTTAAATGATGGAATGAGACCACTGGCCTCCTGCAGGCTTTCTCTTGGTGGGGGGTGTGGGGGGAGTGGTGGGCTGGAATGGGGAGATAGCAAGAGTTAAAGGATGAAAAAGGCAGAGAGTTACTTTAAACTGGCAAACACCCTTTTCAGGGATCAAACACCACATACAACCCTAACAATACAGAGTCCTAAAATTAAGCGTTGCTATATTTTTGTGGCTTAAGGAAACATTATATTTTTTAACTTTTCTACCAAATGGCATTTTAGAAGTTTATAATATTAATATTTTCTGGCCTGCGTAAATGAACACAAGTAGCAATTCCATAAGCAGAGATCAATGCACACGTAGAAGATTTGAAGCCATAGCTTTAAAAGATGACATACCTGAGTTAATTCTACACCTGAGACTGCAGGTGAAGCCTGCCAGCCATGAGTAAATGTCTTTTTTGCCTTTGTCAGGTGCCAGTGGGCTGTGCCTGGAATCTCACCAGAGCTGCTGCGGTTAGGTAAGGTTTTAGCTTGGAAGAGTGGTAAGAGACGGTGGTGTTTCTCAGAAAGGTGGCCTCAGAAGTGAACCAGGTAACTAGAAATACCTTGCCCCACCCTCCACGAGAATGACAAACATAACTGTGGTTTGCGCTTCATTCACACCAGTGTCGTTTACAGAAACTGAACATTAGTGGACACATTCTTCAGGTTGCAGGGGACACAGTGTACATTGAAGTATGTCATCTGTAGACTCTGTTTAGGTGGGACATTGTTGGACATTTACTTCAGGCAAATAAAAACTTCCGTACTACATGAAAGAAAATGTGCTCAGAGTCCGTTTCTGGAACTTACCACAACATGCACTTTGACCCCAGACCAATATGACTACAAGGGAGTTCAACCAACCATACTTACAACCCATCCACTAGTTCCGTAGAGATAACACTTTCTAGACTAAAATGTCAATTCTCAGTGTTTACTGACTAGGAACGTAATGAGGTTATACCCATCAGCAAAATATCCAGGAGCCAGAGAGAATGTTACAGGGCAACAATTTTGAACCTGGTTAGGAATAGCCCAAAGCTGGCCCGGCAGGAGGAATACAAGTTGCCTGACTTTAGCCCCAGAGACTCTCAGGGCCTTATCTGCTGTCAGCCAGGAGGGAACCGAGGCTTCAATACCCTTCCCGACTCCTCCCCTGGCCTCCAGAACTAAGCCAACCTCAGTCCTGCACACCTCCTCTCTCCCTAGTAACTGGACCCACCCCAACCAGACTGTGCCAACCAGCCTTTTTCCCCCATTCCTGAATTTTTCTAAGCTAAAAAACCAAAGAGAAATGTGAAAAATTTTCACTGTGATTTTTCTGAGGCTGCTCAGCTCAGCTGCTCCCTTCATTTCAGTGAGATCTGTGGAAGCTTCTGTCTCCGTGCTAACATACACCAGCCCCCACCCAAGCCCTCTGCTCTTGCCTGGAATAAGCATTTATCTTCATCCCCCCTAAAGAAAGCTCACTCCAAAGATTCCTGAGAAGTCATTCCTTCACCGAAGACTTGACAGGGTGTGGGATAGGAGTGGGGTTAGGGGTCAGTTTCCCCACAGCCCCCCACAAGCCTTAACCTCCTGGCCAATCTGCCTTGCCTGCCCTGGCCCCACTCATTGCAGGGCGCTGGGCCAGGAAAGGGCAGTGGTGCAGCTGGAGATGGTGGGGACCTTCCTTTGCTCTAATGAAGCCACGGAAACCAGGGTCCCTGAGGAAGAGGGGAGGGGGACAGGACAGGGAGGCCTCTGTAAAATCCACCCCACCATGTGCCAGTTCCAGAGATTCCAGCAGGAGAGAGAATTCCTTTGTGATAAAGCCCTTCCCAAGTGTTTTAGGAATAAAAATATTCCTGAGAGGGTCAACACCCCCACACGACTGGGCTCCACCATCCTGTGAACCAGCTTGTAAGCTGTCGTAGCTGATCACGGGTGGAGGTCCTGGGAGTCAGGATAGGGGCTGGGGGTACTGAAGGGAGCAAGGAAGCTGTGAACTATTTCTTCTGCTTCACAATTTTCCTGGATTCTGAGAACAAAAGCTTTTCTGCTCAGCTTCTCTTGACAGGTAAAGAGGTCCATGTGAGTTTCCTGTGGCCGCATTTTCCCCCCAATAACAAATTATCACAACAAATTACCAAAGGGGGCTTAAAACAATAAAAATGTGTTCTCTCACAGTTCGTGGACTAGCAGTCTGAAACCAAGATGCCCCAGGGCTGGTTCTTTCTGGGATCCAAGGGAGAATCCCTTCCACGCCTAGATTTCAGGCACCGCCTGAGTCCGTTCGTGTTTTCTGGGTTGTAAACACATCAATCCAATCCCTGCCTCCATCTTCACACCATCTTCTCTCTGTCTCTGTATGTCAAATCTTTCTCTTATCAGGATACCAGTTGTTGGATTTGGGGCCCACTCTACATGCAGGATGATCTCCTCTTGAGAACCTTGACTTAAAATCCATCCATGATGACCCTGTTTCCAATATTCAGTAATACTGACTCATACACTTCAAAACTGCTAAGAGACTAGATCTCAATTGTTCTCACCACAAAAAAAGAAATGATGGTTGTGCAATGTGAGAGAGATATTAGCTGAAGCTGTGGTGGTAATACATAAATGTATCATCTCAACATGCTGTACACCTTAAACTTACAAAATGTTATATGTAAATTATATCTCGATTTAAAAAAATAACTTGAAAAAAGAAAGACCTTACTTTCAAATAAGGTCACATTCATAGGTCCAGAGGTTAGGACTTGGACATATTTTTTTTGGAACCACAATTCCATATACAACAGGGGTTTTAGAGCTTCAGTTTCTTTTTGCTTTTTAACAAATATATCTTTTAGACAGGGTTTTTTTTTTTTTTAATGAAGGTACTGGGGATTGGTCCCAGGGCCTCATGCATGCTAAGCACGCACTCCACCACTGAGCTATATCCTCCCCTCTTCTTTCCTTTTAATTCATGCTTTACTTGAACTTTTGAGCTTTGTTTTTTTCCCTTGGTAGAAATCCTGAAATCTTGAGACCCATTATTAAATAATAATGTCAAAAACCTCTGCAAATCCGAGACATTTTACAAGTATGCACTGCAAGAGACTGCAGAATCTCCCAGTATCCCGGGAGAATCAGGAAGGAACAATAGCAAATGCCTTTGATCCCTTCGGCAGGGAAGTTGCAACAAGAGCCAAGTCCTGTGCTTTTAATATTGTTGTACATTAGTCAGAACACAGAAATGTGAGGGTTTACAACCCTGAAACTGCAATGGGAAAGTAACAAAAATGTGCTTCTAAGAGACTTTCATTAGATTCATTGGTTTGTTGAAAAATATGGAAAAGCCTAACAAAATGTTTGTGAATAAAACCTCTAAAAACTGAATTCCATTCACCACTCTCTTACCAAGCTTTTAGAACAATTTGCTTTTTAGCAAACTATACCCCAATAGTACCACAGATGAGCAATCAGAAATTTTGCATGATTCCTAATCATTAAGAAAGATTCAACTACCCTGAGAGAGTTGGCTTCCTAAAATTATTAAAAGAGAAAAATGATCTTATAAAAAGTTGGGGTTTGTTTTCCCTCATTAATCTTTACCACTTGGGTCATTTCAAGTATCACCCTGGCTTAGTTCAAGGCCACAGAATGCTCTGCAGATGTGAGATTGAAATTCGTCCCTCTGAGCGCCAGTTTTCTTTCTAGGATGTCAAGTTACCTCCGACTTTCTGCTTTTGTGTGCAGAAAAAAATCCCAAACATCTTAGCCTAATCACATTTCATGATTGGTAATATCACCATGCAGTTACCTTAAGAAGCTGTTTTCATGGAAAAATAAACTAGAAAGAGTAGCCCAGATAATTATAAAAATGATAAATAAGAGGAAGCAGTCCCACCAGATATTCAAATGCATTACGTGGCTGAAATACTCAAAACAGTGCAGGACCATCACATAAAGACCTGCACGAACAAGTGGAACAGAAGACATGGAGACCTCATGAATGTGACATGATTCGTGCAACATTGCAGGTCAACTGGATATCCATGAGAAAACAGAACACTTGAATCCTTACTTTATCACACCTTAAAGTAAAATTAATACCAAATGCATCATATGTGACCTCAGTGTTACCACTGGCAGAGGTTAAACTAGTCAAATTATTTAATTCTGCACAAGGAGAAAAAGTTTATTAGGTCTAAGATTACAGTAACTCAGGAAAGAAAAGCAGGACAAAGGTTATACAATGGGAAAGCAAAAGAAAGCATAGATAATCTGTTGAATCTGTATTTAAAAATCACTAAAAACGTGAAAACCAAACCAAACACACACAGAGTGGAAGAAAACATGAAAACACTCAAAATTTCAGAGTGAGAAATGCCTTTCCAAATATGACCCCCCAAAAATCCTGAAGGCTAAAAGAAAAGAGAAATTTAACTACACAATTTTTTTTTCACAGAAAAGCCACCATAAGCAAAGTCAAAAGGTGAACAATAAACTGGAAAAAGTGTTTATAACTCACATCACAGACAAAAGACTAATTAGTTTCCTCTCCACCTCCCGTATTAGTTTAACCAATAGAAAAATGAACAAAGGCCACAAAGGCAGTTAGCCAAAGAGGAAGAAAATACTCAAAAGATATTCATCTCACTCACAATAAGAGAAATGAAAATTTAAAAGTACAATTCAATTATATTTAGAAAGAAGTTTATTTTAAAAAACAAATAGAAGCAATCTACAGATTTAATGCCACCCCTATCAAATTACCCAGGACATTTTTCACAGAACTAGAAAAAATAATCCTCAAATTTATACGGAATCACAAAAGATCCAGAATTGCCAAGCAATAGTGAAGAAAAAGAATGAAGCAGGAGGAATAACCCTCCCAGACTTCAGACAATACTACAGAGCTACAGCAATCAAAACACCATGGTACTGGTACAAAAACAGACATACGGATCAATGGAACAGAACACAGAGCCTAGAAATAAATTCACAAACTTTTGGTCAATTAATCTTTGACAAAGGAGGCAAGAACATGCAATGGAGTAAGGACAGCCTCTTCAGCAAATGGTGTTGGGAAGACTGGACAGCAGCATGTAAAACAATGAAGCTAGAACACTCCCTTACACCATATACAAAAATCAACTCAAAATGGCTTAAAGACTTAAATGTAAGACAAGACACTATAAACCTCTTAGAAGAAAACATAGGCAAAACATTATTTGACATAAATCTTAACAACGTTTGCCTAGGGCAGTCTACCCAGGCAATAGCAATAAAAGCAAAAATAAACAAATGGGACCTAATTAAATTTATAAGCTTTTGCACAGCAAAGGAAACTATAAGCAAAACAAAAAGACAACCTATGGAATGGGAGAAAATATTGCCAAAAGATGAGACTGACAAGGGCTTAATTTCCAGAATATATAAACAGCTCATACAACTTAATAATTAATAATAATAATAATAATAATAACCCAATCCAAAAATGGGCAGAAGACCTTAGCAAGCAATTCTCCAGTGAAGACATACAAATGGCCAATAGGCACATGAAAAAATGCTCAGTATTGCTAATTATCAGAAAAATGCAAATCAAAACTACAATGAGGTATCACCTCACACTAGTCAGAATGGCCATTAAAAATTCCACAAATGGGAGAAAGGGGAATCCTCCTACACTGCTGGTGGGAATGCAGTTTGGTGCAGCCACTGTGGAAAACAGTATGGAGATTCCTCAAAAGACTAGGAATAGACTTACCGTATGACCCAGGAGTCCTGCTCCTGGGCATATATCCAGAAGGAACCCTACTTCAGGATGATACCTGCACCCCAATGTTCATAGCAGCATTATTTACAATAGCCAAGACATGGAAACAGCCTAAATGTCCATCAACAGATGACTGGATAAAGAAGAGGTGGTATATTTATACAATGGAATACTACTCAGCCATAAAAACCGACAACATAATGCCATTTGCAGCAACATGGATGTTCCTGGAGAATGTCATTCTAAGTGAAGTAAGCCAGAAAGAGAAAGAAAAATACCATATGAGATTGCTCATAGGTGGAATCTAAAACAGACAAACAAACAAACAAAGCATAAATACAAAACAGAAATAGACTCACAGACATAGAATACAAACTTGTGGTTGCCAAGGGGGTGGGGGGCGGGAAGAGATAGACTGGAATTTCAAAACTGTAGAATAGATAAACAAGATTATACTGTATAGCACAGGGAAATATATATGAGATCTTATGGTAGCTTACAGAGAAAAAATTGTGACAATGAATACATATATGTTCATGTATAACTGAAAAATTGTGCGCTACACTGGAATTTGATACAACATTGTAAAATGATTATAAATCAATAAAAAATGTTAAAAAAAATTCCACAAATGATAAATCCTAGAGAGGGTGTGGAGAAAAGAGGAACCCTCCTACATTGCTGGTGGGAATGTAGTTTGGTGCAGCCGTTGTGGAAAACAGTATGGAGATTCCTCAAAAAACTAAAAATAGACTTATTATATGACCCAGCAATCCCACTGCTGGGCATATATCCAGGGGGAACCTTAATTCAAAAAGATACACACACCGCAATGTTCACAGCAGCATTATTTACAATAGCCAAGACATGGAAACAGCCTAAATGTCCATCAACAGATGACTGGATAAAGAAGAGGTGGTATATTTATACAATGGAATACTACTCAGCCATAAAAAGAATAAAATAATGTCATTTGGAGCAACATGGATGGACCTAGAGACTGTCATTCTAAGTGGAGTAAGCCAGAGAGAGAAAGGAAAATACCATATGATATCACTCATATGTGGAATTAAAAAAAACAGTTAAGAAGCATAAACAGTAACTCTCCGCCCTCCCACTCCTGTCTGTCAGCCATCAGCTCTCTTCTCCAAGCAATGGATTTTTGTAAAGATTCCTGGTGTAATTTGTGAAGATAACCATAACTTTAAAAATTTCTCTCTCAGTTGTTTTGCTTCAACTTAACACTGTTTGGACTTCTAGATATTGGCTTCCTAAAATTATTAAAAAAGAAAAATGATCTTATAAAAAGTTGGGGTTTGTTTTCCCTCATTAATCTTTACCACTTGGGTCACTTCAAGTATCACCCTGGCTTAGCTCAAGGCCACAGAATGTTCTGCAGATGTGAGACTGAAATTTTGTCCCTCTGAGCGCCAGTTTTCTTTCTAGGATGTCGTTACCTCCTACTTTCTTCTTTAATGTGCAGAAAAAAACCCAAACATCTTAGCCTAATCACATTTCATGATTGGTAATATCACCATGCAGATATTAGAGCTGAATCTTCAAACTGAAGTGCATTCAACCCTGAGGATCAGGAAGATTTTCTTCCAGGATATATATTCATGGGGTAGGAGGTGAAGGGAATCAGTTTCTAGATAAAGAATGAATACAAGAGCTCAGGCCTAAAATTCATTTGCCTGGGAAAGTACCTTGCTGGGCTGGTTCCACCTTCTCTCTTCTTCTCTCCCAGCCTTCCTCTTACTTGACAAAAGTCAGTCTCAGAATATAAATGAATATATGTATATATATACATGACTGGGACATTATGCTGTACACCAGAAACTGACACACTGTAACTGATTATACTTCAGTTTAAAAAAAAGCCAGTCTCACCTGCCCTGATTTTACTTTGGATGTGGCCACAGAGAGGAAAGACCCCTGAGAGGCCTAACAGAAGAACAATGCAAAATATTGGCATGGTTTTGAGAAAGTAAACGACTTTACACACTGGGAAATAAATTCTTTAGTAGGTCTGATTTCTTGCAAAAAGTAGTTTCCAAGATTTTGCTTTCAAAATAATCAAAAGAAGACTTACTGAGTTGTCAGCTGATAGAACATTAAAAATAATTTTTGATAATGGATCACAGGGCCATTTTTATATATATTCAGGATTTCAAAGACATGAGTGACATTGCTATATGAAAACTCCTTCCATTGCCCCATTGCTATCTGCTCCTATATAAATAATGTTCCTCAGCCCTGGCATTTTTAAAAATGAAAAAAGGGAATAAAATTGATGTGATAAAATATACTCAATCATAAATAACTCAGTTTGTTTAAAACCTGAAGCAGATCTATCTATCTTACTAAGCGATATATTTCCAATAAAATTTTACTTTTATGTTTGGTGATTACAGTTGGCCAAAACAATTGTAGTGATAACTCCATCTAAAGTGTTTTAATTTTTATTGTTTTTTGGGTTTTTTTTTTTAAGCCTTAGAGCTTTACAGTCACAGGAAATTTTTAAAATTTCAATGTGTTTGCATAATTCTGTTACACTGAAGTATGATAATATGGTTTAAAAAAAAGACTGTCAAGCATACAGATAGTTCAAGAGTAAAATTCTTTGGAGGAAGTAGAATGAAATGAGTTCAAAGTGAAAAGAGAACAATGTAAAATTTCCATGTATTGAAAAATAATTTTTTATATATTTTAAAAAAGATGATGGTGGTTATAATATGGCTGTGGTATTTGGATATATTTTAATGAATGATATAACAAAGTTTTTTAAATGCCCATATTAATCATGTGTTGAAAATTACATCTTGTGTTAAAGAAACATTTTAAATAATATAAAATGGCTTAAGGGAGAAGGTTCTTCAGATTCTTTAAGTAATATGTAAATATTTTGAATTATTGCCTTAGAGACTATCTGGTTTAGCTCTCTTTCCTTTGCAGATTAAAAACTTGCCCATCAAAGTGAAAATAACTCTCAAGATCACCAAGTGACACATGGGACCAGAAGCTGGTCTCCTGCCTCCTGGTCTAGGCAGCCAGATCTAATCCTGCCTGATACAGGTGAGTCCTCTCCCATCCTTGGCAGGAACACCTGCGTGGTAAGGAGCAAAGGGAACCAGCCCAGATGCCAATGTTGTGCACATTCACCAACTCCTCAGGCATGGAGATTAAATTCAAACAACAAAATACTTCCTGCATCATCATGGGGTGTCCGTAAACTTTTGATGCCCTCTTAAGACCATCCTCCATTGTCTTTCACATCTTTCCACCTCCAATTTCTATGAATCTTCTGCTTTCAGTTTGCTTACCAGACACTCTTCCTGACAACCAGTCTCACCCCCACTCTGACGCCAGCAGATGCCAGCCTGGGGCCAGTGAGTGGGAGAATGCGGCTGTAGGAGGGACAGTGGTCGGCACCAGCTCAGCTTTGCCTTAAAGCTCTGCTTTTTCTCTTTCCTCACCCTCGAATTGCCTTCCGGCTTTGCTCACATTCATTCAGCCACAGGTGGGGTTACCATATAATTTATCTTCCAAACTAGCACACATTTGAAAGAGGGATAAATCTATTGATAATTATGCCAGAAAAACAGGTAGAAACCAGGATCATTGGGATGTATGGTCACCTTAGCTATATACGTATCCTAGTGAGGAACGAAGGAGAAAACTGCTCAAAATGTTGGATTAGGTGTGGGCAGTGTTAGAGCAGCAGATAAATTTGGGAGCTGTGGCCTGGAATTGGGTGATAAGACCCAAATGAGGGGGAAACTGTACAATCCATGTTGTGTTGTGTTGTTTTTGTCTAACATTCTGAGGCAAGCCAGCACTACCTATGGACAATATCAGCAGCTATGCACTCAGTGTAATTTGAGGAGTCCAGAAAATCCACATTTTTTTTTCTCTATTTTAATGATGACTTCTGCAGTACCTAACATTCCACAAATTCAAGATTTTGCCTAGGCCTTCTGGAAACTAGTGCATTTTACCTGGGTGGTCTAATTTGGTGGGAATACCATAAATGAACCCTTCTTTATCTCACCAAGAAGAATCATGAGAACCTGGGTCACAGGACAGGGAAGTTTTGAAGCGGGGACTAAAGGTGATGTGGTTAATGTAAACATTAGAACCGAGGGCACTGAACCAAGCTTAACAGGAGGCGGAGGCCACAGTCCCCGGGGGGATATCAGGTGTGGCACATACACACATGCCCCTCCATGTACGCCTTCCTACAAGCGGGTTGGTGGGCACAGGCTTTCCCCCTTACTCAGGATGTCTCACCCGGATGGCCTGCTACCTCTCTGACGTTTCTTTGACAGGATGACTACAGGTGATTGTGCCAGAAATCAAAAGAATGACACCATGTACTCGTGCACTCCTCCACGCTGACCAGAGCTCTCTCCTGCATTCATTCATCCAGACCCAACAAGAGCTTCACAAAACGGACTGGCCAGGCATCATTATGATCCCACTGTCATGAGCACAGCTGAGGCCCACACTCCAGATGGGCTGACTTCCAGTTAAGTGATTTGGTGTTTTTCCCAAAACCTACAGACCTCTAGGCAGTTTATGACAGATCAGTGCTGACAAATTTCCTCATTCCATATCGGAAGGATAATTGGATCTCTCCATACTGAGAAAATATTCACTTACAATTAGAGTCACATAAACCTTTACCAAGGTCTCTAAGTCCCCAAAGACCTGATTCCTGCTCACCTTTCCAACCTCTCATTTAATTTTTTCCCTGTTTTTTTTCTATATTTTACTTGGCCCACTGGGTGTTCCCTCCACCTGGACGTCTCTCCCCTCAGATCTGCGATGGCTGACTCAACCTCACGCCTCAGGCCAAGGCTGATTCCTCAGACTCTCCCCTCCTCCTTATCTACAGTGGACTCTCTGGATACTCTCTTTCACATCATCCTGTTTGTTTTTTTGATAACACAGCCCAACCTACAATTCCCTTGCTTATCTGTTAAATACTATTATCGTATTTTCTCTATTAGAACACAAGTTCCATTAGCAAGGACCAAGTCTGACTTTTTACTGCTCTATTCCCAGTGCTGCTGGTACATAGGAAGGTACTCAATAAATGTGGTTTCATGAATAAAATGGATAGGCAACTTTAACTGGGATTGCTTGTTCTGGGTCTGTGGCCACTAGCATCTCCAGCAAGGATGGTTATGCTCTAATTCCAACAACAGTTCATTCAGGAAGCTGCAGTCAGTCAGTCACTCAGCTAACCAAGGTGCCCACTGCAACAGGAGGGAACTGTCATCTACTTGAAAGGATCTTCTAATCTACGTGCCTCAGAAAAGGGAGCATCCAGATCGCATTGGGCAAACGTGTCGGGTCCAAATCCTCCAATCTATGTATATAAACTGCTGGATTTCTTTAAAAAGCACATCTCATATGCTCAAATCCAATTATTATGGTGCAGTTAGGAGGAAGCACAGTGTATGACATTATTTAATTGGAAAGTATTCAAGCAAAGACCACTCTTCAGTCTGCTTTGACAAAATACTGAGCTCAGGAATTAATTCAATTCCAAGAGATTCCAGAGGCTCCAGGACATGTTCATCTCAAAGATTTCATCGGGCTCTGGTCAGCTCAGACCTTAGATGCTGTTGTCTGTTTAAAATGTTTAAAATTCCACTTTTACTGCTGTCTTATGATTGATGTTGGTTCCTTTAAAGTTAGAATTCCCTGGGATTCTGGCCTAAGACAGCAACCTTGAAAGGACTGGAGCTAAATACTCTCTGGGAAGGAGGAAGAATCTTAGAAATACAAGGTAGAAAAAAATTTGAAGTCTGAGCTTTTCAAGGGCCAAAACATTTTCAGATTTTCCCTGAAAGAATAAAGGCCAACCAAAACTTATGCAATTCTAAATTTATATATTTTTACCTGGTGAGAATATATCTAAAATAAGTTTTAAAAAATTCCAGTTGAAGACTGAAAATGGAGAGAGACCTTTTTTATCAGTTTACTTCATCCCATCAGAAAAAAAACCTAGCAACCCCAAATTATGACTGTAATTTTAGCAGTTTCTTCCTAGATTCTATTACAGGAAAAAGAATCTTTATCCTCTAATATTGGTATAGAAACTGACTCAATCACCCTGGAACTGAGATCTACATTTTTTTAACCCCTGTGATGTAATGACGTAGTACAATTAAATAGATTTCATACTCATTTTTTTAAAATTACAGAGATTTTGGTGAAGGTAGACTGGCTAATTTAAGCCAATACACCACTGGGGAAAATTACTAGAGTGGGACAAAATATTTTAAATACCTGCTCAAAGGCATCTGAGAAGAATCAAGATAGTGTAGAATTCCCAGGCCAGAGGAAAGAGGCCATGGGGTGACCCAGCATGTGGAGATGGTTTTCCCTGGGGACTTTTGCCATTCTGAAGGAGTGCTGAGAGGCTGGAAGCCACTTCTGACTGTCAGATTGGACTAGAGGGCCCAAGGTACTACCTACCAAAGGGACCTCTGGTGAACATTAAATTGAGACCCCAAAGGGATCAGTCTAGGAATAAGAGTGAACAGCAGTTAGAAAAGCCTTACAAGTGCTGAAGCTCAATTTCAAATAAGCTCATTTCTGAACTTAGGTTGAGGTAACACAATTGGTGGTATTTCTCCCTGGAGGACAATGTCACCCTAGACCTAAAACTGATTCTACAGACAATGCTACAAATACAGCACTGGGCACACAATAAAAAATAACTGAGCAGATGATGAGACAACATGAAACAAACAAAAACCCAGAAACAACAAACCACAGAAACAGACTCATGGGAGCTTCAGATACGGGAATTATCAGTAAAAGTCTCATATTAACTGCTGACTATGTCCAGAGAGACAAATGGAAAGACTGGTAACTTTGACAAGAACTGGAAACCATTAAGAAAGAACCAAATGGAAATCTTAGAACTGAAAAAGATAAAAACTGAAATTAAGAGCAGAACTCAATAGATGGATTGAACAAAGGCTTTGATGCTGATGAGGAGAGATAGGTCAGAGCAAATAATTCAGAATGAGCCATGAAGAGATAAATTAATGGACAGTATACAAGCAATGACAAGTAAAGGAAGATACAAGAAGATACAACAAACTTGAGGGAGAATGAGGAAAAAGTAGTATTTTAAGTAATAATATGAATTTAATCCATATAGTCAACAAATCTTACCAGATTTTTTAAAAAGAAAGCAAAAACCACATCTAGTCAAATTATAGTAAAATCTGTAAAACTAAAAACAGAAAGAAAAATCTCAAATAGAGACTGATTATGAACGACAACATTCAAGGAGCAACAATGAGACCAACAACTGAGTTTAACAGATGGGACGTAAAACAAAAACAATGGAATGTTATTTTTAAAATGCTGCCATTTGTGACAGCATGGATGAAACCTGAGGGCATTATGCTAAGGGAAATAATTCAGACAGAGAAAGACAAATATTGTGTGATCTCACTTATATGTGGAATCTGAAAAATAAAAACACCAAACCCATAGAAAAAGAGATCAAATTTGTGGTTACCAGAGGTGGGGTGAGGGGCAGTGGGGAGGAATTGGAGGAAGGTCATCAAAAGGAATAAACTTTCAGTTATAAGATACATAAGAATTAGGAATGTGATTACAACATGATGACTGCAGTTAACAACACTGTGTAATACACTGGAAAGTTAAAGAGAGTAAGTCTTAAGAGTCCTTATCACAAAGAGAAAATTTTTTTCTATTCTTTTTATTGTATTTGTATGAGGTGAAGAATGCTCACTAACCTGTGGTCATCAAATCACAAAATATGTAAATCAATCCATCATGCTGAACACCTTAAACTTACCTAATACTGTATATCATGTACCAAGAAAACTGGTAAAATGAAAAAATCCAACAGAAACAAAGGAGAGAAATAAAGAATGTAGGCCAAATAAGAGTAACCAGCTACTCAATAAAATAAGATTATAAACCCCAAAATAGCTGTAATTACATACAATACAATGAGACAATTAACAGTCAAAGATCTTCAAACCAATATTTAAAAAAACTATGTTTGTAAGAATTATCCATATCTATATAAATACAGAAATGCTGAAATTAAAGAGATGGATTAAGAAACATAATGTAAATACCAATGAAAAGAAAGCTTTATTATTAACATCGGATACAGTAAACTGTGCCTGTAAGGAGACACAATAATGCTAAAATGGGCAATTTATTAGGAAGATACGACAATTCTAAATTTGTATTCCCCTAAAAAATATGGCTTAAGTATAAAGCAAAAGTTGACAGAACTAAATAGGAAAATAGTCAAAAATATTCTTTTACTGGGAGTTTTTGAAACATACTTTGTAACTGATAGAACAAGCAGACAAAAATTGGTAAGAACACAGAAGCCTTCAGCAACATGATCAAGTAATCACCTAACAGACAATGTGGAACATTCAACAACTGCGGGCTATCTAATTTTAAGGCACATATGGAAAAGTTGATCAGATACTGTGTCATAAAGCAAGTCTCAACAGATTTTTAAGGATTGAAGTCATATGGCATATGCTCTTTGACTATATTGCAGCTGAAGTCAGTAATAAAAATACACTAGAAAACCTCCATATATATGGAAATATGCCTCTAATATATTAGAAATATGCCTCTAAATAATCCCTGGGTCAAAGAAGAAATCACAATGGAAATTAGAAAGTAATTTGGACTGCATGAAATGAATGACAATATTATATATTAAAATATGGGGAAATTTCTTGATTTTAAAATGTTAGACATTGTCTATTGACTTTCTATTATGAAAGAGCTAGATTTAACTCTTTAAAACGTTCTTATGCGCCCCATCCCACTCTCAATTTATCCTTTCTCTCTACTCCCCATCCTCCCAAATAATTATAGCATATTTTATTTAAATTAATATTAACTGTTGATACTATTTTGGCTATATAAATGTTTTTCACAAAATATAAATGGGATAGATGGATGTTGCCATCAAAGCAGACCAGTCTTTACCTGTTATCTACCCAATTTCCTTTCTTATAACTTTGTTATCTCCCAGACCTCACCCAGACGCCAACATCAACTACCAGTTAAGTAGTTTAAAATCTCCACAACCCAGACTGCCAGGGCAAACACTTCCCTGAGCTTACTCAAGGTGGAAAGAGATGCGTTTGCATATTGCAAGATGGTAAGAGCAAGCTAAGGAATGCACAAATGAAATTGTGTTAAAAAAATAAAAATAAAAAGAGAAAGAAATAGATATTTTCAAAGCAGATAGAAATAGCTATTTCTTTTTAGCTAACTGTAAGAGCACAGAGTGAGACTGGACTGAGTTCAGCATTCTTAAAGGAGAAAGAAAGAAAGAGGAAGAAAGAAAGGAAGAGAGAGAGTGTGTAAAGGGAAAGAAAGGAAAGAAAAGGAGGGAAAGGGAAGGGAAGAAGGAAAAAGGCAGTTCCCAGGACACAAATTCATTACTTAAGGAATGTCCCAGGATATGAGCACGTGCTTCTCAATGTGAGTAGGTGGCGTTCTTTGTGCTGTGACCCCTGGGAGACATCCTCTTTATGCGCTAAGTATGTGGGGTGGGGGAGGTATATAAAGAAGAGACAGAATCCTCTCTCACTGCTAGAACACGTGGGGAGGCAGAAAGCAACTATCTTCCTTAAAAACACTGAAGCAGGATCAGCACATTTTGGACATCCTGAGATCCTGGTTAAAGCTAAAATGCATTTTCCAACAGAAGCAATGGAAATCTGTAGCATTATTAGGAAAGGTCCCACATAGGGTACACTCTTACATCAGGATGGGAGAAGAGAACAACAGATATTATCTATAAAAACAAGAGTTACGGTTTTATTTTTTGTTTGTTTTAATGTATAGGTTCCTACAGAAGAGCTGGAAACTTAACAACTGTTCTTTTTTTTCATTCGTTCAATAGATAGTTATGGAACTGTTACTGAGGACCCAGTGCTGAGCTAAAGCAAGAGAATTTTCTCAAAATGAACTTAGAGTCTATCAGGGGACACAGATACACAACAGCAACCACAACAGTGTAATAAGGTGAAAGCGGGTGGATTCAGGTGCTACAATGGTCCCAGGAAGAGGCGGTCCTCAGTGCAGGCTGGGTGGATGGATGGGATGCTTTTGGAGAAAACTTCATCTACATGAGGATTTTTGGCCCTGTAACTATGGGAAAATGTTTCAAGTCCAAACTTCGGACTTATTAACTAAAGACCTAACCAGCATATAAATTTCACATTGCTTGTATATTATTTCTTTCTAACACAGAGAAAAAAGTCAATCATACTCATTGTTGCTAAGACTTCTGATTTTTACCAGCTGTCTTAAACCTGAAACCATTTCTGTTGCTTTTCTTTTCACATTGCCACCTAAAAAGGTCCCAATGCACTCATCTGCTTGGCTGTACTTCTTCCTGACCCGTTATGTAGTGTCGCCTCAAACTATGACCTGGGAGTCCAAGAAGAGTTGATGATGGGGAAGGCTGAGAGCTGCTTTTTAGAACTTGCTTTCAGAAAATGCCATCAAAAATTTTTGATCAAATTTTAATGATCACACTGATCTAAACCACTTTCTGTTCCTGATCTATTTCCCAGGATCTTTGCTGCAATTAATCAGCAGCTGAATGGAATCTGGGGCTCCAGGCCAAAGTGAAAATGCTCTGAGGCTTGCAAGCATCTCAGTTTGTGCACGGATATTACAGAGCACTTTTATTAGCTCTGACTCACCCTGGGCTGACTCCACAGCCTGAAGTCAGGCTGCCTGTTACCTTTATTTCTTCCAGTTTCCATGGATACCACGTGAAGGGGCTTTGAAAGCTTCTGCTATAGGCTTCCTCTGTCTTTTGGTACTTCCCTTGGCAATCCATGGTGGGGTCCATCTGGCGCTTAGTTTTCCAACAATACGGCATTCTCGTGGTCCCTTACCCCAGGGTGGCAACAAACCCCTCCAGGGTTCAGGAAGGTGACACTGTAGTGACCAAAACACCATGGCTGCCTCTAGAAGCAGCCTCTTGGACTTGGGAGTTGAAACTTGTCAGGAACAAGGCAATTAACTGAACTTCCTATAGGCTAGCTGAACGAGTAAAGTGGGGTAGAAAACTGAGGCAATTTTCTGGGACAGTCAGGATGGAAATGAGTAAATAAAAACAACCTAGCTTCAACTCTCTAGACCTTTCAGTAAAAGAATTTTAGCCCAAAGGATCAGAATTGCCTCCACTTCTCCTGTGTGTGTGTGATCGCGGCCTCAGGCAGTCCATCCCACCCCCCAACCCCTGGACATTTCAACCCTGCAGGCGCTTTTGTACAAGTGCTTGACTGAAGAAGTGCTTCTTGGTTCCCCCATCTTCCTTTACAGTCCGTGCAGAGGAGACAATCATTCCTACTTCTTTCCCTTTCCCAAGCAATGCTTATACACAAGTGGTCACAGCTGGAAACTGTAACAAGCAGGGTGGAAGGACTCCTGTCCTAGTCACAGCTGATGGGTGAAACTGCAAGTTAATTACTGCTGCAGCTGCTCAGGGTTGCTAAGGAGCCAGGTAATGTTTGCGGATGAGCTAAGTGCAGGTGGGCTGTCCTCAGCACTGGCCTGATTCCGCCCCAGTGTCTGGGCGGTCCAGAGGGTGGGGTGAGGGGCAGGGGAAAGGGCAGCGGTGAATTTTGTCTCCTTGGCAGCCCATCTGCTGAGGTCATGAACAAGCCCTACTCCGGCCTCCCTGCCATCCCAGCCTTGTGGGTGGTCTCTCATACTCACACCCAGCTAGACAACACAGCCCACCCCCTGCTTATGGCCTCTGCCAGAGTATTTATTGGGAACCCTGTCCTCCTTGGAAGACTAAACAGCGAGGACTTTATAATTAAAGACTTCATTAGTTTCCCATAGCAAATTTCCATGGCTAATGGGATGTAGGCCTGCATTATTTATGGCATCAGAAGGTGTACCATCAATCAACCTTAGCGGTCCTCTTACAGCCAGGTGCCCACCACACCCCGCCTCCCTCACGAGCCTGCCAGCAGAATAGGAGGTAGTCAGTGCCAGAGTTAACAAGAGAGGCTCCCAGGGTCTCCACACTGGTTTGCATGAATTTGTAATGTAGCCAAAACTAGCTGGGCAATGTAACAAGTCTAACACCCATTTATCATTTAATTGTCTTCTCTTCTGAGCTCATCCCATAAGTCAGTGGGGCATTCCAGCAGATGATGCTGGAACGTCTCCATGGCTTGTCTTTCAAGATTGTCACTCGGGAGTATTTTAGGAGCTCTCTGGGGCAGAGGAATGGAGGCCCTTAGAGAAAAGGGGCTGAATGATGTGCTCAGAGCTGCCAAGGGAACCTGGCAGAATATGACCATGAGATCAGAAACATTTTTCCTAGAAAGAGTCATTTTGTGGTCTAGTTTGAGGAAACACTTTTTTTCCTAATTCTCACTGCATGAGAGAATTAACAATACTGGAACAGCGAATGTTTGAGGACTACCCGGTGGTAGAGAATATTCTAAGCACCTTAAATGCATTATCTCATTTACTCCTTGTTCAGGGGCTCTCTGCCAAAATCTGTTCTTCCCCCCTTCCCTGGCAGGAGTTGTACCTGGACCACAGCTGTCCAGCCTGGGAAAGTGTTTCCCATCCTCCCTTGAGCCAGGTGAGGTCCCATGTCTACACCCTCACCGATGGATCCTGAGCAAGAGTGTACCACACTCAAGAGGAGATGCCTCCTCCAGGCTCTTTTCCCTGTTGGTTAAATAGATGCAAAATGTAGTGGTCTTAAAATCCACTGAGTTGCTATCAGATTTGATGTCTAAGCCACCCACCAACCCAAGCATGTGTCCTGGATGGTTTCATAACAGAAGTAAATCACTTCTTAGCTCACTATGTTGTAAGGAGCTTTGTTAGAAAGCTTTGTTAGACAGCCTAGTGTACTTTGTAACAAACCCCCCAAGGTTTTTTTTTAATTAAGTCCATTTTACTAATCATAATCCTGCAGCTCAAAGAAGTTAGTTTGCCTACAGTCATACTGTTAATAGTTAGCAACACTGGGATTCAAATCCTGGTTTCCCAGCGATCTACAGCGATAGAGGTCAGACGAGTGGTTCCTTTGGGTAGAGTGGACTGGTTGGGAGGGTACATGTGGGGACTCCCTCGCTCCTTTTCTTGTAGGAGAAAGGCGCTTGGATTAGTAATTAACATTCAGGCAACGCTTTATCCTTATACAAAGCACCTTCACACAATTAACTCATTTAAGCCTCACAAGTACCTTGTACATTGTACAGATGAAGAGACTGAGGTTTGGACAAGTTAGGTATCTTGAACACAGTTAATAAGAACCAGCTCTAGGCTTCAAACACAGGTCTTCACTATGAATCCTTTACCCAATCCATTATACGTATGCTGAAGCAACTCTCTCGGGTGTAAATTACAAAAACCAACTCATATTAGCCTAAGCAACAACCAAACCCCTCCCCACACCGTACATCCCCCCAATATGTCTATTCACAGAAGTGGGGTGGGCTGGGATGGGGGGGTGGGGAGTCATGCTACTTCGGAGAACTGGCCAAAATAGCATGACTGTCATCAGATTTCTTGTTCTCTCACTCTGCTAGTGGTCTTCCGCCACATGGCTGGAGGAAAGTGGGGCCAAAGACAGCTCTAACTTACAGCTTTGAAGCTTAGCAACTCCTTAGGAAAAATTGAGTTGTTGCCTGCTACTTTAATATAATAGATAAGGGAAACCCCTAACTGGCCCAGCTTGGGTCTGTTGCCTTTTCCATGAAACAATCATTGAAGCCAGGGGCACAGAGCAAAACACTGTGACTGGCAGTCCCACTGGGACCACATGCAATGGTTAGCAGGACACTTCACAGAAGTGGAGGAAGGTGGATGCTGATGCCAGAATCAGGAAGGGCTGTTGGACTGACATAAACAGAGCTGTTATGCATACTTGCATTATAGAAAGGGTTCAGCACAAAACTGGCAGCAGAAATCCATAGTTTGGAAAATAATGTATGTATACATGTAATTACATACATATAACTGTCTCTTGGTCTTACTATAGTAATCCTGTTGCCCGGTGTGGTCCAAAAAGTTGCACTCTGTGATGTTCCTATTCATTCAAAACCCTCTCTAGAACTTCTGAGCAGTTCCCTTTTAATTACAGCCCCCAGTGTGTGTGCACACAGTCCTGTCCCAGGGAGACAGAAGTTCCTGATTTAAGGGAGAGAGAGAGTGAAATAACTGCACACAGGTGTGGGTGTCTGTGTGGGGACAGGAAAGGAAGGGTCACATATACCCTGAGTTTCCTGTCTCCAGGGTTTGTTTCCCATTACTCTTGGAGGATCAAAATTCATTTTCACCATAGTCCCTCAATGTGAAGGGAAGACTTAAAAAAGTCAGATCCGCCATTCTGTGTGCTCCTCAGGTGGGCAGCGGTTTTTGACTGCCCTCAGCCAGGCACTTGGTTACCCTGTGGGACCAACTGCTGGGCCACAGACATGAATGTCATGTGCTGGGCCGAGAAGGCAAGCAGTCAGAGCTGCTGGCCTTGCGGGGACCATCACCTCTCTGTTCTGGCACGTGGCCTCTCTAGCAACTGGTGATCTAAGACTCCAGACATGTCTGTTCCAGGCTTTGCATTAAATAGTGGCTTTTAAACATTTAAATGAAAGAAAATTAAACCCATGGTAAAACATCAGTTGTACGTTGACTTGTGTGCAAACACACACACAATATAACCAAAAACATTTCTTTAAAAATGCCTAATATTTACCCTGACCCTGTGTATTGCACCCTGATATGTTCTATTCAATTGTATTTCATTTTTTAAACATTGCTGAGTACCTGGATTCTGTGACAGGTCACCACCTACAGTTCGGAGAGCACACAGCCCAACCATCCTACGTGCTGCCCCAGTACATCAGCAGCTAAAACTGTGAGCACCGTCCCATCAAATGCTCCCAAAGGGCTCTGTTTCAGGGCTCTGGCCCAGGAGAGCATGAACTGTGCTAGATCGGGTAGGCGGGTCCTGGGCCTCAGACATCATCTCCCTACTCCTTCATGAGGTGTCTCATGTTGGAAGGGACACTTCCTCAGCTGCATAAATTCCTTCCTCAGTATGTCACCACAGGTGGTCACCCAGGCTCCGCTCCACTCCTCCAGCAGCCAGGAGCTCACTGCCTGCTGCTTTAGCTGACTGAGTTATTTAAAAAGTCTTTGACGTTTCCAACAGAAATTCCATTAGAGGAATGCCATGTGCATTCCTCCTTCCCGGGCCTGCCCTTTGAAGCCAGGTGAGTTGAATCACTGTTTAGTGGGTACAGAATTTCAGTTTGGGAAGATGAACAAATTCTGTAAATGAGTAATGTTGATGGTTGAACTACATTGTGAATGTGACTGAACTGTGCCTTAAAATGGTCAAAATGATAAATTTTATATAATGTATATTTTACCACAATTTAAAAAATGGGAGTGTTAGATATAATAATCTAACATCTAGATATATATAATCTCTAAGATTCCTTCCAACATTTCTAAGCCTTGACCATGACCCCACACTACTTTGGTTTTGTAGGCCCCAAGGGCCAGTCTCAGATCTGGGCCTACTGTGGAAAGTGGTGGGAAGATGCTGACGGAGATTCTCAGTCCAGAATGGGGGTAGGCTGGCATTCAGCCCCTGGTGCACAACCCCTCACCCACATTTTCATGGAATTGAGACATCTAGTAAAGCCTGAACACTAAACACATCCCCCAAGAAATCAGAACAGTGATTCTGGCTAGAACCGCTGGGCTCTGGGTCCCTGCACAGCATTTAAAACAAGCAAATGCTCCTCTGATAGCCTGAACTCAGAGAAGACCCAGAGACCCAGCCCTGAGAAATTCCTTCCCTGCTCCTTGGCTCTGTTTTTTAAATTTTATTTTATTGTTTATTTTTAATGGAGGTACTGGGGATTGAACCCAGGACCTTGTTCATGCTAGGCACACACTCTATCCCTGAGCTATACCCCACCTCCCTGGCTCTGCTTTTTAAAATCATTTTTCTGCTGCTGTCTATTTCAGGGTGGTGGTGGGCTCAGAGAGGTGTTGGGGTGCGGGTGGGGAAACCATCTAGTTGGGCTTTAATTCCTTTTCTCTGGTTTTTGGGAAGCAGCCTCAAACTCTTCCATTTAAAAGGTGGAGGGAAGGGGAAACAACCGAACCGCCAACAAGCTGAATCTGAGGACTGAACAGACAGCCTCACATGGGCTGGCACTGGGCAATCAACCTGGTTGTGTAACGTGAACACCCACGCCTTGGTGATCAGCACCCTCAGGCTGCCCTCCCCTGGGCTGCACCTGGATTCCCAGACCTTCGGAGAAGTAGCACCCAAGTCTGAGGGCTGAGCACCACCCCACCCCCAGCCCCCACAGCCATCCCCCTCCCACCCCTACTGTGAAAAGCACCAGTCAAGAGATATCTAGGGTCTTTGAGGACACTAATGAACTCATCTACAAAACAGACTCACAGACATAGTAAACCATCTTACGGCTACAGGGTGAGGGGGCTGGGAAGGGATAAACTTGGGAGTTTGAGATTTGCAAATGTTAGCCACTATATATAAAAATAGATTTTAAAAAACTTCTTCTGTATAGCACAGGGAACTATATTCAGTATCTTGTAATAACCTTTAATGAAAAAGAATATGAAAACGAATATATGTATGTATATGCATGACTGGGACATTGTGCTGTACACCAGAGATTGACATATTGTAACTGACTATACTTCAATTAAAAAAAGGTATCTTGGGTCTTTGAAGTGAAGAAGGAGGGGCTAGCACGTTTTATTTTCAATGATTCTTTTTTCTTTTTACAAACTTTGGGAGAGCCCTCAGGCAGCTGAAAACTACCTCAAGGATCCTGATTTGGGGAATGTGGTCATATTTCATATATTCAAAAAACGTCTGGAAGCAAATCCAAGGGGCCAACAGGAGGCAAAATGAGATGATGTTCATTCAGTGCGGATCTGGTACCTTCTTATGAACCAGCAGCTGAGGAGACTGGAGCACTCAGGCCGACAGAAAGCCCATGGAGGGAGTCAAGACTGAGAACCAGGATATTAACTGAAGGCAGCTGGTTCTGTGCTGCAGATGAAAAGGCATTTTTATCCCACCTAATGGAAGCCTGCTGTAAATGACAGGGTTTGTCAATGATGCAGACCAGATTCTGATTTGATGGGAAGCCACCCAATGAAATAGACACAACTGTACAGGTGGAAATAGATGATGAAGCTACAACTGATGTGTTCCAGTAGTGCCTACTAAAAAGGAACCTGTTACTTCACTCCAGCACTCCGTTCCTACAGACCAAGAGTACCAATAGGAAACCACAATTTGTTTTCACCATACCCTGACGACTACAGTACAGTTTTCTCTCTTCTTTTTCCTTTCCCTATTCCTTTACTGTACATCCAGAAACTGGTGTGTGCGTACAAACGGTGCTGCATTTAAAAAAATCTAAACAGCCAATGGTATGCTTTGATCGATTTCAAGATGGGACAGGGAAAACTTGCTGGTTCTGTGGAAATGTTCCCTTTCCATTAGCGGTGTGCTCCTTCAGTTCTTATCGTTACATTCCAGTGAGTTATTTTGCTCTCACTGTTTAACAAAAACAACATAAAAAAATCCTTGCATATTTTGTTTGATCGTCGAATTTTAGTGTTTTTCATGTATCATTGTAAAATCTAGGGCAATTTTTTTGTATATAGCTGTTACATGCAGGATGATCTGTCTTTAAGTGGAGATAAATTACTTTAAATGGAATAAATTCTCTATAAGCAGCTTGTTGTTTAAATAAACTTCTTGTTCAAAATGGAAAAAAAAAAAAGCAAGAGACATGAAATGAGGATTAAACTCCCACGTGGTGCTCTGGGTGTCTATTAACAATGAAAGAATAATTAAAGAACCAAACCATCTGAAACCCATTAGAGGGGGGAGAACAGACTAGCACTCGGGCAGCCCTCCCACTTTCCTCCAAACATCAAATGCCTTCTTCCCAACACAAGGCACCGTGCCAGGCAGCCACATCTGGGGCCCAAGTGTGGTGCATTAGTCATGACTGAGCTCTGGAGTCAGTCAGACCTGGGTTCAAATCCTGTGCCTGACACTTCCCAGCCATGTGACTCTGGGCAAATGTCTCATGCTTCCTGGGCCTTTGCTGTCCTATCTATAAAGTGAGGATGATGGTACTTACTTCATTGCTGGTTGTGAGACTAAATGAAACAGTGCATATGAAGTGCTTATTGAGCAGGGAGAACTCATAAACCTCCATCATTACATTCTGTGGTATTCCAGGTCTGTGAGAGCTGAAAGCCATTTGCTCTCTTCAACAGTCAGAGCTACGTGGATTTCTTTTCCCCTGATGTTTTATTATAAAAAATATCAAACATACAGAAAAGCTGAAAATTGTACAGTGAACACTCATTTACCTATCACTTAGATTCTGCAATTGGCATTTTGCTATATGTGTTATCATGTACCTTTTTATCTCGTGTCTACCCATCCATTCATTTGGTTTTTAAAACGCACTTTGAAGTTGCAGACATCAGTACTTTGCACGCTGCATATCATCATGCAGTGTTTTCAGAAGTAACATTTATATCTGGTGCATTACACAAACCTACAGTATACCATGAATGCATCCATCTTGGATCCTTAGTTCTGTATCCTTACTCTCCACCCCCTCGTTGCCGGAGAGATTGTTTTGCTATAGGTTGGGCTTTCCCAAGGGACAGGTAGCGGGTGTTATAGGAACACACAAGTAGGGAGGGTCCACCCAACTAGAGACCATTCATCCTTTGAGACCCAACACAGCTCCTATTCCTCTGGGAGGTCCAGACTGAGTTTATGCTCCAGTCACTACTTCATAGGTCCAAGACAGTCTCAGAGGTCATTCATTTTATTCAGTGTAGAAAATCCTTCTGCAGAATCCCTAACAGATGATCATTCAGTCTCTGTATGCCTCCAACAACCTCACCAGGTTGGCTTCCCAACTTAGAAGTTCTTTTTGTTAAAGAGCTGAAATTCTTCTTTCTGTAACCTTCAAGTTCTTCCTTCTGGAGACAGATCCAATATCTCTGTAAAAATAGGTAGTCTGGTCGCTCACGTGCCCTCTGTTTTCTCTTGATTTCTCCAGGTCTTTCCATCCTTCCTCATGTGGCACTTCATCATGTCCCCTCTGGATTGTTCATTAACATTTCACACAGTTCTGTATCTTCTCAATGAAGTTTCCCAAGGGCAAGGACCCCATGTAATGCTTCCGTATGCTGCCCTGAAACACCGCCCTCCTTGAAGGTGCCTAATGCATGTGTGTGAATGACTTCGATGGAGAAAAGTAAGGATCTTACATGTTAGATATAAATATAATTGATTTTTTTTCAAATTGAGTTATAGTCAGTTTACAATGTTGTATCAATTGTAATTATGTTTGAGTCCAAACAATGTAATGAGCTTTACTCTTTTAAACATATTTTGGACCATGTATCCTGACTAGGAAAGCTTGTGCCTCAGTCAGTCTACAGCGCGTAGAGGAAACAGCCATAGAATATAACACCTTAACTGGACTGAGCCTTGATTCACGAAGCTACAAATAAAAATATTGTTCTGCTAACTCTTTTAAGGTAGGGCTGGCTGGCTGGGCCACCATGGCTGAACACTTTGCGTTATTAGCATCATAATCTTGGAGGAGAAAACCCTGCCATCCAAGAACCTTCTCTGAAGTGTCAGCCCAACCTTAGTGCCCACCCCAAGGCTGAAGGCCAAGGAAACAGTATTTCAAAGCAGAGCACACATCAAAGGGCTTTCTGGTGTGAGGTTTCTTCCAATGCCCCAGACCCATCTTCTAAACAAAACCTTCCTGTTTTCCATTGAGGGCACTGGTCCTTAGTGAACTGTGTAAAGGAACAAAGTCCAGTTCCATCCTGGTCTTATCAGTTTGCTTGCTTCCCAGTTCATTCACAGGAAACCCAAGTTGAAACGACTCTAAGCAAACTTTCCTTGATACCATAAATGCCTCCTTTGGGGCTGGGCAAAGACTCTGCCGATTCAGCTGGTTGACATTTTTTTCAGGCTGTGTTTACAGCAAGGAAAAACTGAGCTAATTTTTACCAAGGCGTCTCCTCTCTGCACCCCATGAGATCAAGAGTTAGCCAGAAGCCAGATAATCCCTCTGACAACATAACTGTGTCCTTACCCTACATATTTTTCTTTTCTCCCAAAATTAAGGAAACAAACTCAAATATCTGGTCATGTATGGTTTGCATGAGAGGAAAGAACTTTGACATCACACAGATGGGCCCTGGGAGGCAGTGGTTCTGCCCTGGGGCTGGGGGAGGTTTCCATGCAGTGGAGACGATCAGAGTAGGAGTCTGTGATGCACTTGCAATGACTCAAGTCCACTGGGAATTTAGTAAAGCCTATGTGAGTTTTTACTGCAAATGTCAGGGTACAAAGGCACATCTCCAGCAGCACTATGGTGTTCAAAAGAGACTTTCTGGGGAGATAGCTCCTTGAAAAAAAGAGCAACGCTTTGGGAGAAAAATGTTTTGTTTACTTCCCGCCACAATCTACCTGTTACATATGGGCCCACGGTCAGCACAGGAGTTACAGATTATTACAGTTACTGGTCATTCTCCACACAGGCCGGGCCTGTCCGGTGGACGTACTCAGAGGTGGTTCCTGAAACAGCCAAGAACAAGAAGGCCAGAGGGGGCAGGTCCATCGTGCCTGGAGTGCACCAAGGGTCAGGCCTGGGCGAGCTCGCGCCTGTGTCCAGTGCACTTAACATGGCGCCTGGAACAAGCACAAAAAGATGGACGGACAGTGAAGGAAAGGATAGGAGATGGTGGGCGGAGATCTCTTGAACTAATTGTCCTGAGTCATCAGGACAGTTTCCCTGAGAAGAAAGAGTGTCCTGGCTCGTATTTTACTTTTGCCCAGTGCCTGGTGAGTCCGTTTGGTTTACATTAAAGCACAAGCACCCAGGAAAGCAGCCACCTTCAAAACAAAGTCATTTTGCTTTCTGGAGCTGACCTATCAGCATTGGCAGTTTTACCTTCGCTCCGGGGTCAAAAAGATCTGCCTCTTGTATGCACAGGTCAAAGCTAAACTGTGTCAAAATTTTTTAAACCTACGACCTTTAACCACACTGTTGATTCATAATGTCAAAAAGCCTCAATCTTCTTTTGGACTGGAAAGTTTAAAGATACTCAGCACAAAGTTGGATAGTGAACCCATATTTAAAAATATCTTTCCAACTCAGCAGGAAGAATTTCATTTTTGCAGTCAGAGCACAGCTTGATGGACTGCATAAACTATGATCATAAAACAGTGAACCTTTTTCACAAGCACATTAGAATGCATCACCCAAATATATGTATGTGTACCCAGATAAATGCTGGTCTTGAAAGCATCTTTTTAGTCCAATGACACCATTATAGCTCAAAGCATTTTCAGAATTTCTCTTGCAGAGTAGCCTTCAAAACAACTGGTACAAAAGCAGAAAGATGTTGCCTGACTTGACAGTCACAGGGTTGCTTCCTTGATCCAATGCAATTTTCTGCCTTTCACATTTTTTGCAGCTTTAACACTGCCCTTCTCCCCTCTTTCACATCATGACGAACCACCAGGGGATACCAAGAGATGTGCTGTTGGCTACAGGTGCTACCTGAGAATGGAAACGTCAGGGAGAAAGACCACGGGACCATCGACAGCCTGGAATCTGAGAGACTGACGGAGCATAGCCACTGCCCCACGTCCTTTGGATATTGAGCGTCTATAAGAAAGTTAAGTGGGTAAGTGGCCAAATCATCTCAAGTTGAATGCCCATTAGGTCAGGGACTATTCCTTGGCTATAGCTAAGCGGTAGCATCAAACATCTAATGTAGATCTGGATTTGTTCCATGTCCTTTTTTGTGACAGATCAGGACATGAACACTGGCCAGACATGCTGGTGCTGATGCCACTGGATGGCAGAGAAGTTTGTGGCACAGAGATAAGGTAGAAATGAACCAATTGTTGTTTGGATCCCCTCAATGGCAGCAGCTGTAAGAGAAACTTATGAATTGGCTTGGGCCAACAAATGGAGAAAGATTAGTCTGAGAGAGTTCTAGTTGTGTGGGAGGATGGAGCACCAACTCAGGTAGCCAAGAGTAATAGAGAACCTGGGGTGTGTACCCAGATTTGGAACCAACCAGAAGAACTGTTTGGCTTGTTGTGAGGATTAAATGAAATACTTATGCAAATATTTTGGAAGTATAAAATGCTTTCCTTGCAATGTTATTCACCAACCTTCTTACCTACCAGGAAAGCAAACAAACATAACCTTTCTGCCCCTCCAGTTATCACATATCTATATCCACCCCATCTCCTCTGCTCTTTGCTCCTTCCCTGGCTTAGTGGAAAAACCGTTCCTGTTCTTATCCGAGGCTAATCACCTGTGTGACACATTGCTCTTCTAGCTCCATCCCTTCCTGCTTCCCGAGTCCTTGTTCCATCAGTCATGACCCATTCGTTCATCTCTTCAACCTCCCCCTCCCACCTCCCTGTCATCATTCAAACCGGCTCTATGATTTCCCAACCAGATAAAGAGAAAAACCCTCTCAGGCCACCAATTCATACAAGTACTCCTTGTTTCTCACACTATTGCCTTTTCTTCCCAGACAGCCTTCAGGAAACGGCAATCTCTACTCCCGACCTCTGACTGCTTATGTCCCATCCCTACCTGGGCTCACTGTAGTCTGGTCTTGAACCCATCACTGCACTGGAGCCACATCCAACTAGATGCTTTTTGGATCTATGAGTCAACTTTCTAAACTCTTTCCCTCCAGCTTCTATGGGAACACACTCTCCTGTAGCTTCCCTCATGTTTCCAACCATTACGTCCCATTTTTCTCTTTTCATCCCTCCTGGGCATCCCTCCTGGCCTCTAGGGGAACTGATGGCTTTTTAACTCTTAGGGGGAAACTGGCTGGCATGTAGTTACTTCGCGGTCAAGACATTTTCTTGAGCCAAAAATTTTGGAGTTGGTGCCTTCCTTCTCTTGGACCCGCCTGTGGGGTTCGTAGCCTGAGGCCATCTACTGCTGGGAAAGCACACGCCCTGAGGTGCAGTTTCCATCACCAATGCTCCAAACCTGGAATAAACCTCTCTTGGTTTCCTTACCTTTTTTGCTATGCCTTTTCTAGGGTTCACCTTGCCTCTCTCTAAAAAGGATATGACAGAGAGGAGACTTGAATCTGGGCTTACGAAGACAGGTGGCCACTCAGTCTGTTGGATCTAAGTCTTGGGTTTGCCTTTCACAGTCCAGAGACTCTGTGTGGCTCCATTAGTAAAGACCAGCTCTGCAGGGCTAGTGGTCTTCCCTGAAGTCAAGGGCCAAAGCCCTCAAACATCCATTCCTTGGGGGAATCCTCTGCTATCTTTTTTATGTATACCTGCCCCAGGGTCCTAGAACAGGATTTAGGTGTTGGAGGTCAGGGGAGCAGGCATTCTCAAGTGCATCTGACCAACTTGTATCCACAGCCTCTGTCTTCTCTGTGCGCACTTGTTCTGAGAGATCTGACCCACCCCCAGGGCTTCAGATACCACACGGGGGTGGTGCTGCCAGGATCGCTAGTGCGCAGACAGGGCTCCCGACTTTCAGGCCCATGTTCACTTACATGACCAGCTCAGCTAAAAGTCAATTTGTTGTCAACACTCCCCAGTGCTACCCAGTCTGTCCCTACCCTACCTCCCACCTACCCTTTTGTCTGGTCAGCTCTTTCTTTTCCATAAAAACCAAGATAGCACCTCACTGGAAGCCTTGCCTAGACCCCAGGATCGAGTTGGTGGCCCTCCTCTATGTCCATATAGTGCCCTGTACATTCTCCCAATATGACACTGTGTTCTAATCACTGCTTTCTTTCCAGGTTTCCCACTAGACTGGGTGTTTTTTCAGGGCAGGAGCTCTGTCTTGGGTATGAAAGTCCAAGCATAAGTGCACTTGCAAAATGGAAAAACTCCCCTGTTGCAACTGGAATATTCCTCTTCCTCAAACATGCCACCAGTTTAGCAACCTGAACTTGGTAAAAGTCAATATTCTTTTTCCCCGCCACTGTTTTTGAAGGAGCTCTGTCTGGATCAACTTTCTTGTTCTTTGGTGATTCCTCCAGGCAGATCTCAGGACTTTGATCGCTTTCAGATATCAGAACAGTTCCATTTTAGGGTATTAAAAGTTCCAATCTGCACCCAAACTTGAGTCTCACCTCCAATTTAACGTTTCTTTCCTCTGCTGGCTCTGGTCTGACAGAGGGGTTAAGACCCTGCAGTGGGGATGGGGGCATGACTTGTTCCTTCATTCTCCTCCACTCTCCTCCCTCCCACCTTCTTCAGGATCCTCCAGGGCTGAGCAGATGAGGAAAAATGAGAGCAAAGGGACAGAGGCCATGATGATCAACATGTATGTTGTGTGTGGCTTTTGCCTGTGTCTGGAGTCCCCTCTTTTCAGGGCAGATGAATGGGACTCTTGAGATACCCATTCCCACCCCTACTGCGGAGCCTTCCCACACTGCATTCTCCAGCTGACCTCTCAATCCCACTCTGCGGGGACCCTCTTTTGCAGAAGGTAGCCCTCTAACTCCCAAGCAAGCATGGAAGTCTACTCACTCGCAGCCTTTCAAGTGGCAGAAATGCATCTTACTATCCCTGCTGCCCTTAAGGTACGGGAGTTAACCCCCACCCTGCTCCGGCCAGCCTCCGGCTTTCCCAGCTCCCAGTCTTCATGGCCCCTAACTCTAGGAGGCACATGGCAAGCTCTCTCAAGGCCCTTGACTCCCTCCACTCTGGCAGCAACAGCACGCAGGCTGAAATGTTTTTGCCACTCAACAAGCTTCTATGTGATGAGAGGCAAGTTTTTCCCCTTCCCTGCAAGACACCCCCAAACCTGAAGTTCTCTTGGACCCCCCCCTTCTTTGCTTGCTTTGGCGGGGGAGCTAAAGCCCCTTCCCTCTGTGGAAGGAAGGAAAAAGAAAGCTTGCTCCTCTTACAAATTCCCTTCCAAGAACCTTCTCTCAGGAACCTCTAGCCTTGTCTTCTCGAGTCCTGTGGAATTTTCTTCAGCACCTCTCTTTAGAATGTGGGGGTCCTTATCACACATGGACTTGAGCTTTGAAGCTTCAGCCAACACCTGAGACAACAGGAAAAGTTCCATTCTACATCCTGTTAGCTGTTGCCTCTGCTTAAAATATTCTTTTTTTTTTTCTTCCTCAAACCTGCCTTTGGCCCCTTATCACTGCCCTCACCAACCTTATCTAAAATGGCATAGTAAGTAGTAAGGAGAAAAAAATAGGTTTGATCGGAACTTTATCTTCGAACAAAACTGAAAATTATAAAAATATATTTTATCTGTTTTATAAACTGGATGTTGTGTTGTGTGGGAATTGTGCACTTAATTTTTAGACAGATAAAAAGAATGAGTTGTGGCTTTTGGCATTAGCTGTTTGAGAACATTATATGACAACAGTATGTCTTCCTTCATCCACATTCAAGGACAGGAAGTTAAAGAGGAATATTTTTGCAAAAATATTCATGAGTTTCATCAGTTTCCTGAGGGCTTCTCTTCCACCTTTGATATTCAAATCACCTTCTTTTGAAGAGCCTGTGCGGTCAGTGTCCTTGTCAATTTTCTCTCCTCTGCTACCTGCTTCAATTCTGCCAATTCCTCGTTAGGGGGTTTACCCATGAGCAGTAGTTCTCCACCTTAATGAAAGTGCATTTGATTTGCATCTTATTCTGCGTTTGTAAGACACTGAAAATCAGCTGGAGGGTGGCTGTCAATGGGATGTGGCTGGCTGGGAAGGAGGCTGGTTTAATTAGGGTTGGGGTATTTGCATGACACCTTTTATGAATGGTGGCTAAGTTCATCAGTCACTATTGTGTTCTAACAACTGTTTCTCCCCCAGGCCACCTTATAACTTTGGGGCTCAGATACTGAACCCTGGGTAATCAGGGGCATCTGCCTGTACCCCCTCCCTCAAGGAATTGTACCTTAAGTGCTTCTCAGCTAAGAAGGAGGCAAGGACTGGCAGAGAGCTCACAGGAGACCAGGATGACCAGGGGCTAAGGGTGACTATGCTGAGTCCCAGAGCCATGAAGGGAGTGGAAGGTCTGAAAGGGAAGGCAGGGAAGGTACCAAGACCAGTTTGGCCTCTGTGGCCGTAAGAGCAAGGCTTAGCCCTGAGATAGCACAGAAACTGCACAATTCCGTAGGAAAGCTATTTGGCCCTGTGCCTGCAAAGGGACTACAAGTATCTCTATAAGACAGCAGATGACTTGGCAGCATCAAGGGACAGGCTGGGGCTTCAAGTCATAATTTGAAAAGTGGCTCCCCTCTAGCCACACACTTCCAGAAAGGACTTCTTCCTAAACCTACCACCTTCCATTCAGTACTCGGCCTCTTGAGAGGGGGGCTCTTCCAGTACCACCGAGGCCTTCTGGGTCCCCTACCTATACAAGCAGAACAGCCAACCTTATGTCCTGTTAGGATCTAAGACCATTCCCCACTCATGGTGACATAGAGGAAAAAGGGAAGCAATCACCAGTCCTTTCCATAAGCACAGCCTGAAATGGGAAGGAAGCAATGAGACCCGGAGGAGAATGGGGCAGGGGGGGAGGGGTGTGGTGGGCAGCCCCTAAGATGGCCCCCAGGGACCCCTGCCCCCAGTATCCATATCCCTGAGTAATCCGCTCCCTTTGAGGACAGGCTGGGTTTAGTGACTAGCTTCTAACAAACAGAACATGACAGAAGTAATGGGTGTCCTTTCTGAGAAATTAGGTTATAAATGACTGTGTACTCGAGCTCACACTTGAATCGTACCACCCCCAATTCAGTCGAGTCTTCAGTTGAGATGGCCACCCCATGAGAAACCTTAGCCAGAGACACACCAGCAAGATGCCCCCAGATTTCTGACCCTCAGAAACTGGAGGACTGAATTCAGTCACACTGTCCACTGGAAAAAAAAAAAAAAGACACAATGTAAGCGCTGGGAGTTGTTCAGTGTTATTCAGTGTCTTACTGAGGACTCCAGCCCAGGAGGTGGCCTCTCAGAGAACTCTGAGGAACTGCTCTGACGAGGCAGGGGGAGGCCAGTATACACATGCCTTTGGCTAAGGACTCTGTGCGCTCAGGCGCACATCTCTGTAGAGGGTCACTGCTAGTCCCCAGGAACTCTCTCCACGAGTGGTTGCAGTGCTTTTCTAAGTCTTGGAAGATGCAGGAATCCAGGTTCACATAAAAAGTTTTCCTGAGCTCCCTCTAACTTTCTAAGGGGTCTTTTTACCAAAGCACAGAGTGCCTCGTCCTGAGCTCCTCTCACAGTGTACTGTCGATCAGCAGCTGCAGTGGCCGGTGACTTGTCCCTTAGTTGAGACCTCAATGGTGGGCAACAGTTTTTGTTTCACAAGATACTAGATTTTTTTTTGGTTTCCAGATGTAACTTTGCAGTAATTTGTTACATAGCAATAGATAATTAATACATGGGGCTGGGGTATTGTATGCAGGTCATTTCCCTGGCTCTTGAGTCTAGCTGAGAGAAAAACAGGAGACTCTCCAGACAATCGTGATGGCCATGAAGATGTGATCTTGGGCTCCAGGGATTTGAGGGTTTTTCTTTAATCGGCTTTCTAGGTCCCACTGCCACAGTCAGTATCAGTGCTGCCAGGTCAGGGGACATGCGTGTAACCCACGGGGTTCTGCTCTCCCTGCCCCTGGCTCCCACGCTCCCACCTCTTTGTGGCCTTCGCCATCCTGTATTGTCATCGTCCTAACAGACTGTGAGCTCCTTCAGGGTAAGGACCACAGCTTATTTATCTTTGTTACCTATGGTGCCAGACACTGGCGTACACAGTAGGTGCTCAACAAATGTATGTGCGTGTTTTAAATACATCCATGTCTTAACACTTCTTACCAAGCAAGGTTCATGCTATCCTAGTCTGCACCTCGGTGACTAAGCTTAGATCTATATTAATCCCAACTCCCACCTTGTAAAAAAATTTCCAACCCCACCTTCCTTAAGGAAACCACTAGTTTACCTCCACTGTATCTGCATCAAAAAATCCCCACCCACTCCCACCCTGTGGAAGGAGAAAAGCCTCTTAAAGATGGATCAATAACTAAAGAGCATCAGGAAACATGCCATCTGCCCTTTGCAGCCAGTCCTTGGCGTCGGCAAGACTTCTCAGCACTAAGTGTGAGCTACCCAGTCAGTTTTCTGCAGGGAAAGTCACACAAGGAAAAGCATTTGCAAGAAATGTTGAACAAATGAAGGGGGAAAATCTTAGGGAGGGTTTGGAAGATGAAGGAGGAAAATCTGAGTCTGTCCAAATGTGGACCATAAAAAGTGTTTGAAGCCATCAGCTGATATCTTGGAGGAGATCCCAGTGTAAACAAAACCTGCCTGTGCAGTCTGGACAGTGTAATGTTCAGCCTGATTTGATGAAGGCGCTGAAGTCCTTCCAGCTGATTCAAACAAAATCCTTTGAAGACAACCTTCCAGACATACACTTCTCCAGAGCGGGCAGCAGGGTGGGGCTGCTGTCAGGCTGAGTAAACACCGTCAGCAGGTAGGATGGAAGGGTTGGGAGCAAGGGCCCGACTTTGAAGTCAGGGGCTGCAACGTCCTTCTGAAATCAGAAGGTGGTTAGGTCCTTTGAATTCAATAGAAGGAACGTTCATTCAACTAGTCCTGTCTGAGTGCCAAGTGCTGCTCGATGAGACCAAGATATTCCATTAAACAAACCAGACGTTAGACTTCCGCCTGGTGGGGAAGATAGAGATTTTTACACGAATAACAATACAGTGTGATGTCCTCTCTCACAGGAGATAGGCAAGTCAGGAATACTGTTCCAGGTCAGCAGGGACAGAGGGGAACCTCCCCAGAGGAAGGGACCTTAGAGTTTACACCTGAAGGATGAGCCGGTCCAGCCAAGGAGAAAGAGAAGAGAACACTGCAGAGGGCTTAGCCTGTGTTAAGGCTGGAATCATGGGAGTGCTGGCAGATTGCAAGAGCTGACAGAAGTTGAGGAAGTCAGATGAAAGGCCCTGGGATGATTCACAGCGGGAAAGGAAAGGCTAAAAGTGGAACGAAAGTTTTCAGCTACAGTAAGTTGTTTATATAGAGAGCAACAACCCTTCTCCACTGAGGCTCGCTTGGAAGAAAGGGGCTTCAGGGGTCCTCACAGAATAAATCCAGACTCAGGGATGGGCGAGCCCATGGATGAGGGCCTGAAGGTGTGAAAGCACCGTTGCCAGGGGGAGAGAGTTGTAATCATCTAAACTCTGCTCCTGCGGAGGGCTGGGTGGGATCTGGCCTACAGGGGTGCAATCACTCCAAGGCGTACGCTTCATAAGGCAAAGGGTTGTTAAACTGCCTCTAAGAAGGGCGAGTCTGTGGCCCGTAGGGCTTGTGCTCTGCCAAGTGGGGTGTGCCAACTGGACCAGACTCGCTGAATTTTCAATCACAGAGGAGTGACTGGCCGGCGGCTTTCCCTCTTCAGCTCTGCCCCTCCCCCCAGTGTCCAGTGCTCCTATTCCAATATTAATATTCCAATCTTAAAAGAACATTACTTTAAAGGGGTGCCAAATCATTAGCCTTCCCAGGGGGCTCACAAGTCTCACTTTGGCTCTGTCCACGAGAAAGGAAAAGGATCTTGTCCATTCCCTCTCTACCTCTTTACTTTGGCCTGCCTCCTGACACGGGTCCAAAGACTGAATGTAAAGCAGAGGCAACTGACCACTTGAGAGGCACCACCTGGAAACCAGCAGCCTCAGCTGAGATGACGGTTCAGGTCCAAACAAAGGCTGGTTGTGCCTTGCACTAGCCTCAACTGGGGCTCCTGTCCCTCCCCCTCCCCCTCCCTCTAGGACCGGGTGGGAGAGATGGGGGGAGGGGAGAGGGGGCTGATCAGTCCACTCAACAAAGAGCCATAGGGGCCAATAAATATTTGGAAAAGTCTAATCTCCTGGCATGGAAAAAAACACAAAATAATGGGCCATTTTAAGGTCTGTCCAACCAGCAAGAATTTTTAAATTGTGTAATAATAAGTAAAGGTCAAGTTCTACTCCCTGCTGGTGTTGTACGTAAAATGCTAGTGACAGAGGAAGAGAGGGTGATGGCACTATCTGCTCATTTCTCCCTACTGCCATCCCTGCCCCAAGATGGCTTTCTCCTTGTCTGGGGACGGACTAGCTACACCTTGGCTTGGCTGTGCTTAATAACTGGTGAGTCAGCGCAGGGGTGATCATGGGGATAACTTAGTAAAAAGCCAGCAGAAGCCCAGCGCTCCTGCAGCTCCAGACCAGATCCTGCCTTCAGGGGCAGACCCCACCCCCCACCTCCTACCTCTGCTGCATGAGACGCAGGGAATTGCCTCTCACAGACATTTTTTCTTCCCAACCCTTAAGAGGAGTTGTGGGCGTAATTATCATGGCTCAGCTGCTTAACTTTTTGACTTAAGGCAACGACGTTTAAGTATAGAAATCAAAGCTTTTCTCTAATCAGGCCCCATTGACTTAGTACGGAGCCCTCTAATTTCTGTAACATTTTAAACCAAAATATACCATCTGAACCTAAACGTAGTCATTATTTGTTCCTCTTTTCAAAGAGAAAACAATACCCACAAAACAGTATTCCTAGTAAGAAAGTCCACACACACAGGGTAACCTCCGCATTACCTCTATCATCCCAATCCCCAAAGATAAATCATGACAGATAGAACTTTACAAAATATCCCATGTATCTGAAGGGTTTGTTTCTCTTCATCTCAGAGCCCTAAACACAGAGCTGGAATGAGACTCTACTGATTTTGTATAAAGGACAGTAGTCAGTCAGAACCACTAGGAAGTTGCTAGTAAGAACCATTATCTCCTCCAGAATTCAGCAAGATGGTAACTGATGTAACTAAAAGTGAAAAACTGGTTGGTGCCAATGGGTCATAGAGCAAGACTGGATGTGAAATTCCATTTTCCAGGCAGCACCCACACCAGAAGCTGCAGTGTGCTTGGAGAACCCACCTGCAAATCATTCTGCTCCTCCTGCAATCAGCATGGTGCTGTTGGTTTTGCCTGTGCGTCCACACACAGGATAGTAACCAGCCTCAGGGACTTGTGTAGGGGAAGGCGCTTTTCCTATGAAATATATGAAAAACATTAATAAACTTCCTCTCCAGGCTAATCCCAACTCCTTTTCTGAGCCTCCAGTTAGCGTTTTCTCCTCCTGTTCTCATACCTCTTTCGTTGTCATCACTTCTTACTAAACTGGTCCGCTAGCCTCCTCACTGGCTTCCCTGCCCTCCACTCACCCCAGGCCCTCTGCAGGGCTGATGGGCTTAACTCTAGCTTTAAGTATCTCACCAGAGCCTCCCCGGTCCTGAGTGGTCAGAAGAGGACTTCCTACAAATAATCCTTAAAGGCACAGGACAAAGGAAGGGCGGGAAGGTGAGGACCCGAGGTTGCAGGGAAACATAGTAGAGAGCCAGGGCTTTTTAAGAGCAACTGGGGCTCCAATTCCAACTCTACTGGCTGTGTGACTTCACGCAAGATGGTTTCTAAAATGGCAAAACCATTTACCTAGTGATTAGATATTACTGCGAGGAGTTAAGTAGCTATCGTAAAAGTAAAATGGTGTCTGGCGTTCCAGGAAGGTTAATTCCTTGCCTTGCCCCTATAATTAGCAAGATATGACACAGCTGATGTGCTAAATTACAGTACCTAGATGAGGCCCACGTGGGCACCCAGGGGGCCTGAGCAGGCTGTGAGGCAGGTCAGGAGCCATTTCCAGGCATTGGTGACACCGAGTCTCCTGGGAGGGTGGCTTTATGATCCCTGGGACCACAGATTACAATCCTGGAAACAGAGGCTCAGGGAACTTCTGAGTCCAAGAACTTCCATGTTGCCTCTTTTCCCCTCCTCTCAGTGTTTATTTCATCTCTGTATGTTGCATCTCCTCCAACTTGTTTATTGACTTTCCTGGCTTCTTCCTTTGCTTGGATCCTCTGTGATTTTCCTACTGTATTAAAGAGGATGTGTATGTTGGTTTCTTCTTGTGTTTATACATTTAACTCATTTCAAATGCCTCCCTTGCTTTGGGGTCTCCAGGCACACGAGCAAAACAAACTGTTAGAAGAAACGTGCAGCTGTGATTCTTCTTGGAGGAAATGGCAGACGGAGGGGACAGGAGCACATTACCAAGTAGTTACCAGTCACCATGGAGCAAACACCCAGCACCACCGTGGGGCCTGGACACACCCCAGAGACAGCAGGCCGGCCCTCAGGGACCCTTGTCTCCAAGCCAGTGTTGCCTGAGTCACGGCCTTGGCACTCATGACATTGAATCATTTAGTGAAAAGGTTATTCATTCTTCAATACTCTATCTTTCCTTCCAGGCCAGGGACAGTTCCTAGCTCCAGTTTAATAGCAACATATTTATTTATTGGGAGTATTTATTGTATGTATTTTTATGACTACCCATGCCATTAGTTTTCCCCTTACCATGGTGGTTAAAAAAAAGAAGCATCTCTTTAAATTACTTATTCTGGTAAAGATGAGAATTTAAAGAAAAGTACCACATTAAGATGCCCAGCAGTGAACACAGCCTATGTGAGCCACAGAGGTCTGGGGGGAGCTGCATGGGGCTGTGGGGACATCCTCCTGGCCCTGCAGAGTTCACATCACTTTTGGTGGGGAGGAGCTTCTGAGGACTTCAGTGACAGGACACAGGCAGGTCCCCCGGGAGGGGCCCATCTCCTGGTCCTGTATGTTGAGGCCACATATTTCTGTTACCTGTATCTGAACACTTTCACTCAAGCCCTGGTTTAACAACCAGGAAAAACCAGCCACCCTTTTGGGTGGTCTTCAGACCAAACCAGCTGCTTTCCTCACAGATTCAGAGGATCCTCTAATCAAATTTAAAAATAGTTCAGAAAGAACTCACTGCTCTCATGGGTGTAAGAAAACAAGAAGCAAAAATTCGGGTAAAATGAATTCCTTTGCCAGGCATTAAGGGGCATTTCCGCTGACTCTGAGCCCCCTCCTCTCTGCCCTGTCCGGGACCTCCTCTTCCCGTCTGCTGGGCCTCCCATCTGTGCTCCCTGGTAGCGGAGTCTGATCCTGGGAGTGGGGTCTGATCCGATGCACCCATCCTGCCCCTGTCCTGGCCTCCAGTACGTATCCCAGTATGGACTCCACTACAAAACGCTGGCAAAAGGGCAATTCAAAATTCATTTAAAGTAAATAAAAGCACAGTAATTCCTGTTTCCCTACGAGAGGAGGAGCTTGCATGTTTATGATGAGCCCCTCTGCTCTGCTCAGTAAGATGCTAGTGTGAACAAGAGGCTGGTGCCTATTTGCCGGTTTGATTGACAGCAGGTTGGCCCCTCTGTGCCCAGGTCCTCTGTTGAGACTCATGGAGAGGGAGGGAGGGAAGGGCAGTGGGGAGAAGTTATGTCCCTTTGGGGTAACAATCCTGGGATCATCTATACTTCATTCATGGGATTAAAATTAAGATTTCCAAAAGCAGATATTTTATTTATCTACCATCTTGAGTCTCCAATGAAGGTTCAGTTGGGTACAGTGGGATATGGAAACCAACCAAGGGGGTTACTTAAATACTCTCTTAAAGGGGTGTAAAAAAAGGTGAATGATGGCTATCTCTGGGTGGGTGGTGTATCGATTGCTTAATTTTCTTTTATGTGTTTTCTGTATTTTCTAAAATTCTTACAGTGATATGTGTTATCTCTATTGTCAGAAAAATAATAAAGCTTATTAAATGAAAGAACTTAACCTCAGTGATTGGTTACTTGGGTGAATTAGTTTGAGAATGAAATTGTCTCTCCGGTTCCCTGATGGTCACAGAGCCCTGACGTCAGGACCAGGGCAGCGTGAGGCACCGCTCTCCTCCTCTGCTTTGTGCCATCTGGTAGGTGGCTCCTATGGGGCTAAAAGTGAAAGGGATGTGGCAGGTACCTACCTCTACATCAGTCAAACCTACCTGCTCTTGGTGATTGGTAAGGGTGACAGCCAGGGTGAGCAGGCTGGTCTCTCAATGGCCTGAAAATTAATCAACCCATACAAGCGATGACTATTCTCTGCTTGGACAAAAAAAAAAAAAATACATTTTAAAGTTTAAGTGGTGATTGGGAAGGATAATTACTACTTCAATACATTTAGTATTGGCTGGAATGTTCTTAAAATACTGTTGAGCTGGAAAAAAACTTGGTACCACAACATTCAATCATAAGGCTCTTAGGGGCAGAGGCCATGCCTTCAGTTTTGTTTGTGTCATTTCCTGGTCTCTGTGCCCCTCCCCCAGCACCAATACATGGCTGTGACTCCTTCAGGAACACCTGGGTAGCAAAATTTCAGTTTAGGAAACTCAAATTGATGTATTCAGGTTTTCTAAGTACAAAACCCCCAAATTTGTGTTTTCGAAAGGATTCACAAAAAAATTTTCTTCAAATAGCAGACCTCCTTGCAGCATTTAAAATGTTTTATTAATGAATGTTTGTGTGTTCCAAGTACAGTTTGGTAACATGCTCTTTCTGCGCTAAGAGCAAATATTTTTTGTTTGAAAGTACTTTTTAATTAGGTATAACATATAAACTGTAAAGTGCATTAAGTATACCTCTCAGTGAATTTTTACATATGGATACACCCATGTAAAGACCACCAGATAAAGACACAGAGCACTTTCTGAACCCCCAAATTCTTCAGTATGCCCTTCCCTAGTCAGCATCCCCCCCCCCCCAGGAAAGGACTAAATTCTATCACCAAATGAGTTCTGTCTTACATGGAAGTACTCTCTATAAAATAAAGTGCAGCTACTTTGGTTAAAGTAGGTTGGAGGACTTACCCAATCCTCTGCTGATTTCTACTTTCCCCCTACTTCCCAGTCCAGGATCTCTCTGATGCCCTCCCCCCCTCCATTTGTCTATATTGTGGTTTAAAAAAAAAAAAAATATATATATATATATAAAACATAAAATTTGCCATTTTGACCAATTTTAAGTATACAATTTAGTGACATTCATTACATTCACACTATTATGCTGCCATCACCACTATTTCCAAAACTTTTTTTTATCACCCCAAAGGAACTCTAGCCATTGAATATACTCCCATTTTCGCCTCGCCTCAGCCCCTCATAACCTCTTAAGTACTTTGTGTCTCTATGAGTTTGCCTGTTCTTGATATTTCATAAAAGCAGACTCATACAATGTTTGTCCTTTTGCATCTGGCTTCTTTCACTTGGCATAATGTTTTTAAGGTTCACCCATGTTGCAGCCTGTGTCAGGACGGCACTCCTTTTTATGACTGAATAATAGTCCACTGTGTGGCTATACCACATTTTGTTATCCATTTGTTGGTGGACACTTAGATTATTTCTCTGATTAACTTTTTAAAAAGACATAAAATATTTCTTCTTTTTTATTTTCTTGATTTAAGTAATTTTATGCTTGGAAAAAGATTGGATATTTTTAAAAATGTAAGGGGTGAGAACTTTTACAATTAAGATTGAACAGATTTTATAAACATTACCTCTAGTTATTTTAAAATTGTATTAAACAAGATAATCCTTTTTAGAGCACCTAGTAAATGCCTGACATACAGCAAGCACTTAAAAAATTAGTTTTTGTTATAATACTTCTAAAAATGAATGATTTTCTTTAAAGATTGAGTACAATCTCAGGCTATTTTTAGCACAGTACTATTTCACACCCTTGCATTGGAGTTCAGTCAGTTGAGAGTCAATCAACCAGCATTTACTGAACATCTACTATGGGCCAGGCTCTGTTCCGTGCATATATGAGACTTTAGGGATTATCTAATTCAACCATCACTTTACCAGGAAAAAAACTGAGGCACACAGGGTGAAATGATTTTTCCATGGTCATTCTACCCCTAAACAGCGAAGATGGAAGCTTTTCCTACTCTCTCTTTACAAATAGCAGCATTCGATAAATGCACGTGGACTTGACTGTACAGTCGATTCCCCAGGAGGCTACGTTTGTCAGTTCTCCCCTGTTGTCTGTGGTGGTGTCAAACAGGTCCACAAATCTAACAGTTCCTTTACAAGGTGAAGCCTAACTCTCCTCCTCTTGTGTATGGGCTGGACTCAGTGACTCCTTTTTAAGGAAGTGAAAAATGGTGGAAGTGACGATGTACAATTTTGAAAATCAGGTCATAAAAGGTACCACAGCTCCCCCTTTCTCCCTCTTGGAATACCTGCTCTGCTGGAAGTTAACTGTGGTGTGTTTGATTATACACACAGCCCGTGGAGGGGCCCACAGGGCAAGGAACTGAGGCCTCCAGCCAAGAGCCTTGTGAGTGAGTTATCTTGGAAGTGGGTCCTCCAAACCCAGTCAAGCCTTCAGATGTCTGTAGCTTGGCCAACTACTTAACTACAATCTTATGAGAGACCCTGAGCCATAACCAGCCAGCTAAGCCACTCCTAAAGTCCTCAGTCTTATATAATGTGTGACATAGGACATCTTCACTGTTTCAAGCTGCTACATTTTGAGGCCGTCTAGTATATACCATTAGAGAACCAACACACTCTCTTACTGTCACTTTATATTTACTCCTACCCTCTCTTGACCTTCTTCCAATATCCTATGTTACAGTCTGTATTTTGGGGGCAATGACTGACACGTATGTTTTACCGCTGATATTGTTTGCTATATTTATTTATCTAATAGCTTTACTGAGTTGTAATTCACATACCATAAAATGGGCCACATGTAAAAATTGTGGTAAAATCTACATAACTTAAAATTGATCGTTTTCACCATTCTAATCATTCTAAAGTGTACAATTCAGAGGCATTAAGTGTGTTCATGACGTTGTGCAACCATCACCACTAGCTACTTCCAGAACATTTTCATCTCCCACATGCAAACCCCATACTCACAGCCGATGCACTTTAAAAGATTATTTTTTTGCCCCCCAAATCTGGAATAGGCATGAAGTGACAAAGAAAAAATAAAATAAAACCCTTCTTTAAAGGTAAACGAATTCAGAAAGAAACACCATTCATACTTCTAATGACAAGATATGAATCTGTTCACATTCTTGTACAGAATAAGAAAATCTAATGAGATGCATTCTCTTACAGCTAATACAAAATCTCCAATCAAAGGTTTACCAAAAAATCAGTCTTTAAAATTCCTTTTAAAGTCATGGAGTGCAGAACATCCACATATGTACACAGCAGTCAAGGAACAAGAATTGGGAACGGCTGCTGGGAGAACAGCAGGGGGAGCAAACAGGTGTCATGTAGTGATGGCTTCCAATCTTACAGTATTAGTGGTACCTGCGGCTCTGGGGTTAGACGGATCCAGAAGGAACATCTGGGCTCAGTTAGTTCATAGCCACAGGCTTGGGAGTGAGAGGTAATAGCATTTTGGCCAGCTGTATGCCAACCTAGGAGCCGAGGACAGGTTAGTGACAGGTGTCATTAGTTCTAGCACCATTTCCTTCCATTCGTTGTATTTTAACACAAGTTAGTCGTCACCAGAGATTATTGCTCCTGAACTGAAGGATGGCTGTACTGTGACCTCTATCTCATTACTTGGTGGTTTTAGTTTCTAGTGTCCTCTGAAGAACAGAACTGAGGATTATTGGCAAAAGGGTACCATTAGAAGGCATATTTCCCTCCAGAGAGGGGGAAACAGAGGATGTTACAACTTGACCAAGGCATGTCCCAGACTGCCCAGAAATGCAAACTGGGCTCCTGCCTCAGATGGGCAGCATGAGAACACAAAAGCCATGGATGGAAGATATTTATATTCAGCCCCGCATGCAGCTCACTGGACTGGCACCTTTCATGGTGTGAGACTTTCTCATTGACTCATTTGTTCATTCATTCATTCATTTTTTTTTTAAAGTGTATTCAGTACCCTCTGTGTGCCAGGCACTGGTGATCAGCAGCGAATGAAGCTGTGGAGCTAATGTAAAAAAGAAGATAATTTTTGGACATACATCTCTGAGTTTGACACTCTCTGGCGCTAATTTGGACTGGTCCTTGTTAGGACACTGGTGGGACTGAGAAAGAGCTGGCAGGTCAAACTGTGCATCCTGTTTCCCCAGCCTCAGAACCTCAGCACAAGCAGTCAAGCTGAGAGAATGTGAGAAACGTGGATGCGCCTCTTCTGCATTAAGGCCCAGGATCCCAGATGCCAGCCATTTCCTTTTTCAAACTGCCCACTTACATCATCTCAGGACAAGGTTATCCCTTCCCCAGGTTTCTCCTCACTGCGAGGTAACAGCAGTGCAACTGGGTATCTAATGAGACAGCCACGATCATGAGAATAAACTCCATGCAATGAGGAAAAATGCCAGCAAACAGATGACACAGACCAAGCCCCGCCCACCCAGCCCTCTGGGCGTCTGCTGAGAGGGTGCTCACAGAGCCAGATGCACCTCCCTCTCTGGGCAGCGCTCTAGCTTCAGTGTCAGGGGCAAACGGAAGGCAGGCCTCAGCAGAGTTCCAGAAACCAGTGGTGCCCAAAGTGGAGAAGCAAAGCTGCCTTCCCAGGCATGGGACTCCTGGGTCAGAAGAAAGGGTAGAAAAACAACCACAAAGGGGGTTGGGGGTTGCAGGCAGTCCAGACAAAATGAGCAATGGCTGGGAAAAAACCTGGGGGTAAAAACACATTCCTCTATTGTAAAAGTGAAAACAAGGAGCAGGCATATTGCCATGCCGGTCTCAACAACGAAACGAGCCTTATGCTCTATGACGGGATGAGGGACGAGGTGAGTGGTGAGATGTGTGAGCGAGGGGCGAACCAAGGCGAGTTCTTCGCATGGAATGCCCGAACACGATCTCTCCCAGCCAGGGAGAACCTCTGGCCAGCAGAGCCATTAACAACTGTCTGTTCCTTTCATTTGTTACAAGAAACATGAGTCACCCTAATAAAACCCAGCTATCGGCAGAGGGGTATCCAACATCTGACTTGTGAGGCAAAAAGAGCCAGCTGCTCCGGCCTCCAGGACTCGAGAACTTCCTATTGCAATTCGAGTTCCCAGCGGTCCCACAGTTCAGGAGAAAGAGGATGAACCCAGTCACCCTCTCCTCCTCTGGACACATGCCCCAGCCAAAAGCAGAAGTGTTCAGATTTTATCAGCTTCTCAAATGTACTAGGGGTTGAAATGAGACACCTACATGTGGTTTAGGAGCCAGACAAGGGCCAGGTGAGCCCAGGATGAGAGAACAGATGAGACAAGTCACACAGTAAAGTCCTGACGTCCAACCTGCAACAGAAGGAATATCTAGCCACCACTGCCCACCCCCATCCCCTGCCGGGCTGCCTGGAATCCTACATCCAAGGGCCCCAAGCCCCAGTGGCCTTGGGGTCACAGCGGGGATCTTGCGCCGGGAAGTACACAGGCACTGAGTGTTTCTGGTAGAACTGCAGGCGGGAGAGGAGCTGCCTGACGATGTGTGGGTATTCCCTTGACAGGTCGTGCCTTTCCTCGGGGTCCTGATCAATATCAAAGAGCCAAAAGGTCTTGGTCGGTGGGTCCGGTGAGGATATCTCAGAAACATTGTATTGAGACGGTGGAGGAAACCAGTAACCACAGCCTGGTGAAGAAATATAATAGTTTATTGGGGGAGAAGAATTGTAGACAGGTTCTAATTTTAAGGAAGAAGTCTGCGGGACAAGGCTGAACTGGGCTTGGGTCCGGACATGGAACAAAGTTGTGACCTATATCTAGATCTGCCTCAGATTCTGACTTCTGGGGCTTTAACTAAACATACCTCACTGCTTCACCACCAGGGCGTCTGGAAACACGCATGCATGTATGTGTGTAGCAGGGGGATTGGGGAGGGAGGTAATTTTTAGTCTTCACAGTGACTTGGGCGGGGGAGGGGGTGCGATTGCCATTCAGTGGTCATGGTCCAAGGATGCTAAAGTATCTTACAACATAGGGGACAGCCAAGAATGTCCTCATTATAAACATGGCTTAATTGCATCAAAGTCCTAACCATCATCCCACATACCAGGAAAATATTTAAAAGATGTCACTTTTAGAGAATGTACACAGGGGAAGCAACCTCCTCCCGTGGCTACACCATGGGTTGCGGATGAAGCGTTCGGAGGTTCTCTTTGCTAGCTGGATGTGCCGTGCATGATGGCCACACAGATCTGAAACTTATTTGCCACGAAGCACTAGAGCTGCCTTTCTTCCTCTTACCCCTCCACCCCTACAGTTAATTCTGAATTGCTTAAAATTCAGAACCAGATTACACTCCTCCTCCTCATTCAGCAGCCCCAGAGATCCTGTTTTACAAAAGGCCATTGTTCTTTGGTAAAGTTTTCCTTGCTGTCCTGGTGGGAGAAGCTAAGTATTCTACCTGGGTGGCCCGTGAGGAGTTTCCAGTTCCTGTGTCTAATTGCAGCATGGACAGATGTGTTGAAGGCTGAATGTTCTGGAAGAGAAGAACCATCCTTTGCTGGAGCCATGCTGTTCCCAGGACCTGGGGAGAAAGAGTTTGGAAGAATTAGATCACTGTTACTGGAATGTGTCGTTATAAATCAACTTTTTATACCCCTCTTGCCGAACAGTAGCTTTTATTCAACTCTGGCGCGTAAATGTGTGTCCTGCCACAGAAACGAATCTTCTATTAAATACAAACAGAAAGCTACAGTTACGTTAAACGTCAGTCATAAACCACCACAAATATAAAGGAAATCCCAAAGAGATTAGAACACTAATTCATCCTTAAAACCACTACGTTCTGCCAGCGTACAGCTGGCCATATGGAGCTGTGTTCTGCGACAGCACACTGGCTTGTTTTTTTGGTATGTTGTGGTTTTGCTTTTAAATGATTGAATTCCATAAATACATTTTCTGTGTATACTTATACCTCTGTAGATAGTATAAGACATTATAAAGTGCACATTTTAATGGAGTCCTGTCTCAAGCCATGAGAGTTCAAGCATGCCATGATAATCGTACACGTATACTTTTTTTGGCCCCACTTATGAAATCTAAAAGTAAGTAAGCAATGCTCAGTTAACTATTCAGACACGATAATTCTGGGTTAAGAATTAGTTTGGTATATAAATCATTGGTTGGCATCATGGATTACATTAATCTATCATCTTGATAGATTTTATATTAAGGTCTTGAGGTCTTATATTAATTGATCATCAGATTTTGGGGGGAACAATTAATAGTACTTGCTCTTCTTACCCTCTCGAGTTTTAGAACCAACTGAGAGGTAGAGGCCAGACAGATAGAGTGAAAAATATTGCTTTTGTTACTGATAAAGTTGATTGGAGAGAACACAGCTTCAAATCTGTGGCAGAGAGGACTTGCTAATAACTGACCCTTGACTTAGAAAGACTAAACCAGTCATCACTGATCTTGCTGGACAACCACTGGGCTCCTTCAGAGCACACAGCCCAGAACCAACCAGAGTATTGCCATATATCCTGCGGACAAGCTGGCTCCAAAAGTAGACAAACAGAAGGGTCTGACTGAGCATGCTCAGTTCCTTCTTTCAGATAACTTCCTCCTCTGCCTGGTTGTGAGGAGGAGCGAATGAGGTGCAGCACGAGAGAGCTGAGTTCTACTCTAGTTGAAGACCCTGGTGGATTCCTGACCACAAGGTATGCAGGTCCCCCCCTCATTCCTACCTGTGCCTGCTTAAAAGCCTCAACTTAGGGCCTAATTGTGTAATATTCAGTCTGTCTTAAATCCACATTTATCCATTAACTTTTCAAATATGGTCACAGCAATCATCTTGGGTGCACTTTCAAGGGCTGCCAGGCTGCCCTTCCAATGGCTCATAGCTGGTGTGTGAGATGCACTCTCCACCATCTGTCCAGCATCACCATCGTGGTATAAAGGATGCTGAAGAGTGTCCCCCACCCTGCAAGAGCGGGACTTCCATGATGCTCAGGGTTTAAAGCGGGAAGCACCGTCAGTGGTGGAAAAGGCAGGGGGTCCCATTCTTTTGTAGTCCTGTGGGAATGACCCTGAAGAGGCAAACTGAAGACTGAGCCAAAAAAACATCGGTGGTTTCAGACCTTCAGTCTTAACAATCAGTACCAACAAATCGTTAGCACCAAAGAGGAAATCTTTGGACTTCTCATTTCTCTGTTTGTTTATGGCTATTTTGGCTCCAGTACAAACGGATGCTTCTTGTGATGGAGGCGCACAAGGACGTCTATCATAGGAAGTACGTTAACACACAGACTGTGGATGAACTGCGAGCCCTCATCTACTCCTCACAAGTTTGTCCAAAGACCACATTCTGATACCAAAGAATGTTAAATTAAAACAAGTATGCTTTGTGAACATAAGCAAGGAAGGAAATTAAGCCATCTCAGCTATACTTATATTTATATACACTTATTTTTCAAAACAAACAGGAACATAAAATACCCAAACGATAAATAAGTCTAAGACTAAATGATAAAAGATGCTGTTATCTCAACTGAATTTTTTTCATTTTGAGAAATAAAACAAAGAGAAGAGTACAAAGAATAACACAACGAATACCCTGTGAGCCGTCACCCAGAATGAACAGATGCTAACATTTTGTCACACTTGCTTTTTTTTAACAAAAGAAGTAGGACAATTAAGATAAAATGACAGTCTCCTTTCTCCCCCCATCCTCAATCCCAGTCCCTTCATCCACTGATTCAGAGGCTGCTGCTGTCATGACTTCAGGGCATAGAGTATCTTTCAGCCATTTAAAAAATACAGTAACATATGTATGTGTCAAGGAATAATATATAATACTTTTATACTTTAGAAATGCACACGTATGTGTTATGTTATATATACTTTGTAACGTGCTTTTTCATCCACTACTATGTTTTTAGAGCTGTGTGATAATGTATGTATATAAGTGTATATACATATATATGTATCCCTTTTAACTAATACTTCACTATATAAAACTACCACATTTTACTTATGCATTCCCCCTTTGAAGGGAATTTAGGTTACTTTATTAATTTATTTATTAAGCTATTACTGTTGATCCTTGAGCAACACAGGTTTGAAATACATGGGTCCACTTACACATGGGTTTTTTTCCAGAGTAAATATTACAGTACTACAGGATCTGCGGTTGGTTGGATGCGTGGATGTGGAACTGTGGATATGGAGAAACCATGGGCACAGAGCACTGGCTGTAAGTTATGTGCCCAGAGACAGAGACTAGTGCCAAAGGAAAGCTGTAGCAAATGAGGCAGAGAAGAAGAAAGTAATATGAGGAAGAAAACCAATTCAACAGCACATCACAGATGTCAAGAGAGCAGGTTTCAGACCATGTCCAGAAGAGCCAAATATTCCGTCCATCAGCTTGATGGATGAGAAAAGGGCACGGGATTTGTTAACCTCCAGGCAGAGATGAGGGAGTTCAGACAGAAGCATAAACAAACACATCTTTCGCTTGCCTTCTGAGCTGAAAACCACCTCTGAGATAATAAAGCTTTCTGGCCGAACTGAAATACTCAATTATAAGATGGACTGGTCGTGTATATTGATTTTGGATGTAAAGGAGATCAGCAAGAAAAAAAAAATTAAGGCAAACAAAAGAAATCACTGTCTTACATAATACACAGTCAACTTATAGACCTTATCTGAGCAGCCTCCAGAAAACTAAAGGAGTTCAAGTTTCCAGAATGAGCTGTCCAATGGTTTTCAGTGGAGAGCTATGTTTTCTGGAGCCAGAAGGTTTCTGGAAGCATCTTGGGAGTTGCCTCTAGAAGGGATAGTGAGTTAATGGGTGAGAATCCAGGTTCCCCATCTCCATTTCAATCTGTGCAGTTTAATCCTTAAGAAAGAATCTGAAGTACTTGATAAATATATTGTACTTCTCTACATTTTTGTTTGAAAAAGGGTCTGCAGCTAAAATATAACTTGAAAGACACTAATTAGTGATTGGCGATGGATTCATTAAACTGGGAAGGGACTGAAGGATGCCTGGGACACTTCTGATCTTCTGGTGTTACGAAAGGCAATCTTGCACTCTTGGCTGTTCAATGCAACCTTCCGACTCTTGGGAAGGTACCATCTCATATAATCTATGATTATTATAAAATACATTGATATTTTTCTGACTATATATTTAATATGCTTATTGAATATAAGTTGGAAAATCCAAAAATGTATGAATGGGAAAATTAAAATTACCTATGAATCTATTAGCTGCTGTTAATATTTTGGTGTATAACTTTTGAGATGTTTAACTACACAAGGCTTAAATAAAATAAACATGTTCACTGACTTACAAATAGGAAGAAAGTTCGTAAAAAGCAAAGTTTCCATGTCTAGAGAAAACTGGGCAGGGTGGTGAGGAGTGCTTAGCATCCAGGGGTGATTGGGACTGTCTGGGTCTCTCCCTCTATGTAACATTCAAGTAGAATGAGCGGGGTGTCACTGGAGAATGGGGCCTTTGAAGAGTGAGCGTTGTGACCCTGAAGGACAGCACTGCTGGGAATGGTAATGAGGACAAAAGGAAAGGCTGTGCCACTGAAGTGAGTCCCTGAGAGCCCTCTCCCAGAGGGTCGTGGTTCACAGCAGTACGGAGCATGCCCTTTTGGAACCAGACAGCTTGGTTTCGAATCTCTGCTCCATGACTCACTGGCCGTGTGACCTTAGGTATTCGCTGACCTCTACAGGCCTAGGTTTCCTCATCTGTAAAACCAGGATAATATAATCTATTTCATAGGCTAGTTATGTGGCCTAAATGTGATGATGCATTGAAAATGTTAATTAGCACTATGTCCAGCATATAGTAAGTGCACAATAAATGTTATTATTTCCAGTTGTGCAATCTTGGGTAACTTTCTCAACTTTCCAGGCCTCAGTTTACTATCTATAAAATTAGTATAACGATGTCTCCAATGAAGACATACAAATGGCCAATAGGCACATGAAAACATGCTCAATATCGCTAATTATCAGAGAAATGCAAATCAAAAGTGCCATTAAGTATCACCTCACACCAGTCAGAGTGGCCATCATTCAAAAGTCCACAAACGACAAATGCTGGAGAGGGTGTGGAGAAAAGGGAACCCTCCTACACTGCTGGTGGGAATGTAGTCTGGTGTAGCCATTTTGGAAAACAGTATGGAGATTCCTCAGAAGACTAAAAACAGAGTTACCATATGATTCAGCAATCCCACTCCTGGGCATATATCTGGAGGCAATTCTAATTCGAAAAGATACACGCACCCTACTGTTCCTAGCAGCACTATTTACAATAGCCAAGACATGGAAACCAACCTAAATGTCCGTTGACAGATGACTGGATAAAGAAGTTGTGGTATATTTATACAATGGAATACTACTCAGACATAAAAAATAATAAAATAATGCTATTTGCAGCAACATGGATGGACCTGGAGATTGTCATTCTACATGAAGTAAGCCAGAAAGAGAAAGAAAAATATCATATGATATCACTAAAAAAAAAAAGACAAATGAACTTATTTACCAAACAGAAACAGACTCACAGACATAGAAAACAAACCTATGGTTACCGGGTGTGGGAAGGGATAAACTGGGAGTTCAAGATTTGCAGATACTAATTCATATATGTAAAATAGATAAACAACAAATTCTTACTGTGTAGCACAGGGAACTATATTCAATATCTTGTAGTAACTTGTGGTGAAGAAGAGTATGAAAATGTATGTTCATGTATGACTGAAGCATTATGTTGTACACCAGAAACTGACACAACATTGTAAACTGACTACACTTCAATAAAAACACATGTATACAAAAACTAGTATAACAGTATCAAGTGAGACAAGGCACATACAGTGCTTAGCACAGTATCCAGTAAATTGTAAGACTATTGTCACCCTATCAACAGTAAAGATAACAGCTAATGCTTATAAGCACCTACTACCTGCTTACAAACAGAAAACCCTGTGTTAAGTGTTCTGTGTATACTAACTCATGTAATCCTTGCAATAGCTCTATGAAATGGGGAATAATGTCTGGCTGTAAAGGTCACTGAATGCCAGCTATTATCAGTTTAGCATAGGTTTTTTTCTTTTATATACTGTTCTATTCAAGATTTTACACAGAAAAGGAAAGTGGATGGAATTCCTTATTATACCAGAAAAAAAAAACAACCCCAAAATAAAACAAAACAATCATTTCTCTGGTCTGGGTTTAAAGAGAACCTACTTGTCCCCCATTCGTGTTCCAGAGTTTGAGCAGGATTAGGGTGTGGGAAGCACTTAGGGTGGGAGCATTAACCCATCACTTTCAGGGTTTAGTCTTTTTTTGGCCCTGTTGAGTGGCCTGCCATTCATTTCCACTGAGCTCTATTTGTTTCTGCTTTGTTTGTTTTATAATTCACAAAGATCAGTTTAAAATTGCATTCTACCTCTAATGACCCATTTTATTATTCCTGCTAGTGTGACGCATCTTTGTACTTTGATGACAATACACATTCACTTGCAGCAAACTTACTTGGGCTAATGGGGGAAAACCCATTTTATATACATACTTTTTTTTAAATGATTGAACCCAGGACCTCGTGCATGCTAAGCATGTGCTCTGCACTGAGCTATTACCCCTCGCTGTCAGATACTTTTAATCAACAGGTTGGATTTAAGTTTAATTAGCAACAATTGCCTCAACTTTTGTGCTCAAAAGTTCTTGAAAGCAGCTTGTTTGTTAGTTTGTTATGTGAGTCAAATGTGTCAAAGTTTATTACACTAAGGTTTCATTTACACTAAACGCTTGATTTGCTGACCATTTCTTCAATCCAAGGAAAGTTCAAGGGAATCCCGAATTCAAAGCGAAGTTCAAGTCACTCAGGACCTTATTGCGCCAGCCAGTCTGAGCCCCGCTGCCCACTGCTGGCGCGTCCGCCCCATCACAGCGCATGTGGGCTACACGTGGAGGCACAGGCTGGACGCAAATGTGGATCAAACCTCCAGTCTGCTCATGTGTTACGTGTCCAGAAAACTGCGGGCTCACGCCACGGCTGCCTCTCATCTCGCTGTGTGGTGAGGACTTACATATCCAGATGCAAATGTGCTCACAGTTGTCTTGGGTTTTTAAATATCGTTCTGGATCTAAAAACAGAAGTTCTTCTCTAAAAAATACTTCCCGAGGAACACTGGCTAGAACCCCTACACTCTGAGCTGACGCCTTACTGACCCTTTTTGCTTAATTTTCCGAGATGAAAAAGCCCCTAATAGCCATATGGAAAGCTGGGATCTACAGAACTGTTGGAATTTAGCAGCAGCATACCCTATGCCATTACTCTAGCTCTGGAAAGAAACTCAGAGAAACCACTGTGCATTTTAGCAGCCTTTAGAATAATCTCTTTTTATTATCTTATTAAGTCATTTAACCACTCTGAATTCCTGTTTCCGTGTATGTAAAATGAGGATAAAACAACGCCTCCCTCACAGGACGATGGTGAGGATGAAGCGAGATCCTATAGGTGGTGAGCATTCCACGCACTGTAAGTATAAAAATCCCAGTTACAGGTCTCCTGAATTCCCACAGCACTTGCCGCAGGACTGGGCACACAGACAAATCGGATGCACCTACCGCAAGAAATCGTTTCACTTTCCGTCGAATCTATGACCTTCGACTGATAGCCTCAAAATCGAGGTGTGATCAACTATTCAACCCTCTCACGGCTGAGATCTGTACCAGCTCTGAACCAGCTGCCAAGGGAACAAAGTATTAACAGACAATTACAGGGAAAGGGGGGTGGGGAAATCAGGAGGCATTAGTCAGAGGGTACACAGTTCTGGTGATGCGAGATGAGTATGTCCTAGAGATCTACTGTACAGCATGGTGTATACGGTTAACAATACTGTGCTGTGTGTTTACAAAACTGCTAAGAGGGTAGATCTTATGTTAAGTGTTCTTATCTCACATGCACACACCCAAAATAATAATAAAAGGGCTAGGAGGAAATGTTTGGAGGCGATGGATATGTTTACGGCATAGACTGTGGCACCGGTTTCATGGATGGATACTTATCTCAGAACTCATCAGGTTGTATACATTAAATACGTCAATCACACCTTCATAAAATGGTTGAAAAGCGAATGAATGAATATAGAAAGAAAAAAGAAAAAAAAGAAAGGAAGAAAGAAAAAGGAAGTAAAGGGAGAAAGAAAAGAAAAGAAAAGCAAAGAGAAAGAAATAAAGAAAGAAAAGAAAAGAAAAAAGAAAGAAAGAAAGAAAGAAAGAAAGAAAGAAAGAAAGAAAGAAAGAAAGAAAGAAAGAAAGAAAGAAAGAAAACTATTTGATAAAAATGTGGTGACACCATCTGAAGTCTATATACTATACCAGAGGTCTAGCCAAAATTGTGAAAATAGAGTGAAACAGAACAGGGCTTCCCAACTCTGGTTCTACGTTGGGATTACCTGACCGCTACATGCATCTTAGTACTGAACTCTGGCTCCCTGAGTTCAGCACAGCTCAGCCCTGGTCTCTTGCCTGACCCAACATGGGCTGCCCAGCCTTCAATGACCTGAAATCACCATCTTCAGCAAGCAGCATCTATTGCGCTTGCTGTGGTCTTGCTCTTCCCTCCAAACAAACTCTGTGGAGCTGCCCATCCTATAAAACAGCTAAAAGCAGAGCTGTCCAGTCTCCACCTGGCTTCACTGTCAGCAGGTCCCAGAGGACCTCTCCAGCCCACAGGCCCCAGGGTAAAAGCCAGTGGCCCAGAGCACCCTGCTGGATGCACCCACGTGGACACAGGTAAGTAAGGGGGCTGGGGGTCTGGGGAGCACATCGGCACTGGGGGACGGTGGAGCTGGTTTGTGGGTCTGGGTTAGAGTAGACCACATACCCTCTGCCCTTCAGGGCCAAACCTACCCCTCAGACCTGTGTAGCCCTGCTGGTGTGTGTGTGTGTGTGTGCACGCGCACGCTGGTGTGTGTGTGTGTGTGTGTGTTTTGTAATTAAATACTTTATTTTATCACAATATAAACTGCCTTAAGCTGTTTGATCATTTTCAGTGATTGCTACAGAAGTAATTTGCAGTATTTCCTTTACTTTTAGATAACTTACATTTAAATACAACCTAAGGCTTCCCTGACCATAAAAATATAAGAGATGTTCAGGCTTTAAAAAAAAAACAAGCAGACAAAATCAAATCTCAAACATTCAAGTGCCCCCAAAACATTCTGGAATAGTATGGGATTGGGTATGGAGGTAGATACACAAATTTGTATAGTTTAACCTAACAACTCCCACATAACTTTCATTTAATCTTCCTCACATTTAAGAATGAACAAATATTCAACAGACCTAATCTAATTATGGAATCATTTCAGGACATTCTGAATAAACTTTTCATTTATTAATATAGAGGCAGAGCAAAATCTGAATTATGTAATTAAATATTTAATTTTTAAGGCATTAAAAAAATTTCAGCCAAGGAATGATGCCTGCTACAGATTAATGTTCACTCTTCCCTACTTGGTTTTTGGAAGGATACCACCATTTCAACCCCCTGTGAACATGGCACTTGTCTGTTTCCTCCCCTTCTAATTTATTTCAGATTTTCAAGTGTTTTCTTCAGTAATGATGCTTTCTCCTGCAGCTCAGGTTTCCTGCAGCTCAGGAGACGGGGAAAATAGGGAGGCCTGACCACCATTAAAAAGCCCTTGTCAAACTCATCCTGCCCCTCATTTCGGGACTTGAACCTGATTGCTGCAAGTTTACTGTTACACCCACACTACTTACTTAGAATCCTATCTCTCCCTGGTGAAATCCTTACAACACAAAACAGGAGTGTTGGGGAAAATATGGCAGACATAAAGCTAATCAGAAAAAGGTGAGGAGGAATATTACAGATGTTATTTATTACCTACCAGGGAAAAATCAAAATGCCCGTAATTTTTATATATCCACTCCACATGACACATTTCAAATGAATCTAGGTTTATGAGTTTTGGTTTACAAAGTCAGCTTCTCCAACACCTACTCATTCAGTCCATATTTGATATTTAAAAGTCCTAGTGAAAAAAGGGCTTTGATGTGGCTTGCCCAGCCTAGACAGAGTTCAAATGTTAATCATTATTGAATTGCACATAATAAGTGTGCAGAGAACGTGTCTGCATTACAGGGAACTTCAACATTTGGTTAAGGTCTGACATGAACCACGAGTGTCAACTGAGCAGCATAAACCAAACCAACAGAAAACTACCATTCAGTGAATCCTCAAATCACGACTGTCCTAGTGAATTAGGCCACTTATATCTGTAATGGGTTGATGAGAGATCTTCTCATACTTCGATTCAAATGGATCTTGAATAAATATCCTATTTTATATTGCTCATTCATTTGCCTATTAAACACATATTTATTTGTTGATCACTCTACATGCTAGATACCAAATCATCAGAACAAATAAACTGGAGTCCAGCTGGTAATAATAAAATAATTTTGTTGAAACAGCAGAAATTCTAAAATAGTGGAGTGAACAAAGACACCAGCTGCCTGGGAGGATGCAGAAGGGCGGTGCTCACTGAGGTGGGCCCTAAAGGACAGGATGCTGTGACAGCAAAGAAAGGGTGACAAAGATGATCCAAGAATGAGGAGTGTCTCTCTCCTTGAAATTCCCTTCTCCCTGTGGTACCTTCCTCCTTTTCAGTGTCTAAATGAGGAAATGCATGCAAGGCATTTACTAGCGTGCAGGGCACAGAGAAACTGCTCCACCAGAGTTAGTTATTATTTCTATCTGATACTGTCTTCCAGCCTCCTCTGCTTTTTCATCTTTCTCTGTTCATCTCTTAAATGTTTTCCTTCCCCAAGCATCAAAGCTTAACATTCCCCTGGGTATCTGAGACTCCACAGTCACCTCTCACCCAGACATTCTTCTGCCCCTCCAATCCCCAGTGTCCCTAACCTGGACCAGCCTGCCAGGCACCACGCAACTGGAGCCCAGCCTCTCGCCTCATTCACACCTTGCCCTTCCAGTCCTGCTCCATCCTGCATTTGTAGACAGGGAACCTGACATCCATCTTGGCCATCAAGACAGGTTCAACGCTTCAGCATGTCCCGCCCCTCTCCTCCATGGACAAGAGTTTGAGTACTCTCTCTGGCTCCACCACCTTTCAGCTGCCCCCACGAGCCACCCTGCCTTTCTTTAGCCCTGGGGCCTGAGGAGTAGGGACAGGAGTCAGAGCAACCCTGCATATCCGACTGCCCGCAGGAGCTTCTCCAGACAGCTCCTCTCTGATGTTCCGTAGGCAGTGCCAAGTCCTGGCCTCCCAAGCTTGGTGTTTGATCTCCATATCTTCCTGTTGTCTATAAAGTGGTAGAAACATATGGACTGGGAAGAAAAAGGGGCGGGGGATGGAGCCCTGGAGAAGTTTGAAAGGCAAAGCAGAAAGGGAAGGAGCTTCCAAAAGACTGAGGAGGAGGAGTTAGACTAGAAGAATGCTGCAGAAGCCAGGGGAAATATTCCATGCAGAAAGCAGTTCATGTCAAAGAGAGGAAAAGTATGAGAAAGCAGGGAGGGGGAGTGCTTTTTGGCAAGTAGGATGTCACGGATGGCTGTGGCGACGGCACGTTCACTGGGCTGAGAACATATAATGCCCATAAGAAACATGAACGAGGGGGCCAATGAGCTTGTAATAACAAAGATACGACATAGAAGAGCGTGTATTTTCTCTAGTCAGCCTCCCAGTAACGTGATAACAGACGATCATTTCCAGATCTGACATCATTATCCACGTGCCAACCACGGTCTCCATCCTGATCCTGCCCCACGACAGGCTAATCTAATGAAGAACCATGGTTATCTACTGAATTCACAGTTTTAGTCTGTCTCTCTCTAACTACAAGTTTTTCAAGTAATTGGTAGAGTCCGTCAGCAAATAGCTATAAATAGGCACTGTGTATATAAAAAAGGGGAAACTAACCAAAAATATTCATCTTCAGCCTGTGATTAAGATGATGAGCATGAATGAAGATGAGTTGTCTGTTCTCTGGCCAGGGATGAAAGAAGAGAGTCCCCTGCCCCCAACATGGCATTCACTGAAATCCCAACCACAAAGCCTCGCGGTCCAAGACGCCTTGCTGAAGGCCGTGCTCTTCCGGTCTTGCACGGTCTATATTCCAGTGCACAGGAAAGACGTCAAGGCGCTGAGCACATCTTTGGATATGGATGAAATCATGCTAATTTAATCTTTAATTTGGAAAGGGGCTCCTGCCCATGGATTCAGCCCATGATGGCTGTCAGGCAGGCCTGGCCCCTCCGGGCATCTGGTGATGCCGCCCTTCCTGACCCCAGGAGCTCAAACTGGGACAGCAGAGGCAACAATTACAGTGCAGAAAACTGAAGCTGGCTGGCACTCTTGCAGGGACAGCCCTCCACAGCACTGCTATGCCACGGCCCAAACCCCAGCATGTTACACAAACCCTATAATCACTGAAATGAGGGCCACTAGGTGCTGCTTGCCAAAGGTAAAAAAGCAAGCATTTGAGACAACTCTTTCTAGACTAGTCTAGTTCTCAGCAGCAGTGCCGCTGAAACTGAGGATATTTTATATTTTGAGACTATCAGGTTCTCACGGGAACCGGGATCCAGAATACACTCTCTCTTTCCAAGGAAAACTGCAAACACATCCAAGACAGTGAGCAAAGGTGGTGTCTTTGCTCTACGACTGATTAAGAAAGAATGAAATGTTAAAGAGGTCCTAACTACTCTTCACATCAACTTGAAAAGGTTCAGTTCCAGACAGCACCTGCCTTAAACACTCATGGATTCGGAGGTGCTGATTAGAATTTGGCAGCTTGATTATGGAGTCCAACAGACAGACATCCTGAGATTCCTGACACCTCAGTCCTCTCCAGGAAAACCCCGTGTTAACTGTCGCATCCATGGTCCGGAAAGTGCTCCTGAAGAATGCTGGCTGTTAGGTACCTCACACAATTCATGCAATTGCGCACAGAATCATCTGAATCCGTGCTGGCCACCCCAGTCTGGAAAAGTGCTCTCTCCTTCACAGTCATGTTGCCGTCTTTTTGAAGCCAAAGCAGGTGCGAGGGACTCAACTCTAAACAATACTCCCTATTTCTCTTTCCCCTGATACTAGCGTCAGCCTCACATGGGAGGGTGTGTACGTACAGCAAAACCCCACTTCTGAAGCCTGCGTATGGAAAACCAATTAAGATGGGGAGAAAAACAAGGCAGTACTGAATTCCCCGTGTGACTCAAATGAGGATGTTGAGAAGCAGGCAGATTTGGAAATGGAATGGAGGGGCCAGCTATACCACCAGGGGCTCATCTCCCTCTAACGGTTTCAGTGATCAAAACCCCCCCGAGTCGGAAGATTCTGCAAATATGGTCGTTTGGTCTGGTGCTCTCTTCTGGTTGTTTTTTTTTTTTAATTAAAAAATTCTTTATTGAAGTATAGTTAATTTACAATGTTGTGCTAGTTTCTAGTGTATAGCAATTCAGTCATATATATATTCTTTTTCAGATTCTTTTCCAATATAGGCTATTACAAGATACTGAGCACAGTTCCCTGTGCTATACCGTAGGACCTCGTTGTTTATCTATTTTATATATAGTAGTTTGTATCTGTTAATCCCAAACTCCTAAGTTATCCCTCCCCACCCTTTTCCCCCTTCAGTAACCGTAAGTTTGTTTTCAATGTCTGTGAGTCTCTTTCTGTTTTGTAAGTAAGTTCACTTGCCTCATTTTTTTAGATTCCACGTATAAGTGATATATACTATTTCATGTGAAAAATCTTGATAACTGGGAAATTTAAAAGACAGACCTCTAGGGCAATACCTCTACTCCCTGCGACCTCTTTCTTGGGGGAAAGGAGCATTGTAAATAGGACAATGGGAATATCTGTAACTGAACCCTCTATGACAAACCCAGGGTTGGCCTTCTGAATAGACAGAAGAAACAAAGTAGGAAGCTGCCTACAGACAGCTAGAGAGTCACTGGCAGGATTGGCTCCCCATCAAACATATCACCCAAAGGTCTTCCTTTGGGGCTGGAGTTCCCAGAAAAAGCATCCCCCCTTAACTGACTAAGACTTTACATTTCAGAAGGGGTCATATATTCAAACAACAGCAACAATGACCACAACCACAAGAAATCAAAAAGAATGGTTCTGGGCATCTGCTGTGTTGAGGGAACCATGTGTTACAGGAATTACAGAAAAGCATCGATTAAGCACTTCTTTTTTTGAGGATGTGCCAGGTACTGTTTTAATATAGAGGAAAGTATCTCTACTCCTGAAGTTTAGAATGAACTGGAAGGATAAATGTCCATAAAAGGCAAAACACGACAAATGCCAAAGGAGTGGTAAGATAAAATGTAAATAAATTAAGCACAAACCAAGCACCTAGTATTTGCAAGCCGTTGTGCAAAGGACTTTGGGGAGTGTTACAGAACTCTACAGACAATAAGAAAGGTATTTTCTAGTTGGTGGGGTAAAGGAAGGCTTCCCAGAGAAGGTGAGACTTGGGGATGAGTGCTGGCACTGAATAATCGCAGAATTCAGAGAAGTGGAGGAGTAGGAAGATGACGTCCCAGGCAGAGGGGAGTAGTATGAGACAGGAATTCACCAAGTCTGTTTGACTCTGGAGGATACATGGACACCCCAGCTGGCTGGAGAGGGCCCAGGATAAGAACAGCTTGGAAAGGATAGGCCAATTTAGTTCCCCCAAACTACAGAAGTTAGAACATTTTTCCAGTAGGTAACTGGAAGTCAGTAACATTTTGAGCAGGCACATTTTTAGAAAGGCACATTTTAGAAAGATTCATCTCTACACTCACTATTGAGACAGGAGGGAAGGGGGCAGGGCACAACCATTGAAAGAATGATATAGCCACTGAGGATAGGACATAAAACTGGTTAGCACCACCTAGACCCAAGACAGAGGAAGATTCCACTTCCAGTAGACCTTGAGGCTCATTATATGCTCACTATAATAAAATTAGTCTTGTAGATAAGAACTACCCATCTTGAACAGGTGCCATGACACTTCCGATCAAGACTAAATAAAGATAAAAATCCCTCCTCCCTCAGGAAGGTGGAGCTGGGATGAAAATCAGGAAATATGATCCCAAACCCCTCCATCCTCAAAGAATATTCCACCCATTCATTTTTACATCCCATACAACCAGCTTGCCAAAAATCTCAGCACAGTTGCTCACCTGAGTCTACCTGCTCTCCCTTTGAGAGCGTACTATTACTTAATAAATCCCCACTTTACTTTCTTGACCCCCGTGTCTTGTCTCTGAATTCTTTCTGTGACAAGAGAGGAACCTACTCTCCAGTAACACTATGACTTGATTATTAAACTTCCCAGATGACTTGATACTGCAAAAACATCACAGCCAGGAATAACAGTCACACCGAGGGGATATTCCACATTGCAAATGTGCAAATTAGCGTCTGTATTAGAGCCAGAAGAACCCAATGAAAGGACCTTGCTGGCTGAGTACTGAAACAGACCAAGCCTGGGAGGTAGAAGGAAAGTCTTTAGACAATAGAGCAGGAGAAAAGGACTCTTAGGTATGGACCAGCATTGCTGAAGGAAGAAGAAAACACTGAGAGGACATGTTGCTATTTGAGGGGGATGATGAATTAGGTTTAGACACGTTGTGTGACATAAGCAATCGAACATGTAGGTTTAGACGTGATGATGGATGGACCACAGGTGCTCGAGGAATGGAGCCTAAACTCTGCAACACGGCCCACAGGGTCTGCACGATCTGCTCTGCCTCCTTCCAAGGATCACAGTCCCACCACGTTTCCTGGCCTCCTTGTAGTTAGGTATGTGCCAGTGGAATGTGGACGGGGTGGGAGCACAACTCCCAGGCAGGCCTGGACCCAGAAAACCCTCTTGTGCACAGACTTCCTTGCAGACAAGCATGCCTGCCTCGGCGGCTCATTAAAACTGGCAGAGCCAAGGATGGAAGGATCTGTGGTCCCTAAAACACTGCTGGGAAGATTGCTGTCTGTTGGTCAGGAGTACCTGTCCTGTAATTTACATGAATGAGAAATGTCTTCATTGTCTGGATTATCACAGAGTTTTGGTTTGTGCCAGCAGCCAGCATTATCTCAGCGAATCCACTCCTCTTACTCAGTCTGTTCCATCCACACTGGTTTCTTTCAATTCTCTGGACACGCTAAACTCTGTTCATCCAAACGGTCCTCCCGGTTGCAGGCGTCTTTGCATTTGCTTTTCGCTCTCCCTAGAGCACTTTCCACAACTCTGCCTGGTTAACTCGCTTTCCAGGTCTCAGCTCAAATAGTACTTCCTCAGATTCCTCAGAGCAGCCTTTTTTTTTCCAAATTGTAGTTTCTAGAGCAGCCTTTTTTGACCTCTGCAGTGAAATTAGATCAACCCCTGTTAATCTTTCATAACCCATATTACAATCTGTAATTATATATTTCTTTGTTTCTATGTCTCCCTCTAAAAGGATAAGATCCAAAAAAGGCAGGCACGGTGACTACAGTGTTCACCAGTGCACCGTACACTTGACACAGCACTGTGGATGGAGCTGATGAACATTACTGAGTAAGTGAATGAGCTGGAGCTCCCAGTGATGGTCAGACTTGAGAGGGAGCTAAGTAGGGACAAGATGGAGAGAGGGCAGCGGGCTGAGACACGGCTGTGGGATATGCACATGTGGGTGCAGCACCTGTATCTCACTCTCACACCCCAAACAGGGTCATTGCAGAAGGATAAGGTTTAGAGAAAAGACACTAAAATAATTAAGGAGATAATTACTACAGAATGAAGAATGTTAGCGCTCCCACTGGGCCTCAGACATCATGCAACCTGAGCTCCCTTTGCAGAGATGAGGAGTTCAGCTCCCTGTCCCAGCTAGTTGGAGTCCAAGGTGGGAGATGCTGCTCAGGCATCCAGCTTTGCATTAGGACATACTGAAAATGTTTGGTCTCTTCTGTTTGCACAGATAGCTGAGAAGGAATCTGTGGCCAGGATGAACCTGCAGTCCCACTGCTCTATCTAAGGACGTCTCCAGAAGTTCTCGCGATGGACTTAAACGAACTGGTATCTTCTAAGATGTTAACTCCAGAATCTTTTCTCCTGACGGGTCAAGAGAAGGGGGACTGTTTGCAAGCACAAGGAGGACACTTCTACATCCTTATTTGGTTGTGTTTGCTCTTCTGAGAGCGAAACAAGTACTTACCCGGATGAGATAAAGAGCTCGCCTCTGGGGAGTAAAGAGCAGGCGCCCTGGGACAGGAAAGCTGCACTCCCCCTCCCCGCGCAACTCCTCTGCTCTCCCGGAGAGTGTTCTCACTCCTTCATCGGAGCTGGAGCTCCAGCTCTGAGGCTGTCAATTTACCACAGTGTACTTTCCCTCTGCACTGGGGATGCTTCTTGTATTAAATCCGATTAAACTGGCTTGTCAGTCCTCTGGTAGCCTGTGAACACTTGAGAAAACCAGCAGCTTACTGGGGCTTTTCCAAAAGAAATATCTGCTACTAAAAAGTGATTTCCACACATATCCCTGCCTCGCTTGATCAGGAGATAATTACTGGGCTGTGCCGGCTGCTGAAGCTGGCGGCTGGCACAGTGCAGTGCGTGCTGCTGCTGATGCCAAAGGCGGCAGAGAAGCCCCTGGATTTGCGTAATTCCAGCCCGCTCCACTCTTGCAAGCTTCTGCGAGGTCAGAGTATCCAAGTTCCCACAGAAACAGTGCTGGTTTCCTCAGCTGGAGGGCTCAGATCAGACATCTGCTTCTCTGCTTAGGGCTGCTTTCCTATTTTATCCAGCCCAAGTCCTTTCCAGAGGCTCAAACGATGCCAGCTCTATAAAGACTAGGAGTTCTTCCTCCATGGAACACAGCAATTTATCCATATCTCAACACGTGTTTATTGAGCATTCATTCTATACTTGGTGTCATACCAGGAACTGGCTTTATTCCATTCAGTGATTATGTACCGAGCACCTCATCTGTCCTGGGAACTGTGCTCCTGTGCCGTTCTCTGCAGGCCGGGAGCTCTGGGCCCAGCACAGGGCCTGGTGCTCACTTCAGTGGCCTCAGCCTCCCACCTGCAGGCAGCCGGCAGAACCAGACAGGGAGCCTGGCTGTCCAGGTGAGTGAAGGGTGTTAGAGTCACAGGCGCTAAGACTTTTTAGCCATTAATGTCCTGAGAATAGAAAAGAAATGCCCCTGAGTTTCAAGGAGCTCACCTAAGATATATGCAAGGTTAGACTCCTGCCAAAAGAAACAGAAACACCAGGGGAGAGTCTCTCTCAGAATTAGTCAGTGCTCACGGAGATGTAACCAAACTGTGAAATGGAAAGAAAAAGTGTTTTACTCCAGCTCCAGTGATTTTTTTCAAAACTAGTTCGTTCCTTTCCTTGCCTTGCCACTCCCTTCAAACCCACCTGCCACGGAGGCAGGAGGATTTGGTCGATGTAATCACATAATCTTCTCTCAAGGGAAAAACTGGAGGGTAAGTTAGAGGGGAGAGGAAGGTTGAAAGCTGCCTGATTTTCATGTGCCACCGGAGAAATGGAAGCCAGGGAAGGACTCTGACCTCACAAGCAAGGTGCAATGGCCTCTGGAAGGAAGAGGGGCGAGAGCCCAGAGGGATCAGGGGAAATCTCTTGACATGGCAGATAATTAATACACTAAAACTAAGAACCAAAGGTAGAAATGGAAGCTGTAATTAGCCACATGCTTTCAGAGTGGATCCTGGAGAGGAGACAAAGTGGGCGGTTCCTACTTCCACAGATGCTGATGGCCCAGCAGGGACCGGCCCTTCTGTCTCCAGTGATATCGGCTAGAGTTGTCAGGCTGTCTCCACCTCCCGGCTTGTGCACAAGCCTTCCCACTCAGGGGCAGGAGTCCTCACACCCATGCACTCATGGCGCATCGGGACAATGAGGCCAGGTGTTCCATGTGTCCTCAGAGGTCTCTATCAGGTCTCCTATAAACTCAAAGCCACTCTAGGGCAGGGACTATGCCTTCAAATGTCTTTCAAATTACAAGGACTTACATTATATGCAGATGACATACTATATATAGAACCCCCTGAAGACTCCACACAAAAACTACTAGCGCTGATCAGCAAGGTAGCAGGACACAAGATGAACAGACAGACATCTGATGCACTTCTTTACACTAACAATGAAAGATCAGAAAGTGAAAGTTAAAAAATCCCTTTTAAAATTGCATCAAAAAAAATACTTAGTCGGGGAGTGGTATAGCTCAGCGGTAGCATGTGTGCTTAGCATGCATGAGGTACTGGGTTCAACCCTCAGTACCTCCATTAAAATAAATAAGCAGTAAATAAAAATAATAACCTCCTCCAAAACAAAAATAAATAAATAAATAAAACACTTAGGAATAAATCTGACCAAGGAGGTAAAGAATTATATGCTGAGAACTATAAAACATTGATAAAGGAAACTGAAGATGACTTAAAGAAATGGAAAGCTATTCCATGCTCTTGGGTTGGAAGAATTAATATTGTTATAATGGCCATACTACCCAAAGCAATCTACGGATTTAATGTGATCCATATCAAATTACTCAGGATGTTTTTCCACAGAACTAGAACAAGTAATCCTAAAACTTATATGGAACCACAAAAGACCCAGAATTGCCAAAGTAATACTCAAGAAAAAGAACAAAGCTGGAGGCATAACCCTCCCAGACTTCAGACAGTATTACAGAGCTACAGCAATCAAAACAGCATGGTATTGGCACAAAAACAGACAAATGAGTCAATGGAACAGAACAGAAAGCCCAGAAATAAACCCATACGCCTATGGCCAATTAATCTTAGACAAAGGAGGCAAGAATATACAATGGAGAAAAGACAGTCTCTTCAGTAAGTGGTGTTGGGAAAGCTGGACAGCTGTATGCAAATCAGTGAAGTTAGCACACTCCCACACACCATACACAAAAATAAACCCAAAATGGACTAACTGTAAGACTTAAATATAAGATATGACACCATAAAACTCCTAGAAAAGAACAAAGGCAAAACATTCTCTGACATAAATTGTAGCCATGTTTTCCTAGGTCAGTCTCCCACAGCAATGGAAATAAAAGCAAAAATGAACAAATGGGACCTAATCAAACTTACAGGCTTTTGCACCATAAAATGAAAAAACAACCTATGGACTAGGAGAAAATATCTTCAAGCAATGCAACCAACAAGGGCTTAATTTCCGAAATATATAAACAGCTCATACAACTCAATAACAAAATACAAACAACCCAATCAAAAAAATGCACAGAAGATCTAAAAAGACATTTCTCCAAAGAAGACATATAGATGGACAATAGGCACGTAAAAGATGTTCAGTCATTAATTGTTGGAGAAATGCAAGTCAAAACTACAATGAGCTACCACCTCACACCAGTTAGAATGGCCATCATCAAAAAGTCTACAAACAGTAAAATGACTATAACTCAATAAAAAAAGCTAAAAATAAAATTAAAAAGTCTACAAACAATAAATGTTGCAGAGAGTGTGGAGTAAAGGGAACTCTCCTACACTGTTGGTGGGAATGTAAACTGGTGCAGCCACTATCGAAAATACTATGGAAGTTCCTTAAAAAATCTAAAAATAGAGTTACCATATGAGCCAGCAATCCCACTCCTGGGTATTCACCTGGAGAAAACTCTAATTTGAAAAGAAACATGCACCCCAATGTTCATAGCTATTTACAAAAGCCAAGACATGGAAGCAACCTAAATGTCCACTGACAGATGAATGGATAAAGAAGATGCGGTATAGATATTCAATAGAATACTGCTCAGCCATAAAAAGAATGAAATAATGCCATTTGTAGCAACAAGGATGGACCTAGAAGCTCTCATAATAAGTGAACTAAGTCAGACAGAGAAAGAAAATACCATATGATATAACTTATATGTAGAATCTAAAATATGATACAAAGGAACTTATTTACAAAACAGAAACAGGTTTATAGACATAGAAAACAAACCTATGGTTACCAAAGTGGGGAGGGGGGAAGGATAAGTTAAGAGTGGGATTAGCAGATACAAACTACTATATACAAAACAGATAAACAATAAAGTCCTACTGTATAGCACAGGGAACTATATTCAATATCTTGTAAGAAACTGTAACGGAAAAGAAAAAAATAAATTACTAGAACTTAGTTTAGTAAGAGCCCCATAAATATTTGTTGAGAGACTGATCTTTCCCTGCCACATTCCTACATCTCCTGGCCAGAGACCACTAGTGGGGTCTCAGCGACGGCTTCCAGGGTTTTGTGAGAATGACACATAGACACGGTTCCTCAGAAACAGGAAGCTCCGCACAGGTTTACTCAAAGGGATGTGCACTGGAGAGTGAGGGACCCCAACTAAACCATAAATCACATTTCAGAGGGACAGCTGAAAATACCAAAGCTTCTTCCTAATGATTGCTGAGTCATATAACAAACATCAGACTGAATCCTACAGTCATATCAGGTTTACCTGTATACTGACTTACTTTCTGCATTTGCCACTTATCTGCAGTGAAAATCTGACATTTTAGCTACAAGTCAGAGCAGAATCAAGTCAGCAAAGCCCATAGGCAGCTACTAGCACATTATTAGAACCTACACTTTAATCAGTGATTTTATACTAGGTATGAGATGAAGATTTAGTAAGCGCAGAACAAAATGAGGTGACGAGGAAGAAAAATGCCCTTTTTTTCCTATTCATTAATTTTTTTCCCCAGGATTTTTTTTTTTTATTGAAGTATAGTCAGTTTACAATGCTGTGTCAATTTCCGGTGTACAGCATAATGTTTCAGTCACACATATACATACATATATTTAATATCTTGTAGTAAAACCTATAATGAAAAAGAATATGAAAAGGAATATATGTATGTACATCTATTCATTAATTTTATTTCTAATTATTTTCCTTCTATCCATCTTTCACTGTGGAAGGAAGAGGCAAATGCAAACTTCTCCTGTTTTCCAGGCTGTAAGAACTATTTCTCTTAAAAAAAAATTTTTTTTTACTTTATTTAAAAAATTATGGGAGGGAGGTTACTAGGTATATATGTATTTATTTACACACACTGGGGATTAAACCTAGGACCTTGTGCATGCTAAGCATGTACTCTACCACTGAGCTATACCCTCCCCTCAAAGAACTATTTCTAAGAAAGCAAAACTCTCTCCTTTGCACAAGATCTTTCTGGTTCTCTCTGACCTTGACTAGACAAGCCAACAGGAAAGAGAGGGAATGATGCTATGTGTGGATAAATACCTGCTGAACATGCCTCTGATCAGGAAGATGGTGGGGTGAGCTGGAATGTCTGCTTGAAGAAAATGCCCCCATTGTGGTCCCGTCAGAGAAACTGGATCCTGGGCTCTGGTATGTGTTCACCTAGAAGAGATGCCAGTGGCACTCCCCGCAGCCCTGAGTCCTGCAAAGAATACTCCAGGGAATAGTCCTTCATGCTGGGAAGGGGGCAGCACTGGAGAGGCAGGAAGTGCCTGGATTCTGGCGATAAAGGACGAATCCCAGCTCTACCCTCATTCCAGCTGTGCAGCCTTGGGCAAACGACTTAACCTTTCTAAGACCTACTTCTCCATAAAATAGGAAGAATGCCACCACCTATTTCCCTGCGGTTTCGATGGAGATTAAATGGGCCAGTGAATACAAAGTGCTGAGAGAGTGCCCTGCACAAAATAGGGAAAATATGGTGGCCTTCATGGTTATTGTTATTATTATTGTTATAAAATCTACTCCAGCCTCAGCCTCTTCTCTACCACCCTATAGTGTAACTTAGGAACTTGAAGGAGCACCAACATTTAGGTGCTTCCATGTCTTGGCTATTGTATTTTTTTTTTTTTTAATTTCTTTTTAAATGGAAGTACTGGGGATTGAACCCAGGACTCCATGCATGCAAAGCACACACTTTACCACTGAGCAATTTCCCTCCCTTTGCTATTGTAAGTGGTGCTGATCTGAATACTGGGGGTGCACTTATCTTTTCGAATTAGAGGATTCTCCAGACATACACTCAGGAGTGGAATTGCTGGATCATATGGTAGCTCTATTTTTAGTTTTTTAAGGACTCTCCAGTACTGGTTTCCAGAGTGGCTGCACCAATTTACATTCCCACCAGTAGTGTAGGAGGGTCCCTTTTCTCTACACCCTCTCCAGCATTTATCGTTTGTAGACTTTTTAATCATGGCCATTCTGATGAGTGTGAAAAAGAATATATATAACTGAATCACTATGCTGTACATCAGAAACTAAGACAACATTGTAAGTCAACATTACTTCAACCAAAAAAAAAAAGAGAGAGAGAGAGAGGACAGCCACCACAAAACTGACTACTACTGAGAAGAAATGAAAGGCTCAGTGCCCCCTGGCACACAGACCGATCTGAAGGATGTCACGAGGCTGTCATAAGAAGGATCTTTATGGACCATCTTCTGTAGGCAACGCACAGTATCAGGCCCCATCACAGAAATAATCACACCTTTCACACTAACAGCTCACATTTATTGAGATGGCCCCCTCAGAAGCTTACAGGAACCAAAGCATGGTGTCTGGATCAGCATTCTTGGACACATTACAGCATCTATGCTCTCAGTCTCCTTTATCCATGCAAACGGATTTAAAAACCCTTGCTTGTGGGTCCCTGCAGCCCCATCATACTGTTGCCTCATATCACGTTCCCAGTCAGCTATTCCTTCTCACACGGCTCTTTGCAAAGGGCCCCAAGCACAGCACTTTACGTTTCCCCAGCTCGCATTTCAACAGGTTAAGATTTGCCTCATTATTCTCCATCCTCAGCATCTCCTGGAACCCGACTGTATTCATGATCACCCATGGCTCTTACGGCATCTGGAATGTGATAATATGGCTTTGGCAGCTCCCTCCAGGTCACCCCACCAGAAAATGGAACATGAACAGGGAGTGAGACCAGATATTAACTCAGACGGAGGGCAGGCATCCCCCAAACTCTGAAGCTTGTACATCATTCCACTTACAAGTCCACTGGTGGGCACACACTTGCCATGCTTACCCCTCCACTTCCCGTCACCCTCCGTGAGCTATTCTTTCTCAGCTCTCTTGCAACCATGTCTGCGGGTTGCACAGGCAGAAAGCAGGGCCATGGAGCTGGGAAGTGTTGAGGACCCTAGAGTGAGCACAGAGCTTTCCACAGTGCAGGGTGCCAGTGCACGTGCAGGTGGGTGTGTGCCTGTGTAACAGGGGGAGGGTGTTTTAGAAACAAGAGGGTGGAAAAAGAAACTGAGGTCAACGAAAATCTACTTGGGAAACATTAAGCTGATGGATTTCAGAGCATCCAGGCTGCAGAGGGAGAGAAAATGGAAACATTGGAGAGATTCAGTGATTCAGTGCTGAGCCTGCCCTCCACACTGTACATCCCTAAGTGGCTGGTGGACCCCGGGCTCTAATAACACATCTTCATCAACTGGCTTCCAAGTAGTCAGCCCCATGAAAGTGTCTTTCTTTTAAAAGGTTCCCATGCCATTTCCACTGGGATACAGGCAGAGTGAAGCGGAAGGCTTCTCTACTATAACCTGCCATCAAGGAGGTGGTGACTCCTCACTGGGGAGAGGCAATGCTTTGTCCCAAGAGGAGGCAACAGGTCATCAGGCTGTCCCTGCCCCACCTGACCAACGCGAGTAAGTGTGTCTCCTTTACAAAGGCCTTTAAACATATTTGAGAAACCCAAGGGAAGGCCTTTTAAGAAGCAGCTGGAGGGATGGAGAAGCCACTGATTTGGGTCCTCTTCCTTAACTAGGTGATCCTCAGAGGTGATCGGAGGTAAGGCAAAGAGATGTAATAAAACGAATCCAAGAATTAAGGGGATGACAACAAAACTTCCACTTTCTTTCCTACATAATTAAAAAAAAACTCATTATGAAAAATTGCAAACATACATAAGGGTAGACCGAATAACATGATAAACACCAAGGCACCCAACACCCAACTCCAGCAATTATCCACTTGTGGTCAGCCTTCCTCCGCCTTTCCCTGCTTCCTCTCCTCCCCACATCATGTCAAAGCAAATCCCAGCCATCAGAACACTCACCTATAAATGTTTCAGTGTATATCTCAAAAAGACAAGGATTCTTTAAAAAAAAAAACCCATAATCACAATACTATTATCACAATGATAGTGATTTAATGGGCAAAGATGAGCAATGTTTCCTAGAACATTAACAACAACTCCCTAATAGCTTTACATCCTCCAGTGGTATGGTCTGAATGTTTACGTCCTCTCGAAATTCGTATGTTGAGATCCTAACCCCCAAAGATGATGTGATTAGGAGACAGGGCCTTTGGGAGGCACCACCTAAGTCATGAGGGTGGAGCCCTCGTGAATAGGATTGTGCCTGGATAAAAGAGGCTCAGGAGCTAGCCCCTCCCCTCTCACCACACAGGACACAGGGGGAAGGCACAGGGTACGAATCAGAAAGTGGCCCTCATCCGGCTGTGACCCTGCTAGTACCTTGAATTTGGACTTCCCAGCCTTGAGAACTGTGAGAAATACATTTCTGCTGTTAAAAGGCACTTAGTCTGTGATATTTTATCACAGCAGCCTGAACAGATCAAGACATCCAGTTAGCGTTCAAATCTCTGACTCCACGTGGTTTTAAAGACACTTTTCTGCATCACCTGCAGTGTGGCTGGGAGGACCACGTCCTAGTGCACGTAGCTGGCTTGGGGCTGCCCAGCATGCTTGCCCAGCACATCCTGTACTGGGTGGAGGGAGATTCATTTCATGTTGCATTTACACCTCCCAGCACAGAGAAGCACTCCCATTAAAGCATTTCCCTGATTTCCGGAGCCACAGGCAGCTTCAGAAAGCCAAATACTTTGGAAGGCCACCAGGGACCAATCTCACTCTGCCTTCAGGACAGCTCAGAACTCAGAATGGGCTGACATCTCTGCCCCATTTGCAGGGTCACTGGAGGAAACCCGGATGGCCCCTCTTCCCATCCCTCTCTGCTGAGGCCAATGATGTCCTGGCTGACACTTCTGTCGGATGGAGGCAGGCTGGCAGGAGGTGGGGGTGGGGGGGATTGTGGGCGGGAGGAGGCAGCACACAGAAAGGCATGAATGTTAGCTATTCCACTTGCCCTGCTTTTGATTTTCTCAACTAATCAGAGCTAAAACGTTAATGAGTGCTCAAGGCTTCCATCTTAGGTAACAGACCTGCAGTACAGACAAGTGTAAATTACAAACTATGTCCTAGGTACTGCTGGGAGGGAATATAAAGATGAACAGACAGACATTCAGGTCCCAGTCTTTGAGAGGTTTGGAATCTAACCAAAAATGTGTATGAATAAGTCTGTCATAATGGGCTAGAGGTGCATCTAAGTGCTGAGTGTTCCTTCATTCCTGCAGGGCAGGGCGGTGGTGCTGGCTGGGAAGCCTTACCAAGGAAAGTTTTTTGAACTGGATCTTGAAGGATTAGCCAGATTTTATCAGGCAGAATAAGGCAAGAAAGGAGAGTCAAGGCGAAAGGAGCAGCATGAGGAAAGCACGGAGGCAGGAGAGCATACTGGCATACCTGGGGGGACAGGAAGAACATGGCATTGTTGACCATGAGAACCAGTGGGAGGGACGGCCAGGACTCTGTGGCTGGCCCCACCCGGGCAGGGGCTCCACAGGGTGGACTTGAACCCAGCTCTACTCCGGAGCAACACTGGGTTCTCACTGAGGGATGCTAATCAGGCAAGCAGCTCTTATGGAGAGAATTTCAGGACCCCCTCTAGCCAGCGGGAGAGGCATCTGGTGGTAAACCTTTTGGCACATGTTGTGGGTGACTCTTTCCTACACCTACACCAGAGAGGGACAAACAAGGACACAGATGGTTCTGAAGCATGTTTGGGTAGAGGGAAGGGGCTGTCAGGTCTGGCTCAGCTCCACAGCCAGCAGCACTTCTCGCCCTTCAGCTGGAGCTGGGAGACCCAGGCCGCAGTCAGGCTGAGTCCGGCCAGAGCCCCAGGACCCGGCCCGACACCGGGCAGGCGCAGCCCTGCGGCGCTCGGTAGGAGGCATCCGGCCACACCCGCTGCCTGGAGGTTTTCACCCCTGGACTCCTGCTCTGATGACCACGTCCTGACAACCTGCCCACAAGACCTGGGGCCCGCCCTGCTCTCCCCACAGCAGGCGTGGCTCTGAACCCCATCCCTCTGAGGTGCTTCTTAAACTACAGGTCCATTTGCCTGGCCCTGTGATACTGGCTGACCCTGGGACCCCAGTCTCAGGGAGGTGTCGGTGGCGGCTGGATGTTGGCAGAAGGTGTAGACTGTAGAAGCCGGGCCCACCTCTGCCCCAGCCCCTTCCTCCCCTGTGAAACCACAGTCTGGTGACCCAGCGTGGTGAGCTTTCCACTGGAGCCCTGGGTCAGGCAGACAGTGGCCCATCTGCTGCCCCAGGTGAAAAGGCACTGCTTCTCTTCAGCAAAACTTGCTCTCCTAATCTCTATTTGCTTCTCCAACTTCCTGTCACCCTCATGCCTCACTGTCCCCCCCAGACCTCCCTACTGAGGCAGAATGTTCATTTGTCTGTTCTTTAAGTGCTCAGAGTAGGGCAGTCATTTTTCTTTTGGAGACAGACACAGACAGAGCCAGCAATGCAGGGAGTCAGGACAGGAGGGGAAGTAAGAATGGAAATGACTAAATTTACATCCCAAACCAGCTCTCTGATCCCATGAATTTCTAGTACCACTGGTATAAGTATTCCAGGGAGAACTCAGTTGTGAAAAGACAGGTAGAAACAGCACAGTGAAAACTCTCCTTTGAACTGAAAAATGAAGCTGGTGCCGGGGAGTTACTTGTTTCTCACTTGCTTTGGACGGAGATGGGCTAGAGAATTTGGAAATCCTACATCCCATTTCAGAAAGCAGACGAGGTTTCCGCGGATGGTCAGTTTGGCAGGGTGGTAGATTTGGTCTATTTTTGCCATGTGAGCTCATGTTCTGGGGGACACACTCTGCAGTTCTAATTCGAGATACCAACAGAGCTGGACCTTCAAGCACGTAACTGTAATTAGCACGGAATGGCTTTTGAGCTTTTATTTTGGACCTGTTTTCAAAAAACACAAGCGCTTCCTTCTGCAAACAGTGAGCACTGCCAGGAACTTTGTGAGTTAAACATCTTCAACCAGGAGCTGCACTCGGCCTGCCTGTGCTTTGAGAGTTTCAGGAACTTTCACCCACTGAACACTCCCATGTTCAGCTGTATCAGAAAATGATTGTGGTTGGATTTCTCTCGAACTCTCAAAGGCTTTGAATCTTTGAGCTAATGTTAGCGAAGTTCAACTTCTTGCTATGCAGAAGGCTTTATACCATGTAACAACTTTGCAGTACAAGAAAAGTTGCGAAAATTTCTGTGGAAAATTTAGGTCCCAAAGGGTTGGGTTAAATTTAAGGTTTGGGAAAAAGTGTCTGGAGCTGCGGGTGTGACAAGAAATGGGCACTCCGTTCTTGTGAGGCAGCAAGAACACAGAGCAGGCCTGGTGACACAAAGAGCCCACACTTAGCCTGCCCATTGTTATTTTAGATTTCCTCCGTCCAACTAGACTGTGCATTTTCTGAGGTTGGCTTCCATATATGATCTCTGCCTTGCCCACATTCCCTAGCAGAGTGAAGCAAGGGATGTTCAGTCATGTTTTTGATTTAATAATGGAGGGCACACATTGACAGGTTAAACTTTTTTGGGGGGTGGCTCTTCTTTTGGTGAGTGGGATTCTATTATGGGTCATGAAACTGCTTCTTTTATTCCCTCCCCAAGAACCTAAGCTCTATCAAGAAGACACACTCAAACTAGCAAGTGGGACCTTGAAATTCATCCTAGGAGGCTACTAAAGAGTTAATTCAGTTCTTATATGAGACTTATGAGGCAAGGCTTTAAGAATTACACACAATGGATTTATAACACAATAAGATTTTTTTTCTAAAGGACAAAAGTAGTGGCTGGGGACGTTTCAGATGAAGAAATAACTATGTTAACCTCCCTGCTTTTTAAACATTTGCATCTGTGAATTGCAGAGGCTCAACATAAAGCAGATTGCCTATATCCACTGAAAGTCATTCTGGCATGAGAAATTTCTCTTGCATAAAGCAAAACAGATGTGTGAGAGGGAAAAGCAAACTCTCTTATGGGTGTATCGACATTTGGAATTATACAGTTATCTCAGGAACTACATATTGTGTGAAGCAATGAATATAAAATCTTGCCCATACTCATGTTCCTAAAAACTCAATATAAAAAGCAGAAACTCAATATCTGGAAAATACTAATTATTAATGCAGATGAAAAATCTAACAGTGGATTCATATTTCATCCACTTTTTTTTTTAAACTGGAAGTATATCAGCCAACTGAACTAAACCTACACCAGAGATTAAACATTCAGAATTCTTGGCCAAGTGCTGCCTGAATGATGTGAATTCAGATTCATCTAACTGTTCAAGCGAGTAGAAAAAGTGCTACCTCCTTGTAAGCAGGAAAGAGTGCACCAGGGTTCTGTGCACAGGGTGTCTGCATATTGAGATTGACAAGCAAATCAATTTGGAAACAGGAAAGGGCTCAAAGGCTGCCCTCCTTGGGGTACAGGTCAGACTCTACACAGCAGTAGGCAAGTGCTTAGTGTCTGCCAGGTCTGATCGTGGGAAGCACACAAGAGAAGCACAAACGAGAACGCAGGGACTGAGCCCAGAAGGAAGCACAGTGTCCAGGGGGCACCCACCTGGCCTGAGAGAAAAGCATTTACGGTGAGGAGGAGAAGAGAGAGCAGACCAACTCCTCAGTGAGCAATCATTGTGAAACCAGGCTGGGAGAGTTGTCCAAGGAAACTTCAAATATGATTTTCATGTTAAAAACAAACCAACCATATACATGTATATACATGTATATACATGTATATACATATACATATACATATATGTGTAATAGATGGGGAATGGCAATATAACAGTCAAGATCAATTTAGTAGAAATTAATGCTAATACTATTAAAATAATCCCAAACATTTGATATGGATACATTACAGAAACAACATACACACACACACACACACACACACACACACACAATATAGCATTTGCTGCAGCTTAGAGGGTTCAGAATTTTCCTAGACACACATGAACATAATAAGAATTGGTGATGTGAGAAATAAAATTCAGAAAATATGAGTGTACATAGAAAGAATAAGTAAATATATTACCACTAGTAGTTTTTCTACCCATGCAGTTATACATACTAACTTTCAGATACAGTCTCTACCTGAAGCCACACAGCATTAATTTATCACTTAAAAAAAAACCCACAGCAGGTGATCTGTACTCTAATTTCTCAACTCTAAATAATAGAGTCATGCAGTACCATACAAATACCCACTTTTCTCATTTTGTACTTATTACAAGTAAAGCAAAACAGAGAGCTCTCTTCATTTTCTTCTGATTTTACTAAACATATTTTCTGAAATTGTGTTCTGATATTCAAAAGTGCTTGAGTGAGAAAGAATTACAAAAAGTATCAAGCACTCTCCGATAAAAACACTTGGGATAGTGATCAGTTTAAAAAGAATGAACCCCGAACATGGGTTCTAGGAATAAACAAAGGCTCCACATTGCAAAAGGTTGATAGAGTGTCTTTACATTTAATTTTGTGACCACTTCCTTGATTTCACTGATTGGCAGTATAGTTTGAGACATCTGTAGGCCTGCCACTCCTGATGGAAAGTATACAGAGCAAAAAAGTACACTGGAAAAAAAAAAAAGCTCATTGTTAGCGAAAGCCTCGGCATCTGAATTTAATAATCAGATGCCATTTGGAGCCTACATAGTTTTTCAACAATAGAGACACTTAAATCAGGCTGAAATTATACATAACTCATGCACAGATTTAAATGCTGATTGATTTCTCTCTATATGTACATGTGCAATCTCTTGTGAGGGATTCTTAAAAGGAACCTACTAAGGCAGAGGAATGAGGTTGTGGTTAAAGAGGGGTCATCAGCGATGCAGAAAGGAGGGATGAGTTCAGTGTCCCCTCCGCCGCTATGAGCTGTCTGCCCACAGGAGATCACAGTGTCTTCATTCATGTATTTCCGCCACCTGAAATGCCGCCTCCCTCCTTTAAAAGCCACGCTGAAATCCAATCTCTTTTCTGAAACCCTCTGAGAACTCTATTCAGGAATCTCCTTCTTCTCTCCCTGTACTATCTCACCCATTAACCACTTTCTCTACCATTCATCTAGCTCTTCAGCATCCTCTGATGCCTATTATTTATCTCGAAATATGCCTACATTTTATTTTGCTGACTCATTCACATGCTCTTTGAGGACAAGGAACTCTGGCTTATGCTCTTTCCATCCCGGAAGCAACCTTTTTCAAAGTGTCATCCTTGTATCATTAGAACCGCCTGGGTGTTTGATCAACCTCTGGCTTCAGAGATCCTGCCGCTGTATGGAGGGAGGGCCCAGGAAGCTGCGTTTTTAACGTGCTGCCTAGATGACTTTCATGTGCTCTAAAGACTGAGGACGACTGTATTCAAGGACTATATATAAGAAACAGGAGAGTGCTGTAAACATAATCAGTACCAAGAAGTGTTTGTTGAATATGTAAAGGCACACCAAAACCCTACACTAAGCCAAACCAAAACAAAAGCAAGCAGACAAACCAAACCCTCCCAAAAAAGGTGTAAAATTAAAGGCATTAGGCTTAATTTTACGTCTATAAGCTTAATTACAATGCAATTACCTTTTCACGAAGTTGACTGAACATGAACTTTATTTCAAAGAAAATGCTTATTTTCTAGTCTAGTCTAGGTTGCTGAACAGGGCAAACCATCTTTCCTAAACTCCTAATTAGGAGGTCACATGGCCACCTCCTTTTTCCCTCTCTGCCCTTCCTTCCCTATTGACTTCCCCCAAGAATTTTTTCCTTGGCTTTCCTTCTTGTCTACTGCTCCTTCCCTGCTTTTTGTCTAAGAAATGGATTACTTTTTACCCATTTCACTGTGACTCACAAGATCAAGATAAGGAGAGAGCAGGCATAGAGAGCAGGGCCCCACAATTTTATATAGTACCTTATTCAGATCACAACAGGACCCCCTTCCTGTGCCAGGAAGCATGAATTGGCAAAAGAAGGACAAACTGTACCCTTGCACAGTTAGCAACCTGTGGAACTGTGCATGGCAGTTTGTCAGAAAAGGGGGAGGAAAATATTTGAGCCTACTATTCTTGCTCCCACATTTTCCTGAAGATCACTTTTCTGGATCTCTATTTTTATCCGACTTTAATTTTTTTTTTTTAACTCGGGTCCAGGTGCTACTGAGTAATAAGGAAAGTGCCAAGCATTGTTCATTTGAATGAACAAAGGGAAAAGAATTAACACATTGGGAAAAGTGAAATAAAGAACTCTGGAATTATGAGGGAGACTGAGGAATTCTCACTTCTGGAGATGTTTTGAAATAATACAGGGAAATGATGTGTTTTTGGTAGTTTATGGTTGATCTGAGCAAGGTAGCCTCCTGGGACCCCTTCTTCTCCATGAAGGCACTTTCCCTACAATGTGAGGCTTCTGGTCCCTGCCTCAACTGTCATTTCTGCTGGAGCCCTGAGGCCTTGAAGGCCCCTTTCGGAACCACAACCTGAGCTCTGATGTCCCTGCTTCTCAGGGCCTAAGTGGCCTCCTTTAGCAGAAAGCTGGTGGCAGGAGCAACAGCAGCAGGCCCTCAGTCACGTCTGGAAAATGTATAAAAGCATTTTCCTAAAGTCATGTAGATTTCTCAGGGTACAAATTTGATCAGGACACCATACCTAGTCTAGGAGGTATCTCATAAACCACAGGGACCCCACGTTCCCCTTTGTTATTCTAACGCTTACAGGGCCTTGCAAAGAAACTTCTCTGCAAAAATGCTTATTGAGTAAAGGAGTTGAATTCCTCTTCTGATTCTGCCTCCAAAAGTCCTTTTGTGTTTGGCTTCTGGAGAACATTTCCTTCCTTGTGTCATTTGTCATCCCTCAACCCTTGATTATGGTTTTCGGGGCCCTAGGCCCTGGACCTCAAGGTGTCATTTCAAGGTCAGATGGAGCCACACCCTGGGTGGCTGTGGTTCTAAGCCCCGTGACCTTTGCCCCCTGGTATACTCCCTTGATTATGTGACTTATGTGGCAAAAGGGACCCTGCAGATATGATGATGGGAGATTATCTGGGTGGCCTAACCTAATCACAAGCCTTTAAAAACAGAGATTTCTCCTGCTCAGAGCAGAAGAAAAGTCAGAGATTCCAGATCTAAAACGGATTTGATAAGAGGAAGATTCTTTCTGGCTTTGGGGTCAGCGGGCAAAGACATGAGAACAGATGCCTAGAAGCGGGGAGCAGTCTCTGCAGGGAGAACAGGGACCTTAGTCCTACAACCACAAGCAACCAAATTCGGCCAACCACTTAAAGTGCCTGGAAGCAGATTCCTCCCCAGAGCCTCCAGGTGGGAGCCCAGCCTGATTGACACCTGGGCTGCAGCCTTGGGAGGCAACCCAGTGGAGCCTGCCCAGACTTTTGACCTGGAGAACTGTGAGGTAATAAACGGGTGTTGTTTGAAGCTGTGAAACTCGTGGTCATTTGTCACACAGCAAGAGGAAGTGATGCCAGCAGCTCCCTGGGCGTGTCTGGAGCAGGGCTCCCCATGCCTTCCGACTCTAGTCCAATCACTTCTCTTCTTGGAGAGATAAAGAATGGGCATTTGTAGACCCCAAACAAACTCCAGCTCTGGTTCATATTATTGTTGTCCTTGTTCACTGACCCGTTCAACCAGCTGCTTCATCCTCTCCCCTATTAGCGCTGCCCTTCCTGATCCCGCACATCCGTCAAATCTTCCTTTCTGCCCTCTGTCTAGCAGGGCTTTATGGTAAAAGCCTCTATGCTCCAGCTAATCCTTTATGAACTCAGCGCTCGGCTTCAACATAAGCACTTAGAAATACAAATACAGACCTTGGAGTTCTTCTACACACAGATCTGGAGGGATCAGTGGGTGTGCCTTTAAGAATTAGATTATGTGACTTGCATAAAATGAACTTGACAGAAATGAATCAAATTAAGACCCCCGACATACAAACAGGGTGGCTCAGACTTGAGCATGTGGGACGAAGACAGCCACAATCCTGGATGCTTTTATTCAGACTTGAGATAACTATCTGAGATAGAAACTCCACGTCTAAGGTTTGGAGCTTCACCCGCACTATGCCGTGCTCAGCGTAACAGCACTCTAGAATCTAGTTCTCTTCACACTTCATCCATCCTTTTTGAAATCTTACTTCCCTTGTGTTTAAATTGAAAGAACCCATCAAACAAAGCTGCTGGTATTTCGAAGAGAGAGAGAGGAGACAATTTTCAAGTGCCTTGTTTGATCCTCTATCATAACTAAACCCCCCCTTTCTCCTGAAGCAATTTGGCTCAGTCCTCTTTTTAGGGTTTACTGTATTCTGCCTTGAATTCTAAGTGGCTGCTTATACATGCTCCCACCCTTAGCTTCCTCCAGCTTCTCGGGGGCAGGGGCCATGTCCCCTTTATCTTTATATCTCCCCGGGCTGCGCACGGAGCGTTCAGAGTGAACTTCTAGTTCACTGCTAGTGAGCACTGCTTGGATTTATAGTGGAGCTCTGCCTTGCTGTCAGGTTTCAGGTAGGGGCTTAACATCCCTTGATCCAGGGAAATAAGAGCCAGGCGGCAGCTGCACTCAGCGCACTCCTGGAGTCCCCTCACAGGAGTGACGGGCTGGTGGGAGGTGACGGTCCCACAGCCCCAGGAGGCTGAAAAGAACACCTCGAGGATGGAGGCTCCAGATGGAGAGGAGGGCGTGCCAACCTCACTTCCCGCCCCTCGGCCCACAGCAGCAAGCAAGGTTGCTCTCTAATTTGATCTTTCCTCTGCCTTGGCCAAGGCCAAGTGCATTCCCTGTAGAGCAAATGTGAAACAATGCAGTTGCTGTTTCAAAAGCAGAAAAAGAGAGTGGTGGTGGGAAAATGTGAGGAAAGTATTTTTCTTGATTTATTTTTTTTAAATCTACATTATGGGAGAAGTAGTCATGAAGATAAATATAATATGCAGTAAACTCTGAACTGTGAAGGAAAAACATTTTCTATTGTCCTTTAAAATCTTTGACAGCATTGCAAATCAACTCTACTTCAATTTAAAAAAATGATACTGACAAAAAATATGACAAAAATGATACTGTCAAAAATTATGTTAAAAGATGTTTGCATATTAAACTACTTATATTTAAAAAAAAAAAAAAACAAACCAACTTCCACACTTTAATCATTCAGTCCCATAGCAAACTTTGCATACACCCTGACCAGGACATGCTTTGCTTTGTGCGACTCCTGTACCTGCTTGATCTTTGGACCAGAGGGTCTCCAGGGCAGGGACCTCTCAGTCCGCCTTCAGATCCCTGGTGCCTAGCACAGTGCCTGGAGGACAGCCAGAGCTCAGGAAGTGGTGGTTGGCCAGCCAGGGAGAGTGAACTGGGGCAACAGAAGCAGAAAGGCTAGGGCAGAGCCTCAGGGGGTGGGGCAGGGCATGCTTCCCGGAGAAGGGTGATGAGCACAAATGTGACAGAAAGGCCAAGTCACCTCACCCAGAAAAGGAGTCAAGGGATTTGGAAATTAGGAGGCTACTGGTAACCTAGGGGGTATTTTGGGGAGAAGGCAGATTGTGGTTGGGTGAAAAGTAAATGGGAGAAACACTCACTACTGGGCACAAATAAACATGTTTTGGAAAATTCATCTGAATGTACATTCTTGCATGACCAGTGAAATAAACTGCAGAATACTATGCAGCAGCTAAAACAATAAAGTAGATTCATATCAGGGTTTCTCAACCTTGGCATTACTGATATTTGGGGTGGGATGTCCTGCATCGCTGGTCTCTACCTACTAGATGTCAGTTGTACCTGAAGTCAGGTTGTGACCATCAAAAATGTCTTTAGAAATGGACCCCAGCTGAAAACCACTGCTTTATACGTCCTGACCTAAAAAGATCTGCAAGGTAGATCATTGAGTTAAAACAAACAAACAAAAAAGAAAAAAATGCCGAAAAACAAAACAGTATGGCAAAAAAGTACATTTTATGGTAGCATTTATGCCCCAAAAGTATTTTATATACACACGTACATCCATAAATCCGTATTACATAAGTACATCTACAGTGGTCTAAAAGGACAAAACTGCTAACAGTGGTCATCTCTGGGGAGGGGACTGGAGCTGGGGGTCATAGTGAATTTTGGCTTTACTGGTACAGCCTGTGGTTTTTTTTGGGGGGGGGTAATTAGGTTATTTATTATTTTAATGGAGGTACTGGGGATTGAACCCAGGATCTTGAGCATGCTAAGTGTGGTCTATCACTGAGCTATACCCCTCCCTGCTTGTATTTTTTTAAAACATGAAAACGGAAATATACTTGGTGTTAAAATTATATAGTTTGTAAATAAATGGAAATTGACAATATGGAGAAAGCACATGTAAGTCACTCCTTGACAAATTTAGAGATGAAGAAAAAGATGGCCAGGATAAAGCTGAATTAAAGAAAGGAATTTTTAGGATGTGAGAAAACTGAGCACTGCTAAATTCAGTCAACTTACAATTTTGTATAAAGCGTTGGGGGGGGGTGAGTAACTTCTAGAATGCTTCCACTTATTAGCTCAAGATTTCAACAATGCTTTGCCAGCAATGACTTTCCCACTCCAGTTAAATTTGCACTGAAATGACAGAATTTCTCTTTCTGTTTTTCCACCGCATGTTTCTTTAATTTGTGTTTCTTTGGTGTGTGTACAGCTTTCTGTAACTGAAGTGCTGATGCCATTATGGAAACGGTCACTCTTCAGAGTTGGGAAGACCTGGACTAAGAGCTGACTGTGACTTGTGTTTGGTCTGGCATGGCTGGCTACACTGCAGGAGTGTGTTTGTTTTTCATTAATTTGTTTGTCAGTTTTCTCCATGATCTATGGAACATTTATTTCCCCTGAAGCAAATGTCAGAGGTTTCTCTTGGTTCTGCCGGGGTAACGAATTGTTGAGAAAAAGAAATTTTTCTTATGTGCTATTTGATTGTGGAAGAAGACATTTTGTGACCTTTTGCTATTCTACAGTGATAATGAATTTCCTGACAAACGTGGAAACTTTGGGCTTCTTTATTAAAATAATAAGGTTTGAGGAATAACTTCGACCTGGACCTTTGTAGAATTAATCAAATACAGATTTGGGAAAAATTGATGAGTTTGGTCTTTACCGAGCCACTCTAATTTATTCCTGTCACTGAGGCAGTACACAGATCTATACCACATAAAAACATCAAACAACTACAGACACAAGTTCCAGAACAGAGATTTAGACATGTTTGGTGGGAGAGGGTGCAGGCTCCGGGACTTTTCACCTGATCGCAGGGTTGCTTTGCTTCCTGTCTCTCTCTCTCTCTTTTTTTTTTTTTTTTTGGTGAATTGCAAAAGTAACAGTGTATACTTGCAAAAAAAAAAGTGGGCTTTACTGAACAGAATGAAAAAGATAATAAAAATCATCTATAATTGCATTCTCCAAAGCGAATGGACCATCATAACATTTTGGTGTATTCCTTCTAATCTTGTTTTGATGCCTGTATTTCTGTATATAATTGAGATGATACTGAATATAAAATTCTATATTTTATTTTTAAATTAAATAACGCATGTAATGTTTTGTTTCTAATCTCTATACAGTTTAAAGGAAAACTCTCCTGAATCCTCTTAGGATGTTCCAAACCAAGGCATCAATTCATGGGGAAAAAAAAGAATAGGTTTTCTTCTTTCCAACATTATACGAACAACAAATTCTACCATTTTCCCTCTAAATGTGGCAAGTGACTAGATATTTTTCTCAGATGCTCTGAAATTGGAGACATGTTTATGCTTTTATTTTTGAGAGGTGAGAAGAGAAAAGAAGCTTTCTGAGTCCAGGATGCATGATGAACTCACACAGGGTCACTGGGTGAGGATACTCCGTGTTCCTCGGAGACAGAGAGACAGAGAAACAGGTGTCCCGGTTCTTGCTTTGACCAGCCAGATGGGTGCATGTACGTCAAAACCCACCCCAGAGTAACCTCTCAGTCATTTACAAAGGCATGAACCTGGGGAGTTTCCCTACTTTTCACACAGAAGTAGCTCTGTTAGTCACCTAGTGTCTCCACGCATTCTCTCTGGGGATTCATCGGAGTTGGCTTATATTCATCCCCAATACTCTGCGAGATCAGAGGAGGTACCTGAAAGGAGTCAGAGCCCACAACCCAAGCAGCCTCTCAGAGAATTTGGGGAGAAGTCTGAGGAAGTTGGCTACCTCATTCTTGACTTGGGAACCACTTCCTGGGTGGTAAATGCTCAGTTCACCACCATTTTTTGGAAGTTTGGGTTTTCTTTCTGAATGGTGGCAGAATGAGAACATCAGGAACAAAAGGAAAAAGAAGCCAAACTTCTGAAATAAGCTCTAAACTCTTCACTCCTCACTGGCTGGAATATATTTTGATTTTTTTTTTAACCAAACACTAGATTACTTTAGGATCAGAAAACAATTTGGCATTTGGACAATGAGAGAGACAGTGTAAACTGCTATCCAACTGGCCTTAATAGTAACTTGGGTGGAAATTTATCAAGACCTGTAAAACAGTTCTCAGATTTAAGGTCTTGTATCTCTGTCTTCAATTGCATATCTCACAAAAATATTTATTTAGTGTTAAATCAAATATTTATGCATATATTTTAAATTGTAAACCTTGAGCTTCAAATCAAATGTAAGTCCTTCTAGACTAGAAACTGGCTACTCAAAGTACAGAGAATCAGCAGCATTGGCACCACCCGAGCGCTTGTTAGAAATCCTGAATTCAGGCCCCGGCCCAACCCAACTGAATTAAGTGATCCCTGTGCTCATTCAAGTTAGTGAAATACTGGTTTAGAGGCGGGTGACAGACAAGACTTTTGGAATGCAAGTGTTTCACCTGGTGTCACAGGGGTTTGTCGGCAGTGCAGGAAAGTTGTTAGTACTGTTCACAGACTGCTTTTTTCTCCCCCAATAACAGCCTAATTTCTAGGATTATCTTTTCATCACCACCTCATCGATGGTCAGAAGCTGCCCCTGACTGTTGAGAGAGACTATAGCTCGGGTAACTATCAGTGATTTTCTGAGGTGGGGAAACAATACCAGGATTATTATCCTCTTAATGTGGGGTCAGGTTAAGATAGAGAAAAGAGGGTGACTGGTGTGAGGCTGGAGTTCTGCACTGATGAGACAGTGCCCTTCGACAGACATGATTAGGAACTCTAAGGAGTGTTTTTTTTTCTCACTTGCTCACTTCTACTTCTAGAAATAAAGCAGCCTACGTGCAATATGTGTTTTCTAGAGGGCTTAGAAATAGTCCCAAGGTCACAAATGTGTTTGGTTTAGCAGCTAAGGGAATTTAAATTCAAACCCAGTTGGTTTTTAACTCAGCTTACACACCAAAACTTGATGAAGTGCCATCACGTTATCTAAAAGAAAGCAGATACTGCACAATGGAGGAGCTGATGTCATCCTTGGAACTGCCAAACCATCAACAATTTGGAAAGTGAATTTTTTTTAAGGGAAAATACAAAATTATGAAAACATGGAATTCTTGATTTGGTACATGCTCTTCCAAGTGTCTGGTGATTTATGTACATCTCTTTCCATTTTTTTCTAATTTGGTTTCCACTGCCAATATTTTCACTCTAAACGAATGTATACTCATTTGAGCTCAATGCAGGAAATATGCCACCCTTTATAATTTGTGGAGCGGGTAGGAAAAAATAACTTCATATAAATTTGAAAATACAGTTCAAAAAGGGAAAGGTTTAGATTTTTTTCAGTCTCTAACATTAAAATTTTTAAGCATTAGTTATTAACAGTTAGAAATCAGGTACTATATTCTAACCTGTCCAGGAAATGACCAAAATCCAACCTTCAACTTTCTTTAAATGAAATCTATATCCTACAAATAATTCTTACATCTCAAGCAAAAGATTATAAGGCAAGGTGGTACTTGAGCTGAGTTTCCTTCTCTTTCCTCTTTAATTCTTAAAAATATGGACTGCGTCACAAATTTGCATGTCATCCTTGTGCAGCGGTCATGCTAATCTCCATATTGTCCCAATTTTAGTATATGTGTTGCCGAAGTGAGCACTCCTCTTTTACTCTTATTTTCTCTTCTGAGAAAGGAGCTAAAAGTCATAGAAGTACCAAATTATCTTCTGGAAGGAGTTTTTACAAAATGATATAAAAGACAGGTTCTGAAATGAGTTTTTATAAGTGGTCAAAATAATTGGGACTTCCTGCCTAAGTCACTCTAGATCACACTAGTGTCAGACTCTCACTTGCTACCCACTGAGCCAAACCTAAGTTTTTTGTCTTACTTGATGAACAGAAAGTAGCTGTTACAAATCAAGTGCCTCTGACATCTGTCCAATCTCTTTTTAAAAGATCTGTTAAAGCCTCTCCCAAGTCTTTCCTTTTTTCCATTTCTCTTTAAATAAAGGAAGACATTTATTTGAAAAGTGCTTTTTGCTGTGCCACGGCTCCAGATGCTTGAGTACAGTGATCAATACAAAAGACAAAAACGTCTGCCCTCACGGAGCTTAGATTTTAATGAGAGAAGAAGATGATAAACAGATAAGAATTGAAAACATAATTATGCCAGATGTGATATGCACTCTAAAGAAAAAAAGCTGGTATGGGGGACGGGGGGGCGGGTGCCTAGATAGCGTCTAGAACACAGTGCACTGTCAACATTCTTTTCTTTATTTCCCTCCATGTGAGTTTTCACAATTCTCTTTCTTAATCATGTGTGTACCCTGTTCAAAACTGCTTATATGGACACAGCACAGAAAGGGGGCAACTAGCACAGGTATCTAACACCCCTCACATTTGAAAGGGAGGCGCTAAAGCTGACTGAAAGCTCCTTTCCTGAGAAAACTGTAGGGCACCCAGGGAGCTAAGAGTCACACTAGACACTTTAACAAACATTCCTAATTTGGAAATCAGGGCAGGTCATGTGGCAAAAGGAAGCCTCCAAGTGAGAACCCCTTTCATGACTATGAGTCAAGAGTATTAGAAATCACCTATGCCAGGAAGCAGAAGAGCATCTCTAGCACACTCAACAGGAAGACTGGAAGATTGCATGCAAGGGGGCCATCTTAATCCGGGGTACAGCAGCACCAGGAAAGGAACTGGACAGAGTCACCTGCATACCGGAGCAGGACCTGGGCTGATGAGAAATGACCATAAAACTGGCACCACATCAATGGCTCCATCAAATACAAAAAGACCACCTAGAGATTATTTTCCCTTATCAGGATGGCTCACCGCACGACACCACTTCTCCTCATTTATAAGCTATTAGATCACTGAACCAGCTCAATGTAACTCATATAAACCAGTCCTCCTGCTCTTGTAGTGGAGATTATTCTAACAGCATGCAGAGATAAAACCCAAAGATAATCCATCCCTGCCATGTTTAGCAAAAAACAGCTAATTTATACTCAGTAACAAAACATGGAACATACTAAGACATGCAGAAATTTGAAAATATTTCACAACATAAAAGGAGGAGATGAGCATATCATTGTGGAGGGAGAGGCAGAGTACATCTGAAAACTAGTTACTGAAGAAAAAGAGGAAACTGTCAGCATCAACTCTGTGTACTAAATACAGTCAAGTGAAATATTAAATCTGTGAAAGAAGATGCAAAAGATACAATGATAAGTTTAGTAATTTTTTTTAATAAAAAGAACTGAAAAGCCTACAGAAAGGCAGTGAGGAGAGGTAAGTGCTGTACTACCTTTTGAAATGCCATTGGAAGCAAGTGAGATCTGCAAAAAAAAAAAAATTAGCAAAATGGAACTCACCCCAGACTGCAGGTGAAAAGGGCAAAGAAATAAAAATGAGAAGTGAAAGAACACATATATGAAGGAGAAAGGCTAGCCAACATACATGTAAGTGGTGTTTAAAAGACCAGAGTACATTTAACAGAGATAAAAATCCAAACATACAGCAGCTTAAAACCTTCCTGGGATTAAAAGAAAAATAAACTTGAATTGTTTAGTGATCACTGTGTACCAGGAAAAACTGGTGAAATAAGTCCAAAATATGCAGATGATATAAGTGTTTTTAACTATCAGTACCAAAGACAGAATACTATAATTATCTAGGCAGAGGGAGAAAAACTGGATACCTGCAAAGCAAGGCTATCAGGCTGTACTGAGATAACAATGGATGTCAGAGACCGTAAGCAGTGTCTACAGAATCGTGGAGGCAAAAATTGTGACCTTGGGATGATTTACCCAACAAAGTTGTCATTATGTGTGAAAGTAACAGAAAGACAGATTCTCAAATATGCAAGGCCACAGAAAGCATACTACCCATGAATTTTCCATGGAAAGAAGATAATTCAAAGATATACCTAAGTCAACCTAAAAAAGAATCAAAATAAAATTTCTATTTCAAAATAAAATTAGTTATAGTAAAAGGACGTAAGCATTGAAATCTATAAGAAATTTACATAAAATTAAATCTGTTCCTCACTCCAGCACCCTGAGATCACTTCTTTAGTAAACGGACTACATGCAACTTTGTCTCATGTTCTGCTTTTTGTGAACCAAGACAGCGAACAAGAATGAGTAATTTAATACATGATGCTGAAAATATTAACTAAAAAAACACTTTAGTTCTCTAACTGATACCTCATAGTAAGCATTCATTTCTGGCAGTGTGTTGAACTAGAAATCTCAATAGATCCTCTCTCCAAAAGCAACAAAATTAGCTATATAAGTTTATTTTTAAAAGAAAAAATTTTCAAATGCATTGTTGATAATGTTAAGAAGTTAACCTTGAAAATTATAAGGTGGGGACTGCCCCTCCCAACCAAGTAGGAGAAATGGGAACAGCAGTCGAAAGGTACAAATTTCCACTTGTAAGATTAAAAAGTTCTGGAGACCTAAAGTAGAGCATCGTGAATATAGTTAACAACCCTGTACTGTATACTTGAACGTTACTGAGAGAGTGATCATAAGTGCTTTTACCACCACCAAAAAAAAGAAAAGAAAAGAAAAGAAAAAGGTAACCATGTGTGGTAATGGATGTGTTAACAAACCTTATTGTAGTAATCATTTTGCAATATAAACATATATCAATCAAATAATCACACTGTTCACCTTGAACTTACATAATGTTATATGTCAAATATATCTCAATAAAGCTTGGGAAAAAAAGACAAATATCTCTAGTTCACAGAAACTCTTCCAGAGGACACAAAAAAGGGAGTGCTATTCAAGTTATTTTATGAAAACAGCATAATCTTGACCAAAACCTTACAGAGACAATATAAGAAATCATAATTACCAAATACTCTTATACATACATATGAATGCTTATACATACATAAAAATGCTGAATTAAATATTAGCAAATTGGATCTAGCAATGCTTAAATTGAGTGTATCTTAAAAATGCAAATCTGTTTAAAATCAGAAAATTAACAAATCAAAGGAGAAAACTGTATGATCTCATTCATAAAGGCAGAAAAAAACAAGCACCTATTCATGATTTTTAAAATTCTACAAACTAGGAATACAAGGAGGTTTTCTTACTCTGATATAGAGTGTAAAAAATCTACAATAAACGTTATGCTTAATGGTAAAACTGAAAGCTTTCCCTCTGAGATTAGGAATGAAACAAGGATGCCTGATTTCACTACTTTTATTCAGTACTGAGTAAGAACAGTACAATAAGACAAGAAAAAGTAAAAGATATAGGATGGGAAAGGAACAAATTGTCATTATTTACAGATAAGTTCCTTATTGATATACAAACCCAACAAATTATTAGACTTGAAGACAGAGTTGAACATCATTAGTTGGATATAAGAGCAAATGTCAACTGAATATCCAAAAGTCAACTGAACTCCTCTATACTAACAATGAACAGAATTCAAAAAGAAAAAGGGACCATTTATAATAGCCACAAAACCATGAGGTACCTAGAAACAAATCTGGTAAAAAAAAAATCTCGAAAATTGTAATACTTTACAAGGAGTCATTAGCAAAGATATCATCAAAGGAGAGATACACAGTGTTCATGGAGGAGACTTAATGTTGGTACAAAAGACAACACTCCAACTGATCTACAGATTCAGTGCAATTTCAGTCAAAATCTCAAGATAGTGGGCATAAGAATAACAATTTTGCTATTTTTAAACTATAAACTTATTTTGCATTTATTCTATACCTAAAACATATTTTTTGAAGGACTAGATGTAAAAGATGAAACATTTGTAGGATTGGAAAAAAATATAAGTGAATATTTGAACTCAGGAAGAATTTTAAGAAATATATAAACAGTGGAAGAATTCTACAAAGTAAAAAATTTTAATTTTTAAATTTAAAAGATATTGTAAATAAAATTAAAAGAAAAATATTTGCTATGCAATAGCAAAGAACAAATATTTTAATATATTAAAAGTTCTTAAAAATTGATAAAGAAAAATCCTTTTTTCTTAACATGAGAAAAAGACAGGTACTAGTCATTATGGCCTCTAAATAGCCAATTAACATGAAAATTGACCTAGGCTCAGCAGTAATCAAAGAAATCCAAATGAAAATGTCCATTATTTTATTTACAAAACTGGAAAATTTTTAAAAAAACTCTAATATACCCTATAGCCAAGATTCTGAGGAATAAGCATTCTCATACAGTGATGGCAGAACCGTATCAACTCATACAACATTTCAGGGAAGCAAATGGGCCATATATGTCAAAGAATCTTCAAAATATTTATGCCCTTTGACCCAGGAATTTTGCTTTTAGACATTATCCTTCCAAAACAATAGATGGTCCTTGCAGCTTTATTCATATTAATGAAAAATTGAAAATATCCTAACAAATGCAAAGATGAGACAATGGTTAAGTAAAGAACTTCCACATGTTAGAGCAGTCCATAGAATACCATGTTGTGCAGCCATTAAGAAAATTGTTACACAAAAACGTTAAAAATAAAATATTGCTACACTTAGTTATGCTAAAAAATTAGGTAATGAAATAATATATCAGATGATCTGCCTTCTGTAAGAATGTGTGCATATTTTATGTCAGTCAATGAGTAGAGGGTCAGGAGAGAGAGAGAGAGAGAACAGAAAAGCACGCCAAATATTAACAATGCTTACTTCTAGGTGGCAGGATGGTAGAACTAAGTGATTTTTATCTTTATCTCGGAGCTTTTCTGTATTTTTCAAAATTTCTACACAAAACCCTCCCATGTATTACCCGTACAAAACAGGGAGCTTCCCACTGTGAGCAGGATCAAGCCTAATCTCCTTTGTCTGACAAACTATCCGAATTTATCTTTCCTGTCTCCTCTTTCCCACCTTCCCTTTATCCCAGGAACAGATTTACCCACATGCCCTTTTACTCATACACATCTATATCCCGGGATTGCCTTTTCCGTCTCAGGAACTCTTACTTCCAAGGACAAAGCAAGGCTCCCTTCCCTTTGTGAACCAGCCTGTGTGGTTCAGCCCTCCTTCCTGCTCAAAGCCGCTCTCAGACTCGAGGGCAATGATCTGGCAATCAATCAAGAACAACCTGTAATAGCTCTACCACTATTGCCTTCAACTGTTATTTGATTTTCTTTTAACTTTTTGTATGTTTTTGTTCTTTTCTCCAACTACGTTATAAGTTACACTTTGTATTTTTCATAAAGTCTAGTGCAACAGAGAAGTTGTCTGTGGTAGGCAGAAGAATGGCTCCCCAAAGATGTCACCTGTGAACAAGGGACTAGGACCCGTGAATACATGAGGTTAGGTTGCAAAGGGGAATTCATGCTGCAGATGGGGTTAAGATTGCTTATCAACTGACCTTAAAAGGGGGAGATTATCCTGGATTATCAAGTGGGGACTAATGAAATCACAAGAGTCCTTAAAAAGTGGAAGAGCGATGGAAGAGGTCAGAGGAGGGATGTGATGGTGGAACCAAGGTCGTAGTGATGCACTATGAGAAGGCTCCCCTCCATTGCTGGCTTCCAAGACGGAGGAAGGAGGCCACGTGCCCAGCAAGGTGGGCAGCCTCTCGAAGCTGGAAAGGGCAAGGAAATGGATTCCCCCCCTAGAGCCTCCAGAAAGGAACGCTGCCCTCCTGGATTTTTGCCCAGTGGGACCCACATCAGACTTTTAACCTACAGAAGATAAATTTCCGTTGTTTTAAGTCACTAAGTTTATAATAGTTTGGTCTAGCACCAATTGAAAATTAGTACAATGTTAAATATTAATTTCATTCATTCAAGAAAGATAAAGCCAAGGTTGTTGAAGTCGCAAATTTAAAACTGTACTTTTTGAGGAAGTCTATCCTAATCACCCCCAAATGCCTCTCAGTATTTATTTCTCCTCAGTGCCTATGTACTCGATGGATATTGCTTATCATTTGTTGCTACTTTATAACTGTGTTAATATCATTTCCTGGGCATGTATTTTTCCTCCGATTCAAAAGGCTCTTCAGAAGTAGGAGCCATATATTCATTCCCTAGGTATTTGCTGCCAGAGGTAACAGGCTTCATTCTATAAATGCCTGATCACTAACATCTTAGATTATGGGTTACTTGAGGCAGACTATGTGCTTGGCTTTCTACAGCTCACTTCTCAGAAATGTTTTTAAAACTTTCATTTCAGCTTTACATGTAAGCACCTTAAAAGCCTCTAAAAAATCTGACCTGATTAGTAAATATTTAGAAAGTGGACTTACTACACTTTAATTCCATTGGATACTACACTTTTATTCCATTGGTCCCAAACAATTTAGTAAGGTTTTATGTTTTTCCAGAATTTTATGTTTGACAATTTCAAGAATGGTATATATCTTCATCCACACAGATGCTAAGACTGGGGAGTTGAGGTAGGAAGATGTCTGGTCTGGACTGGGGAGAAAGGAGAGTCTGGACATCCCCCTATCTTGGGTACAAAGAGGCCTCACAGCTGCTGAATCTGAAAGCGACTATTTGGAGCGCAGTCTGTTTTGGTGTCGAGTATCAAAATTAGCACAGACACTTAAATAAGCTAGAATCACCAGGGTACTCTTGGAAGCCATTGCTACAATTTCTAGGCTCTACCAGAATTAAAGAAAAGTAAGCAAATAAATTAGAGGCCAGTTGGAAATGAGAGGATTTGGCATCTTCGTAACCCTGGGGAAAAAAAGAAAAGCTGACGTGTAAATGGGGTTCTGGGCAAGTAACCACATGGCCGGATGCCCTTCTCCCAGAGGCGGGCCCAGCCCAAGCCCCTCAAGTCAATTGCTTTTATCTGGCCGCTAGAAGCCTTCAAAAAGGTGCTTACCCTGGTTTCTCCAAACATAAAACTGGGGCAGTGGGATTTGCCGTTTCTGTGTAGTCTAGGCCTGTGGTGAGGATTAATTAGTGTTTTTAAAGTGCTGTGGGTTTGGTTTGGTTTATTTATTTTCTCAGGATGAAAGCCAGCGCGCCAGCACCAAGTGTTAACAGCGAAGGCTTGATGTATGTTACTTGAGATGCATTGTGTGAAGTGGGGTGGATGGGAAACGAGGCTTGTGGGACTGCCTCCGGCGTCCAAAGGGCCACGTTTCCAAACACACTTTAGTGCTCCCTGAAGGGAAGGAGGCAGAAGAAAAGCCTTTGGAAATTAAAAAAGGAGAAAAGTTACCTGTATTTAGACTCTGTGATCGAGGCCATGTACCAACCCACACCAAAAAATATTCGACGAGCCGCTAAAGACAAATACTGGCAGCGAAAGAAGACGCAAAATTCTGCTGACTTTGTGCCAAGCTGTAAAATGAGCTTCTACACTTGATAAAGAGAAAGAATCTCAACTCAGGGTATCGGGGCTAACAGCTGAGGAGAAATGCTGTCACATGCCAGCTTCCCTGACCCAGGACAGGCAGGCGTGGGGACCAAGAACTCTGGTGCGGCCCCCACTTCCACTTACTAAGAACCCAGCAGCTTTCCAGATGTTACCATCTCACCAGAACCCTCTAATCTGGGTTTTAAAAATAAATCATTATGGCTTTATTCCAAATTATGGAAGTAATATGTGCTCACTACTAAAAATTAAAACTGCAGCAGTACAGAACATAAAAAGTGCAGTCACTGCACCTCCAATCCCAGCAGCCAGGACATGACGTTGACTATTGTTTGGACATAGCTGCAGGAGACACTGCAACTGTTCCCAGTTTATAGCTGATGAAACAGATAACTCAAAGAACTCATCTGCTGGCTCAAAGGAAGTAAGTCAAAGCTGGAATTCAAACCCGGGCCTTTCTGATATCCCAGAATTCGGCACATTCAGTTAGGCGGCCCTATTCCCACACCCTGCTCCCTCGTCCCACCACCAATCTCAGGTGTAAGTACTACAAGGCACCGACAGGGTTTCCACAACTAGGTTTACAAAGAGGAGCTGCCGTCATCTGCAGAGTCAGCTCACATGCGCAAGGTTAGTGTCATGACTAGATCTGTTTTCCCAGCCTCTTGGAAATGTGAAATCCTCCATCAGCATGCTGTTATTTGAGGGAGATGACTGTACTTTTCCCACAGAACCAGTGCAGAACAGAAAGCACAGAGACCCCTGAAGTCAGTAGCTCATGACTTCCATGTGAGGCCCGGACCTGGAGAGCCCTGAGTTCCAGGGCTGTGATTTATCAGTTGTGTGTGACCCTGTGCCTCAGTTTCTCCATCTGGATTACAAAGCGAGTGGATGAACCGACTGCCAAGGTGCCTTCTAGCTGCTAGTATTCCACACAGTGATGGGCGACCTCATTAAGAGCTGGTGGGCCTCATGCGCCCCACCTAACTTTTTTTCATTCTGCTCGATAACTCATTTCAGGTTGAAGGATAGAAAGTGGCTCTGCGTTGCCACTTCTCAAATATGCCCAGAAAGAAATGAAAGTGCTTTGAAAATGATGTATGATCCTATTGTTCTTGTAGATTTATTCCAATTAAATGAATGGATGATAACCATCTTAAACGACTCATTTGTTAGCACGCAGTCTTTCCGTTTGTAGAAATCTCCTATTCAGGGGGCATCAAGAGAGCTGTGCAGATGAAACCTTGCCCTCCTTGGAGCTTTCAGCTCTGGATGGGGAAACACACGAATCTAAATAACTGCAGTATGAAGAAGCAAGAGCTCAGTGTCCCAGGATGCTCCGGAGAGATTCAAGGGGCTCAAATTTGGAGGGACCAGGAAGGGCTTCATGAGTAGCAGGGATGTGAACTGGGCCCTCAAGAAGGGTCAGAGAAGCCAAGGAAGACAGCGGAGGCATTGCAGCGGTGCTGAGGGCTTGACTCAGCGGAATGACAGAGGGTGTAGGATGCAGGCTAAGGAGGCTGCGTGTGGCCGCGGGCCATTGGGAACCACTGACAGCTGTCAAGCAGGGACGTGGGAGGCTGTGCCTGTGTCCCCTTCTAACCAAACCCACAGCCTAAATGACCTCCAGCACCTACAACCCTACCGAGCACATCGAGGGCCGTCGGCATCCACTCAATAATCCCCTTGGAAATGGCAAGCTAGTGTCAGGAAACGGATTTGAATTTGCTCTAAAGGGGAAACAGAGAGCAGCTCCAAGCATGCAAACCTGGATGACTCTTGGACCTCGGGCACGGAGTTGGCAATGTTACCAGAGAGAATGCGTGCATGGGAGAGGAGAGGGGGCGAAGGCCGTTCTTGCAGCCTGTAATCATGAGCAGAAATAGCATCTCATTATAACCTTTAAAGAGAAGAGGCCCTTTAAATGAAATGGTAACAAAGCTGCAGAGAATCACTTTGAAGACTTGGCCTTTGGTGTGGAAAATGCTACCATCTGTCAGGGCCCTTCATCTACAATCAAGCTTCCACCAGCAGAATCTGAGTGCTTCTTACGTGTGCCTGTGTGTCAGGTACCCACGTACACGTTACACAGTGGGATTGGACGTGAGAATTCTAACGATTCCACGTCTGGCTTCCAAGGTGAGTTGCGGCTGCAGACGGAGCAGTGTCTTAACCTCAGAGCAGCCCAGGTCAAGGCTGGGGCCTGTGGCAACCTAATGCTTTTTCTCTAAGGCAATCTCATGCCTTTGAAATCATTTCTCCTCCTGGTTTGAGGCAGGCAGACTAGAACTGAGGGGAGCCACGGAGTCTGGGGCTGGAGAGCCTCAGAACCAGGCAGAGCTGAACTCATACCTGCAGGACCTCGGAGCCTAACCTGGGGTCACAGCTGCTCCCCACCACTTTGGATGTTTCCAGGCTTTCCTATAAATCAGCTTAAACGGTACTATCCTGCTCCCTCAGGCTCTCCCACAGGTTCCCTCCACAGCCCATCCGGGATTGCTGGAGAAAGACACTGTGTAGGTCAGCCTGCTAGAAAGAAATATGTTATGGTAGGGGGCACAGAGATAAATAATTCTTAGGAACTATTCTTAGAAAGGAAGGAGGGAAGAGAAAAAGGTACTAACTGAACAGAGACCAAAACATGTCCATCCAAGGTCACCTCAGAGCAGAGCCTGTAAGGTTGAATAACAGGTTTCCTCAAAGAACACAGGAAAGCAATTACAGCCACACGTGTGACACCAGCCATGGTGGGTGAGGGCAGGGTATTGAGATAAAAGCTGAGCCAGATTTGGGCTACTGAGAGGACCAGTGCCCAATGTAACGAAGAAAAGGGAAGTTTCCAGAGAGGCAGGAATGGGAACAGAGCACAGAGAAGACACCAAGAAGAAGCAGGGCCCTAGACTCAGAGGGGAAGTCAGGTCGAGCCGAGACCAGAGGTGGGGGCTTCATAAACACATATGTGTCTGTCAAGGTTGGAGGGGTGGGGTGGGGTGGGGAACAAAGGAGTGAGTGGCCAAGGCCACATCATCTCTTGGCTGATATTTTCAATTAGGGGAAGGGTGGGGTGGGCATTTATATGTTGGGCACAGAGTTTCAAACATTTGTATGTGATCATGTTAATTAAAATAAAAAGTAGCTTGTGACTCATATTTTTTAGGCACAAAATGTGGGCCACAGGTTCAGGGATAAGAGGAGAGTGTGAATTGCCATCTGGAGGCACTTTTAGCTTCAAGAAAGGCTAAGAGACAATAAAACAAAGACTTTAACCTGTTGATCTATTCATCACTCATTAACAAACACTTACTGAGAACTTAGTAAGATGGTGGGCTTTGTGCAACACGCTGGGAAGAGGGCAGAGAATGAAAAAGATAGAGACCCTGTCTTCATGGAGTTTCTATGCTTTTTCTTTGGCTTTACATTTTATTTATTTTTAATTTTTTTTAACTGTGGTAAAATAGACATAAAATTTACTATCTTAACCATTTTTCTTAGGTGGTATGCATTTTATTACTATTATTTTTTTATTGAAGGATAGTCGTTTTACAAGGTTGTGTCAGTTTCTGGTGTATAGCATAATGTTTCAGTCATACATATGCATAAATTCCTTTTCATTTTCTTTTTCATTATAGGTTACTACAAGATAATGAATATAGTTCCCTGTGATATACAGGAGAAGCTTGCTGTTTATCTCTGTTACATACAGCAGCTAGTATCTGCTAACCATTTTTAAGTGTGCAGCTCAGTGGCAGCAAGTGCACTCACACTGCTGGGCACCGTCGCCACCATCCGTCTCCAGAACTCTTCTCATCTTGTAAGACTGAAACTCTGGACACATTAAAGAGTGATACCTCCACTCCCCTCTCCACCGTACCCCTGGAACCCACCATTCTACTTTCTGTCTCCATGATTTTGACTACTCGAGGTACCGCATATAAGTGGAATCACACAGTATTTGTCATTTTTGGTGACTGGCTCATTTCATTTCCCATACTGCCCTCCAGGTTTATCCCTGTTGCAGCATGTGTCAGAACCTCCTTTCTTTTTAAGGCTGAATAACATTGCACTGTGTGTATGTACCACATTTTGTTCATCCACTCCTCTGTCAATGAACACTTGGGTTGCTTGCACCATTTGGCTATTGTGAATATTGCAGTTCATGTCCCTGCTTTCAGTTCCTTTGGGTATACATCCAGGTATGAAATTGCTGGATCACATGATAATTCTATTTTTAATTTTTTGAGGACCTGCCATACTGTTTTCTACGGAGGCTGCACCATTTTACATTGCTATCAGCAGTGCACAAGGGTTCCAATTTCTTCACAACCTCATCAATAGTTGTTATTTTCCTTCCTTCCTCCCTGAAGCCATTCTAATGGGTATGATCTATGGTTCTTTGGACCTCTTTATGCTTTATTGCAGAATCTCCTGATCTGTGGGAGATCCTATAACCTCTGGGGTGTGTGTGTGTGTGTGTGTGTGTGTGTGTGTGTACATCAGTCTTTTGGGAATAATTTTACTATTACATACTACCAAGGGTATGTAGCCATGAAAAAAAACCCTAACTCCACCAGTAGGAAGGGCTCTGTGGGTGCCGTATATCTTAGAATAAGAGGGAGGTGGTGCAGATGCTAAAACCTAAGAGGCCAGCTTTTGAGGGGATATGGTACTACTTAGAAAGTAGGGCTTCCCTGGGGAAATTCCTACGAGTCATAAGAGGAGGAGACACTATTCCACCACTGCCAACAAGACCCACTAAAGGAGAGGGAGCAGATGGCAAAGTGGATTGATGCAGTGATATTTTAGAACAAGGATCAGAAAGGTGGGCAGGATGTGGTAATAACAAAATCATATAATAATTCACATTACTCTAGCACTTAAACGTTTCTAACATTTTCACTTGTATTCATCTATTTACACCCATGCCTTTGGCTATACGTGCACATTTCCCAGCAGAGTGAAAAGGGGAGAAACTGAGTAAGTAGCTTTGCTCCTTTGAGGTCCGAACATACAAAGCCCCACAGAATGCGGAAGTTGGAAGGGGCCTTAGAGATCACGTAATCCAGTCCTCACTTCATAGACGAGGGAGCGAAGAAGTGGCCTTTGGGAAGGGGGAGGGGGATCCTACTCTCTTCTCCCGTAAGTAAGTACAAATTGTCTAGGAAGTGCTGGAGTTAGAAACCAAAGAAATGTGTCTGTGGTAACACTAACTCCATTGCCAGTCCTAATTTATGCCCTGGATTGACTCTTCTGATTTTATTCCACAAAAGCCTTTAGAGCATATTCATAAAACAGATTCTGTGAACATGACTTGCAGACTTGGTGTCCTATAAACGTGTATTTTCTTATAGCTGGATTTAATTTCCCCCCACCAATTAATTGCACAGAAAAGGAAATGGGCTTGTGTCAGCAACCTATAAAGGAGCTGAATCCCACAAGTAGCTCCCCTCTTTTCTAATTCTGCCACACAGTGGATTGAAATGGATATAAAAACTGGGCAGAAAAGGCACACCACAGTGATGCCCACGTGTGAGGAGGGGGGTGTGGCACGTCGCTGCCCGCAGGCAGACAGTAGAGAATGTCCTGTTTTGTGGACCAACAGTGGATGTGGTGCTATGTCAATGCCGGGGCCCTGACAACATCCCTCGTTACACACAGGAGTCAGAGCAAGAGTTCCCAAGCTGGCAGGGAAGGCCAACAGGAAGGCCTGGAATGGCTTCAAGAAGGGGAGAAAGAGCAGCAGGCGGCCGGAAAGCACCCCGACAGCAGCAAAGGGTCTCAGTAAGTCCATCAGTTAACTGGTGGGAAACTGAGTCCAAGAAAACAAAAGACCGTACAATCTATGAGCGACAAGACTAGGACGGTGGTCTATTCTGATTTCCATGCCCTAGTTCTCACACTGGAGAAAATTTTCACCTGTGCTGGCACTTTGCTGGAGGCACTTTAGGGAAGACTGGCAAAAATCCTAGCAGGTTATACCAGGAACCCTGTGGCAAGCAGCACTTCGGCCACCAGGTCACACGGGAATGTAGTTCTCCAGCTCCCATTCTGATGCCAAGACCAAATACAGCTTAGTGAGTGAAGGGGCACATGGCTTTTCATTTGTAGATGAAACTTAGTGGGTGAGGACAGCTTACAATCATTGTAATGCGGGCAGCATATTCAGCACTTCCCTGGTTGCTGTACTGAGCTCTGCAGTGCACTGAATTACTCAGAAGTTTTAAAAACCATTCCTGCCTCCCCTCTATTCCCTTCTGGCCACTCTGAGGGATTCTGATACGACTGACCCCTGGTTAAGAACCGCTGCTCTAGCGAGCCAGTTACTGACTGGGATGTGTCACCGCCCTAGGTGTGCTGGGGCAGAGAGAAGTTTAAACCACTGGCGTGGCTCCACAGTAACTAACTGTAGGTCTGTGATCCTCTTACACAGCTGATCAAATCATTTCCTGGCACTTCTAGAACAATTCTTCTAGACCAATAGAAATGCAATGCAAATTACACGTGCAATTTTGAATTTTCTATTAAGCACATTAAAAAAGGAAAAAGAAATTGATGAAATTAATATCAGAATATTTTAGCTCAATATATCCAAAGTATTGCCATTTCCACAAGTAATAAATCTGTATTATATTTTTCATTCTAAGTTTTCAAAATCTGATGTGCATTTTACACTTACAGCACAGCTCAACCCACAATTAGCCACATCTCAAGTGCTCAAGAGTCACACAGGGCTAGCGGCTGCCATACGGGTACATATGACTACCCTTTGCCTCTCTCACTGACATATTTTACTCCAGTAGAAATAGAAAATTCTCCATCCTATGGCCATTCCTACCTATCTCAGGGCACTTTCCTTTCCAAGTCTAATGATCCTCTCTGGTCTTTATTCCATCCCAGCTCTCCTCCAATTGTCCATTCAGTCATAAGTAGTCATTACTGAGCACTGACCAAGTGCTGGGTGTTTGTGTTAACTTAGGAGGATGTGAAGATAAATCCGACACAGACTCTGACTTCCAGAGGCTCTCAGCAAATTCACCAAATTCTCTTGTATGTTGTGAATGCTCTACAGAGATACATATGAAGGGTGCACAGAAGAAGGAAAAAGAGCTTCTTCTGAGGCTTCTGGAAAGCACTCACAGAGATAGGGCACTTGGACTGGGTTTTAAGGGATAAGGAAAATTGTGGCGAGGCCGGGAAAGGTGTTTCAGGCATCGGGAAAAGCATATTTAAGACATAAGTATGATGATCTGCATGCTTGGGAATGACAAGTGTCTAGTAGGGCAAGAAGATGGTAGGGAGGGCCTGGAGTGAGGCTGGCAGGGTGAGCTGGGCCTCGAATGCCCGATGACACATTCAGGATTACTGTGGGCTCCTTCTCTGGGTGGGGAAATCATAAGGCCATAAGCACAGATTGGAGAGGACAAAAGAATAAGAAGACCATCAACCACGGGGTAGCAGCATGTCTGGAAAGAAGGGGCTGTGAGCACCCAAGTGAAAGGAGGGAGTGTGAGGAATTATTTTCTGAAGACAGAATGCATCTCATGATTAAGCATTAGGATGGAACGTGGGCAAAGGGCCTAGGTAAGAATTTTCAGGGCCTAAGTCACGATGTAGGGGCATTAGGGCCCCCGTGTGGTATTCACACAGGACTATTACAACCTGTGGGATATGACAGCACCAAATAGTCTCTTTTCCTGCAGGAAGTAACAGGGTTCCCTAGGGGTTAATTTAGGCAGGAGGCAGAATCTAGCTAAGTTTTGGGATTGCCAGGGAAGTCATGGGTTTATGAGACCCAGCAGGTCTGGGCAGCACCTGGCCAGCCTGATCAGATGATGCGCTTGCTTATCTGACCTTGAGTTTTCTGGAAGGAGGCTCTGACACTCTCAGGTAGGGACAGGGCAATAACAACACGACATTTACAGTAAGAAGGAGCCTCTGAGATCCCATGGGTTCTCCTTTTATAGATGGGAAAGCGGAGGCACGGAGAGGGAAATGCTTATAAGGTCACAGAGCTAATAAGTGGCATTCACTCTGTGGCACCAAAGCCACAGCGAGACTGGTACAACAGGCACCATGGAGAACCGTCTGCCTGTATAGCAAACTCACGTGGAAAAAGAGAACGTTAGGCTAGAGACACCCTAGATAATACAATTGTCTTTGTGAGCCAGAGAGATTTAATTTAGTAGCAATATACAAGGTACTCACACGGCGAAATGTCTACAAAGTTTGGGTCGATATTATGCAGCAGCTCCATTCTGGGGGATGGGCTTCCTTCACTAGGAAAAAAAAAATTTAGGAAATGTTAATTTCCTTTCTCAAATGAGTATGAATGATTTTAATACCTCCTTTCCTTGTACTTACAGGAAATGACAAGTGAGCCAGTTAACAACTTTGTCAGGAATTCAGAGGTCTCTGAAATCTGTGGCTGGTGCATCTTTTAAGTAGTCATCACTTGTCTACATTATCATCACGACTGAACATCCACATAACAACTCCAGTGTCAGTTTTTTAAAAATTGAGTCCTGTGGCCCTTCACAATAAATAACGTGGCTACATTTGAACAGGACCATTCATTACAGCAGTGAAATGAGAACTCAAGTCATCCAGCATAGACTTTACACAGAACCCTCACAGGGAAACGAAGAAAGAGCGTCTGATAAGACGCCAGCGCCAATATCACAGATGCAACATGCCTTTTAAATATTAGCCTGGATGAGAAAAATGAATGCCTTCCATATCTAAATTTACTAGGTGAAACTTAATATGTAATACAAACACATGTTAAGTAGTTCTATCTTATTAGATTTTTTACAAAGTGCACGTACAAATACAACCACAACCTATGTTAGTGTTGAAAAGAAACCTGGAGCTCACTTAGTCCAATGCCCTCACATTACAGATGAGAAAGGCACATAGTAAGTTATCGGCCAAAAACTGGGCTGTGGGTGTTCTTTAAAAATGGGGAGCATAAACACCATGAGATGTATGCGGGATGTGCATGAAACACCCGGGTCACCTTGCTACTACAGACTCAGTCTTATGGAAGAAGTTATTAGACATAACTGCTATCATTTTTGCTGGGATCACTGTAGTTTGGTAGCATAGTCTGAAGTCAGGGAGCGTGATTCCTCTAGCTCTGTTCTTCTTTCTCAAGATTGTTTTGACTATTCAGAGTATTTTGTGTTTCTACACAAATTTAAAATTTTTTTGTTCTAGTTCTGTGAAAAATGCCATTGGTAATTTGATAGGGATTGCATTGAATCTGTAGGTTGCCTTGGGTAGTATGGTCATTTTAACAATATTTATTCTTCCACTCCAAGAACACAGTATCGCTTTCCATCTGTTAGTGTCATCTTCCGTTTTTTTCATCAGCATCTTGTACTTTCAAAGAACAAGTCTTTTGCCTCCTTAGGTAGGTTTATTCCCACATGTTTTATTCTTTTTGATGAGATGGTAAATGGAATTGTTCCCTTGAATTCTCTTTCTAATGTTAAGATATTTTAAAGCAGTACATAACTTGTGAAAATTTTATGTTCCCACAAAAACATTTAAAAGTATAACAAGGAGAAAACTCAGATCTCAGATTTACAGAGCAGGATCACTGGAGGTGGAACCCAGGCATCAGTATGGGTTTTTTTGAACTCCCAGATGATCCCAACATTCCAGCAGACAAGACTGCAAACCACTGATCTGAGGCAGTGCTTCTCAAACTTCAGATCACTTGGGGAACTTGTTAAACTATGAAGTCTCATATATTAGAGCCAGAGGTTGGGGGAGCCCAGGAATCTACATTTTTAACAGGTTCCCAGGTGATATGTTGTTGTTCCTGGTCTGAGGACCACACTTTGATTAGCAAAATTGGGAGAAATCTCCTGGAGTCCTCTTACTTGGGATCAGAACTCTTCTTAGGAGTTTCCTAAATTAGAAATTCATTTGGATTAGAGCTGATTCTAGAGCACGAGTCTCAATCTTGGCTACACGATGCAATCACCTGGGGAGCTTTAAAAAATACTAATGCTTGACTTACACTGTAAGAGAGTGATCTCATTGATCTGGGGTTCAGCCTGGGGCAAAAAGATTTATAAAAGTACCCAAGTTGATTTTTTTTCAAATTAGCTTTCGAATTTACAAACCATATGACTCATAATGTTTTCAAGGTACATCCATATTGTAGCATGTATCGGTACTTTCTTCCTTTATATGGCTGAATAACATTTCATTGTATGGAGAGAACATATTTTCTTTATCTACTCATCATTTGATGGACATTTGAGTTGTTTCCACTTTTTCCACTATTATGAACAATGCTGTTGTGTTTATTCATGCATAAGTTTTTGTACGGACATTTGTTTTCATTTCTCTTGGGTATATACCTAGGAGTGGATGCACTACATCACATGGTAACTCTATATTGAACCTGTTAAGGACCTGCTAATCTGTTTTCCAAAGCAGCTGCACCATTATACACTGTTACCAGCCATGCATGAGCATTCCAATTTCTCCACATCCTCTCATTAATGACACTGATTAATGTCTGTCTTTTTGATTACAGCCATCCTTGTTGGTATGAAGTGATACCTCATTGTGGTTTTGATTTACATTTTCCTTTTCATGTGCATATTGACCATTTGTATAGTTTCTCTGGAGAAATGTCTAGTCAGATCCTTTGCTCATTTTTAAATTGAGCTATTTGTCTTTTTATGATTGAGCTGCAAGAATTCTTAATATATTCTGGATGTGAGTTCCATATCAAATACACGATTTGTTAATATTTTCTCCAATTCTGCGGGTTGTTTTTTGTTTTTTTGATGGTATCATTTGCAGAACAAAAGTTAAAAATTTTCACGTAGTACAACTTAACTATTTTTTCTTTCATTGCTTTTGGTATTTTATCTAAGAAACCACTGGCTAATCCAGGCATAGAGATTTACTCCTAATTTTTCTTCTAAGATTGTTACAGTTTTAGCTCTTATATTTATGTCTATGATCCACTTTAAGTTAATCTTTGTGTATTCTGTAAGGTAGGGATCCCATTTCTTTCTTTTGCCTGTGAATATCTAGTTATCCCACTAATGTTTATTGAAAAAATCATTCTTGCCCAGTTGAACTATCTTGGCATCCTTTAAAAAAATGCAGCTGATCCTAACACGCAGCTTAAGAGGAAAACCACTAATCTCAAGCCTTGCTGTATGATGTTACCACATTTGAGTATATGTTCTACATTCTTGATTTTTTTCTGTAGAGCAAAAGATGGATGTCTAGCTTTCAGGGTGTTGATGTAATGAGCCCAGATATAATGATAATGGCTTCCCCTTGAAAGGAAGTCTTAGTTTCTCAGAATATACCTTAAGAAATCTAGCGATAACTTCCTACAATCAGTCCCTTTATATGCCCCAGTTAGGGATAGAAGTATCTTAAACACAAATTTTTAGCATATGATACAATTTCTTCCTTAAAGTTGTGTATACCAAAGTGAGCTGGAGGGGAAAAAAAAGTATTTTGAATACTTATAACACAGTTTTCAGCAATATCACTGTATGATCATTACAATCCAATTGAATAAATAATGGCCTCATCAAACTCATAAAATGTTTACAAGATTGATCATTGCTATGTTATAACACGTGTTAACTTTTACCTTCTACATGTATCTATGTATTTATAGGTAATGCTTCAATTACTGTGGTATTTCACGATTCTTTTGTACATCATACTTTCCCAAAGTTTCATTTCCATACAACCGAAGCACTAGGAATTGGACAATGTCAATTACTTCAATAGTTTATGGTCTTCCTTCCACCAATTCTGAGGGCCTCACTCTCTCGTGGGCAGCCCTGCGCTGTCTTTAAGAGCGTGGCCTTTCAGGGTTTGCATCTAAACTCCACAAGGTTATATAAACTGGAGCCTTGTTCTTCTCACTAGCAGGAGGTGGATAAAAGTACCTACGTACAGGATTGTTTTGCAAATTATATGAGGAAACACATGTAAAGTGCTTGGGATGGAATAAGTGCTGAATAAGCCAGTAGCTTAAAAACTTAGATACAGATACAAGAATAATATGTAGATATGATGGAACATGAGTATTTCTATCCATTCCTCTTGCTGGTAAGAGTTCCCCTTATGAAATACACTGGTGTAGCTATAACGTTAATTTCTAAGACATATTATGATATCCTCTTCCATGGGAGGGTCTCTTATTAGAAAAGTATCAGTGTCAAATATAGCTAAATCACAGTCCACTCATGAACTGCATATAAAAAACATAGACTGCAATCTGTTATCTAGGATTTCCCATTTTTTGGATTAAGCATGTGGTATAGTTTAGCTGTATAAGTGATATCATCTCTATTAGACTGTTGATTGCATTTGTAAAACTTAAATCTCTGAATAATGACCGATGATGTTCATGGAAAAGGACTTTTCAATAAGCACGCAAGTCCATGAAATGCCTTGGTTTTATTATGGCAAGAAAATGGGTGTTTTTATTAGGGCACATGTTTGGGCTCCAGGCTGAAAGGAACAAAGCAGAGCCCTCTAATCAGCTTCTTTAAGGCAGGCACCTAGCGGAGTGTTCAGAGGCCCTTCCTTCTGCACAGTGCTCACTGCCCACCCCAGCACGCACTAATGGTCATGGCAGTAAGGACAAAGAATTACGCAAAGAAAAAGAACTGTAACATGTTCACACTGGCCACTTAATGCAGAGACCTACCTTTAAACCAGTGAAATGGGCATGTTTCATGCACATTCATAACAACCAAGCTGGAATTAATTGTGGGCAGCAGGGGAGTTGTTTGTTTTGGCCAGACTAGTTTGAATGATAGTAGCTGGAATCTACATAGCATTTATTCTGCGCCATATACCATTTCAAATGCTTTGCATGTACCATCTCATTTAATCTTGGACATTATGATGTAGATACAACCTTGGCACAGGGCAGTTAAGTGACTTACTTAGAAGATCACGTGGTTGAGAAGGTGACAGACTTGGGGTTAGACTCAGGCAAACTACTGAATTCCCCACTCCTAACCACTATGCTAAACTGTCTCCTCAGTCAAATGTAGACATGGCCTCAGTATCTTTCTGAATGTTTCCATTCATCAAGCTTATTTTTAAGGCTCCATTAACAAATATCTCTATTAACTTCAAATGCCTCTGTTAACAAAAGAGTTAATCATTTTTTGCAATCCTCTTCTCTTAAAGATGTACAAAATGGTATATAGTTAATTGTCTCTGATTACACTTCAGTGTTCAATTTTAATTTACCCAAATTTCATGTTTTCTGGATTAGTTTAAAAAGGGGAGGGAGTAAGGATACACTGATTGGTAACTAGTTTCCAATCTGCTATAAATATTTTCTAAAAGTCTACAGTTTCAGACACTGAGATCACAGCACTGTCCATTTATAAATAGAGTTTCCAGTTTTTGACTTTCATTTTCCAACTAGTCTCAGGGTGGGGCAGTAAAACATTTTCCATAAATAAATGAAGGGCTATTATATTCCACACTTCTTTCACCACTAGCTGCTGACCATCTGTTATAAAAAAAAAAAAAAAGAGACACCCTAGAAAGCAGTATCAAATTTTTAGAAATAGAAATACCCATGGCATATTTTCTGAGACCAAATTTTGGAAAACAAAAAGTGACTGATTAAAAAATTCAAGAAACACTCACAGAGTAACATCCATCCTGTTAACCTTTTGTAAGTGTCATCATCATCCTCATCACCTTCACCTCAGGCTGCTGAGTTGTTACCATGTCCAGGCACCGTGCTAAGTGTTTTCCACATATTCTGTCACTACATCCTCACATAAGTGCCTGTGGTAGGCACCACTGATGCAACATTTCACACATGAGGAAGCTGATACTTAGAGATGTTCAGTAACTTGCCCAAGATCACACAAATAACAAAGGGACAGGACACGGGATCTGAACCGGTTCTAACCACAGGGTTCACATTCTCAAGCATTATACTATTGAAGTTCCTCGCAGGACTTATTTTCTTTGTTATATGGGTGAGGGTGATATTGTGTTTGCAGAAATTTCATGTTCCTTTAAAAAGCCATTTTAACATGCAAACATTATCATGAAAGAAGTTTAGGCACGGATATAAAATTGTAGCTAAATTTGCTGAGGAAATACATAACTTAAATTCATTCGACACAGAGTCATATATGAGGAGAGAAATTTTTCATGCACATTTTTATTAAGGAATCATTTATTTTTTTAAGTAGGCTACTTAAGCAATATGTAGTATTATTAAGAATAACTGAATCACATCCTTATTATACTCTTTTCCCATTCATCACTGAAAAATAATTGGTAGACTGTCTGGGTTAGTATCAGGGCAAACCAGCAGAACCCAATACGCCTTTTTTCCAACTTCCATTATAATCCCCAAGAAGAATTACAAAAAGATGAAAACTGGCAACAGTGTTGGAAACTAAAGAGAAGACCAGATGCCAAAGTCCTGAGGGGATTTTCACTAATGCCAATGCTGAAGAGATTAACGGCATATTCTTGGATTCTACCGTAAGAATCAAAACCTGACCCCAAAGAAAATATAAAAAGATGGATTCACTTTGTCTACCTCCAGCTATAGAACTGAGGGGCGGCATGAAATAAAAAATGGGCAGGGATCTCCCATTAGGTGTCTTCAGAGCCGGCCCATCACGCCTTCCCTCCCTCACTGCCAGCCACAAACACCAGGCCAACTTGGAAGGAATAGGAAGAAACAAGGCAGATAGGCTGCATTCTAGAATGTGATGCAGCCAGACAGAAAATATCTGAAACGACCCTCAGAACACTACATAACTGTGGACATAGGGTAGAAGCTCTTTTGTCAAAAAGGGTAAAGGAGGGAATCAAAAAAGAACACACCATTCCTTAAATATTTTGTTTTAACTTAAAAAAATATATATAGAGAGATAGATAAATAGATACAGAGATATATACATTCACTGGACTGCAAGGACTATATGCAGTTTTGAATGCAGGGCTACCAGTTGGGTTCCCTATCAACCTCATCTCATAAACCATCACAATGCTTCATCTCCAGTTTCTAGGGCTGTTTTCCTTACGCTGGAGCAAGAGCCTAAGAACAAGTGAATTTCTAGATTTCCACAGAATAATGGTGGCCATCTACATTTGAATCTTTCCACACGTTCTCCTTTAAAAAAATTTTTGAAAAGGAAAGAAAGTAAAATCACCCAACACCCAAGCTTAAAACACAAGCAGGAGACAGAATATATTTAAACTCTGGATGGATGTGAGGAAATAACCATCTAAGACCCGAACGGTCAGTACCAGGGCTCCCTCTAGGGAAGAGGTAGGCTGGGATCATGCAAAGGAGGGTGTGGGGTATGACAGGGGAAGGGACTCAGATAGTGTCTGATAAAACAAACCCCGGAAAGAGAAGGCCCCACCCCGAGTGACCAAAGGCCTGGTACCTAGTGGATCGGCTGACTGGCTACCGGGCAGTCACGAGGAAGCGGCTTGGAAGGTGTGCAGGATCTGAGCGGCAGTCAACTGGTGTCACAAAAATGTCATACAAATTGGTGCCAATCCTGAGAAAGGGAGTTGAAGAACAGGTGTCTTCTAGCAGGTGGATGGTAAGGGACAGGAGGAAGAGGCAAAAGATCAGGGTCCTACTGAACAACACAGTATCTACCATAGGATCCTAAGGAGGCAGACCAGAAAGAAAGGGGCCGCGTGAACTTTAGGCTCCACGGTCTAAAGTGTGAGACTAGAGAAACTGCACTTCCCTGCAGCCACAGAAGAAGCAGGCTCTTGAACTACAAATAACTATCCAAATCCCAGCCCCACAGATCACCTGCCATTGCAGGTCCAGGAAAGGGCTAATATACATAAACACGGACAACAGAAAGGGTTCAGCATCGAAACAAAGTTACCATAGAAGTTAAGAAAATAGCAAATGAGAATTCAAAATTTTGGCAAATGAAAATATTCTCCCACTATGGAAAAAAGAAAGCCGCAAAGCAGAAGAAAATATTTCAATACAAATTAAATATAATTAAATCAGCAACTGTTGTTATTTAAGAAAATGCCATGAATCAAACATTTATGAGCTTAGACACTGAACTAAGGGAAGAAACTGAAAGGAAAAACAAAATCTCAGAGACAAAGGGATATTGTTATATAATTGAAAGTACATGAAAACATATAATGGGTAAAACTGAAAAGGGAGAAGATGAATTCAAAATAAGGAGGAAAAAAAAGAAGTAAAAAGGCTCAGAAAGAAACTGATAAAAACAAAAGATATATAAACAAGATTCAATAATATTTATAATTGGAATCCCTGAAAAAGAAACACAAAACAATAGAATATAAATTTAAAATGATAACTCAAAAAAACTGAAATAAAAGACTTGAATGTAGAGGCCAAAAGAGCCCCACTGTGTATCTGGAAAAACTGACCAGTTTGTTCAGCTTTAAGACATATCTAGCAAGAGTCTTAGACTTTAAATAATACTAGCAGTGATAATACAAAAAACCTTCTGGATCTCCAGGCAAAAAGGCCAAGTCACTTGCACATGAAATAATATCAAGGTGACATTAAACTTATCAACAGCAACATATAAAACAAGTAAAGAGCGGGATGACATTTTCAAGAAACTCAAGGAAAGAAAAGTATAAGACAAAGATCTTCTGTCAGTTGAACTGCTTTGCTATTATCAAGGCTGTAGGAAAGGTTTTAATACACAGGCAAAGATTCAAAGAATCCTGAGAAATCTATTAAAGAATGAATTCCTCCAACAAAGAGATAATTGAGAACACTTAAGAAATGGACAAGTGGTTAGCACAGAAAATATTATTGTAGATCTAAGGCAAAAACAAAATCGTGGATAAGGACAGAAGAAAAGCATTATACGTTATAGGCTCTGACAAAGCAGAAGTAATACCACAAAAAATAAAACTGGAAGGGAAAGGGTAAAGCTGAATAAGCCATTGATTTTCTTATGGGTAATAAGTGGGAGTCGAAGATGGTGTTTAAAGCTGACAAACCAAATAGCACAACCTAAAAAGGGACTAAGAGAATTACGTAAAGATATTAGTATAATGGTGACACTAGAATAAACTATACAGTGTTCTAAATATTAAAAAACTAACAAAAGTTCAAAGACAAAAAATAAATATAATGGAACAATACCACAAAGCTAAGAATAAAAATGATAGTTACAGTAACATATAAACTCATCTACTAAAATAAAATATTTTCTGATCGGATCACAAAGAAAAACCTAATACTACACCCCAAAACTACAAAATACACATTCGTTTCAAGTCCACATGGCACAGACACTAAGAAAGTAGTGCCGAGTCTCAAATTTAGAAGGATTGAAATGATAAAAAATATGTCCTCTGGCAACAACAGAATTAAACTAGAAATCAATAATCTAACTAGAGAAAACCTGAAACATTTATAAATTAAACAACACACTTCTAAACACATAGGTCAAAGAAAAAAATCACTATTTGCACCATTTTCACCATTATACTTGGCAGTAAATTTAACACAAATTCTACCTTGTCAGATACCAAGATCGTCATCTCAACTTTCTTTATGTTTAAACCTGGGATGTTTTGCTGTAAGGGTACTTGCCAGAAGACAACAAAGAAATGTCTATAGAATCTTAAGGAGAAAAGATTTGACAACAATTCTTTGTCAAATTATTATTTATGTTTAATGCAAACAATTCAACCAAGGAGGGGTTAATACCCAAAATATACAAACAGCTCACACAACTCAATAACAACAACAACAAAAAAAATCAAACAACCCAATCAAAAAATGGGCAGAAGACTTAAACATTTCTCCACTGAAGACATACTAATGGCCAATAGGCACATGAAAAGATGTTCAGCATTGCTAATTATTAGAGAAATGCAAATTGAAACCACAATGAGTTTAACACCTCACACTGATCAGAATGGCTAACATCAAAAAGTCTACAAATAATAAATGCTGGAGAGGGTGTGGAGAATAGGGAACCCTCCTACACCGCTGCTGGGAATGTAAGTTGGTGCAGCCACTGTGGAAAACTGCAGCAGTTCTTCAAAAAATTAAAAACAGAATTACCATATGATGCAGCAATCCCACTTCTGGGTATATAAGAAAGCAGAGTCTCGAAGAGATATTGTACACCTACGTTCACAGCAACATGACTCACAAGAGCCAAAAGGTGGAAACAACACAAGTGTCCAACAATGGATGGGTGGACAAACAAAATGTAGTATATACTTACATGGAATATTAATCAACCTTAAAAAAGGAAGGAAATTCTGACATATGCTACATGAATGAACCTTGAGGACACTATGCTAAATGAAAGAAGCCAGTCACAAAAAGACAAGTACTGTAGGCTTTCACTTAGGTGAGGTATTTACAGGAGTCAAATTTGTAGGGACAGACAGTAGAAGGCTGGTTGCCAGGGGCTGGAGGGAGCGGAAGTGGAGAATTGTTCAATGACTAGAGAGTTCCAGTTTTGCAAGATAAAAAAGTTTCTAGAGATTAGCTACACAACAATGTAAAAACACTTGACACGCTGAACTGTACACTTTAAAATGGTTAAGATAGTAAATTTTATGTGTATTTTAACACAATTAAAAATAAATTTTAAAAAAAGATTAAAAAAAGAAAAATATACTGGATGGAAGAAATGGAAGATTAGGATAATAAACTTGAAGTCAAAGCAACAGAATCTATCCAAAATGAAATATAAAGAGAAAAAATAATTAAAAAACAAGAAAGAGCATAAGGAAGCAGGAGGCAACTTTAAGCCTCCAGGTGAAAAGACTGTGTACCTCCATTCTTCCCAAATTAGTTTTCATGTTTAATCTCATCCACAAGAAGCTTTTCCTTTAATTTAACAAAATAATTCCAGAGTTCGACTGAAAAATTTCAAAAGTGGGACTTGTCAAGAAGCTTTTGTAAAAGAAATATAATGGGGAGGTGGATAGCTGTATCCAGCAGATATTTAAATATACTCTAAAAGGTATATTTACAACAGATTAGATTACACCAGTGAGGTGCTACCACGAGAACAGCTAAAACAGACGGCACCAAGACAGATCATAACACTAGTAAGAACTTAAAACATAAAGTGGTACTACCAATCAGTGAAAAGGGAATATTCAACAATACTAATAATGAAATTATATTCAATAGTAATTACTCAAAAATCAGCCTGGGTTGTCATGGTAATATTTGAAATAAAGCATCATTTTAGTTCAGAGTTTCTTAACCTTTGGCCAATTAAGTATTATACTTCATTGGGCTTCAAGCTAATTGTGAAAATGGGGTGAAAAGTGACACATCCTTCCTTTAACTTTTCTCTTGAAACTGAATCCATAGGTGGGGAAAGTCTTTACAGTTTCATAAAAACTTACTGTTTTTTAACATATTTTACATCATCAGGTAATATTTGATTGTCACCACTGTCATGTTATAACATCTAGAAGAGCTCTCCATTGATTAGAAGGGAAAAACAGTCCTACCATTATGATCAGGGGTTCTGCTTTTGTTTACATAAGTTTAAGAAATACAAAATAACTTTAAAAAATTATGAAGTATGAATCCTTTGAAATATTTTGAAATAACCTATAGGCTGCTTATCAAGTTGAAAAGCAGAAATACCACACAGAATTGGAAAGAACCTGGAGAAGCCACATCCCCTAGAACTGACAAACATGCTCTGTGTCCTGGGAACAGAGTTAAAACTGAAGCAGTCAAGGAAGTCCTATGGCAAAGAACATCACCCACTCCTGAATAGCTGTTTCTTCTAAAATTTTAGTATTTTGAAGCAGGTCTAAGAGGAAGTGAGAACCATGCAACTAGCAAATCTTTGGACGCTCTCAGCACAGCTGAGAGCTCTGTTACTGCTATTATTGGCATTCCTATTTCATCAGTCCCTTTTGAAATTTTCAAAACTACCATCATTTTGAAAATGGTATTTCCAAGTAAATATCTTACTGGAAAAAAGTTCCAGAATTTTGGGCACAGATCAAGTGTCTCTGACATTTGGCTGTCCCTTTGTTTTTACTGCTTTGGAGAAGCTCCCGACGTCAGTGGGACTGGTTGCTTAAAAGTCTGTATCAGCAGGCGTGGGCGCCAGATGGGCCCCTGGTACCGAATGGACAGTTGCCCAATGCCAGGAGAAGCATCGACTTCCTCGGGGCTGGGGGTGGGGGGTGGAGTGGGGGCTTAATTATTGTTTTCAGGATCTTTGATCAAGAAATGGGAGCAGATGAGAGCACTTCTTCACTTAATAAACAGGAATTTGCTGGATTTCCAGATGAAAGTCTAGAAATGCTTGATTAGACTTTGGGCAGAAATTTTACTTTCTTTCATATAGAAAAGGAAAGCCTACTCTCTCGTGGTTTCACATACCTGGACTCTATTATTGATCATATTCTGGTTTCAGCCCTGTAGTCAACATTATGTCCGCCACTGAAGAAGGCAGAGCTCCTACTCTATTTGGGATGGGCCACTATGAGTTCAGTGTTCTCTGACACTGAGGGAAGGCCTTGTGCCATCTGGAGTTAAGAGTGACCAAACTTTTTGCAATTTCTCTGCAGGCAGAAGCAAATATGCACCCAACTCCTAAAGGTGACTTCTGATCAAGACAATCTTAAGATTGAAAGGTGGATTTATAGTCCAAAGTGTGGTGATATGGACGAACACCAATGACTTGGGCTTTGCCAAAGATATTAATAACCTCAGTGAATTTGTGGACAGAGGAAATTATTCGCAATAAATTCAGCTGTTTCTCAACTCAGGCCTACTCTCATTTGGCCAAAGTATGCCACAGAGCTTTGATTCCACTTGCTATTGTGTGCTTTCATAAGCTAGGGTTTGCAACACTTTGCCACCAAAACAAAACACTCAAAACTGATTGGAGGTCAAGCCTGACATGTATGTTGTCATAACAAAATCACTCAAAACTTTCTCCTGCTCCTGTAAGTCAAACTTGAAGTCTTCACAGTGAAAGTTGGCAATAAGCTGAACTGAAGTTCAAGGTTTGCTTTGCTTAGAAATGTTTGTTTTATTTCCCTTTAATCATAAAGCAGGTATTAGTCTTTGTATTAAAAATAAGTGAGAGAGGCAGAGGTTTTCAAAGAATGTCATATTTTCTGTGCGTACATAGAAAAGAATGTGTAATCAATATCTAACATCATAAAAATAAATTCTATCTAAATTTTTGTGCATATGTATAGGTACTTTTTTTTCTGTAGCCTCATAGCTTTCAGACTCTCAAAGAGGTCTATAATTCAAAAGCCTTGGGGGAAGAAAAACCCATTCCTCTGATTTAGATGTTGACTTCATGGAACACACACAATCATCTCACAACAGTTCAAGAATTGCATGGAAGAAAATCAAACCACAACACTTCGAAGAAAATATAGATAAATACTTAACACATTTCAAATCCAAACTATAGACAGAGGAGGTCATGTTTCCCTGGCCACTAGGGGACCAATCAGCTACTACCCCTTGCTATAACACCCAACAGAGGTCAAAAACTATTACACTAGACAATTGTAATCATAATCTCTCCATTGTAAAAACAATACCTCCAGTATATGTACATTTATTTACATTTATTAATCAATTGGGTGTATGTACTCATCTATTAATATCTTATGTATCTTATAAAACATATACTTTAAAAGGCTGAGATAAAGTTAACTACAAGTTTTTAAGGTTTCTTCATGCACCCTCGCAGGTGTGCACCTCCCCACTCTGGGGGCCACGGTTCTACACTGTGGTGGCTAAACAGGGAGGGACGGCCACCACTTCCACAGCCGAGTCCAGTCTGCTCCCCAGTTGTACCTCCTTCACATCTGCAAGCTGTCTGGATCACAACACACTGTTTTACTGCCTTCACAGCACTTATCATTATGGGAAGTCACCTCCTTACGTATGTGTTTACTTGTTTATTTCCCCCCACCCTCACTAGACTATAAACTCCATGAGAGCCATGATCTTGCCTGTCTAAGAACAGAAGACTTCTACGTGTATTGTTATAATTCCTCTGCCGTGAGACCAGGGCTTGGTACATAGTAGGTGCTCATTATATACTTATTGTATAATAAGTGTATACAGTTGCTCCCCCGCTCAAATTCCATCTCTTTCCCCCTGCTTGATCCTCCATTCTCCTAGCAGCAACAGGATAGGACCCCTGACCCCCTGTAGAAAGCAAACAATACCCTATGCTACTTCTTAGCACAGCTTCTCCACCGCCAGTAGAGGGTGAGCCACTGAGGACAATTTTTCCCTTCATATAAAACACAGGCCCACAATCTCATATCCAGAACATACAATATATATATATATTATATATATAAATAATATGTATATTTACAGTATTTCTAAAGGAGTTTCTTTCTTTTTTTTTTTTTAAATCATCTGTTTGTCAGCTGAACCACCATTTTCACACAAAGGCTATCCTTCTCAGCCGAGATATGCTGATCTTAGAGCTCCTATGCCGGATGGGAGAAGAGAAAGGTGGGCAGGTACCTGATGGTTTTCCACACATCGAAGCCATCCAGAGGCTTGGTGCCCTTGGTGCTGCCCCCGGCCAGCCTCACCAGGGTGGGCAGCCAGTCGGAAATGTGGATGAGCTCCCGATTCTTCACGCCCTTCTGTTTCAGCAAGGGGCTGGCCACGAAGCCCACGCCGCGCACGCCTCCTTCCCACAGGCTCCACTTTCTTCCTCGCAGGGGCCAGTTATTGCCCCCCGCCAAAGTCTGCCCTCCATTATCTGAAACACAATCAGGTCCACGGCGTGAGGACGAGGTTAACTATGAGACATGTTTAAGAACATAAGACTTCTATGTGTGTTGTTATTAAATGGTGCTTAAGAATTAAAATAGAAAATTTCTCTTCAGCCTTTCCTGCACCAACTACCTTCTCCCCACCCAACACGACTCTCCATCACACACAGACATGACCAGAGTGTGGCGCGGCTTCTGTCTGACACAAGACCTTTACATCCTCCGTGGGTAGGGCCACTGAAAAACAAGTCCCCGGAGGATAACAGCACAGAGCCCTGCACTGACCAATGACCAGGGTGCAAATGTATGTGTACAAATGCATGTAACACGGGAGAACGAATCCAGGTAGGTGGAGCCCCTCCCGGTACATGAAAAGATGCCTCTGAGTAAGTTTCACTTAGGAACTTAAAGCTCCTAACAAGTGGGGATAGCGAGCCTTTTTATTTTCCTCCTGGAAAAATTTTCTAACATTTAAACTGGTAACGAAATTAATATTCTGCTCCCTGGTGATCTGAACTCTTTTGTAAGTGTGAAAGTTAAGACTTCACCAGTGGGATGAATGTCTGTGTACGCAGAGCAGTCAGGTGAAAAATTAACTGCAAGAAAAATCCCTCCCCTCTTGATAGGATGGCAGGACAAAGCTTCATCATGCGCTGTGTGCCTGAGAAGAGGTTTCTCTTCCAGACAACCAAGGGAATGGAGGACGGTGGTAAAGACAGAGAAGTTACGAGAGTGATGTAAGTTAAGTATCTTACCAGATGGGTGGGGCTCAGAGTTAGAAACTAAGACTGAAGAAAGTAAAAAGTCATATTTCTTAAATACTGAGGTTGTAGAATCATATTATCTCCAAAAGTACCCATACACTTGGTTGACTTCAGAGACATGTTTTGAAAATAATGCTTATTTCAATGTATATTATACTCCAATTAAATGTCTTTTAAAAGCCACTGTTATCCAAATGAACCACAGGAGGGCAGTATGACAGATCTGCTCTATAGAATGCCATGTATAAAAAAATCTGACACAGAAATCAAGATCTGTCAAAAAAAATTTTTAAATAAATAAATTTTAAAAAAGAAAAAAAAAATCTGTCAAACCCACAGGATGCAGGCGGACAGAAAGAGAAGCAACATCTGTTAAGCACCTAGTCCACACCAGGCCCCGCTTTAATTTCACATTATCACAGAATCTGGAGTCCACATTATCACAGAATCTGGAGTCCAGCAGACCTGGAACTGAAGCCTGATGCCAGCCACTCACTAGCGGTGTGAGCCTCATCTTTAATGTAGAGGTAACAACCCCTATCTCATTCATGTATTACGGTGGGAATTCAGTGACACCATTTATGATCATTGTTTCGCTGGGGACCTGGCACAATCTATGTGCTCAATAAACAGCAGCTAATATTTACAACAATACAAATAGTCTAGTACTATAACTATTTTGTCATGCAAGAACAAGAGAGAGAGAGAGAGAGATGTGAAAATGCCAAACAGCTAATAAGTGGCAAAGCTAGGATTCAAACAAGGTCTGTGCGACTCCCCAGGCGCCATCTGCACCCAGAGCGCCCTGCTCCTGATGTCCCTGGTGTAAAGTGGGTTTTATATCTGCGGGCACATAAAGCCTCACTTCCCTGGGAAAAAGATAAGCACAGTCAAACCCAGCCAAGTGTACACTCTTTCTATGATACAGCAGATGAAGAGGTGTCTCGAGGTGATGGTAATTCCCTTTAGAGGAGCCTCTGTCGTGGTGGGTAAGAAAGTCCAGACTCTACTGCCAAGGAGACTTCTCATCAAGCCCTTACCACACCAGACCTTCGGTTCTTCTCTGCTTCCTGAAGGGGAGGGAGAGGGTCTTGAGCTACACTAGATGAAGGTACCAGTTCCTCAACACACGGGTGGGGGACAATCGGTCTTATCATTTGCTATCAGACTTACAAGAACATTTTCTGAAACCTCACATCTCTTCTGGACAAAAACTCAAGGCCCAAAGAGTCATCCAAGCCTACTTTATTAAATACACATTCTATTTCACATAAGCATGTTCAAAACAGGGGGCACCATCTCTAGATAAAGGGAACTCCTCCAGGCTCTTCGTATTTCACTGAGTATCAGTCACCAGTAACCAATTAATCAATCAAAACTTAAAAGAAGGTGCTATTCATGTGATACAAAAATACCCTGTAGAGAAATGTTTGCTCTCCACCTGTGACATCAAGAATGGCAGAGACAGTACTACTATTTCCCTCAGTTGTCTGGGTTGCTATGAACGATACTGGCTCAATGCTTGTAGAAGATGTCTGCTGTCTCCATTTTAAATAGATATGCCTCTTTGAAGTATTATGTAATGTCTCTTTCAGTTCCACATATTAGTGCTTAAGACAAAAATGTTGGATGATGATGGTGGTAGAAATAAGAGTGGAGGTGATGGGGATAAGGGCGGGCTGGGTCTGGAATCTGATTCTAGGAGCAGCCCCTGAGGTATGACTCAGGAAGGAAAATACTCTGGGCTGTAAAGAGAACTTGGCCACTGCTGCTACTGTAGGAGCTGGAAGGTGTTTCCGCATCTTATTTGGGAGGTGTCAGTGCAGTGAGTGTGACTGTTTTTGCCATCAGCTTCTATGGTGTTTTTCCCATTAGCAACGATAAGCAATTCTCTCATCGGTTATCAATGTGGCTTCCTCCATCATTTTTTAAAGAGCTCTCCAGAGAGAAAGCACTGTTAATTAACACACCTGCAACTCATTCTCTTGGGCTCCCCAGTCACAAAGCCAACTGCAGAATCCACAGCATGAAGGGGGCCATTCAGCTTTGCCAGGTGGTACCTGGCCGATGGTCACCACTTATCAGCAAAAAATCCAGAGACTTCAAGGCCTCTGAGGAATAGGGTGCTAACCATCAGTTCCAGTACAGCCTCCCAGGTATTTCAAAGAGCTGCACATAAATCTGATCAGAGTAATAGCAAGAATAAAATCAGCTCATTTGAAACAAGGTAGAAAGGGGGTTTCCTATGTTGTTCACTCAAGCCTGACATAAACTAAAACTCAGAAAGACAATGGAACCATCATCATTTCAAACACATTTCTTTTCATTTTCTCTCCTAATTTTCTATTGGGCAAAAGTCATTTTTTTTTGTTCTTGCTAAGAATTAATTTTCAAGAGATACTTCTCTAGTTTCATTTCCTGACTGACCTATGAAAAAACTTCCAAATCAAAATAAGATGACTCCAACTGGTAAAGGAAGCTAGGAAACTTTTTTTTCAGGGAAATAGTTTTTCAGCGATGTTTTTGGCAGAGAGAAAACCTAATTATAAAATCTTTGCTGTCTAGAAAAGAAATGTCAAAATAAAACAAATGTTGTCATCTACAGCTGGTAAATCTCACTTTATTATTCATTACTGAACAAAAATAGCTGTCAAAAAGTCATGGAAAAACATCGGTTAGCCAAAGATCTGAGCAAATGCATTAAGTATATGACAATGAAGCCCCACTCGTATCCAGCTGATAAAAATTAAGATGGAACCATGACAACAACCTTAGACTTTAGGACTCCTCCCCTAACAGTGCGATGTTGTGGCTTGGCTGTGGAAGGCTGCCCTGAACCTTCAGTGTACCTCTCCATCTTCCTGCCCCACTGGATCCTTCAACCCTGGTTTACCCAAGGCAGCCTCCTCACTCTGACTTGGGGATCCAGGAAAGAAAAGCCAGGAAGGTTCCAGCAGCCTTGCACTGGGGCCTACACTTCCTTCTGAACAGGGCCACCCACGGGAGTGTGACAGATGAGTAGGCAAGAGGATTTCAAACACCAAGAAGTCTCTTAGTCCAATAAAAGGTTTTGTTACTGATGGTTGATTCTTTTAGGCTATTTTTTTTAAATGACTCAAATGCAGATTAGAGAGTTAATGCACGTCTTAGCAGTCATCTAAAGGGTTATGTAAATTCAGTCTTCTCCTCCTAAAAGGCTCTGGAGAAAGTATCTACCCAGACACTCAATTTACAATCTGATGTTCTCTTTCCCTCCTGTTCTATATTCAATGCCTCCACTTGGGCCAAGTCTATTTTTAAAATGGGTTTCCAATCCACCTCCCCCTTTCTCTAGCCCCATTGCCTTGGGTCTGGCACTCCTCTTACCTGGACTCTTGGGGTAACTCACAGAACGCTTCACACTGCTGTCAGAGGCATCTCTGCGAAGCCCCAAACCAACCAGGCCACATGTGTATTTAAAGACCTCTAACTGCTTCCCAATCAGGAAAATGCTCATACTTTAGTCCAACACACAGAATCCTTCACACATGGCTCCAACCTACTTTTGGGGCATCAACTCCTGCCCTTCCCCATAAACTGTGCCCTGTGCTTCAGTCACGGAGGACACACTTCCTGTTGTTAGAATACAGTGTGCTGACTTTGCCTTTGTACATGTTGGTTCTGTTGCCTAAAATGCCCTCCCTGTCTTTCCTGCCTGACTTAAATGGCACATCGCTGTTTTCACTTACTCCCCCAGTCTTTGTCTCTCCTCTGTCCTTCTGCACTTTATAATTTCTACTTTTCTATCACACTTATTTCTTTTCTATCACACTTATTTCTGCATGGTATTTATTAGTTGTTCATGGTTTGTTTTTTCCAAGAACTCTGGCTCTCTAGGACAAGAACAGGTCTCATTCTTCTTTGCATTCCCAGGACCTCGTATAGGACCTGTCAAAGAGAAGGGCTCCCAAATTGGAGGGAAAGGTGGGGGACAAACAAGTGAATGGAAAAAAGACCACCAAAAATGGAGACTGAAGGCATGAAAAATTAACTCTGATGACTGCATAGCGTTTTCTGAGCCTTCATCCAACTGCTCCATGACCTTGACTTTTAGGAAGCTGTTCTGCACACAGATGCTGCTGATTTTACAGGATATTGGCAGGAGGGACTCTTGCCATGCCCATGAGGATTTAAGCAAATCAAACCCACAAATACTGGCATTGTCATTGTTTGTCCAATCTGGCACCTGATCAGTGACACTGATGTCAAAGGGGTTGCTGGAGAGCCTTTGAGGAAGCCCGTCCTGGCCTGGAGGAGAGTCCTCACTAACTTTTAACAAATCTTTCTGGAGTGACCACCATGTACCAGGGACCCTGAGTTTTGGGGAAATGACAATAAATAAGACAGACAAGGTGTGTCACACGGTGTGAGTAGAAAAAGAGATAAGATCTCCCCACTGGTGTTAAGGGGTGACTGGGCCTCTCAAAAGTGCTGGAACCAGAATGACCAGGCAGAGCCAACCACCAGCAGAAAGAAGAGAGCCCAGGCCTGGGGAGTACGAGGGCCTTATTTAATTACACATGAGATAGTGGGGTGTTCTGCATCACAGCTTCTTAAGACTAAATTAATCATACTCTTAAGAACACTCTAGTGCTAAACTTAAGGAAAACTTGAGTCAAACAATGACTAAATATAAACAAAAAGGTATCTAGCCATTTTATGACTAATATTATTTTTCTCTTTCATTCCTGATTGCTACACTTCTAGTTTTACTAGGCTGTCCTCCAGGGATGGGAGTTAAGTACTGTGAGCCTGCGCAAATTATTCTATCTCTGCACCTAAGTTTCTCATTTGAAAAATGAGGATAATAACAATACCTGTCTGAGCATAAAGCCTGGCACAGAAGTAATGCTCAATAAGTATTAGCTATTTCACTGACGATAATCACCACCAGCAGCAGCATCAGAGTATGCAGAACAGAACTGCCTCCTATCTGGGTATTTATTGAACAGATGCCAGATTTAGGCATTATAACCACACTCTAAAATGCAAGGCTCTTGTAAGAACAAAGTATTCCAAGCACACACACTTCCAGGGTGCACTCTCTTCTCTGTATGTAATTTCTTGAGCATCATAAAAACATGATGAATTATGAGGGGTTTTGCTGTTGTGACTTCTTTCTGTTTCCATGAGTTTAAATAAAGCACATTAATTATCAAAGAAAGTGGTACAATGGCCATAGCTTGTCATTCAAATTAAACTTCAGAAACGGAATCTTTATTCAGATATTTATCTGAATATTTGCAGGGGTTTTAAATGGTTTGCAGCATTCAGGGCAGATCAGTGCTCTGACCCCCAGCTGCCAGTCAGACACAATCAGACTTTACATCTTGATTAAAAGAACCAGCAAGGGGAGCGTTCCCGCTGAGCCAGCATTAGGGGGATTCTGGTGGAATGGAATTGGCAGCCAGACCCCAAATAACTGATGTAACCACCAAGAGAGCAGAAGATAAAGGAAGATGAATGCAGAGAAAGGGCAAAAGCAGGAATGAATGGGGATTAAAAAAGAAAAATGTAACACGGGGCTGTAGCAAAAGATTTCCTCATTTTAATTAGGGCTAGTGTCATTGCTTAGAATGATGAGAGTCTATCAATGGGATTTTATCTTCTCCTTTAAAACTTATTAAGGATGAAAAGACTAGAAGTCTGCTGACAGATTGAAAACATTTGGTCTCTGAAAGTTAAAATGGAACTGGGTACTAGAAAACTACCTTAATTTATTACGTATTGGTAGGCAAACAGTTGAACATTTTTCTGTCATTTAAATTATAGGTAGTCACAGGCCTTGGAGATCCTTAAATGAAAGTTTTAAGTACAAAATATTATGAGTCACTCTCACTTAGAAGGCATGGGTCATGCTAGATTTGATCTCCATATCCCGGATCTCCTCACAAGTAGCACAGAAGCCTTGTGTTTGGAATATTTAGGGCCAAGAAAAGTACCAAATGTTTATTCAGCCCTTTCTTACAACTAAAGCCCTCCTTGCTTTTCCTGCAGTTTGATCTTGAAAGAATGCTTGATATTTTTTACTAATGAAGTTATGAATTTCAGGGCAAACTAAAATGTTTTGGCACCTTGAGGGAGTGTCATGGTTTACTCACAAATTATTTGGCTCCCCTTCCAGACTTGAAAACCCTTTAAGGTTGCCAGAAACTTTTTGCCTAGATAGCTGTTTATCTGTCAGTCATGCCAATCACAAAGTGATAGGTGAAAACAGCATCACAGAAGTGCTTTAGAGTCTGGCAAGTTCAAGGACAGCAGGAGAGAAGTGAAAATATCTTCAAGAGGTAGAAAAATCTCGTCGGCAAGTGGTGTTAGGAAAGCTGGACAGCCACATGTAAATCAGTGAAGTTGGAACACTCCCTCACACCATACACAAAAATAAACTCAAAATGGCTTACAGACTTAAATGTTAAGACAAGACACCATAAACCTCCTAGAAGAAAACATAGCCAGAACATTCTCTGACATAAATCTCAGCAATGTTCTCCAAGGGCAGTTCACCGAGGCAATAAAATAAACAAATGGGACCTAATTAAACTTGTAAGCTTTTGCACAGCAAAGGAACCCATAAACAAAACAAAAAGACAACCTATGGAATGGGAGAAAATATTTGCAAATGATGTGACTGACAAGGGGTTAATTTCCAGAATATACAAACAACTCATACAACTCAATAACAACAACAAAAAAATAAACAACCCAATCAAGAAATGGGCAGAAGACCTAAATAAACATTTCTCCAATGATGACATACGAATGGCCGATAAGCACATGAAAAAATGCTCAATATTGCTAACTATCAGAGAAATGCAAATCAAAACTACAATGAGGTATCATCTCACACTGGTCAGAATGGCCATTACTAAAAAGTCCACAAATGATACATGCTGGAGAGGATGTAGAGAAAAGGGAGTTTCCTTAACTGTTGATGGGAATGTAGTTTGGTGCAGCCATTATGGAAAACTAAAAGTAGAGGCACCATATGATCCAGCAATCCCACTCCTTGGGCATATATCTGGAAAAAAAAACTCTAATTTGAAGATAAATGCACCCCAATGTTCACAGAAGCACTATTTATAATAGCCAAGACATGGAAACAACCTAAATGTCTATCAACAGATGACTGGATAAAGAAGATATAATATATGTGTATACACAATGGAATACTTCTCAGCCATAAAAAAAGAATAAAATAATGCCATTTGCAGCAACATGGATAGAACTGGAGATCATCGTTCTAAGTGAAGTAAGCCAGAAAGAGAAAGAAAAATACCATATGATATCACTCATATGTGGAATCTTAGAAAAAAAGACATAAATGAATTTATTTATAAAACAAAGACAGACTCAGAGACACAGAAAACAAACTTATGGTTATCAGAGGGGGAAGGGGGTAAGGAGGGATAAATTGGGAGTTTGGGATTTGTAGATACTAAGTACTATACATAAAATAGATAAACAAGGTCCTACTGTATAGCCCAGGGAACTATATATTCAATACCTTGTAATGACTTGAAAAAGAACTGAAAAGGACTATATATAGAGAGAGTTGAATCACTATGCTGTACACCAGAAATTAACACAACATTATAAATCAACTATACCTCAATTTAAAAAAGAGAGGTAGAAAAAAGTATAATTGTGGTTGCAAAATAAGAATTGTACTAACTACTTGTATGATGAGGAAGATGGGCATTGAGGTTGATGATTTTTCGGAGAGAATGAAACTAGAGAAAGCTCACATACTCTATTTGGGCAAGCATCAAGTACTTTAGTTTGTATGCAACACAAATTAAATGTTCTGATTTAACCCTTGAAGCAGAAACAACGTTTTATTGGATCTCTACTTAATAAGTACTAAGATATGATTTTAGGGTTACTTGGAAAAACAAATAAACCAAACTGAGTGGACAGGCCATTTTGTTTCCTTAAACTTATAGAGAGCTGTATGTCAACTATATCTTAATAAAACTGTAAGAAGGAAAAAGAACAGAAAAGTGAAAACTTTCATGGCCGAAACAAACAAAATCTCAATACACCTAAATATTAGGAAGTTTGTTAAAAGAATTTCAAGTGAATGCATAATTAATAAAGAATAAGAATAAGATTCCCTTGGGAACTGCAGATGACACCTGGTCTAGCGGCAGAATGAACCAAACTCTGAGTTCTCACATTCCTGGTCCTCCTGAGCACGTGAGGCCTTCTGACCCCTTCTGACCAGGATGTACACAGTGAGAGGGAGGAGAAATCCGGTGACAGTGGCCACCCCAAGCAATGAAGACAGCACTAGCTACTAGGAGCAAGGACAGCTGGAGAAGAAATGTGGGAAGCAGCTGGGGTCTCTGTGCCCAAAGAGAGGCAAGTGGTTAAGTACTTAGAGGCATTTTAGCAGGAGACAAAAGGATGCTGAGAGAAAGAGGTCCAGTATCTGGGAAACTCAGTGTCTCTTTAACAGCCATGAACTGGGATTAAAAACCATGACCAAACAATCGAACAAATTAAAAAAAAGAATGCCCCCGGTGACCACAATAGGCATCACCAAGTCCCTGCAATCAGATCCTAACTAAGGGCTCACTGAGTCTCAGACACAATGCAAATAATCTGTATGAGAGCTGGCTTCCTAATTTCAGAGCAGGCTAGAATCTGCAAATCAGGAAGGTGTAGATGGCTGGTCTCTGTTGGCTGGCCTAAGAATGAGGGAAGGAAAAGAAAAAATACAAATTTTTTAAGAAAAAAATATGAATTTTAGTTTTAAAACTAAGAAAGTTATTTTCCTGTTTTTCCAACATCAAGTGATCCACACGGACATCACTGTATGAAGCATAATGCAGTAACTAAAACATGAAAATGATAACCCTACACCATTAAAGACAGTAAGAAGCTTCACGGTATAATTAAGGATGGCTTAGACCTAGAAAAAGCTGTATAGTCCACATTCATGTCACTGATCCACCTATATCCATACAGTGTGACCACCTCCACCGGTCACTGATCTAGCAGAGGTCACAACCAAAGGCACACAAAAACTTACTATCCTGGTATAGAGTTAAGCCTACACACAGAAGAGAGAAAAGTGATTACAGGTCAGAGTGCATCGAGTGCCTATAACTTTACCGGAATAATGTTTTGAAACAGTAAGTCAGTGCTTTTCTCATTCCTGGCAATGCCTGTTGCCTTGTGACTTTCCTCCACCCAGGAAGTAGGCAGGGAAATGGGTGAATGGCCTCAGGGAAGGGATAGTCAGCAGACAGAATGGCTACAGGTTTAGCGCAAACAATCCCTCAGAGCCGGTTAGGGGAAGAGAGAGGAATGGAAGTGGAGACAGAGGACACGACTCTGATCCTAGGAAGGCACTCTGGGCCCTGCCCCCAGGCCGGCATCGCAGGGCAGAGGGAACAAGAGCTGTGGGTATCCAAGAGCGGAAACAACCCGTGCTTCATCCCCCAGTGAAGCCTGGCAATAGAGGAAGGGACAGCAAGGGTCCCTGCATTTCCCTGTGCCCGGTGCGGTATCGCAGCAGAGGGTGGCAATGGCTGCAGGCTTAGAGGCTCTCACACCACAGTGTGGAAGAGGCTGCAGCCCCCAGGTGAATGTTTTTCTTTTGCTGTTGAGAAGAGCACAGATGTGGCAAGAGATGGTGCAAGTCTGCAGGCAAGGAGGCTGCAGCGTGCTCTTAGAGGAATGACACACAGAGGCCAGACAAAAACGGGAGGTTTCTGCAGAGAGCTAGTGGGGATGATGTCCAGACTACACACTCCCCTCAGTTCCAATGCTTTAGCTTCCGGAGGGGAGCTAGAGATGAGACAAAGAGACCCTGAATTAACCAACATGGTCTGAATGGACTGAAAACAGGTTTCCTCCAAGCAGAGTGGGGACCCCAGCAGAACTGAGCTCATTTACAGGGGGGAGAAAAGAAGCAAGTAACACTTTTTGCACGTCTCTCTTTGTGATTGAAATCTGTGATTACTATGCCGATGTGTGAGCATTATGGCTGAATGCCCTATGTTTGATGGATATAAGAGCTTTGTTAAGTCATTTTGCAGGTGAAATAGAAAGTGAATCTGTTTTTATTGTTGTGGTTGTTTTGTTTTTATTGTGGATGTGATAATACGTGACCCACCTATGGACTCACTCACAGATTTTACCTTTTTATACAACATCAGCTATAATGGGGATAATTCTGAATTAGGGGAAAGACAGCTTAAATCATGGATCACAAGCTTTCCAAGCCAGAAAGATACTGCAAGCCTTTCTATAACAAACATTTCATAATGCTCTTTTTACTTCCCTATAATGGAGCTCATACACAATAGTATACTTGTGTACCTAGTTTTTAAAATAACTCTAAATGTCATGTAAAGAGAAAAGGCAATTGATAATAAAATAGCATTTATTTCACATGAAAATGTGCAGGAACAGCAGAAATAGCAAAGTGGTTAGATAATTGCACGTAACATCTATGAATACATTAGGACTCAAAGGAGACTATTCTACACGAGACATACAGAAGAATGAAAAAGAGCAGGAATGAATGCTAGAATAAAATCAGAACATCTCGTTCAGAAAACAAAGAGGAGCCTAAACTTCCCAACTATGAGGCCAGCATTACTGATTCCATAACCAAAGACATTACCAAAAAAGAAAACTACAATGAACAGAGGTGCAAAAATCCTCAATAAATTTTAGTAAATCAAATCCAAATGGTAATGCATGAGTGTGTTAGTTTTCTATGGCTGCTATAACAAATTACCACAAATTTAGCAGCTTAAACAACATAAATTTATCATCCTACAGTTCTATCAGTTAGAAGTCGTGAAGCAAGTCTCATTGGGCTAAATCAAGGTATTGGGAGGGCTGCATTTCCTCCCAAAGGCAACAGAGGAGAATCTCTTCTTAGCCATTTTCAGCTTCTAGACACTGCTAGAATTCCTTAGCTCAAGACTTCCCCTTCATCCTCAAAGTCCATAATGGCAGGTTGAGTTTTTCTCACTTTGTATTACTTTGATCTCCTCTTTGTCTCTCTCCCACTTTTAAGTGTGATTATATTTGGCCCAATCAGATAATCTTCCCATCTTAAGATCAGCTGATTGGCAACCAGTCTGCAACCTGAGTTCCCCTTTGCTGTATAATATAAGATATTCACAGGTTCATGGCTTTAGGATGTGAATGTCTTTGTGGGGGGGAGAGAAGAGGACATTACTCTGCCTACCACAATCATGATGATCAAATGAGACTTACCCCAGGATTGTAAGCAATTTTCAAACAGGAGAACAGTGTTAAAAGAATTACAATACCCAACTTCCAAGATGTCCTATAACTCTACAGTAATCAAGGTAGCATGGTATTGGAAGAGGGAGCCTAATGAAAGAACAACCCTTAAATGATTATTCGATATTTAGTAAAAGTGCCAAACAAGCCACTTGAAGAAAATGTCTTTGCAACAAATAATTCTAGAGTAATTCAATATCAAGGGGGAAAACAAGGAGGAAAAAAACCTTAACTAATCCCCACTTCACAACATACAGAAAAATTAATTGATGATGGCTTGTATTTCAACCGAATAGTAAAAACAAAACAATTAAAATATGGGTAATTGAATAGATATTTCTGCAAAGAAAGATATACAAATGGACATTATTATGAGCATGAAAAAAGGTCTAAGAAGATGTAAACCAAAACCACAAGAGATAGCACTTCATATTACTAGGATGGCTATAATATAAAAGACAGACAGTGACAAGGGCTGGAGAGGATGTGGAAAACTGGGACCCTCATATGTTGCTGTGGGAATGTAACATGGCATAACTGCTTTGGAAATCGTTTGGCAGTCCCTCAAAAGTTAAACATAGAGGTACCACACAACCCAGAAATCCCACTCCTAGGTGTATATTCAACAGAAATGAAAACATATGTCCACACAAAAACTTGTGTATGAATGCTCATAGCAGCATTATTCATAATAGCCCCAAAAAGTAGAAACACTCAGTGTCAATTAATTGATGAATGGATAAAGAAAATGTGATTTATTTCCAGCAATATACAGAAAAAAAGGAATATTATTCAACAATAAAATGAAGTACTGACACATTCTACAATATTGATGAACCTTGAAAATATTATGCTAATGAAAGAAGCCAGACAAAAGGCTACATATTGTATTATTCTATTTATATGAAATGTCCAGAATAGGCAAATCTATAGAGACAGAAAGTAGATTAGTGGTTTCCAAGGGCTGGGAGGAGGAGGGAAATGCTAATGGTACCGGATTTTTTTGTGGGGGTGATGAAAAAAATTGGATAATGGTGATGATTGTACAACTCTGTGAATATATTAAAAACCACTGAATTGTACACCTTAAAAGGGCAAATTTGATGGTAATGTGAATTATATCTTAACAAAACAAAATTGTATGGAGGAAAAAAGATGGATCAAAGACCTAAATGTAAAAGCTAAAACCATAAAACTTTTATAGAAAAATGTAAGAGAATATCTTTGTGACTTAGAGGTAGGCAAAGTTCTTAAAACCAATAGGTTTTGTAATACACTTCTGTATTAAAATGGATAGCTCTATCATGGTGTAAGAGAAAGCAAAGTGACAGTATAACTTTAATGGCAGAATGAACAGTAGGAGAAAGTACAGCCCTGGTCACAGCTGGTGGGATTTCACTGCAATTCAGCATCCTGCCTGCATTTTTTGCCCTGTGGATGAGAGGTGGTTTAAGGAAGAGGCCTCCATTCAGGAAAACTCTTCCTGTTGCCCCAGGAATTGATACGATCTGCTTCATGGACACAGTCCAAGCCTGCCCACTCCATGTATATTTCAGAACACAGGCAAGGATGCACCTCAGCACAACAGATGGGACTCTTCTAGACAGGGCCTTCTAAACACCCCCCGAGTTATCAGAACCCAGAGCTTCCAGGACACGTCAGATTCTTTGTTCTTGTTTTCACCAGTCCATCCCATTGACTTGGCTTTTTAAAAAAACAATAGACCATTTCCGGAATCAATGTGTCTCTTTTTCCCTTACAGATCCGTACTTTTTATACCTCAATTTTTGATCAGAGCCTTCTGTGCTAAGCTGACCCTACAAAACATCTGCCTGGCACGTGAGACACCAAATTCTTTTTTGGAAAGCTTTTTGTGTGTGCCCAAAGAGACTGCTTCATTGTTTATTCCATTTTTGGCTTCCTGCAAGTTTAAATGTGGAATCAAGTGGAAAACGACTTCAAAATAGACAAGAGATTACATGAATCTTTCCATGTTTCATGTAGTCATGAAGATACATTAACCCTATCAGATATGAAACAGTGTGCCAGCGATGTGTTTTTTACTTTCTGATTTATGTACAGTAAAATTCACTTGTTTCGGTGTGCTGTTCTATGAATTTTGACAAATGGAGTCATATATCCAGCACAATTAAATGTGACAATAAAGGGAACCCTCACTAAATTGGAGTCAGGAGGCCAGAAGGGGACCCTCTTGCACAGTCCTCAGGTCAATTACAGGAAGACTTGTCAATAACAGACCCAACAAAAGACTCAGCAAATCCAGGCCTCAGCAGGAAAAGATGTGGTTGCATCGCTTACAGGAAATCAACCACCCCAGCAATTCAGCCAATGAAAAACCATCATCACCTTGAACTCTCACTTTTCTCCAATGGACTTTCATTCAAAACAACCCTTCCCAACTTCCTCCTTTTTTCTCTATAAAATAACATTCCCCTCCTTTGTTAGACTTGCCTATGTCTTTCGCTTTCGCTATAGCTTGTTGTCCTGAATTGCAATTCTTCACTATCCCTAAATAAATTCATTTTTGCTGGTAGTGTGCATAAACTGGATCCAGTACCCTAATAGGGTATATTTATTTGTTTATCATCTTCTCCCTGACTTGGGAACACAGGGTCTGGTTATTTTGTTCATTGCTGAATCTATAATCATAAGAACTGTGCTCAAGACAGGACACAGAACAACTCCACCACCCCAGAATCACTCCCTTGTGCTGCCCCTCTGCAGTCAAACTCTCCACCCTACCCTTAACCCCTGGCAGTCACTGTTTTATTTCTTTTCTATCTTCAAAGTTTTGCTTTTCCAAAATGTCATATAAGAAGAATCATACAGTGTATAACCTTTTGAGTCTGGCTTCTTGCAATCAGCATAATCCATCTGAGATTCATGCATGTTAATGTATGTATCAATGGTTCATTACATTGCTAAGTAATAGACCACTGTACAGATGTACCACACTTTCGTTTAGCCACTTGCTAGTTAAAGAACATTTGAGGTACTTCAGTTATGAGCAATTATCAACAAAGCTTCTGTAAACACGTGGGTATAGGTTTCTGTATAAACATGATTTCATTTCTCTTGGGTAAATCCCCACAATCAGGATTGCTGCTTTCAAGGTATTTTTCCTTCATCCTTGGTTTTCAGCGGTTTGATTACAATGTGGATATGGTTTTCTTTGGGTTCATCTGATTTTACTGAGCTCCATGAGTCTATACATGTATCTTTCACAAAATCTGTGACGTTTTCAGACATTATTCTGTCATTTTTTCCTGCACCAATATTTTTCCTCTTCTTCTGGGACTCTAATGACATATATGTTATACCTCTCAATAGTGTTCCATAGGTCCCTCAGCTCAGCTCAATTTTTCTCCTGTCTTTCAGACTATGTAATGTCTACTGATCTGTCTTGAAGTTCACTGACCCTTTCCTCTATCATCTTCATTCTGGGCCCAGAGAGTGAATTCTTAATTTCAGGTACTGTATTTTTCAGTTTTAAATGTTTAATTTGGTTCTTTTTTTCCCCTTCTATTTCTCTGTTGAGAATTTCTATGTTTCCATTCATTCCAAGAGTTTTAAACTTTGTCTCATGGAGAATGGTTATAACCAACCCTGTGAGATTCAGACTACATATTTTGTCTCACCTGCAGACAGTGGTCGTAACATCAGTTCAGTTTTTAAAGCCTGTGCTATGATGTTTGGGTTTGCCCAGTGTGTGCACCACTCAGGGATTGGTCTGGGGCTCGGGCAGTGGTTTATAGTGAAGGTGAGTTCTCAGAGCCTTTGTGTGGCTTCTCTGGGCCTGGGTGGCACAGGTGTGGCTTGGGGCTGAGCCTGAGACTTCTGTCAGTTCACACACAGAATCAGCAGACCCCCTTCTCCAGCTCTTTACTCTTGGGGACTCCCTCATACTTTCCAGCCCCCAGGGCTCCCTTTTCTTGGTTCCTCTGGTCAGAAAGACAGGTTTCTCTCAGGTTTTAGCCCTCTAAAACCTGAGGTTGTCTTTGAGAGTAAACCAGCCAAAAAAAAAAAAAAAAAAAAAGAGAGAGAGTAGTAAGATTCTCCCACCCTCTCTGGACTAAAGGGGCCCATTTTCCCTGGTCCTCTGGTCGGAATCTTCCCGTGGGTTTTTTTAGGAGCCCAAACTCCCACCACAAAAGCAATGCAGATCCTCAACTGAGACTGGCCTTGGGGCAGGATTAGGCGAGAGAATAGAGAGAAAATAAATAAATAAATAAAATGGGAATTTCCCTGTATTCTCCAGCGAAAGATTCCTTTCCCAAGCTTCTGGTTAGAAACAGTGGGTTTCACCTGGAGATTTGTTGCCAAGTCTGCTACAAAGTTCCACGATTCCGTCAGCCCCCTCGGGTCAAAGCCAGGAGAAAGAGGACTGAAAACAAACCACGCAAAACTCACCCTGAGTGTAAGGGAGTGGTGGTGCTCTGACTTCATCCTCGTTCACCATTTGCCTGTTGTTTACTTTCCAGGTGCCCCGGGCAGTTGTTTTCTGCATTGTCCGGCAATTTTAGTTGTAATCCATGAGAGACAGGCTCTAGGTGGCTGCCCCAAATAGCCCAGCACCAGAAAGATATGCTCATGACTTTAACGCGAATAGGCCAACAGGATCTATGATATCTAGTCTTGGTTTTTGTTTCACTTTTTCTTTTGCTGTTTTGTATCTACCTTTGCCAGAATTAATACAGAAGCAGAATGCATGACACCGCATGTCAGGTAACAATAAAAAAGAATGATTATTTGAAGGCCTTAATTAAGCACCTGCTCGGCACCCACACCTGCTATCAGCACTGTGGGAAAAGACAACAGAGGCTCAATACATGGTCCCTCCTCTCAAGGGACACGTCAGCCATGAGAAGCCCTGCCCATGTGAAAGATACAAGACTGTCTGCTATTCGGATTAAAAAGGATACAAAGGAGAGAGATGAAAACGAGGGAATTAGAGAGGGTGACACAGAGGCCTTTCAACCTCGGGCCAGACCTTGACCGAGAAGAAAAGGCACATGCCACCCGAGGGGAAAAGGGCTTGATGGGCAATTATTCTTCTAAAGTTGGTTTTGTACCTTTTTATTATGCGTTGAGTTTATTTGCCCAAAGGAAAGCTAACAGGCGGTTTCTTGGGGCCCTTTTATTACTCCTGACCCTGTTCTTCACCGCCCCCTTCTCTCAACTTGGTAAAAAGCATTTCCAGGACTTTGGTTCAGAGGGAGGATTGGAGGCCCAGTCATGCTGGAGTGAGTCATGGGCTCTTTCCTGGGGAGTCTTGAATTACCATGGACAAAATTCTCAATAATGGTTGTAACTCGGCTGGTTGCTGGCATTGTTCGTGTGCTTCAGCTGAGTTAAAACATTCGGAAGTTTATTTTTCATATTTTATTTGGGTTGATTCCTACAATCACAAAGGCAGTATCTTTGTTCTAGGACAGCATCTATTATATTCAAAAATATTTTTTGTCACGTATCCAGAAAGGCTTTGCATGGAGCACCCCTGTGAGCAGAGAGCCGCAGAGGAGGAGAGGCCACGGGCAGAGCACTTGCACAGATGGCCAAGTCCACTGTGAATTTTCACTTGCAGCTGTGTGGAAAATACCTATGCCAGTGACTCAACATCTTTGGACTTCTAGCTTTAAATTACAGCATGGAAGAGAACATTTTCAAGTGCTGAGCAGAGAGAGAGGCGGTGAACTTCAGCCAGCTTTGAGCCAATCAGCTCCCATGCAATGCAATACGGTTGGACAATTAAAAAATAATAATTCACGTATCCTGTCACCGCCAGGGCATGAGGCATGGTCTGTGGGCAGCTGGCACGGCCACCGGGCTTGTGGTGGACAGAGGAATCGTCTCTATTTCCAATCATGGAAATTTCGCTTCCTGCTTGTGTGACTTAATGCTGGGGTCTTAGTTTTCTTTTCTGGACTGACATGTGATCAGACCCAGAGTCACTGCTTGGCCAGCCCATCGGGATCACACGTAAATGGCAGGACCCGTGACTGCATCCCATTTGTGCCTTTCCACGGTTCTGTCTGGGGACTCCATTCATCTTTCGTACAAGACCTTGCCTGTGTCCCTCGGTGATCCCCAACCCCCCACTTCCACCCTCCCCCCGACTGGCTGCTGCGACTGTATTTTGTCGCTTATCTAACACAAAATAAACAGAACAATCTGGAGCTAATTTAAGTGGTTTACCATATCAGGATACAGCTGGGAAAGATTTTCAGAAAAAGGCTCAGCAGGAACAATAGTACTGTGAAGTCGAGCGGCGGCAGAGCGCACAGGAAGGCGCTTTCAGACAGCCTGGCAGACAGCTGTCAGCCACTCCAATAACAAGCCCCGAAGCCAATGAAAACGGGCAGGGTCTGGACGCGCAGCTCAGCCGGAACCCTTACAAGGAAAACAAGGGACCCGAGGGCGCTCCGAGTGAGTGGCTCCAGTGTCGGGGCCACCAGCCTCCCGGGAGCCCTTCGGCAGGGCTCCCAAGCAGCAGGGACTCAAGAGGAATCGCAGATGAGGGACGATACTTCATTTCTCCTCAAAACTGGCCAAGACTTTTTTTCCTTTTTGACGTGCACGCATACATGCTGGCTTTATCCGAACTTCGGAATCCAGCAAGGCCCACGGAGGCACATATGTTTTTGACATCAGTTTCTTCTACTCTGCAGGCTGGTTGTCTTTTTTAACTCTTTGGGGGCCTCTGGCTAGACCTTGAATTTCCTGGTGCAACTTGACAGAGGCAAGAGAGCTTGAAGGAGTTAAATGAAGCTATGTGCTGCCCTTGAAAGAACTTGCAAATGCTTTATATATTAAAACTGAAAAAAAAAGCCCACTTGGATCAAGCGCTTGACAAAAATCCAACCAATTAAGTAAACGACATAGTCCTGAAGGCAGTGGCATTCCGTGCAGAGAATACTGGCTTGGAAGCAGGCAGCCTTTGACTGGGAGTCTACTTCTGCCACCACTGAAGGATCCTGGGTCAAAGTTTCCTCACTTGGGACCAGATGCCCTATTCTCTTCTTCCTCCTCTAATTCATGACATTAGCTTCTGCTCGTACCTTCTTCCAGAGAGCATTCAACTCAGTAAAAATTTCCCTCTGACAAGAGAAAATTCTGGGTCTATTATGAAACAATTCCATCTGTGTTTGAGGATAACTTTACAAAATAATACTTGTCTATATTCTAAAGAAAGAAGAATGTCATCTGGAAGATTCAACAAAAAAATTAAAAAGTAGAAATTAAATAAATGTTTTATCTGTCACTTTCCATGGACTGTATCATGCATCACAACAGACCATTTAAATAGCATTGGTTGGTTATCAAAGTTTCTATGATAATAGAACTAACTTAGGACTCAAATTTCTCGGTGTGCCACTAGGAAGAGATATGGATAGGTTTTCTAAGAGCAGAAAAGAACATGAAAACTTCTAAAAGACAAAAAAGATAGGAAGACAGAGAAATATTCCCTTTAGAAATGTATTTCCCTTCCATTTCCAGAGCATGTAAGTTCGGACAATGATTATTTCACAAATAACTGAGCACACTTTAAAAAAAAAATCCAACTGCCTGAAAATATAAACTCTTTCTAGAACAGCACTCAAACAACAGCGTGTATCAGAATCACGGAGAAGGCTTGTTGATGCGCAGGTTGCTGGGTGCCACCTCCAGACCTTCTGGTCCAGAGAGGGGCCTAAGAATTTGCATTTCTAACAAGTTCCCTGGTGATGGTCACAATGATGCTTCTGAGACCACGCTCTGAAAACCATTTCTGCAGAGAGAGATTTAATGGCTGATACATTAAAGTCAAACCAGTTTTACTCTGTATCTTTTTTGTTGTTCTTGTGAATCACTGTCAAGTGAGGCTGAAGAGTGAGACTGGAAAAATAAGCAAGAACACAAGTAGGTACTGACTCAATGCAGAGTATTCATTAAAGTCACACAAAGAAAATGGCTGGAGCTTAACTTTTGTGAGGATTAAATTATAAAAGAATTATAAAAGTAGTTATTTTCTGAAGGGCAGAACTGACCTTTGCTTAAGGATGAAAGATGCAGCAAAGGAGAAATTTCTATAGTAATGAGTCCCTGGGTCTAGACTCTACATCTGTGTTTCTCATCCTGGCCACACAACAGAATCACCTGGGGAATCAAATCTTTGGAGAGGGGCTTTGGAAATAAAGAAAAGATTGCAAATCTGCCTAGAAGGTGTTTTGCCCTGTAGAAAAGAGTGAGTTCATGATTGGACCACAAAATCTCAAATAGTATCTTAGAAATCAACCCAAAGATAATGATGTCAAGGGAGATTAAATGGCATGTGAGAAACTGCACAGCTAGTTAGAAGCAAAGCCACAATTAAACCTCTTTTCCTGAAGCCCATCCAGATTTCTATCATTATTTGACTACAATGGCAATAATAATTTAAAGGATAGGGAAAAAAAGGTAATTAGAGAGAATTTAAAATAGAGATCTCAGTACACAACAGTAAGGTTAATAATCACCTTGGAGATTCCAGTGGTGTCATTCAAAGTACCTACTTTAAGAAACTGAGGAGTCAAAGCAGGCTTTTGTCAAGTCTGAAGGCACGCTTCTAATGAGTGGTTATGTAACCAGGCCTTCGCTAGCTACAACCTAAGTGGTTGTGGTGAGGTTGGTTAATAACATTATTGTAGGACACGAAGACCATATGTACTTGAAGAATAAGGAAAAAGAGAGAAGATGGACTAGAATGATGCTGTCTGGCAGCCTTAACAGTTCACAGGCAAGTTCTTCTCAAGTAAGCTGTTTCCGATACTCCATCCATGAGATCACCATATTGCACCAAGAGAGGTTTGCCAGAGGGAAAGTGAGGTCATGGAGGGACTGGATGAGGCCCACAGCTTGTCTGTGACTCAGCCTACTTTATGGGACTCAGATGGAATTAAAACTGCATTTTAAAAGCTGTATCTTCCACCTGGTTCCCATCACTGTTTTTGCTTAGCAGGAAAAGGACCTGTCAGTTTTTATCTGCAGGAGGTAAAAAGGGACAGCACATTTCAGGGAAAAGCAAATAAACACACTTGCCATGATGCCATGATGGTTTTAAGTTTATCAACACAGTAGGTGGGTCAGGAAGCCCTGCACCCATCCAAATAATTGCAACAGCAGCATGTCCTTCAGCCAGACCACATGGCATCACACAGCCAAGGAGAAGGTATGTTTTGAGCACATATTATGGAACAGAGATCAGACAGGAGCTTCTCCAACTATCTGACTAGGGCACTTATATGTTATGGGAACTTTTTTCTCTTGGGGTCAATTCACAATACCACTGTCCACTCCTGTTTCTTGATTAAAAAAAAATAGAAAACATACAATCAGAAATTATTTTTCAAGCAGCTGTGCTGAAAGAATATTTGAGGCATCAGAAAGAAGAATCAATGTGTCATTTTGATCACTTAAAAGCTTTTTTCATGGTTACTGAAAACACACTGAGAGCGAGGGGACAGGTCTCAGTGAGCCAGTGGGATCCACGAATGTTTCCTGATCAAGCCAGGGCAGTGCCTCCCCCACCAGTCCTTTTCTTACCAGCCAAAATCATGATGGGAACCAGGCTTTTAAAGTGCAGTCTTAATTCACTTTGACTATCACAAAGTAGGCTGAGTCACAGGCAAAAGCAGAAGTTTGGGGTGGACTCAGTATTCTTCCTATCCTGTTGTATGAAGGAACCTATTTATTTCATTTGATTCTCATGCTTCTCAGACTATGATCAGACACAAATGTACTGGTTCCTTCTATCTGTTTGTTTTACAAAAGTGCATTAGAGTCTCTTGCTCCACATTTCACCACAGGCTCGGTGTTGTATATTCGTGCTTGGAGCTGAAATGTACAGACTTGCCATCTTAGATACATCACAGTTATTCTCTGACACTACGTATAAGTGTTGATGCCAAAATATCAGATTAAGTTACCAAAAACTTTAGCAAAAAAAAACCCCAAAAAACAAAAAACCCCAAACCCTCTCTTTTCTAGCTGGAGTCACCCAGAGCATGATTTCTTAAAATGATGGCAATGGCTAAAACTTATGTTTTAAAATAATTTTTAGTATCAGAGAAATTGTTGCCACAGAGAGTTAAGTATTTACCTCGGGTAGTAGAATAATGAATAATTCAGTTTCCTCTTCATGCCTTTCAATAGTTTTCTAGTTTTCTACCATGATCACATATTAACTTTTTTTTATCAGAAGCATGATTAATTTTAAATAAATGAATGAGAATTCTAAGGATTTCTTTTGAAAGCCAATATTAAATCTAAAATAAGTGTGGCTCATTGTATAAGTAAAGTCTACTCTGGCAAACCAAAGGTCAGAAAGTATTATTTTACAAGTTAATTTACAAAGAAGAAAGAAATGAACCGGAAAGTACATTTTCCAGAGAGAAAAGTAACACTTTAGACCCAAATTAATTAAAAAATATAAAATGAAACAAGCCCTCGAAGTCTCCCCCAATCTTTGTCTAAGCCACACTATGTTGGAACAGGGCGGCCCGTGTACCCAAACGGAGTGGCCCCAAATACCCAAATACTCATACAACGGCACTGAGATACTGTATATTCATTGTATTCCATGAAAGTCCTTTTACGGATATTAAACATGCCTGTTAATTTTTTAGGTAACGTGCCAACCAACAGACTACTTTCTTCAGCTCTTGAGCTTGCTCCGCATTCCTTACCTGTGTATTTTTAACTAGAAGAGGCATGGTTCAATGCTGGTAGCATGTCCCCTTTTCTCAAATAAATGTGGTCTTCACTATCAACGTGCATTCTGTGTGGTTTCTGTTTCCCATTCATTTCCTGGATACCTTCTTGAGTTATCTGATAATTACCTGATCAAGTAACAATGGCTGCCACTTCAGTTAAAACTGACACAATTCATCTAGCCCATATATCTAGGCCCTCGGCTTCTTTTTTTGAGCTGCACAAGGGACTTTTCAGAGCTGTGTGGATACTGTAACTAAAAGGAAACCAGCGCTCCCAGGACAAGACCCGCTACATCGAGGATCGTGATAAGTAAAGCATTTTGTTCAAGTCAGTTCAAGGCAAGCTAACACTAAGATAAATGAGTCGTTGTAGTTTTAATAGGAAACTGAAATTTGGGGTGAGGATAACGTGTGGCAAATGAGGCATGACTTCCACAAAATTCAAAATATCCCAGACATTTATGAACATCTCGTGTGTGAACAAATAATAATGCTCATACAGTCTAGCCTACGTTTCTTATAAGGATCTCAGCAGGTCTGCGAAGGCTTCCCATGCGAGTTCCAAGGCCGATAAGCAGCCAGCTACATCAAGATGCCCTGATTTTTGGCACAAGGAGAAAGCACCTCCCCAGCCTGTTCCACTTCAGAGTGAAGAAGACTAGGTCTGGGCACATGGACAAGCTTTCTTTAGTCTAAAGCCAAGAGCAGATTTTTGATCAAATTTCTGGGTTATTGTGGTAAAACATTAAACTTGCCTGTCTTCCGGGAATATCTGGGTAGTACAAGAGGTCACCGAGATAACACCTCCAGGAACCCTACCCCCAAACTGCCTATGTCACCCCAAGTCATTCTTCTCTTACTGACAAAAACCAAAAGATAAGAAGGCAGCCTAGAACATTAATTTGTCCTGTAGATAAAAATGTTACCTTACGGCCAAGTTTTCTCCTTGAGCTTTATCATTTCCCTATTAAACTGTATCATTCATCATGCCCTAAAAGCAATGTAAGTGTCTAAGGAAATCAGAAACAGTAAGGAATGAGGGAAGGACTTAGTACCTGGAGGTGGTTACTCATCCTGGTGGGGAGGGTGTGGGAGGGGGATCTTTCCAGCCTGTTTTCCACCAGGAATTACACATGCACATATACCTACACAAACACGTTGCAAACGTTAAAATATCAACCTACTATGTGCAGCGTGCCAAGCACAGGGCTAGAGTAATGAACAAGACAGACAATGCCCCTGCTCCCTTGGAGCTTAATTTGGATGAGGAAGGCAGGTGATAAACCAGTAAAGAAAAAAACCAAACACAAAAGATGATGTGGTAAGTGTGCTGTGATAAGTGTTATGAAGAAAGCCAACGCTGTGATGTGACAGACAGTGTGGGAACAGGGAAGGCAACATCAGACGAGGAGCTGACTTGTGAACTGAGACTTAAAATGACAAGGCATAAGCCCTGGGAAGGTTAAGATGGGGAGAGTTCTATACAGAGGGAACTCAGGTTCAAAGGCCCTCTCTAATACAATATTAGGGTAGTGGGATACATCATGCCAAAGTTTCTTTAAAATTAAAGATTGTATTGGGGGTGAGGGCATAGCTCAAGTGGTAGAGCACATGCTTAGGATGCACAAGTTTCTGGGTTCAATCCCCGGTACCTCCTCTAAAAGTAAATAAATAAATAAACCTAATTATCTCCCCCTCCCAAAAAAGGTTTTTAAAAAATAAAATATTGTATTAACTATATTGCTGATAATTTGTCAAGAAAAATGCAAGCTAGATGATGCCTGGCAATCAACCACAGAGAAATGTCAAATCAAATTTTATAATCATCGCCACTTTTCTTCCATTATCTGTGCCACCCACCTACTTAATTTTATTGAAATGTATTTATATGATCACATACATAACCGTTTGAAATCCTTTCTTGAATGCAGTTGTGTTTAAAGGTAGCAAATTAAACCACAGGTTTGAGGGGAATCAAGGAAAACCAAATACTCTTCAATTTGGCCAAAATCAGTTAATTTCTTAGAAACTTACAATGGAACAAATCAAGAGAAAGTCACCACACTTCCTCAGGTTGGCCCATCAGCTTCAAGAGACTTCCTTTCAAACCTCAAGACAATTAATTCATAGTTTTTAACTGTAAGTTTGAGATAAAAAGTAGATTTACTAGTAAACAGAAGATTTATTGTTTCTCTTGGGAAGGTATCTCCTTGTACATGGCAACTAAATATTCCACACGCGGTTTCCTAGCTAATGTATTTGCACATCGGGGATTTCTGACGGCACTACTAGGAGCTAAGACTGCCACTCCTCACCTCCTAATGCTTCTTTCCTCCTAGATGGAGTCAGGAGCCTTAGCAAGGCCACATAGTGTCAATTTTCTAAATGAAGTGGAATTATTTTAAGTGGAATTATACTTACGGAAACTTTTCAGGGATGTTCCCTTTTAGTTTATTGTAGACTGCATCTAATTTGATTTTTAAGGGCCTTTCAAATATATATACATATTCAACTTTTTATTTTAGAATACCGTTAGAAGCACAGAAAACTTGCAAATGTAGAACAGAGTCCCCATAGACCCCATACCCAGTTTCTCCTACTGTTAACATCTTACATTAATTATTCCTACATATTTTGGGTGACAAAAACCTTGATTTCATGTGCACACACACACTTGAAGAATTTTCAACCCAATTTGGTATTTCTTGTATGGTTTAGTATGAAAATTATAATCTTTCAAGATCTTAATGTCTGATTTTTTTTAAATGTTAGAATAATAGTGATTTATTCAATTAAGTAATTCTTCTCCAGACATTTTTAGAGTCAAAGCAATTTTTCTTCATCAAAAGGTCACTACCAAATAACTATCTAATTAGCAAAAACACATTTTTTCTCAGTTTCAAAAGTAATTAGAAATTACAACCGTGAAGGGTGCTAATTGGGTTTTCACAGAAGCATGAAGTGCCTGAGCCCTTTTGTTTGTTTCACTCCTCTGCTGATGAAGGGTACCTTCATTAACCCTTTGTATTCTGCATGACACTGCCAATGCTGCATTTCTGTAGGTGGTAGAGGAGCAGGAATAAGACAGACTCAGGTGAGCTCTGAGGTTGTCTTAAGCGTGAGGTATTCTACAGATGGGCAGAGTTTCAATATAGGAAATTAGGAACCCCATTCTCCAGTCTGGGAGAAGAAAGTGAAGGTGGGGTGGGGAGAATGGTGCTCCAGAGGCCTCATGGGAAAGCCTGCTGCAGTGACAGCAAGTTAGAGTGACCATGTACATGCCAGTGAGCCTGTGACAGCCCAGACTGGAGAGTGCCGGGGACAGGGCACTCTGTGGGGATCACACAGTCTTTACTCTGCACAGATGATGTCTACTCACCCCAAAATGGCAGCGCATTTGCAACATCCTGGTGGTTCCTGAATTTGGAGAGACTGCCACTGCTGACAACGAGCCTGGGATGGACTTCAAAAATGATCAAGGACAGTCCAAATGCCTGAGGGAGTCTGGTCAAGTGGGATTCACTATTGTGTGCTTAGCATGAAGCCTTGCATAGAGGAGCCAGTGAATATTTGTTGGGTAGATGAAAAATGGAAGAGTTTACTCACCCCATTAAGGATGGCAGAGACTTGGGGTTATATGCAGTTGTTAGAGCTCAGAAATCAAGGGCTTTCCAATAAGGCAACCACAAGACTGCATTTGCATTCAGAGCATTGGCTGATTCGAAGTTGCATCTTAATGTCCAGACTCCTGCTTAGCAAGCCACTGTACTGGAAAGCGTGAAGACATTTTCAAAAGAAAAAGGCTCCTTCACATCCCAAGCCCCAAGAGGCAGGAGGAGGGAATATCAGGGCAGAAGAGCCCCTACTACAAATGAATTCTGGAACTGGTAACTGTGGTGTTCTCTGGGAAAAGAAACCGGGAGGCTGGAGGACTGCAGTTGGTAGACAAACTTTTTTTTCACCCACTTTCGTACCCTTAAAAATTTTGTACTTCATGCATTACAGGTTCAAAAAATAAAATATGTTATTATTTTTAAATGAACTCTGTATTAAGTCATATATCTGGAACAAGACTACTATGAAATAATCAGAGACATGTCTACAACAAGAGACAGGACAGAAGTGAGGGGTCCAAAGATATACTGTGGACTTAGGTCCCAGTCCTCTACCCTCTGGCCACAGGCTACCTGAGCAGGTACCTGGACAGGTGCATCAGTGGATGATGAGGCTGGGTGAGTAGCGATGACTCACACCTCCAACAGCAGGTCGGGTAAGATCATCTCTCAACACCTGGACCCTCATTTCCATAGAGCTCTGCACACCTGGTGATCAGACTCCACATCCTAACCTCTCAGCACCTGAAACTCTTTCTCCTTGCTCCTCACAGACTGTCGTCAGCAGAAGTTCCTACTTTTAGGACTCCTGGCTCTGACTGAAATCTGGCTCTCCCCTGAGGACACCACATCCTCTACAGCTTCATTGCTCATCACTGCACTCCCTAACTTTCCCCACCCTCCTCCCTGCCCACCACGCTTCTCCCTCCAGGTCTGAAGTTCATGCCATCAGACTACACCACTGACTCAACTACTTTCTTGTAGGTGTTTACAGACTCCTGGATGTATCCTTTCACATTGCTTGAAGATTTCAGCACCTAGTATCCTGCCATTCTCTCCAGTACCACTCCTGTCATAATCCTTGATGATTTCAATATTGATACAGATGATCTTTCCAAAACCCTCAGTGACCTGACACCTCCCCCCCTTCAATGATCTTATCTTCCACCATTCTATAGCAATTAATACTCCCGGAGTCACTTTAGGACCTTGCAGTGACAAATTTTGCAAACCCTCCACAATCTCAATTTCAAGCATTACACTTGCCAGCAACCACCAATCATCTTATCAACTCAGTTCCAGTAAAACTGAGCTGTTCAAAATGGTAACCACTAGGAAACTGGGTAGTCACATGTGAAAGAGTGAAATTGGATCCCTATCTTACACTACTCACAAAAATTAACTTGGAATGGATCAAAGACTTCTGTGTAAGACCTGAAACCAACAGCTCCTAGAAGAAAACAGGGAAAAACCCCTTGACTTTGGTCTTGGCAATGATTTTTTGGATAGGACACTAAAAGCATAAGGAATAAAATAAAAAATAAACAAATGGGACTGTATCAAACTAAAAAGCTTCTGCATAGCAGCAGAAACAACCAACAAAATGAAAAGGCAATCTACAGAATAGGATAAACCACGTATCTGATAAGAGGTTAGTATTCAAAATACACAGGGAACTCATACAACTCAACAGCAAAAACAAAACAAAACAAAAAAACAAATAATCCAATTTAAAAATATGCAAAGGACCTGAACAGTTTTTCAATTGAAGTACAGTTGATTTATCATATTATGTTAGGTGTACAGCAAAGTGATTCAAGTGTATACACACACACACACACACACACACACACACACACACATATATTTAAATAAAAATAATATATACTAGTGTGTATCTGTTAATCCCAAACTGCTAATTTATCCCTCCCCACCCTTTCCCCTTTGGTAACTATAAGTTTGCTTCCTATGTCTGTGAGTCTGTTTCTGTTTTGTAAATAAATTCATTTGTATCATTTTTTAGATTCCACATATAAGTGATATCATGTGGTATTTGTCTTTCTCTGCCTGACTTGCTTCACTTCGTATGATAATCTCCAGGTCCACCCATGTTGCTGAAAATGGTAATATTTCTTTCTTCTTTACCATATCTCAACAACCCTCCACCAAGTCCTAATTTCCCTCCTTAGCCAGCTCATATTACACCACCTTCCCCATCTGTCTTTTCAGTGTATTCACTTGGGCAAAGTCAATCTCATTACATTCAGCCTTCTGTGGCTCCTCAGGTATCCAGAAACCAACTTTCATCAGTGCTTCCTTAGCCAAGTTTTATAGCCACAAATTCTCCTCTTGCTGGAAGCCCACGTGGCTTGACAGCCAGCACATAACAGAATGAGTGAGCGTTGTAAAGGGAAGACCAATAGCCAAAAAACCGCATCAGGGTCCTACACCCACATCTGCCTCAGCCTAGCTGTGTGACCAGAGGAAGTCACTGAAACCCTTTGGGGCTCAATATGCAGAGTATGAGATTTTCAGCCTTTCTAACTCCAACGTGCTATGATTTGATGAAGACAATGGGAGTCGGTATGAACTTGGGGCTGTGAGTAAATGTTTTCTGACACTGTCTCTGCTTGGATCAAAAGCAGCAGCTTGCATGCCGGTAGTTGGTTCTGGCAGTGATCCTCGGGGGCAGGAGTGAGAGGCTGGGGTTGAACAGAGAAGGAGGGGAAAGCTGCCCCAGGTGACTCATGCTCAGTCTCACTGGTACCCTTGAGAACCCTGATGATATTCATCTCAGAACTGTCACTGTGGGGAACATCTGGGGGAAACATTTATCCCCTGGCTCCCAGTGAGTGAGGGTGGCCCCACAGGCTGGATGAACTCCTGGCACGTGGGTTACGCATGTGTGAGTCTCTCAGTGTTAGAGAAGATGTGGGCTCAGGACAAGGCACGGTGGATGCCATGTGTGAAGATGACCAAAGCCTGCTTTAAAGTGGTCACTAGAGCAGCAGCTGGAGCGAGATGTGGGCTACGAGGATCCGCCATGATGCAGAGGCATCTGTGACAATTGTCTTAATAAGTGCGGTTTCTAAATGAAAGCCTAGAGTCAAAGGATGCACTTATGGCTTTGCTTTTAACTACAGATCACTCACTGTCCTTTGAACCCATCTCCTCATCTGAACATGGAGACTAACACCGCTCACATTCTGGGAAAGGCTTACAATCGAAGTGTCACAATTCAATGGTTTTAAGAACTTCAGTAATACTTACAGACGGAAACTGACTATTGGGCCATCTGCTCCTGCCTGTCCCAGCCTGCCTGGGTGCAGATCCAGGCTCTGCACGCTGAGATGCCACACTGGAGTCTACGGCTTTCCCTGCCACCCGACGCCCACCCACCCTCAACTGCAGGGTTATGTGTAGGCCTCTGCCTCTTTTCCAAATGCACATTCCAACAGCCTGCCCAGCCCTTATGAACCTCCTCTTTTAGGAGATTCTGGGCTCTGTTCATGTAGCACGACTGAACGGGGTCCTGCTTCAACCTAAACACAGATCCAACATTTGTCCAACATATTGCCCAGAGATGTCTGTTGTGGTGTCCTCCCCAACTAGTGCCGAAGGCAAAAGCTCAGACAGTGATGATAGTAAGAATGGTAGCTGCCATGATTAAACCCCTACCTTAGCCCAGGCCAGCATCAGGTGCTTTATATGAACTGTATTATTTAATTCTCACAACAGTCCTGTGACTAAGCTTTATCCCCATTTTGCAGACAAGAATACTGATGCTCAGAAAAGTAATTTACCCAAAGTCACCCAATTGCTAAGTGGCAGGATGGGATGTGAACTCAGGTTTCTCTGATTACACAGCCCCTCTGTCTGCTACACTGTCTCTCCAAGATGGGTCTCAAACTTGCCATGTCTTCCAGCCCAAATCAGACTCTTCACCAACCTTCTGGAGCCGGTCCTATACTCAACTCAGCCCCCTATTCCTGGCTTGGCCCAGACCGGGCTTCCTGCCCTTTCCCTGTTCCCAACACGCCAAGAAGTTGATTTTCCAGGGAGTTCTATATTGACTGAAACTGGAATCTTTTTTTGGCGTATTATACTGCTCTATCGGGCATTTGACTTGGGCAGCCTTTTGAAGTTAAAATGTAGTCTCAGTTTTGGTGTGTTCCTTTGCACTGGGAGAAAGTCGAGGTCCTTTACTAAGTTCCTATGATGAGCAATGTATGCTCAAGGCCCAGAGAGTAAAGGAGACAAAGCAAGAGCAGAACGTGCTTCAGGGAACAGACTGAATTCGAGTTGAGATAACAGCACGGAACCTGAAAAGCAAAGCACTGTCCTGAAAGACCAACATTTTAAATCATTTTTCTTTTCCAAACTACATTTCTTCTTACTCAGCACACGGGATATAAGAAAGAGCCACTGACCGTTAACATACTCTTTGTATTCTATACATTTTTCAAGCTCTTGAACACTTAAGGAGACCAACGCTGGCTGACTGGCTGGGTGTCTCCCAGGAAGAGACTGCTTACGTCTGCTCCTTTCTGAATCCTCAGACTTTGAGTCTCATTATCACAACCCATCACTTCTTTCTCATTTACAATTCTCAGCAGGATCCCTGGTTGATGGTTACACAGACTATGCACGAATCCACAGGAACTCGGTTTCTGCTCTCAGTGTAACAAGTGATCTTGCTGAAGCTCCAAAATCAATCCGAGCTTCAAGACTTGAGAAAAGATTAGTAACAAAGGGACGGCCATATCTAAGAGCAAAGTAAATAAATTCCTGCAGAGAAAATAAATGCCATTGGGTTTTAGTCAGACATAGCGATAAGACTGATTAATGCCACAGGAATATGAGCTGACAAATAAAGCAGTGGGATGTGATCATGAAGGCTTCAGAGCTTCACAGCAACAAGCCAGCAAAGATGCCTAAATATTTTTTTTTTAATTATGTTTGGAAGAAAGTAAAAGTACCCAGATCAGGAATTCAATTTACCTCTCAACTTTCTAAACACTGTATAAATAACTGTACTATTGAACAAAGCGTGGTGTACGATTTAATACAAGGAAGTGTACCTGAAAATAAGACGTGCATTCCCACTTTTCAGAACAGCTTGTTCTCAAGTACAAAAGACACTTGAGTACTCAGCCAGCCATGTGATACTATGAATGTAGTAGCTGGAATGGAAAGCAAAAGATCTACATTTTCAAACCATTTCTGTTACTGGTCACGTACGCTTTTCCAACAAATCACCTCCCTTGTGATTATATCCCTATTTACAGAAAGGTGATAATTATTTCTCCTCTGCTCCAGAGAATTAGAAGATAATGTGGCAGTACAGCAAAGGGAACATTTTAAAGACTTTAAGAAGCAATAGCACCTTGGTGGGGGATGTCGATAAGGGGGGGAGGCCATGCATGTGTGGGGGCAGGGAGGATGTGGGAAATCTCTGTATTTTTCTCTTCATCCTGCTGTGAACGTAAACTGCTCTCAAAAAATAAAATCTTTAAAAATTTTTTTCTTTTTTGGAGAAGACTACTTCTATTTTATGGAGAAATACTTTTCCGAATAGCGAACTTGTCCCAAAAAAGACAGTGTAATCTTAAAATAGAAAAAGATCACTGAAAATGGAACCACACTGAGCTACCATCGCTTCACACACACTAGGACGGTGATAATTCAGAAAATGGAAAATGGATACAGAGGCCTTGAGAGTATCTTCAACCTATGTAAGTACTAATGATTAAAATTTCAAAGAATATGTTCTACAATGTGGGCATTTAATAATATGCTGATTCAGGGTCCCATAACCCTATTTGTTGTATGTTGCAACAATATTTCTTCTGGCACCAGGAGGGAAGTGTTATCACATCATAGCAAACAAGTTAAATATTTGGGGTTTTCTTTAGAGCAGTTGGAGAAGACTTCCTTTCCCCCTTTTACCTCCATCATGTTGCACTCTGCTTTTATAAAATAATAATAGGTATGATCTTGGTTCTCACCCAAGTGTGTTTCTACACGCTACGGCCCACTGGAGGTATGGACTTCCAGTAATCAGACTGCCTTCTTTCTTTTTTTTTTTTTTTTTTTTGAACATTCCAACTCCTGATTTACGAACCTAAATGAACCACATCTTTCAGTGGAATCGATGGGAGGTAACACCCTTATTTCAATAATGCTGTCAATGCTCAAAATTGTTTTTGGAAATGCCTTCAAAGCCAGTTTATGAGCCTCCTAAGCAAAATGACCTCACCATTCATGTCTCCAAACAAGGAGGTTAACAGACACAGCTTTTGCCTCGTAGAAACCTACAGTCTACTATGTGTTATTCCCAGCTTCACCTGATCATTAAGGGAGAAAATTTTCAATTAAAAATCCCTGGGGAACTCCCATGAGTTATGAATTATTGCAAAGCCACAATCTAGAGCAACACTGTCCAATACAAGTATAATCTGAGCCACATATGTAATTTAAAATTTTCTAGTGGCCACATTTTAAAAACGTAAAAAGAAACAGTTAAAATTAACTTGAATAACGTATTTTATTCAACCCAATATGTTAAAAAGTATCAGTTCAACCTGTAATCAATATAGAAATTACTGAGATTATTTTACATTCTTTTTTCATACTAAGCCTTTGAAACTCAGTATTTCGCACTTACAGTACATCTTAATTCAAATTATCCACATTTTGGATATTCAATAGCCATCTGTGGTGAGTGGCCACCTACTGGACAGCCCAGATCTAGATCTTTTTCTCCCCAAATAATGAAGGCTAGTGTGCTATTCAGTATTGGGTTGACTAACGGTTCTTCTTGGCATTTTCTTAACTCCTTTAACTTGTGAGTACATGACCATGGTATAAGAAAGCTATTTATGACATTGGGCAGAGTTTGGTGTTATAACAAAAAAATTCTATAATAAGGTCAATTTGATATATGCCAGAAAACATGAAAATTGAAACAGCACTAGTAAAGAAAGGTCTAGAAGCTCTTTCATCCACCAACAATTTGGCCTCGGTTGGCCTCTGAGATGCCACCGTAGCTTGGAGAGGCTGCTTGTGGCCTTCTCAAAACTAGGAAAAGCTGGAGACAGCTTGGAAGAGGAGGGTTATGCCTTTTCCCAGGAAAAACAGAATCTGTGATCTAAGCTGCCTGATCATTCATAACCCAAACATCCTGAGAACAAAGGAATAGTGTGGGGGCAAGGACGTGAGGAGAGCAGGAAGCTGGAGGGGCTGGAGAAGCTAAGACAGGAATTTAGGGCTTAGAACCAGCAGGGGAGAAAGAAAAGGAAACTGAAGACTCAGAAAGTGCCCCTGAAGACACTTCATTCCATTATGCTGGGAGACCAAGGCGGCCAGGACTCCCTGTATTCTTAGCAAGAGCGGAGACTCCATCCACGGCCCAGACCTTCGCACAGAGGTTCCTCATGTCTGTTGTGTGGGACAGAGGCTCATCCTTCAGGGGGAGCCGCACTAACCACCATCAAGATTTCTACCTGAGGTACGCAGTGTCGCAGAGCCTCATGTGAGGTTCTCTAACAGCTGAGCAAAATCCTGGGCCACTTGGCCAAGGGCTGGACTGCTTGCCCCACCTCCCACAGGCACTTTGGAGGAACCACAGCTCCTACCCCAAGCTCTAGGTAAGGATCCATGAGCAATTTTTTGCGAATGAATGGAGTTGCTCTCCTTTAAAGAATTTTAAACTCTTCCATCAAAGGATCAAGGGTGGAAACTTGAAACTTTGAACATTAAAAAAAAAAAATCCATGAAATTAATCGTGTTCTGTTTCATAATTTGCCTCATTTCTTTTACAATCAAAATGTTTCAAATTATTAACTAGTTAAGTTACGTAATTTTCCTTCTATATATTCAAGCAAAATTAACATCCTAGGAGGACACATCTGTGGTTTTGTATGGCCCTCTGAACACCCACGGGAAGGCCAGACTGGCCAAGCCACCACTCCCAGAATACGCTTCTGCTTCCCTCCTCCGGCCGGTCCGCTCATGCACTCTCCATGCCCAGAACGCCCTGCCCTCTCTTTCCATTCACCTACAGATACCTTACCCATTGCTCAGGTGCAGTTTAATTTACAACCCATCACCTCAGTGAGGCCTCCCTTGCTGACCCTGATCCAGAGGCTCTCTCCTCCAGCCTGCATCATTCCATTCCGCCCTCTCTAACTTTAACCTGCGGACTGTTGGTACGTGGGTGTGTTGCTGTACCTAAATGCAGGCCCAGTCCTCCACCGGCAAACACATCCCGGTCCTGTGCTGGGCACTGCGCTGGACCAGTGGCTCCACAGCCCCTTTGTCCTCCTGCTGACCCTTCCCTGCCCTCAGTAACATTTCTCCTTCACTGAGTGATTTTCAGCCTGGAGGTCAGGGAATAAACACAAGTCCTTCGAGAGCCCCAGACATGGGAAATGGCTTCTCCAAACCAGACACTTGCTTGGCCTCTGCCTCCCCTCCAAGGGAGCGTGATACTTAGGCCTCACATCTTTAGCTTTGCACTCTCCTCAGGACCAGTGCATTGTCCTAAATAAAACTGAGTCATGCTTATTAACTAATTCTTGTTGTCAAGAAAATGATGACTCACCTGGTCAGGTGGCCTCACTTGGTGACAGCCTGATGACCACACCCCACCATAGACACCAATCACACCACTCCCTTCAGGGACTCACAACGTGAGCTGCATAGACTGCACACAGGGCATTTTGGGAACGAGATTTTCAATGGACCCCACCATTCAGCCTGCTCTACTATCTCTGGACTTGAGAAGGACCTTCTAACACTAAACAAGACACCAAAGTGGGATTCTATAGTAGTACCTCAGAGCCAGCATTCTCAGTCCAAATACAGTATTCCCTTCTCCCCTTACCCCCACTTCTTTTACACTTTTGACTAATGTGTGTTTCTCAGAGTACATTACCAGATCACAGGCTGTTTTGAAGACAGATAAAACTCTGGGGTTATTTGCTAGTCTCCACAGCAGTGGATGTCACTTTTAATGTGTGTGAAGATTTTTGAAGCAAGTTTTATTTTTTAAAACTCTGCACAAATAAGAAAGTACTTTGGGATGGAAATGATAACAACAACAACAAAATCACTGTACTGGGAACAGTCATCCTGGAAGAGGTGGATCTGATGCGGCCCTTACTGTGAAAGAGAAACAGGAACAAGATCCTGGAGATTACCGCTGGTTAAGAGTGAAAACCGCCAGAAAGGAATCAACCTGTGGTGCCAATAACCTCTGAAATATTTTCTCATTAAGAACACATGAAAAAAGAGCCCCTGCTAGTTTAAGAATTGTTCTGTAAGAAAGGAACAAGCCTGGAAGGCAGACTTCTGTATACAACGTTCTGTTGATGCTTTGTACTGAAATGCCAAAGTCAGCAAGAGAAACGATGGGGACTTTTTCAAATGTATTTTTATTGTTTTTAGGCCTGGCAGGGGGAAAAGCAAAGGGTGAGCAGCCTGTTTGAGGCCAAGCACAGCAGAGCTGTCTCCCGCGAAGAGCTCTGGCCCCGGTTCCCAGGCCCTCCTTGGAAAAGCAAGTCTCCTTAAACTCCTGGGAAAGGAGGAGACGCGGCCTTTTCTCCGCTAAGAGGGGGCCTCGGATCAAGTCGGAAAACCACAGCAATCACTGTCTAAACCCAGAGTGGAGAGGAATCTGGGACAGAACGCCGGCAAATGCAGCCCTGGAACTCTCCATTTGGGGAGCAAATGCCTTGTTTCAAATGCAGTCTGCACACAGGCACAGCAAGCGGTCCACTGCCTCGAGGAGAACCCCACACGTGGAGAATAAAAGGGGAAGAATGAGACTGTTTGGGTTCTTTAGTAGCTAAAATTTAGCCACTCTCATTTTTTTGTTTTCTTAAAAAAAAAAAAAACAAAAAAAACAAACCTACCACAGAGTAAATCTCCATTACTCCTCTCTGGAAGGCATGAGTATAAACGACACACAGCTTTTGTTTGTCAACTCAAAATACTGGTCCCTCTTCGAAACCTACATTTTTATCTCCCATCTATAATGAATGACATTGATTTTTTTAAAATCCCAGACCAGAACCACCTGAAACACAATCCACTTTCTGCTGGTTCAGAAACTAGTAACTCCTAGGCCACCCAGTCCCTTCTCTCCTCCTCCCGCTGCCCACGTGCGTTGGCATCTGTAACCTGGGGAGACCTGGCTTCATTTCAGCCCCTTCCTCTGCTGTGACTGTGGCTCCAATGAGTTCTGCGAGACATGTATGGTCTAAGAAATAGATCCGTTTTAAATGTGACCTTTAAAATGGAGAGCAAAACAAGAGGAGAAAGTAAACCCAAGCACATTGGAGAGCTTGCAATTTAGTCAATAAATGTGCTCAGTTCAACACATAGTTTCCATTAATCATAAACTCAGGGAGAGGCCGCCTCTCATAGCATGAGGACAAAGATTATTTCATGTTTCTCACTAAATATAAGCGTGATACGAAGAAGACAGTTTAGGTCAGGGTTTTCTATACACTAATGGATTCAACAGCTATTTGTTTGGAGGTACCCAGTATTTTCATGCTTATAAAGAAGAGCAGTGCTAAGTGAAGTAAAGTGAGAAAACTGGAACAAATGAATCACCACTCTATAATCAGCCAGATCTTGGGCCTGTTTCCTTGGGTTTTAATCATATTATTATAACACATTATTAAATTCTGCTTTCAGGCAATGAAATTGTCAATAAACACGGAAAAAGTCTCCAGAGGAAGAACTGCAAATTCCGTTTCCCCTTACAGTCAGCCTCTCTCCTAAATGTAAGTGAAATGGTTATTCTGAAAAGAGTTAATACAAATATATAATGGCTGCATAAAGATGCTGAGATGGATCTCTGTTTTCCTTTCAAGGTTTTAGAATCAGTTTTCTGAGTTCTAATTCACGATCTAGTTGCTTCAGAGCTGGCCCTAATTTTAGCCCATTTTATTCAGGGTCAGACTTCTGTGACAATTCCTGGAGTTTAGCAACTATAAAGCTCTGCCGTGGCGATAAGATCCCAGGTTAAAATGGTATCTTCCTGAGGGGGGAGGGTATAGCTCAGTGGTAGAGCGCGTGCCTAGCATGCACAAGGTCCTGGGTTCAATCCCCTGTATCTCCATTAAAAATAAATAAATAAAAACCTAATTACCTCCTCCCCTGCGCCCCCTGCAAAAAAAGTTAAAAATAAATAAATAAAATGATATCTTCCTAATAGCTGCTAATTAACCAATATCCTACTAAAACAACACAGATACTGAATAAGATGAATAATATCATGTTGTGATGAGTTAGAACAAGACGAAAACTCATGCGAGAAACCAAGACTCTGGCAACCTGTAATGCCAGAGGGAACCTTCGAGAAATTTCCATAAGCTGGAGAAGCTGGGCTGAAGGAACAAGGGCTGGTCTCCCCTGTTTGCCTCATGATGGGGAGCCACCTGCCTACCTGAAAAGAGGCAGGAAGGCAGCCCAGGAGGGGACAGTGTTAATTTTTGACATAACCAGAGGATTACTACCTTCTCGATTTTTCTGTCTGCACTTAGAGATCACAACTCCCAGAAAACAATGGGCAGGAGAAGACAGGGTCTGGCAGTGGGGCACACTACCCTGGCAGTGCCCCTGAAATAAAGCCCTGAAGGTATGGAGACAGGAAGAGTCTGGAAGTCGTGCCAAAGAACCAGACAGCCCAAAGAGAAGAAAATGTCAAGTGGTCAGTCAGGTTCACTAGAGTGCAGGAGACTCAGTGCCTGTAAAGGCGCTGGGAACTGAGAGAGTCGTGTGCATCAACCTGACCTCAAGCTACAGATGTGAGAAGGAATCAAGAAGGGAACAGTGGCCAGAGACCAAGAGACAGCCAGGCACTCTGGGTGGACAGATCCTCCACTGTTCACACGCAGAGGAAGCATACACAGCTGGTAAAGATTTACTATGAAAATGAAGATTTTAGAAAAGTTCTGTTTAGAAAGATTCAGGAAAAGCATAGATTCTATGAACAGAAGTGTAGAAAGCCAAAAAGGAGAGATTAGGGGAAACGGGCTGAGACAAAAGGAAGAGACGCGATGTAACAGCACAGCTGATTAGGCTTAAGAGGTGTTGACCTCAAGGTGATCTGGGTTTGAATTCTGGCTCTTCCATCTGCTAGACGTGTGGCTCTTACTCCATTTGGCTGTATAACAGAATGCCATGGACTGAGTGGCTTACGAACAACAGAAATTTGTTTCTCACAGTTCTGGAGGCAGGGAAGTACCTGATCAAGGCATCAGCATGGTCGCCTTCTGGTGAGAGCCCTCTCCTGGTTCACAGCCAACCCCTTCTCACTCTGTCCGCACATGGGGGAAGGGGCTGGAGATCTCTCCAGTGCCTCTGTTACACAAGCACGAATCCCACTCATGAGGGGTCCTCCCTCATGACCTCATCCTCTCCCAAAGGCCTCACCTTCCATCACCACCACATATGAATTTTGGGTGAATACAAACATTCAGACCATAGCAGCGGCCTTGGGCAAATCACTTGACCTCTTTAACTTTTGGTTTCTTCATTTGTAAAATAGGGATAAAGAAGCCTATTTCCCAAGGCTACTTGGAGCTTTAATGACTAAAACATGACCAATAATGGGAAAAGTAGAGGAAAAGCACCAAAACAGCCTGGGCATGCAGTAAATATTTACTAAACACTAGGTCATTATCAGTACTAACAAGCTTAGATGAAAAAGAACTGACTGAGGCAAAGAAAGGGTTGCAAAGATGCTAAAAACAATCAGTAATAATCTACAGTGGAGATATTAAAAACCAGAATTAAAACTGAAAAATATCTAACTGGTAGTACAGAGGAGCTCCAGAAGGCCGAGAAACAGGACAAAAAACTGAAACTGGTGAAAGAAAAGCTGAGTCAGTAATTCAATCTACTAATTAAAGATATTTTTGAGAAATAAATCAAGCAGAACAAAAGCAGTAAGCTAAAATATGAACAAGAAAAACTTCCTGGAGTGAAAAATAATCTCAGTACACAGATCAAAGGGCTTCATTGTATTTCAGGCAAAATTAATTTTAAAAATATTTTCAAGACCCACCCCCTTAGACAGAATTCAGCAAAAAATTTAAACTATGCCGATAATTTTTTTAAGCCTCCTAAAAAGGTCTCAGAGACCAGCTTACCGGAGGGATCTTTCCAGAGCATAGAAAAGATGGAAAAACCATTCAAACTATTTTATGATGTGGATATAACCAATACAACAAAACCCAACAGAGAAACTCTACTCCACATTCACTTTTAAATTGATGCAAAAATTCTAAATAAAACCCTAGCAAGCTGAATTCAGCAGTATAATAAAAAATACATACACACTAAAAGTTGCAGTTAGTCCAACAAAGCAAAGATGGTCTGAGACTAACGTATCTATTTATACATCAGAGGATTAGAATATAAGACAACCCTATTATAGGTAATCCAAATTTTCTTAATGAGAAGCTCTCGATACTATTTTTGCTGACTTGGATAAATAATATATTATGGATATTCATGAAATAGTCAACTATTTAAAATACAGCTATGTATATACATTTGAAATCATATAATAAAAGAGATACCCATCTCTTAAAATACTGGTTTTTTTTCCCACTCCCATATATCATGAAAAAATTTTATCCCATCTCTTCCCATGCATGCTTGACATCAATTTCTGTTGTCACAGGAGCCTTTCTGGGATATTTAACACTTTCCCAGAGCTACCACTTCACTTCTGTCTGAGTACTTTTCAGTCTCTGTATCAATCCATATGTACCTTCATTTCAGGAAATAATTTATCCTTGAATTGTGTAACTGTGATTTCTACAACAAAGGCTTGTTTTACAAACTTACAACTTTCAATTCTTGAAACTTTGAGGTCATTTCCCAGGAATAATCACTAAATCGGTATTAAACATCCTGGCCCTTTTTAATTGATTCTTTCTAGTGACTTCTACAAGCATTCAATACCAGCCCTGATCAAGGTGCTTTACCAGGCTGTTCAAAACAAAATAAATTGAGAAAGACTCTCAGAATATGAGAGAACTTATGTATAAGATGTTCTCTCTTTTCTGAAGGGTAAATTTTTGGGGGAAAAACACATGTTACACTCAACCTTTTTCAGAGTAGGACATACTTAGAAAATTATAGTACATGTATGGCACTGAAGCATCTGAACGCTGCTGCTCAGGGCGGACGCTGCCCCGGGCCCTCCCAGGCTTCTTAATAGATCAGTGCTGCAGCATACCTTGGGGAATGCTAAGTGCTCAGAGAGTACTCTTTCTGAAAATGCAGCTGCCCTGCATTGAAGTGATGTCCACTCATATCTGCTCAGTTACTGAGCACTTGTTTTCAAGCATAGTCCCAGAATACTTTGATATCTGAGGGAAGAAAGGGAAGGCCCATAATTCTTCTTCCTTAGACACATTTTTCCAGCCATTATTATCATGTCTCCACTCTTGCAGTTAGCATTTATTTTAATAAGGAACTGCTAAATGTTCCAATTTGTCTTCATTCTGTTTATCGAATACCATGTCCTAGGCTTTGCCAAGAGATGATTTTCCTATTGACAGACTTACCTGTGGAGAAGATGAACACCGTGTTGTTCCAAAGCCCGTGGCTTTTTAAGGCTGCAGTGACATTTCCCACCGCTTCGTCCATAAGGGACACCATTCCTGCATAGTAATGCCTATTCTTATCTTGGATAAAGTCGTAGGGCTTCAGGTATTCCTCGGGGACCTGAAGGGGCTCGTGGACAGACTGGAGAGCAAGGTAGAGAAAGAGAGGCTGGAAAGAGAGTTTGTGCAAATCAGTTAAGAAGGCTTGGAAGCATTAAATATAAATATATACAAGCGTGAAATATATATCCAAGTTTATCAGTTAGTAAAAGCAATATTCAGTCAGCCCACAGATTAGGTTGAAAATATTTGTAAATCATTTGTCCGATAAGGGACTCGTATCCAGAGTACATAAAAAGCTCTTATGACTCAATAATAAAACACGATTACCCCAACAACAAAATGGGCAAAGAATCTGAATAGACATTTTCCCAAAGAAGATACACAAATGACCAACAAACACTTGAAAAGATGCTCTCCATCATTAGTCACTAGGGAAATGCAAAGAAAAATCACACTGAGCTGCCACTTCACACCCACTAGGATGGTGATAATTCAAAAAATGGAAACTAAAATGTGTTGGTGAGGATGTGGAGAAACTGAAACCCTCATTTACTGCTGATGGGAATGTGAAGTGGTGCAGCCAGTCTGAAAAACCACTGGGCAGTTTCTGAAAATGTTAAACGTAGTTATAATGCGAGGCAGCATTTCTGTTCCTAGAGAAATGAAAGCACATATCCACACAAAAGCCCGTACACCAATGTTCACAGTGGCATTGTTCCTAGTAGCCAAGAAGTAGAAGCAACCAAATTGTCTACCAATTGATGAATGGGTAAACAAAATGTGGTGTATTTCCAGCAATATACAGCAATAAAAGGAATATGACCCAGCCATAAAAAGAAATGAAGCACCGACACGTGCCACAACACAGATGAACCTTGAAAATATTGTTAAGTGAAAGAAACCAATTGCAAAGGATCACATTTTCTATGAGTCCATTTATATGAAATCTCCAGAATAGGCAAATCTATGGAGACAGAAAGTAGATTAGTGGCTGCCAGGAGCTGTAGGGAGTTGTGGGAGAAAGGGACAGCTAACAGGTAGAGGCTTGTTTTGGGGGGGGTGAAAATGTTTTAAAGTTAGATTGTGGTGATGGTTGCACAACTCTGTGAATTTACTATTGAATTGTACACTTTAAATGGGTGAATTTTATGAAAACAAAAGGTTGAGTTCTAAGATGGCCTAGAAGGCTCGGATCCAAAAAAATAATATTACCAATAATTCTGTCTCATATAATTCTCAAAAAAAACCCCACCTTTTAATACCCATTTTACAGGTAAGTTAATTGAGGCTTAGAAAGATTATATGACTTGCACAAGCTCATATTTATTGCAGAGCAATTTCATAGTGGAAACCCCCCATTCTGGTGTGGATATGCACCAATAGAGGCTTTAGTTTTCTGCGTTAGCTGAAAAATAAGTTCCCACCTTTTAGGAAAGGGTTAGGGACTTTTTTTTACACTTTTATGAGAAAATAAGTGAACACCATGCCTTGTTAGTCTTTGATCTAAAACTAAACATAAGGTCAATTTAATTCCTAGAAACTAAGGCGTGTGATACACTGATTCTATTGTACTTCCTACACTAGTTCACAGAAATTAACATTAGTGATATTCTGGGTTAGCCTCTTCCTTTTAATGAGTCTTTCTGAAGGCACTCTCTTCATTGTGCTCCTATAGAATTCTTTCATGAGTTGACAAGCCCTCAAAGAGATGACAACTGGTACAACTCAACAGTAAAAATATAATTCTGTTGAAGTATTTGAGGCATTAAAAAAATTTTTTAATGGAGGTACTGGGGATGGAACCCAGGACCTCAGGACCTCGTGCATGCTAAGCACGTGCCTACCACTACACCCACGCCACTGTGGTTGGCTTTGATCAAGAGATGATCTTAAGATTTTCATTTTATTTTATTTTACTGCCTTAATGAAGGTACTGGGGATTGAACCCAGGACCTCGTACATGCCAAGCACGTGCTCTACCACTGAGCTATGCTCCCCCAACCCCTATTTGAGGCATTTAAATCTCATAAATGAATGGGGAAAAGTTACAGTGTAGACTAGGAGGCAGGATCATATTTCCTTCTTCATTACTGTTGATAAATTGTTTTAAATTATATATTATATATTCCTGCAATTCTGGGACCATCGTTAATGGGTCTTATAAATGCACCTACCACTGAGCTATACTACCTTTTGTTATTCTATTTTTGACTTCCAAATTAAGACAATTCTTTCCATGTTGTGGCAGGGAAAATTAAGTGTCTACCACTAGAAATTCACATTTGCTTTAAGAAGCTTCTACTAGACTAGGTGTGTGAAAAAAAACATTGACTTTCATTCTGTAAAGTCTTGAGGGGGACTATTTTTAATCAAAAGACGTTTTGTGAATGTGCTACCTTCCACAGTGCAGTGTTAGTACTAAGGGAATTATCCGGTAAAAAAAAGAGAAAAGACATGCCTTCCCAGCACATGTGCAATGGTTATTAGCAATGTCTCCCTGATTCCAGCACAAGCTAAGTTTCTGTTGCAAAACAGCTCCATATGCTTTTTTTCCCCTCAAGTGCTCTTTAAAATAGACACATTTAAAAGTCAGCTTGTGGATACTTTGTGTATTTCTTTAATGATTTCTATCTTAGAGCAAGTTGCCTATGTTACAGTCTATACATAGCACAGAGAAGTAAGCCTAGAATTAGATTCAACGTTGGAATAAAATTATGAAAATCCTGGAACTGGTGTCCTGCATCATTTTATTGAGAATTAACAATGGATACATCTGCATTTGTTGTCTTAAACTTCTGGGGGCTAGTACTCCCTATTGACTATTCTATTCATTTACATCTATGCTTCAAACTTGACTTTGAGGCTGCTGGAAATGCTGGATACTGCTTCAGAACATTTCAGTCACTGTAGGGAGATGACCACCTCTCACCTGGCAATTTCCAGAATGTAACCTATGCGCAGCACCATTACAATCACACAAGTTTGGAGGCTTCTGGGCTCTTAGGGCCTCCAGTTTTCTCAGTTGCTGGGCTTTCCTCACTCTACCAGTTAAGACAGCCTGTCCACAAAGAATGATTTCACCCCAGGTACTTCCTCTTGCCTTCTTCATGTTATGGGCACTGTGAAAGAATATTCTCTTGCTCCTTAATAGGAACTAATTTTTATTGTAGGCATATTACAGTTATTGCATGATTAAGGTAGTGTTATACAGTGAACCTGTAAAGGACAGCTGGCTTCTGTTTGTCCCCCTGTGTTGGAGGGGAACCAATAGTGACTGGACATCAGAATTGCTGGTGGGGGAGGGGGAGGAGGGGTAATTAAATACCGGTGACAGGGTCCCCTCCCAGACCAATAAATCACAATATTTGAAACTGGTATTTCTTACAAGCTTTCCAGATGATCCTAATATACTGTCAGCGTTGGAACCATCAAGCTGAATCATACACTGGGGCTCATAATGCCTGGTCTTGGATATGAATTGTGAACTAGGGAGGCTTATTAAGTGCATTGAGCTCTGGAGTTAAATGGCATGATTTTAAATTCTGACTCTGTGAGCCTGAACAAGTCACCTCACTTCTATAAGCCAGTTTGCTTATCTGTAAATTGATGCCCACCTCGGGCCTCAAAGGGTAGGAGAAGGACCATAGTTCCTTTAAGATCTTATCTCATTCTTTGGATTTTCAACTGTATGTATGATATGCCAAGCATACAGAAGAAAACTGAGAATTTACACCATTTACCAAGCAATGCACTTTCCAACTATCTGAATATTGGTTTAGATCTAGATTTTAAAATCTGCATATGTCTACATATTTGAAAGAATGTTCCAATTTCTTCCATGTTCCACAGCAAACATGGCCACTCCAAGAGGTCAGCATGTAAAAGTGATAAAAAGCCGAAAGTGGGGCGAAGTTGAGGACAGATACCAGGAGAGACACTCAATACTGAGTCAGAGAAGGCAAAGACAGAGCCAGGAAGAAACCACATCAAAAAGGGAGCCAGCAGCTAGGTACCAAGTCTGAGCAGATATATAAACCAGAATCCAAACCGTGATCTGAACTGAGGACCTTCATTAACTGTCAAAGAGGCAAAGTGCAGGAAATTGGAAAAACCGAGTAACACTGCACATTCTGTAATTTGCTGTGTTAGGGTCCTACTGAAGGTCTAGTTTCGAGGGTATGTTAATACAGTTCTTAACAAAGCCATATTTTGAGCCCGACGTCTGACAACACAAATATCTAACCCATTTTCAAAGGCATTTGTAAGCTAAATCCAGAGAATTCAGCTTACACTTTAGCACATAAGGTTAACTCTAGGTTAACAAAAAATGTTAAAGGTATTCAGACTCTTTTCTATTTTTACCTATAGATTAAGTCAAAAGATTTCAGCACATGACATATACAAATGGCTTCAGTATCAGAATATCATGTTTATAGATTAGAAGACTCAATGTTGGCAAGATGTCCATTGTCCCCAAGTTGGCCTACAAATCCAATGAAGTCCAAATCCAAGCAGGTACTTTTTTTTTTGGTAGAAACTAGCCACCTGAGTCTAAGATAAACATGGGAATGCAGAATATCTAGAATAGTCAAAATAATCTTGAGGAGGGTTGGGGAATACAAAGTTAGAAAACCTTCCTTGAGCCTGAAGTTTATTGATACCTTAACAGAAAGTTTGCTATAATTATAGCTCATCTTGTACATAAGCCCATCACTTTAAAAAAAAAGTCAATGTACTAATTACCTACAGCACAGGCACATAATACACTAAAATAATAAAACTACATTTGTACTAAAACACTATATTCACAGTGTTCCTCAAGGTGTGATCTGGGGACCACCTGCAGTAGAAACATCCTTGAGGAGTTTCTTTAAAATACTGACATATGGATTTTCCCCAGACTTAATGACCCAGACTTTTAGAGGTAGGCTCCAGGAATTTCTATTTCTAACAAGTTTCCCAGGCTAATATTGGTATACTCTAAAATTTGAAAGCCACTCCCTTAGAATTTATTAGATTTTTTCCTTAAGGACAGTGGCCTTTTCCTATATTCATCTGAAGAGATGCTATCTTGACATGATTTTTATATCTATAAAGAAGCAAGACTTACCTTCTCTGGTGGATGGTTAGTTATGAGGGCTGCAGCCCTTTCAGTAAATACGTTTGTTGAATACATATTTTTGTATCCAGTTGCAACCTCTTCACCATCTCGAAAATCAAGAGCACATCGTGTAACATTCAGAGCATTGATTAACGTACAGCGCTCATGGGAATAGTAATCTTCACTACCTAGGAGATATCCTACAATGAGAATGGGAGAGGAAGGTAGTCAGCATGGCATAAAACTTGTTATACAAATGAATGCTTCAGCATTTAATTGCCTAATGCAACTGATTACCCATGACAAGGCTAATCAAATGACAAGGCTAATCAGAGCACTACTCCTTAATATCTCTATATGTGCTAGCAGAAGACATTAAAATGCTATTGTAAAAAAATTCAAATCCATCCCTCAGTCTAGTCTTTCGAATGTAAGCTCTATCATGTAACCTTCCAAGTGGGTGATTCCAAGTAAGTATGTTTTTAAAAATCAGAGTTTAAATTCAGTCATAGTGATGATATCTTACTCTTTTAAAGTTATCTAATGGCTAAAATAACATATGGTTAATGTGATTAGTTTCAAATTTTTACTCTGAGATGATCACATAAATGAATGCAGGATTCAAGTAACACTGATATTGACCTTGGCTGACTGGCTTCAAGGTTATTTACAGAAGTGGCTCTTGAAGGAATCATCTTTAGGCAGATGCTGACACCCACTGGTGAAAGACACAAACCTTTCCAAACAGAGGATCTCTAAATATAACAGAACCAAAAGAGCAAACTAACATGTGGTGTTGAAATTTGATATTTCCACCTACAGTGATTTCGATACTGCCCCCAATTTAAATGGCATCAACGGCCTATCCCACAATTTAAACTTAAACATGGGAGAAAATGGGTTTCCTCAACTTCAGTTGTTTCTGCAGATGTTCCGTATTTTCCTAAAATATTAAAATAAGCTGTGCTGCATGTTGTGTGATCCTATTTCTATGACATATTCAGAATAGGCAAATCTATAGAGACAGAAAGTAGGTTAGTGGTTGCCTAGGGCTCTGAGGGTTGGGGAAGACAGGGAGTGACTGCTAATGGGGATGGAATGATGGAAATGTTCTACATTCGGATTGTAATGAGAGTGGCACAACCCTGTGAACTTATTAAAAATCAATGAACTGTACACTTTAATTGGGTGGACTGTATGGTATGTGAATTACACGTCGATAAAGCTATTTCAGAGAAATAACTGTGTGGGACTCTGAGCTATCTCCTGACAAACACTGCTTGTTAACATTAAAATGAAAACAATAAAATTGACCCAGTTCTGAATGTTCCCTATAATCACAATTAAAAGCCTTACACAGCTTACACAGTAAATGAATTCATTTTTTTCTTTGGGGGGGTAATTAGATCTACTTTATTTATTTTAACAGAGGTCCTGGGGATTGAACCCAGGACCTTGTGTATGCTAAGCACGTGCTCTACCACACAGAATACTATGAACAACTATATGGCAATAAATTGGACAACTTAGAAGAAAAGGACAAGTTTCTAGAAACATACAGTCCACCAAAACTGAATCAAGAAGAAACAGATCATTTGAGCAGATCAATCACTGGAAATGAAATAGAATCAGTAGTAAAAAACCTCCCTGCAAACAAAAGTCCAGGACCAGATGGCTTCACTAGGGTATTCTCAAACATACAAAGCCCTTACACCAATCCTTCTCAAATTCTTCCAAAAGACTGAAGAGGAGGGAATACTCCCAAACTCATTCTATGAAGGCACAAATACACTGATACCAAAGCCAGACAAAGACAGGAGCAAAAAAGAAGACTATAGGCCAATATTGTTGATGAAAAAAGATGCAAAAATCCTCAACAAACTATTAGCAAACAGAATCCAACACCACATAAAAAAAAGATCATACACTGTGATCAAATTGGGTTCATCCCAGGGACACAAGGATGGTTCAACATATGCAAATCTATCGACGTGATACACCACATCAACAAAAGAAAGGACAGAAATCACATAATCATCTCTATAGATGAAGAAAAAGCATTTGTTAAAATTCAACACCCTTTTATGATAAAAACTCTTACCAAAGTGGGTATAGAGGGAACATAGCTCAACATAATAAAAGCTATTTATGACAAACCCCTAGCCAACATAATACTCAACAGTGAAAAGTTAAAAGCGTTCCTGCTGAAATGTGGAACAAGACAAGGATGCCCACTCTCACCACTTCTGTTCAACATATTATTAGAAGTCCCAGCCACAGAAATCAGACAAGAAAAAGAAATAAAGGGGATTCAATTTGAAAAGAAGAGGTAAAACTGTCATCATATGCAGATGACATGATACTATACATAGAAAACACTAAAGGCCCCAGACAAAAAATACTAGAGCTGATAAAAGAATTCAGCAAGGTAGTAGAATACTAGCTTAACATACAGAAATCAGTTGCATTTCTTTACACTAGCAATGAAATATTAGAAAAGGAAAGTAAAGAAATAATCGCTTTTAAAATTGCATCCAAAAAAAACCACTTAGGAATAAATATGACCAAGGAGGTGAAAGACTTATATGCTGAGAACTACAAAACACTGATTAAGGAAATTAAAGATGATTTAAAGAAATGGAAATATATTCCACAATCTGGGATTGGAAGAATTAATATTGTTAAAATGCCCATATTATTCAAAGCAATCTACAGATTTAATGTGATCCCTATCAAATTACTCAGAACATTTTTCACAGAACTAGAACAAATAATCCTAAAATTTATATGGAATCACAGAAGACCCAGAATTGTCAAAGCAATACTGAAGAGAAAGAATGAAGCTGGAGGAATAATCCTCCCAGACTTCAAACAATACTACAGAGCTACAGTAATCAAAACAGTGTAATACTGGCACAAAAACAGACATATGGATCAATGGAATAAAATAGAGAGCCCAGAAAAAAACCCACACACTTATGGTCAATTAACCTTCGACAAAGGAGGTAAGAATATACAATGCAGAAAAGACAGTCTCTTCAGTAAGTGGTGTTGGGAAAGTTGGACAGCCATACATAAATCAGTGAAGTTAGAACACTCCCTCACACCATACATAAAAATAAACTCAGAATGGCTTAAAGACTTGAACATAAGACAAGACATTAAACATCCTAGAAGAAAACACAGGCAAAACATTTTCTATACTTGATCTTAGCCAAAAGGCCGAGAAGCGATGGCAAAACATTTTCTGACATAAATCTTAGCAATGTTCTCCTAGGACAGTCTACCCAGGCAGTAAAAATAAAAGCAAGAATAAACAAACAGGACCTAATTAAATTTATAAGCTTTTGCACAGAAAAGGAAACCATAAACAAAACGAAAAGACAACCTATGGAATTTGAAAAAATATTTGCAAATGATGTGACTGACAAGGGCTTAATTTCCATAATATATAAACAGTTCATACAATTTAATTAAAAAAAACCAATCCAATAATGGCCAGAAGACCTAAACAAGCAATTCTCCAATGAAGACATACAAATGGCCAATAGGCACATGAAAACATGCTCAATATCGCTAATTATCAGAGAAATGCAAATCAAAAGTGCCATTAAGTATCACCTCACACCAGTCAGAGTGGCCATCATTCAAAAGTCCACAAACGACAAATGCTGGAAAGGGTGTGGAGAAGAGGGAACTCTCCTACACTGCTGATGGGAATGTAGTTTGGTGCAGCCATTATGGAAAACAGTAAGGAGATTCCTTAAAAAAGAAAATAGGCTTACCATATGATCCAGCAATCCTCCTGGGCATGTATCTGGAGGGAACTCTAATTTGAAAAGATACATGCACCCTACTGTTCATAGCAGCACTATTGACAACAGCCAGGACATGGAAACAACCTAAATGTCCACTGACAGATGACTGGATAAAGAAGTTGTGGTATATGTATGTGTGTGTGTATATATATACACATACACAATGGAACATTACTCAGCCATAAAAAATAATTTTAAAATGTCATTTTCAGCACTTGGATGGACTAGGAGATTGTCATTCTAAGTTAAGTAAGCCAGAAAGAGAAAGAAAAATACCATATATTATTCATATATGTAATCTTAAAAAAAATGACACAAATGAACTTATTTACAAAACAGAAACAGACTCACAGACATAAAAGACAAACTTATGGTTACCAGGGGGAAAAGGGAATGGGGAGGAATAAATTGGGAGTTTGAGATTTACAGATACTAACTACTATAAATAAAATAGATAAACAACAAGTTCATATTGTATAGCATGGGGAACTATTCTCAGTATCTTGCAGTAACCTATAACGAGAAAGAACATGAAAAGGAATATATGTATGTATATACGTATGACTGAAACAGTATGTTGTACACCAGAAATTGACATGATTGTAAACTGAGTATACCTCAATTAAAAAATAAAAATAATAAAAAGAAAATTGTCAAAGGATGTATGGGCTGTTTTATCCTCTAGAATTTCCAAGAAGACAAAGAAGTCTTATACCCAAGTCCTATTTCTAACAACCATTTGAGTATACCTAGGATACGTCCAGGTTCACCAAGAAAGAATGCGTGATTGATTAGCAATTTCTGCTGAGAACCCAGATGAGAGCGGGGCATATGGTCTCATGTCTGCATATTCTTATATCCAGACTTTAACCCTCTTCCCAACAAGGCACACAGAGCTGTTAGCTTTGACTGCATTATTTGGGCCCCCGCATAATCACTTTAACTGAAATGTACTTTGGTTCTCTGGCCCTAGCTTGAATAAAGAGAATGTCTTGAAAAACATTTACAAGACAACCACCACTTTATTACTAAAATGATGTTTTTGAGGATGCTGTCCACCTTACCCTCTCCCAAGGGAGAAATTTCTCTCAGGTCTAAGAGCCAGAAAATGCTTTACTCTTCCTGAACATCTGGTTTCCATTTAACTTATAAGTAATGTGACTCATAGACTTCTCTTTTTTTTTTCTTGCTTTGCCCATAGGTCTCGAATCTCAGAGTCGAATGTGAAGTTCGCCTACAGCCGTGCAGTTTTTTTTATAACTTGGTGCCAAACAATTATTTCACCTTTTTCTACTCACCCTCATTTTTTATTCTATTTATTTTTAAAAAATTTATGTCCAGTGTGTGTTTCTTTTTGGCAGGTTGTAAATAAATGAAAAGACAAGTGGGAGGCAGATAGGCAGCTAAACAGCTAGACAGATAAAACAGAATCTCTAGCTAGGTAGAAAGCAAAACAGGTAAAGAACTTGACAGAAAGATATGTAGCCCCTGGCAAGATTAATAGATAAACAGGTTGTTAAGACACAGTTTGTAAAAGGTTTAAAGAGAGCATATTTTAAAACAAACTATAAGTTTTACCTTTATTTTTATAGGGCTATCAAATTCATAAAATACTTATTATTTCTTACTATCCTTCCTGTTACCATTTGCTATCTACCCTCCCATTTTATCTGTTTGATCTATCATCCCCACTCTAGTGATTTCAAAAACAGATCTCACAGAAGGGGAGAAGAATGCCAGTGGAAAAGAGCCCTTTCCAGGAAAATAAACAAACAAACAAAACAAAGACACACACAATTCATGAAGAGAAAAAAATATTCTGAACCTTTGTGAAGGAAGTACTCTTGTGTTGGGTTTTGCCTGGAGTTTGTTTTTTTTTTTTCAATTAATCCCTTTTGGTAATAAGGTTCCCAAAGAGAACAGTGGTCTCTGATGTGGAGGTAACACTCTTCAAAGGCCCCCACATGGCGTTAAGAACCCTGGCATAGGTAACTGCCTGTCCCACCAGGAGCTGGCCACACAGCCACGTTCATGGTGGCAGCATTAGAGAGTGGCCATGGCAGTGCTGACTGATTCACTCTGTGTCCAAGTTTCCAGTTATTTCATTTGATTACACTTGGGTGTGTTTTAAGAGATGGCTGCAGTGGGTGGGAGTTGGTAAAGAAACGTGCATTTCCATTACCAAAGTAGGTATCAAACCCTCGGCGGGTTGGAAGACATTCTTTCCGGTACATTCCCAGGTGCCATTTTCCGACCATATGGGTGGTGTAGCCTGCTTCTTTTAGAAGCTGGGGCAGGAGTTTTTCATCCAGAGGAACGCAGCTGGGCTGGCAGGGCCAGATAATCTGATGCTGTAAACCTGTGTGGATCTTAAAAGAGATAAACAAAAAATTATGGATTAATGATGTTGAAACATTCTGAACAAGCAAAGTGGTTGCCTAATTTACTGGACATATCTGTAGACCCAAATGTTTAATTCTGTTCCTGTACCAGTTTAAGGCATTTCTGAAAGGCATTTTTCTCATTCAAATAAGGTCATAGACATAAATAAGGATTTGAAAAAAATGAATAAAAGCACTCTAACAAACGTTAGACAGTTTCAACAAATATTTATCAAGGAACTATGTCAGAAACCATTAACTTCAGTTTTCACTTCCTACCTCAAAAAAGTAGCCTTAATATGAAATGTGGATCTATCAAGGAAAAAGGGTTCCAATTTCCCTGCACTTGAGACATTGATGTTTGATTAGAAGGAGCTTCTGTAATCTTTCAAGACTTGATTTTTTTAAGGGTATAATGAAGGCGATGATTTGCATTTTTCATTCCAAATTATATAAACCATAATTTCAAAGGACAGTGACCAACATTTTCTTAAAAAAAAAAAAAAAAGGCAGCCATGTGATCCACAGGTTGGGAGTGGCTCAAACCAGTACGCCCAGGGTGCAAGCAACACACTTTAAGAGATGATCACTTGTTGAGTCTTGGTATAATGTTAAAATAGAATATCCACAATTAAATGAAAAGGCTATTAAAATAACCTTCCAACTACGTATCTGTGTAAGGCTGGATGTTCTTCATCTACTTTTCCAAAATAATATACACTTGACCTTTCAACAACTGGGAGTTAGGGGCACTAACCTCCATGCAGTTGAAAATCCGAGTATACTTTGACACTGACTGCATCTGCGTCTGGGGATTCAACCAATCACAGATCATGCAGTACTGTAGTCTGTCTTTAGTGAGCAAAATCTGTGTATAAGTGGATCCTCACAGTTCATATCCATGCTGCTCAAGGGTCAACTGCATTGCACAGATCGAAGGCAGAAGCAGATGTAACAGTTTAGCTATCTTCTTTTGTCGGGGGAGGGAATTAGGTTTGTTTGTTTCTTTGTTTACTTACTTACTTATTTAGTGGAGGTGCTGGGGATTGAACCTAGGACCTTGTGCACACTCAGCACACACTCTACCACTGAGCTATACCCTCCCTCCTCTAGCCATCTTCTATTAATAGAAGACATGTACAAAGATATAAAACAATACCACTCTTCTCATGTCATTCTTATTTTAGAAAATATAATTATTTTTCCAAAGTTATTTATGTTAATACATAATAGAATTATTATTGCTACTTTTCAACAAATAGTATTTTTAAATTTCTATTTTAACTTCTGATACAGTAAAATTTGAAAGCTATAATCGCATAAACATAAGTGCTCTGAGGTCCTCAACTTTTAAGCAGGTACACAGGTCCTAAGATCAAAACGTTTGAGAACTGATGCTATGTCTGACAGTCATCACTGCTATGAGGAAAAGCAAGCAGGAGAGGGAGACAGTGACAGAAGTGATTCTTTAGAGAGGGTGGCAAAAGAAAGCTTCTTGGAGGAGGAGATACCTGAGCAGAAACCAGAATAAAGTAAAAGAGTAAGTGAGAGCCTTTGCAGAAATCTGGGGCAGAGCAATCTAGGCATAAGAAATGAGAAGTACAAAGGTCCTGAACTTGCTAGGTAAGTTTGAAAGCCAGATGGAAACCAGTGTGGCCCTTGTCACAGCGCCTATGCTGAGGGACGCCACTGCGCCCACTGCTGGGGCACAAGGGGGATCCCAGGGGCTTCTCTCCTTAACTGCCCAGACCCTCCCTTTCCTAAAACATCACTCTCATCTCTTGTCGTTGCTTAGCCAGAAGGGTGCCCTTCCTTGGATAAAGTGGGGCTGGGGTCTCACATTCAATTCTGCACTGATGCCAGCGTCCCCTAACACTCACTGGGTGCTCCTGATTCCCCTAGAATAAACAGAGAGAGCTCCAGGACCAGGAGGTTGACAGTGCCAGTTCTCAGCCCAACCATGACTCTCTGGCACCTCCATCAGCTGTCAGGTGGGTAGCAAGCAATTATTAAGTGGTTTAAAAAAAAATTCTTTGCAAATGATTTACTTGCTTTTATAATTTAAAGGAGAATAGCGCGAAGCTCAGAGAATTAAATCCTATCCCTTCTCTCTCACTAAGCACATACCAAACAGTCAACAACTGTCACGGTTATGACTGTAAGCACTGTCGTCAATAACACATCCCGCCCTCTCACCTACATCTCAGTAACACTTTCTTGAGGAGATGAGGTGGGATTATGTAGAACATGCACCTAAGCCTGGGCCCACCCCCCGAGTGTGATGTGGTGCACATGAACATCTAACGAAACGCATGCTGGTACCAATCTCCAGTTTTACTGGGGCCATTAAATACTGATTTATCATCGATTTTCTCAGGTTCAAGTACTGACTACTCAGACTGGACAGATTTTTGTCTTGTTTGGTTTTAAATTCATGGCAATAAACACATACAAAATAAACACCAAAACAGAAAAGCTTCAAACTCACAATCTTTTTTAAAAAATTTATTATAAGCTATTTACTATTAAATAGTTTTCTCATAAACTTTGACATCTTGAATTTCATTGTGTGTGTGTGTCTTTCCAGAGCCAACACTTTTGGAATTTTGCCTCCTATTGCTTGATTTCATGATGCCTTTCCCTGCCCTCCTAAAAGAATCACATGGAATATCTTAAATGTTTAATTAAAGTGGGTTTATTTTGAAGGTGATGGATATGCTAGCTGTCTTGAATGTGGTAATGGTTTCACGGGCATACATGTATTAAAACTTATACTGTATTCTTTAAATATGTGCAGTTTATTGCAGGTCAACTACACTCCTATAAAGCTGTTCAAAAATAAAGGTGAGGTTAAGTTTTCTATTGAGATTTTTATGTCTTGCCTAGAAATAACTGGACACTTACACTGGAATATGTGCCAGCTGCCTTCCAGGTGCACTCCAAATTCCCAGTCTCTTCTGTCCTGTCTCCACCCTGGGAAGCTGACCTATGTGACCAAATCAAAGGGTTCCCATGCCTTCTGGCTTCTGATTGGGTTCAGCCACTGGGGAGGTGGGACAGGGGACTGGAGGGAGGGAAGAGATGAGTGGGCCTGGGTTGCCAGGCGCCTCTATCCTGCTGGCCATCCTGAAGGCAGCCTTCTCTCCAGGACTCTCTCTTTCTAGGTTCTGGTCAATCCCCCTTCCTTCCTTCCAGTCTAGGGATAGTAACAGCTCCAGTGGGTAATACACGACCCCTTGTGTTTCTCCCATACACTCACACCTTTTAAAATAGTCCTTTTGTGAATAAACTCTCCCTAAATTATCCTAATTTGAATGTGCCACCTTTTCCCCAGCTGGAATCCTGAATAATAAGGATGTTATAGCAACCAGGCTGGGAAAGGGAAATACCACTCTCTAAACATACACACACACATATCCCCCAAATAATATCCTGTCCATGGGTAACACCAGAAGTTTACTCAATAGAAAATTAGTCCTGGGTTCAAAACTTTCATAATGCATACTAACTGGTCACAGCACAGGATAAGAAAAGATAATAATTTATGAATTCAAAATACCCAGTGGAGACAAGTGCTGTGTGCAAATGTCTTTAAATGGAAAGCTCATCCATCACAGGCAGAGAATTAACTCCAATCCCTGTAAGGCACTGCCAAGGGATGCTGTATAACCTGCTTTTCCAAGGCCACAGGCGCCACGCCAGGTGGTCAGCTGAAGCCGGCCTCTATTATCTACAGTCATATGGAGCAGGGAACATTCTTTTCAGTGCCTGAGAATTTATTTGACAGAGCATTTTTGTGGCATTACTGGGGAAGTGGAACCCAAAGTCTGGATGACAGCCGAAAACATGTTTTTGGTCTGTTCGAACACTATTTGAAGTAAGAAAGCTGCAGTGTGTAGAGAAACAGTAAACAGGCCAAGGCTGAGCTGGTTCCAACCCAGCACTTGAGTTTTGCACAGAACTAGGGCTTCATGCGACAGGAGGACAACAAGGCATCAAGAGGAATCAAAAGGAAAAATAAGTGTCTCCCTGGAAACACAACAGCATCTAAAACAATTCCATTCTGACACCCATCTTCAATGTTTGGAGTAGGTATGAACGGAGAGGGCCCTATAGATAATAAATGAAAGTCCAATGGAGTTACTCTCTCTCTACCATGTGTAGCCGTCCCATCTTCATTAGACCAAATCCTCTTTCAAAAAATTTCTAAGCTTTTTCTTGACTGTCAAGGATTCCCTCCACAAAAGCAAAGGGTCTGCAAATTCAGTAAAGGACCTGGCATGTCTCTGTGTTCTTTCTATGAGACAACTGATGAAAAATCCTTTGTTTACATGCTTTGTTGCATGTAGAGGTTTATTTGATCCTGTAAGTTGTTCTGTCCCCTATAGACCTAGAATATGCTATCAGTCTAGTCTCATGAGCGCCAAAGACAAAACCACTGTCCTGGAGGAGGAGCAGTTAGGGTGACTCCCACATCAGAATTCCTTATAGTCCCTCTCTAAGAGGTCCAGGTAGTCTAGCGGCTAATTATCTGTTTGGAAGCTCAGGGCACTGTACTTCAGCAACACTTATAATAATAACTCTTCCAGAGAGCAGATGACCCGTTACTACATACATGGCAATGAAGGCTATTTCTCTCCAAACCTCAGCAGTGTTGAGATAATATCCAGGTGAACAGAGGAAGATCCTGTCCTATTGGTCTGACTCATTGCACCCATGTATCTGCAACATCTCCTGCTATAGTATTTGAAAATCAGGAAAATGGGCAGCTCTACTTCTTCACTTTATATCCCAGAGAGCCTAGAGGGAAGCTCTGTAACCAGAACACAATCACAGAACACGCTGGCGGCCAGCCAGGAGTTCAGAACCTCCAGCTTGGGCCCAGGCCAGAGTGCTACAGGTTTTAACCAGGGTCAAGTACCACTCAAGTCACCTTAGGGCTTATTCCTGGAGATGCCCCACAGAACAAATGGAGAGTGGAGAATCTGCTCCCTTGCCCCGTGAGCCTTCTAAAAAGCAGTCAGCTGCCCATGCTGCTGAAGCCAAGAGCTACAGAACACACATTATATGTGCTAGGGGCCTGGCTTTGCCATCTGGCCTGGTCCTGCAGAACTTGGGCTGCAGAACTGGCTGGCGTCACTGACAGTTTTAAGGGTCTATTTATTTTGGTGTTGATTAGCAAAGAATGTAAATCTCTGACTAAACCATAAAGGGATGTTGTTTGTAAAAGGAATAAATATGGCAAAAACTGTTTCAGGGCCATCCTCTGTTTAAATTATAAATCTAACCAAAAGCCCACAGTGAAAAAGATGGAAAATACAGAGGAAAAAGAATTTTTAGAAATGTGATATGATTAAGGAAACAAAAACAGAGTTACCAGGCAGTAACAGCTTATGCTCAAACTGATTCTTGAAATAACAAATTTCAGATATCAATCAAAACCAAAAAAATCCCAGAAGTCAATGGGTCATATTTCACTCAGCCCCAAACTTATTTCCTTATTTCCTCTTTTCCAATTACTTGGGAAGTAAAAAAGTAAAAATTAGAATTAAAAAAGAGTATCTTTGGAAAGGGGGTGGGAAGGGATAAACTGGGAGTTCAAGATTTGCAGATACTGACTGGTATATATAAAATAGATGAACAAGTTTATACTGTATAGCACAGGGAAATACATTCAATATCTTGTAGTAGCTTATGGTGAAAAAGAGTATGAAAATGAATATATGTGTATTCATGTATGACTGAAGAATTGTGCTGCACACCAGAAACTGACACATTGTAAACTGACTATACCCCAATTAATAATAATAATAAAAAAGAGTATCTTTAACATTTGCAGAATGAGGCCTCTAGCTGTCCCTTCCCTTTAAGGAAAACGCTTCTGGGCCCTGGCTAGGCTTGGGAGGGGCATCTGGTTTCAGCAAAGACAAATGACCCATCAGAAGAAGTCATCCCCAGGCTCCCTGCACTGGAGCCCTCATGAGTTCTAGCAGGCAGTCATCTTACTCCTGAGCAGGGAGCTGATGTGTCCTTTACTCCCCCTCTTGAAGGAGGACAGGAATAAAGACCAGCAAGTGCTTTCTCTTTGGAGGCACCTATGACCTCTGGACTACATGCTTCTCTTATCGCTCACTCCTTCGATGCCTTTGCCAGGGGGTCATATGAACACTCCCAGTGTGGGACTATCTTTCCCCAAGACTCCGTCCCTTTCTTCCAACTCTTGACTCATCTTTGCCCCACTTCCAATCTCAGAGTCCAGGGAGAGGAGACCGGGGACAGGAGTCAGACAGGAGTCACTGAGAGGCAAGCAGGAGAGGGGTGATAAAGAATGGGCAGGCAGGACACTGAGGGCACTCAGGAAAGGCATCCCCAGGCAGCCCTGCTTCCTCTTTCCATGCCGCAGTACGCAATGCCCCATTCTACCTGCAGCCGTGGGTCTTACCTGCTCACATTCTTAAAGCAAACTTGAAGCAAAAGTCAAAAATTACCCACAGTGCTCGCACACAGCCTCCTTCCTATGTTTCCTGTCCAAGGTTCTGCTTCAGGGATGAGTGAAAAGCCGTGAAAGTGTCTTGTCCATTTAGCAATGTCATTAAGAGAAATGTGGCGTGAGTCCCTTAAGAATGGAACCTTGGAGTCATCTTTCATTCTCCTATTCTCTGCCAAGGTTTATGGAGTTCTGGTGGAGTGGTCCCCTCAGGTGCCAAGGTAAGGATGTTCCCAGGTGAGGACCAAAGTTACTTTACCCTTTTTTTCCCAGAAAGAAATGTTTCTACTAAGACCTACCAGTTTAGTTATCCTTGCATCCTTTTACTTTCTTAAAAAGGAAGCAAGGGCACTAGAAATGACAAATCAACTCTAAGCAGTTAGGAGAGCGAGCTCTTTCAGGAAATGCGCAGGTGTTAAAGCGCTTAGCATGTTCATTCATTTAGTTTTTCATCCCTGGGTGCTTCTCCGGGCCAGAGACCAGCAAGGCAATTTCATGGAGAAGTCAGACCTGAGAACAGACAACCATGCTTAAAATGTGAACCAAGACTGCAGAGGTTTCACAACATTGTAAAATGACTATAACTCAATAAAAAAAAGTTAAAATAAAATAAAATGGAATTTGCTAATCTAGAATAAAAGAGTGCAGAGGTTTATTGAACACTTTGTACTGAAAAAAGTCAATTTGTAAGAATATGGAAATCCAGTATTTTCAGGTCTTCTCTTTGAACTCAAAGTGGTATACAAATTCATTAGAAAAGCTGAAGGATCTTTATTTATTTACTATCTTAACCACTTTCATAAACATCTTTACTACATGTGTCTTTTTATTGAAATACATTTGACATGTAACACTGCATAAATTTAAGGTGTCCCACATGTTAATTTGATACATTCACACATGGTGATATGATTGCCACTGTAGTGATAATTAACATCTCCACCACAGTACATAATTATCCTGTCTTTTTACTGGTTGGAATCATTAAGTTCTAGTCTCCTAGGAAATGTGACGATTATAACACAATATTGTTGTCTACATTCACTATTCTGTGCATTAGATCTCTACATTTTATTTACTATCTGTTGCAAGTTTGTACCCTTAAAAATCTCTCCTAAATCCCACCCCCAAAGGATTTTTAAATTAATATTTTTAATCTTGAGATTTTAAACAAGGGGAAGGTGAATATAAAATCTATTCCACTATATGTATAACATGCCTCCAAAGGATACAAAAAATTTAATAAACAGCAGCTACCTGTGGGAGGGAGGTCTGGAGGAGAGGATGATCTATTTTTATACATATCTCCCTTTTACAACCTTTTAGATTTGAACATTTTAAAAATAAGCTTACCCTTAAAAAAAGGGAACGTGTAAAATTTAATTCCAACTGGAATCACAGGTTTACAAAGAATGCCACCTGGCACTTCACTGTGGTTCCACTGTCAGCATACAGGAGTCTTCAGTGTAACTACTATGAAAGCAGACGCAAGTAGAGCTGAAGTTTAATGTTTTACCATGAGCGGGCAGTACCAGGCACAGGGAGACCCTGCCCCGCTCTCTGAGCTCTCCACATGCCTTTCACACCCTCCTTCACTCAGCCCCAGCCACAGGGGCCTTCTCCCTGTTATTCTTAGAGCAAGCTCATTCCAGCCTCGGGCCCTTACTTGGGTTAAACTCTTCCCGGGGAGTCTTTGCACGGCTGACTCTTCATGCAGGCGTCCACCCAATCACTGCCTTGGAGATCCCTTCTTGAGTCACTATCACTTTACCTACTTTATTTTCTTCCCACATTTATTGCCATGCCATTTACAAATTCACCTTATTTATTCATTTACTTATGTGTGTGTGTTTCACGCCCTCCTGGGTCACTCCTTTCCCTCACCTCACCCCCGCCAGACTAAGCACCAGGAGATGCCCGGAGTATATACCCGACATCAACAGTGGCTCAGTAAATACTTGTTGAATGAAAGCATGAATGAATGCACTGTACTTAACAGTAATAGACTGGAAGCTGTCCCTCTAAAAGCAGGAATAGGAAAAGGATGTTCACTCTCACCACTTCTATTCAACATTGTACTAGAGCTTCTAGTCTTGGCAGGTAGGCCAAGAAAATGAAATAAAAGGCATCCAGTTTGGAAAGGAAGAAGTGAAACTAATTCTCTTTGCAGATGACAGGACCTTGCATACAGAAAACCTAAAGACCTCACACACAATTAGAACTAATAAGTTCAGCAAGGTTGCAGGCTACAGATCAATATACCCATGTCAGCTATATTTCTATAATGAAAAATACAACTAGGAATGAACAATCAAAAATGAAATTGAAAAACAATTCCATTTACAATAGTATCAAAAAGAATAAAAACTAAAAAAAAAAATGTAACCAAAGAAGTATAAGATTTGCATGTTGAGAACTACAAAACATTATTTAAGAAATTAAAGAAGACCTAAATAAACAAAAAAGCATCTCACAGTCACTGATTGGGAAGACTTACATTGTTAAGGTGGTAAGACTCCCCAAATGGATCGGTAGATCAATGAAATCCCTATCAAAATTCCAAAGCCATTTCCACAAAAATGGACAAATTGATCTTAAAATTCTTATGGAAATGCAAGGGGCTCAGAAGAGCCCAATCTTGAAAAACAACAAAATTGAAAGACTCAAAGTTTCTGATTTTGAAACCTACTACAAAGCTAGTTACTCAAGACAAAATGGTACTGGTATAAGAATAAATACAAAGATAAAAATACTTTCAAATCATCTATCTGAAAAGGGTTTAGTATCTAGAATATAAAAAGTGTGGCAAGGATGTGGGGAAGTTGGAGCCCACATACACTGTTGGTGGGACTGCAAAGTGGTACAGCTACTATGGGAAGTTTGGCAGCTCCTCAAAAAGTTAAACATAGAATTGCCACATGACCTAGCATTCTACTTCTAGGTATATGTCCTAGGAAACCAAAAATAAAAATACGTTCATACAAAAACTTTACATGGCTGTTCACAGTGGCATTATTCATAATAGACAAAAAGTACAACAATCCAATGTCCATCAACTGATGAATGTATAAATAAAATGTTGGTATTTCCACATAATGGAGTATTACTTAGCCACAAAAAGGAACAATATATATATTACAATGTGGATGAAAGGACAGTTACTGTATGATTCCATTTATATGAAATGTCCAAAACAGGCAAATCCATAGAGATAGAAAGCAGTTTAGTGGCTGCTAGGAACTAGGGAAAGAGGAGAATGGGGAGTAACTGCTAATGGTTATGGGGTTTCATTCTGGGATGATGGAAATGTTCTGGAACTGGATAGTGGTGATGGATGCACAACCTTGTGGACATTTGAAAAACCAATGGCATATACTTAAAATGATTAATTGTATGATAATGAAATATAACTTAAAATATATACATGTGGGGAAATAAGCAATAAATATATTGCTGGTAGGAATGTAGATTGACATAACCTACTGAAGCACAATTTTGCAATATTTATCGAAATTACAAATGCCTCTACCTTTAAATCCAGAATATTCCTTTTCTAGAATTTATCCTACAGATATATATTCAAACATGTGCAAAATGACATATGTACAAGGTATGGACTTCAGCATTCTTTGAGATTGCAAAAGGCTGCAAACAACCTGCATGTCCATCATTATGTGGCTACTTAAATAAATTATGATATATCCATTTAACAAAACAGTGTACATCCACAAAAATTAATGAAGATGCTCCTTATGTAATGATAATAAAATTGTCTCAAATATTAAATCAAAAAAATGAGGTACAAAACAGTATGAAGAATATGCTTCCACTCTGATCATTTTGTATGTATAGAAATACAGAATCACTATGCTGTAGACCAGGAACTAACAGAGTATTGTAGATCAATTATGCTTCAAAAAAACAAAAAAACTCACAGAAAAAGAGATCAAAATTATGGTTAGCAGAGGCAGGGGGTTGGGGGAGAAGAAATTAGATGAAGGCAGTCAAAAGGTACAAACTTCCAGTTATAAGATAAATAAGTACTAGGGATGCAATGTACAACATGATTAATATAATTAACACTTCTGTATGTTATATGTAAAAGTTGTTAACAGAATAAATCCTGAGTTCTCATCAAAGGGAAAATCTTTTTTTCTTTTTGTTTTTTTATCTTTATGAAATGACAGATGTTCAGTAAACTTTTTGTAGTCACCATTTCATGGTGCATATTCATCAAATCATTGTACTGTACAACTTAAACATATACAGGGCTATATGTCAATTATATATCAATAAAACTGAGAGAAAAAAGAATCTCCCCTAAAAAGAGTATGTTACCATTCAAATAAAAAAAGGAGAAATATCTACATATGTATTAGTTTGTATATGCATAAAATACTTTTGGAAGAGTGAAGCCACTATGGAAAACAGTACGGAGATTCCTCAAAATAAACTAAAAATGTACTTACTATATGTTCCAACAATCCCACTCCTGGGCATACATCTGGAGAGTACTCCAATTTGAAAAGATACCTGCACCCCAATGTTCATAGCAGCACTATTTACAACATCCAAGACATGGAAGCAACCTAAATGTCCATCGACAGATGACTGGATAAAGTAGCTGTGGTATATTTATACAATGGGATACTATTCAGCCATAAAAAAGAATGAAATAATACCATTTGCAGCAACGTAGATGGACCCAGAGATTACCATACTAAGTGAAGTAAGTCAGACAAGAAAGACAAATATCATACATCACTTATATCTGGAATCTAAAAAAAGGAGACAAACAAACTTACTTACAAAACAGAAACAGGCTCACTGACAGAAAACAAACTCATGGTTACCAAAGGAGAAAGAGGGAGTGGGTATACCTTAGGAGTTTGGGATTATTAGATACAAACTGCAATATACAAAATAGATAAACAACATGGCCCTACTGTATAGCATAAGGAACTACATTCAATAGCTTATAATAAACTATAATTAAGAAGAATATGAAAGAGAATATATATATATGTAACTGAATCTCTATGTTGTATACCAGAAACTAACACAACATTGTAAATCAATTATATTTTAATTTTTTTTAAGTTTAAAAAAATACTTTTGGAAGGATATGTACATGGCATGGATCTGACAGAAGTCCAAACATATGGAATGACAGAGACCTGAATTCTAGTGACTGGATTATCAGTAACTACTTAGCTCATCTGCTGATCCATCTCCCTCTCCCCTCCACCCAAACTCTAAGCATTTTCCAGCAAAGCATGCAAGTTTATGAAGGTTCATATATGAGGATTTTGAACAATTAAATGTCTCAATGTAAAAGGTTGAATTCGCGTTCTTTTTTAAACAAGCAGCTCCTGCAACCTGGTAAGGGACAACTTTTTTGGGCAAGATTAATCTCTCTTCCTACCAGTAGGTGGAGATAGTGGGTACAATAATATGCTTTTGCCAAGTTAGAAACTTGCTCTTAATGGACACAAGACCCTTAGAGTCGAAGAAATTTAGAGCTAGAAAGAGCCTTAGAGTTCTGCCCAACTCCCATATTTTACAGATAGGGAAAATTATGTCCTGCAAGGTCAGATTCTAAAGGCTGACATGGCAAAAACTGAAACCCACATCTCATAATTCTTAACTGGACCTCTTCACTAAAGACTTTTTATAAGGTAAGACCCTAAAACTAAGAATTTCTTGGCAATACAAAGTTCAATCAGTCAAAGTTTATTTATCACTTTGTGCTTTTCTTTTCTAATATAAAGTTAGATGATTAAGGGAGGGGGCACCTCTATTAAAGCATGATTGTTCAGTTCACAAACATGACTTAAACAGTTCTTTCAAGTACCTAATTTTGCAATAGTCAACAAATTTCCTCATTTTATTGTCTAAAATTACATACAACACATGACTCGTTCTGAAATAAAAACTCTCCCCATTTTCACTTTACATTTAACATAGGCAATTCCTAACTTGAAATGTTAACAGGTTAATTTTTTTCATTGAGATGCTTAGGAATGATGTAAATGTCAAAAAATAAGAGGTTATTTATTGAGTAAATCTGAAGCAGCTCTTGCGATGATATTTTAAATAATTCTGGGTAGGCAATGTGGTATAGTGGTTGTAGAGCTACTGCCTGGTTCAAATCCTGATCCACAACTTACCAGTCCTGGGACCTTGGACAAGTTTCTTAACCTCTCCCAGCCTCAGTTTCCGTGTTACCAAATAGAGATGATAAGAGTAACACCTACTTCACTGGGCTGCCGTAAGCGTTAAATGAATTAACACATGTCAAATGCTTGGAATGGTACCAAAATATAGTATCTGAGGCCAGGGAGGATTCTTGGCTCTCCTAGAAATATTTACTCCTTTAAAAGAGGATGCTTGCTAACCCAAGGTATTTCTAATTAACTCTCCTGACCTCGAAGAGAGTAAAACTAAAGAGAAAAGTCAAACAAAACGGGGAGGCTAGCTTGCTACGTTGACTGGTCTCTAAACTTTTTTGGAGCATACAGCCTCTACCCTTAGTTCACTTCTTCACTTCAGGGTACTGTAAATACTCAAGGTTTGTTTGTCCCCTCCCCCACCCCCTACCGAGACAGAATATTGCTGACATTGCGGGGAATGTTCTGGGGCAAAAGCAGTTGATTATATGAACAAGTTTTTGAAGTGTGATATTTGCTTTCTTGTTGAAGACTGTTGGAAGAAAGGAAGTTGGAGAAATGAAAGGCCCTCCCATTCTTCCGCAATTTGAGTTCAGTTCTCTTACTTCAAGAGATCAAATGCAGAACCATTTGGGCAGACCTTGTCTTCCCTCTTCTCCCCTTTTACTCAAATACCCTTTTACTCCCACAAAGGCAAGGGTGAGATGTGCATTAAAGCAGGGACCCCTGATCCCACATAGCAGCCAGTTAGAACTGCGGAAAGTACACAGGGCTGATAGTGAAGGGAATCACCCTTGACCTCCACTGCAAACCTTGAGCTACTTCTCAGTCCGTAGTAAAACTCTATCTTTTCTGTTTCTAAAAGACTTCAGACCACTGTGCAAATCTTTACTGCAAGTGAACCCTCCCTTCTCTTGATCTCAGGACAACATGAGGTTGGGGTTGATCTGAAGCCTACATGAACACAGATTTGGGAGGGCAAGGTTCAAGCACATCCTGTCACTGGCACAATAAGGGCCCAAAGCAGAGCTGTTGAACAAACAGTATACATATACAGAGGTATGCCTGTGTTCTCAAACAAGACCTGTTTATTGTATTTAAAATGGTCATAATCACAAAATGTCAATCTTATTCAGATTAAGGGGAAAAATAAGTCCAATTTTAGAGGCCTGAGATTACCAGTGGATGCAGGAAAGGGACAAACCCCAGCCTTACCACTTTCTAGCTTTGTGAGTCAACATGCCATTGAACCTCTACAGGTCTACTCTCTCGTGTGTAAAAGGGGATTCAAAATAACAGCTACCTCATAGGATGTTTCAAGAATTAACTTTCAAAAAATAAGTAAAGCACTATGCAAATGTTCTTGATATTCTTAATTATCTAGCGTATGCACGCTCTCTACAAATATACTTTGCTCTGTTAACTATGGAGAAGTTTTTAAAGAGATAATGAAGATGCTCAGAGGCGTTGAACACGGGTTAAACCTTGAAGGAAAGACAGCAGCCCAAGAAAAAATCAACCCTTAAGTAGGTTTCATTCCAGGGCTGCTGAGAACTTGGAAAAATTAATCTTTGGTGGGGTAGTCCTCACCTATGTTTGCTGGGTTCACAGGGAACCAAAGGCACATCCACTGCGGACTCTCCTTCATTTCAACGCTCCCCTCAGCTTTTCTGGCTCCCCACCTCTCACTGCTCCAGTGCTGAGCGCCCGGCCGCGCTCCCTCCAACCTCCCACTTCAGGACTGCTCCGCAGCGTCCGTTCTGACCGTTCCGCCTACCGGCTCACAGCGCCCAGCATCTAGCATTGCCCAGAACCCCTTCACCTCGACCTTTAGAAATCAGAAGACAGAAAAACTACTCGGAGAGGTGGGGCGCCAGGGGACACGGGGAGCCCTGAAGCCGGGCATGCGCAGAGGCCCCCGCGGGCCGCGGGCCTGGGAGGAGCAAAGACCCGGATGCCGGGGCGAGAAGCCGCCACTCCTGAGACCGAGTTCGGGGAGCCGACCCCGGCTGGCCAGTGCCCGCCGGGAGCTCGGGGCCCACTTCTAGGAGGCTCGCGGGCCCCGCGCGCCTGGAGCGGTGCCGCCGGAGGGGTGGGGCCGCGGCCGGAGGCGCTGCGTACCTGGTAGCGGCCGGTGAGCAGCTGGCTCCGCGATGGCGTGCACAGCGGCTGCGTGTAGTAGTTGTCCAGCAGCACCCCGCCGCCCGCCAGTGCGTCCAGGTGCGGCGTGCGGATGTCAGAGCCGTGGAAGCCCACGTCGTTCCAGCCCAGGTCGTCCGCCAGCACGAAGACGAGGTGGGGCGGCCGGCCGGCCCCTCTGCCCGAGCCCGGCGGCGGCAGCAGCAGCAGCAGCAGCAGTAGTCCCAGCGCGTGGACGGCGGGGAGGAGCGGCCGCCGCGGCCCGGGGCCTGGGTGCAGGCTCGCCGCGCTGCGCCGGCCCATCGTGCGCCTCCGGCGGCGCCCGCGCCTGTGGCGCCACCAGCCCCGGGCACCGCTTATAGAACCAGGAACTGGGGCGGCAGGGGCCTGCCCCGCCCCGGCACGGGACTTCACCCCCAACGGGCCACGGGCAGGAGCGGCCCGGCGCCGGAGCCCCCGCCGCCTCTGACACGGGCCCGGCCGGTGTGGCGGGGGAGGAGCCAGCGAAGAGCTCGTGGAGCCCCTGCTGCCCTGCTCCGTGGAAACTCCACTGATGTTCGATGCGAGCCAAGATCTCTTATCTTTCCAGCGATGAACTTTGCCTCGTGGCGTTCTAAAAGAGTAGATTTTTTTTAATAACTCATCGCAGTTTACAAAACATTTTCCACAGCCCTCATCTTTAAATCTTGCAATAACCCTGGCAGCTACGAATCGTACTTATTGCCTGCTCCTTTAAAATAAATAAATAAATAAATAAGCAAGCTTTTAGTTGGTTAAGCTCAACCCAAACCCAGTTCTGACTCCAGATCCTGACCTATGATGTTTTCAAGATCCTAAAAGAGTAATTTCTAGCTGAATTATTTCTGGCAAAAGAACTCAGCCTCGTGCAGGTGGGAGGAAGATAAAGAGGCAGCGGTCTGGATGACGTTTCTGATTCATTTATGAATAGCATAGGCCTGTGAAGCCACTTCCTCCCCGCTAGCAAAAAGGAGACAAATATACACGACTGCACGGTGCCCTTTTGAAGGTGTAGTTTTAATTAGGCTGCACTAGGAGTTGGAGGGCTGTGGGGCCACTGAGTAGCTCATTAGCTTGAACAGGCATGAGCCCCTTCAGAACTGGCTCTCCCACAATTAAGTAGTGGACCAAAGCAGTACAGGGTCTAATTTGCTTGAAATAATCTGTGCATAGAAGGGAAAATTTCCTTAACCACATGCTCATTGAATGGGGAAGTTAGCCTTATGATTAGTATTAGTCCCATTGCCATCCAAGACTCTGCCTACTCTGGAGATAGACAATAACTGTGAACAGTTGTAGGGGAAGAAATTTTGCACTTCATCCTTTCAGGTTATCTGCATCTGATTCCACTAGGAATCATTTTACAGCTTTATAGGCTGTAGATAACTGACAGCAGTGGAAACTAATTCCTGTCTATACACATGCAAATGACTTCTATCCAGTGGAGTGACACTCTCACTACCATCACCACCATGGAAAAAACAGTTTTGCCTCCACTTACACATTTATGTAATATTTCTGATCTTTTCCTTGTATTGTCCTCTGAGCTAGTGTTAACACCAGTTTTCTCATTAAAGTTAAATAAAATCTTCAACGTGTATTCATTTTCGTCTATGTATGAAGTCATGATTTTATCTTTTTTTGAAAATATTCTTTAACATATGGAATGTTTCCCTCTATTACATAGTTTTTTTTTCTTTGCCTGAAGTAGATTATATTATATCCACTTTTCATCTCTGGTGGAATCAATGAAATTTAGCAGGAAAAAAATTGTAGCATTAAAGTTAAAATAACTTTGAAGAACTGTTTGACTCTCATGTTAAGGCTTAAAAAGTTTATTTAAAGACTCCTGTAAGAGATCTCAAGGATAGAGAATTATCAACAGTGGCCCTTGCACATCCTTCTCCCCATAGCTGTTCCTCCTTACCCTTCCTGATAGAAATCAAATTGCCCAAACAATGACTTCCAATTTGCAGGAACAATTTCCCCTTTGACCAACTGCTCCAGGAACTACTAAACTTGCACTGAGCCTTCCCATGTCCTGAATTTTCAAATAAAAACTTATGCTAATCATGCTCTGGAAATGTGCAAATGAGTTAATTAAAAAGAGGTAATTCTATTTTTCATCTATGTATTGAACACCTATAATGTGCAGTAAAGTCTAGTTATTGTAAAATCTCTCAATTGTAGTCGTCATAGCTTTTAATTTTTAATATTTTCCTGACCATTCCTGCATGTTTTATATGAACTTTAATATCAACATGTCCAGTTTCATTCAAAAGTTTGTTGGTAGTTTTATTGGACTTGCATTAAATTTATAATTTAGGGACAACTGAAATCTTTATGATATTAAGTTGCCTATCTAAAAACAAAGGTATCTTTCATTTATTAAGGTCTACTTTTGTGTCTCTTAGAAGTGTTTTAAAATTTTCCTCGTATCAGTTTTGTGTTTTCTTGTTAAATTTACTCCTAAGGATTTTTATCTTCTCTGTTATTGGGGCTTTCTCTACCATTGTATCTTTTAACTGGTTATGATTTGTGGACATGAATTGTACTCATTTCTGTAGGGTAGTTTATATTCTGTCAAATACTTAATTACTGTATTGTTTCAGTTTGTTTAATCATTGATTTTTTTAGGGTTTCCCCAGTACCTAATAACATCAATTAAAAAAGCATTCCAATAAGTTTGAAGATGCAAAAATTAGAACTGAAATAAAGGCAGCTCCCAATTCACAAATGGATATAAAAGTTAATTGTTTGGTGGATGGGATGCTTGAAACTTCGGATATATTTTTTACATAGAAAATATACATAATCACCTGGTTTGCATTCCAGCCCACACAGAGTTCAAATCTCTTAAATCCTAAAGACAGTAAGAAAAAGACCAACAATCCACTTTTAAAAAAGCAAAATATAGGAACATAATCATTTACAAAATAGGAAATGTAAGTGGTTATTAAATATATGAATACATGTTTAACCTCACTCAAAGGAGAAATACAAATTGAAACTTCAATAATATACCGCTGATACTAGTGATAACTTACTATTTTGGGTACAGTATAAAGAAATAAGCCCTCTCGTACATTAATCACAGAAGTGAAATTTGGCACAATCTCTAAGGGGAACAATCTTGCATATATATCAAAATACACATATATTTTAATCCAGCAATTCTAGTTGTAGGAATTTATCCTTCAGATAAATAAATAAAAAATATCCTTCAGATATATACACTCAATGTGAGAAATATTCATATGCATCAAGGTATTCATTTTAGCCTTATTAGAAAAAAGGTAAATACTAGGACCTGTTCAAAATAATAAATAATTATAGATACTAAGCAATCATTTAAAAGGATGATATGGAATAATCTCCAAGATATACAGTTAATTTTTAAAAGTTAGGCAAAGAACATTATGCTTGGTATGTTTTCATGTGCTTAAAAATATATGTATAAATGTGCACATATACACACATAGACATATATGTATACATTTATTCGTATATTGAGAGTCAGAGATGCTTACATGTTTACAGAGTATCTCAAGAAGGATACAGAGGAAATAATAACATTGGTCATCTCTGGATAGACTGGCTGACAGCAGAGAAGGATAAGAGAGAAGCTAATTTTTGTCCTTTATCCTTCTAAATTTTAAGCTCTGTGCCTGTATTATCACTTTCTGATATCATTATTAATAATAATGGTAATAACATAATTGACATTTAAACAAAAAATAAAATGCATTTTAAGTTAAAACACAGTACCAAGAATAAATATTCCCCAATGAACGTGATTGTAAAGCCCGAAGACCACACACTGAGAAAAGCACAAGGATGCTTTGCTGGGCTTCTTCATTCCCCTGGTTTACAGGGACTCCGGCTCTTGTCATGATACTAACTGGCTCAGAAGTCAGGATACCTGCGATTCAATGCTTGTCTCAACCTGTTTTGTTTCGTGCCTTTGAATATGGTAAGTACTATATCCAAAGCCTAAGCAATTTTAAACATTTTATCTCTAAAGGTTTAACCGTTGGGGTAGAGATAAGAATGGCAAGAGGCCTTTCTTCAGAGAGAAAAACTGAAGTTTACTAAATGTGGTAAATTGTGGTCGGTATTACGCTTTGCCCCTTGACTACCCTGAATAGTCCAGAAGGAGATAGACTTGAACATCAGAAAGAAGAGCCAAACTTTGTTATTTTTAGATGTCAGCTATTAAATTATTTTCAAAATACATTTAGTTTTGAAAACTGATCTGGGGTGGGTTTGTTACTACCATATCTAAGTGAGGGGGAGAGGGTCTTCTTAAAGGCCTATAAGGTCATATGCTGGACCTACAGATGAGACAAGTTATATGCATTAACTGCTACTGGTGCTAACTAAGGTCAGTGCATTAACAACATCAAGCTTCCAAGCATACAGGATGGTAATTCTCTGTAAGAAGCATCTTCGGTTTATTGTTGGTTTTGGGGGAGTGTGTGTGCGCGCGCGCGCGCGTGTGAGTGTAGGAAAAGGATCAGTTTTTTAAAAAAGAAGAAAGATTGAGAATCTGGTTAAGAACAGCTCTGGCCAACTCAAATTGAAACTCCTTTGACCCTTCATCCTGCCTGCTGCTTATGACCTCCTATCTTCAAAACCAGCTAGATGAGAGCAGAGAGTGGGAAATAGTACAATTCGTATAAAAAGATTTTCACATAGCATTTTTTGTGTGCTTCAGACAGTGCACTGAAGTGTATGAAAGTCAGGGAGTTTTCACAAAGTGAATGCACTCATGTAGCCACCACCCTGGTTAAGAAACAGGGTGTTGGTATTGCCTTTTGTCTCATTTCTTTCTTCCTTTCTCTCACCTTTCACCCAGCCCGAGCCTTAGTGTTCACACAATATTTATTATATACAACAATTGAATTGCATTTGATTTTTCTGTATTGAACATTTTCCATTATATACCAATTTCTTAAGCAGTTCTAAGCCAACTTTGAGATTTTTAAATATCTCAAAACAATGTGAACACTGTATTAAAAAATAGTTATAGTTTATGACCAAAAAAAGAACCTACTTTTACTAGATAAGAAAGTACGATTAACATATATACTAGTCTTTTTAAAAGTGAAATGAGTATATAGTTTAAATTAAAAAGTTAAGTTATAAAGAAATACAGTGAAAAGTTTCAATCCCTCCCCAGAAATAGTAATTTTACTCTTCCAGAGATAGTCTATACATATATAGATACAATTTAAATATTTAAATCTTTCCTATTTGAATCTAAATAAGACCATATTGCATATTGTAATACATCAAGCCTTTTAAAAATAATAATGTAAGTGGCCCTTGTAAATGTGTTAGCCCATCCCACAACTCACACACAAGTATACATGGAGGTGCCGGGGATTGAACCCAGGACCTTGTGAGCGCTAGGCACACACTCTTATCTCTGAGACATACCTCCTCCCTCCCTTTTTTTTGTTTTTGTTTTTATTTTTGCTTCTTTGTATTTACAATCACTCTGCCCTTCTTATTTATTTTCAAGCTACTGTTTAAATGTAGATCAACTAGTTTCACAGGATTGAACACCCAAACTATGAATGAAGTAAACTTGAATGAGTCCAGCAATAAGGAACTTAAATCTCGAAATGAATGCAAGTTGCTGACTCTGTGAGTGCTAGGGGTCTGAGACACAACCAGAAGTTCTCTAAATTAGCTAAATAAAATAGAATGGCCTGTGGTCAGTACACCAGGGACATGTGTAGACTAATGAATACTGTACCAGGGAAAGCAATTACTCATAGAACTTTAAACACAGGAAAGGCTTTAGTAGATGATTATGCAGTCTGTGCTCGGTTGGCGGCAGAACTGGGAAAAGCAAGTCTTCTGGCTGTTAGTCCAGTAGCCTTCTTTATACCACCCCATCACCTCTGTGCTTCATGCCTTGCTAATACTTCCAAAATTTATACCTGGAGAATTTGGCCAAAGGATGCTACTTGTGTAGCTGAAACTTTTTTCCTTCCACAGCTGCTAAGTTTCCCAAAAATGTCAACCTTCTTGTTCAATTCAAATATGCACAAAATCCTCTTAGTAAAATTCCAGGGTCTAATCAGCTATTTAATGTCCCACACAGCATATTTAAAAAAATTTTTTTTCTTGTCACTTTTCCTATCAGTAGGAAAGGAGAAAGATATAGATTAGTTAGGGTGTGAACATTAGCAACACACCATCCATTAACGTTTTGACAATGTGTTGACTGGAAAGTGCATTTGCAGCTCCAAGAAGCTTTCTTAGCTGAAGGGAGAAAGTGCCCATCATTCGTCATCACTTTCTTGAGAACTTTTTTCTCCGCCGTAGACACAGACATCACTAGTGTACTTTCAAGCCTGATGGTGTCTGCTGTACATGGCTGACCCTAATCCTGGGTCCATTCCTTTGAGGCCTCACTCAGTGAATGATCCACTTTCCAGAAGTTAATGGTTTCAGTTAGGCTCTCTCTCTGTTTTTTAACTGAAGTATAGTCAGTTTACAATATGGTGTACAGTACAATGTTTCAGTCATACATATACATACATATATTCATTTTCATATTCTTTTTCATTATAGGTTACTACAAGATATTGAATATAGTTCCCTGTGCTATATAGAAGAAACTTGTTGTTTATCTGTTTTATATGTAGTAGTTAGTATCTGTAAATCTCAAACTCCCAATTGATCCCTTCCCAACCCCTTTCCCTCTGGTAACCATATGTTTGTTTTCTATGTCTGTGAGTCTGTTTCTGTTTGGTAAATGAGTTCATTTGTGGTTTTGTTTCTTGTTTTTTTTAGATTCCACATATAAGTGATATTGTTTGGTATTTTTCTTTTTCTTTCTGGCTTACTTCACTTAGAATGACAATCTCCAGGTCCATCCATGTTGCTGCAAATGACAGTATTTAATCCTTTTTTATGGTTGAGTAGTATTCCATTGTATAAATATACCCACAACTTCTTTATCCAGTCATCTGTTGATGGGCTCTCTTGAGTTAAGTTTCGCACCTAGGAACAGGCTGACAGACTAGCAGGAGCTGAAAGCTTCAGGAAGTGGTCTTTCCCTCTTGCCATCTCTCTCAGGGTCTCTTTCCTTGTCAGGAGCTCCCATCACCCCCAGGTGTCAAGGTTCCTCCTTCTATGCATAGTTTCAGTTTTAGCTTTAAGCACTGATAAGTTTATTCTCTGATGGTTCAGAGTTCAAATTCCCATGGGAGGAAATTTGGTCAATTTGGCTCATCTTTCCATGGCCAAGCTGGACTAGAGGTCATTGGTCAGCCTCTGGATTGGCTTTTGCCAAACGTGGTACTTCAGTCAGGACCACTGGTCTGGTGGTCAGTGGGGATGATGTTATGACCTAGTGGCCACAAAAGAAGGAACGAGAGCAACTTCTTAAGGAAATCAGAAAGTGGACTTCTTTTAATATTGTGAGTAGGATTTCTTTAAATGTTTAATATTTATCTAAATATTCCATTCTTTTCATTGATTTGTTTTAGTGCTATATTTAACTGTATGACAAGAATTCAATGTTGTGCTTTCATTATTGCTTCTTGTCATGATAGTATCCGAAAAAACTAGAAGAGTCTATTTTGCAGAAGAGGAGTCCAGAGATGGTAAATAAATATCTTAAGGTTATCAGGCTACAGAGAGGCAGGGGATGAGAAGCAGAATCTCCTGACTCCCAGCCAAAGGCTTTAACCAGCACCTATACCCGATCCCAGAACTGGGAGAGAGGGTCTGGAGAATATTCTTGATAATTAGGAAATGTTTGTTACCAAGGGGATTTCCTTCATTTCTTATGTAAGAGGAGATACCAAAGAGAAATGAATGGCAACATGAAGAGTTGCAATACGTGATTACTACTTCCACTTAAACGTAAATTTGGCACATCTTCAAAACTTACAAGTTAAGAAATTATTTTAATATCTATCTAATTACAGAATTTTATCATGCTTCACGTTTAGTTTTCTTGAATACACATTAATTGAACTTTTCCTAGGTAACAAGCATGTGTATATAACAAATGGTAAATGACAAACTACCCTTTAAGAAAATTTTGATTTATTCAGTCAGCTATATCCAAATAATTTCAAGAGGCATATCAAAGAATTATTTTCAAATGGATTTTTTTCTTGCCGTACACAGTGTTAAGGGCAATTCCATCAGCTATTAAGCTCTGGTTTGACCTGCTCTGTCAAATGCTTGTTAAACGATACTCCAAACGGCACAATGTGATGTCAAGTTTCATTAATTCTTTCCCAAAGAGAGGTGTTCAGTATTCAAACTGTGTTTGGACTGGCGCAATCTGTTTATGTTTCAGCTTCATTTCAGAAGGTTCACAAGTACTCTGAAAGGTTTGGAACACTCTGTTCTTTTTCGCAATTTCTCTTCTAAAACAACCTTTGAAAGGACAATAACGATGTCCCATAAAACTGCTTTCAGAGAAGTCACTAAGAAAGTAGATATTTCAGGGAAGTGAATAAAAACGTTACATATATCAAGTTTTACTATGTTCATCATAGATGTATTACAAAAAATTAAAATCATCCCTTATTCAACTTTCTCAATGAAGTAAATCATCAACAAGATTACATTTGTTTTTATGTAAAACAATTTATTTTCAGCTAACAAGAACCATATGCATTGTTTCTAAAATTATATAATATCCTCTAATTCAGTTATAATAATGATTATATGTTAGCAAACACTTAAATGTTTTGCTGAATGACTTTCATACACAATAATATGGGGTAATAAAGACATTCATTTCAAATTTCTACATTTGAAAAAAACCACGTAGATCAGTCATCCATTATTCTATCTTGTTAACCAACAAGAGAAAGGATTTATTAAGATTCTGAATCTAAATTTTGATGCTTTTGAAATGAATTTTTGGTTTCCCCTATTCCCTTGTGAATCAATTATAATTTTGAGTACAGTCATATTGCAACCATAATTCAGTTGCCTGCTGAAAATCTTTTCACATTTTGTCCTTTCCACCATTTTTCTGAAGCTGGTTTCTGGTTTGTTCTGTCAACACCAAAGGTTCTTGTATGATGGTTGCCGGGTAGTTTCTCCCTAATAGTTCAACTTCCACTTGCTGTCCCACTTGACTTAGCTCTATAGGGACGTACGCAAAAGCCAGACTCTTCTGGATGCTGTAACTGTAGCTCCCAGACGTTGTGTTGCCAACCACCTGAAACACAAGACCCCACCATCCTCAGCATCTTGGTCGCAGCTCTGCGTGCTTCCTCTTTAGATGAAAATGCTTAAAATATACATTCAACTTACAATCAGAAAGTAGTACAATATGCTGTCTGTGAGGATGACACCAAAAGGAAAACTTCACTTTGAGATGAGTAATGAAAGGTGAAAAATTATGAAAAAGACTTCTCAAGATAAGCATCTATGTTACTCCAAAATTCCTCAGTTCCAAATAATAACATCTAGTTTCTTAATACCTAGCACTGTTTTGCTCAGTCACAGAACAAGAGATCAGACAGGAGGAAGAATCAAACATTTTCATTTTGAACTTAAAAAAATTCTCTTCTATCAACAGATTAGCATGATAATAGACACAAAGGAGAAAAATCTAAAAACCCAAATGCCAACCTAGTCAACTGTTCTGACTGGGATTTAGAAAATGGCCTGCCAAAAGAGTGCTGAAATAAACTCTACTAATATATCAATAGTCAATGTGAAATGAACAGTCTATATGAATATATACAGCCTTTAACAAGTCCTGGTAGTTGCCAGGCACTTAAATAATTAACTTTACCCTCTCTAGCTCTACCATGTACAAAACATCTTGCTAGACATTCTAGAGAATGAGTAGAGACCTGTTTCCTACCCTCATGAGCTTCCGGCCTAGTTGAGGAATTAACATACAGATACAAGAAACCATAACCAGGAAGCCAAGACAGGCAACATAAGTAAGCCAAGATTTGTTCTGTATTTTGAAGGTGGGTGGAATTAGGTGGGTAGAGATAGGAGATGAAACTTCCAGATCAGTGGAGACCTGGAGTTAGGCCTGAATGATCAAAATGAATGAGGATGTTGGGGAGGGGATAGCTCAAGTTGTAGAATGTATGCTTAGCATGCATGAAGTCCTAAATTCAATCCCCAGTACCTCCTCCAAAAATAAAATTAATGAATAAACCTAATTACTGCCCTCCCCCCTCAAAAGGATGTAGGCGTTAAAAAAAAAAAAAAAGAAAGAAATTATTGAGGATGAAACAGGATAACTTGGGATGGCAGACCAGAAGAAAAATAGGGAACACGGAATTGAAATTTAGGAGATGAAAACAAAGATTTTATGCTACAAAAAAAAAAAAAAAAACAAACAAAACCCTACATAACAAGCTTGATTAGAAGGTAAGAGGAGTTGTGGAAACCAGGTCTAAAGGAAAGAATGAAAGATAAGAAAAAACAGTAAAATGCAAAGAAAAAAAATGACACAGGTTAAAATACCACATTTATAAATGGTAAAAGGAAGACAACAAAAGCAAAATATGATACATGGCCCTACTCTAAACGGCTCCTCCTGGCTGCGTGACGGTGCATGAGCCCTGCAGCCTCAGGTCCAGCGCGGCCACTGCTCTGCTGGTAGCTGGCGCTTGACAACGTCCACGGATGTGCATCAGCCTGGCGATGCTGCAGCTGCCTCAGCACAGGGCCCACTGCGGTCAACGGTCAGACTGTAGCACCTCTTGTCTTTCAGATGCCAACACATTTATGACATTAAATACAGACTCTTATCTCCGTAGTCCCAGTATTTAATTATCCCGTTGAAACCCTGTATCAGAAGCTCTCCATGTAATTTCTAAGCTTATTATGGTGATTTAAAAAGATGTGAATGCATTCATTACTAAAAGCTGCTCTCTGGCAGATTCTCAACTGCCATGATATGGCTGAGATAGTATGTTTCAAAATGGTTTTTTTCCTCTAGATCAGAGTTCAGTGATAGAAAGCAGGCAGTTGGGTCAGGCCAATTAAGAGTTTTAATCATTGCTTTTGGAAAGACTTTCTTGGTAACTTTGGTTTCACTTCCAATCTGTAAAACTGAGATCTGTGTTTGGAGCTCTGGAAAAGTTAACCTGATTTTCTTGGGCATCTTAAGAAAACAGGAAGAATCCTGAACAAGTCTCTTAGCCAAATCCCCTAACTCACTGGATCAAAAGCCCACAACTGCTCTTCAGAGACTGTGTGCCCCATTTCCTTGGGCCTTCCCATCTCTTAAAATCCCAGCAGTGATTCGTCCTGCAGTTACTTCTGCATTAGTAACTTAAAGAAATAGTGCATTTATTTTGTGAACGCTATTCTTAAAATATTTATTGAATGCTTTGCTTTCTGCTAGATTACTTTCATTTCTCCTTTAATTTCTCTCTAATTTAGGGGTTAGTAGCCTACAGTATTTTAGAAATTTGGCCTTTCCTTTTATCTTATTACTAAGTCTCTAGGGTCAGCTTTTCCTTAGCATACATTCTGTATGGTTCTACCTCATAATTGTCCAGATCAATTAAATCCACTGCTTCTTTTTGCTCAGTGAATCACAAGAACACTCTCTCCCTCTGCCTTACAGTAGATTCTCAGATTCTTTGTGAAATCAAACACTGGCCTTCTTTTTACCAATATAAACAAGCCTCATTTATGTTTAGCCTTGTCTCATTCTTCTCTTAATGATGAGACTTAAGGCCTGTAACTGACTTAGAGAAGATAACACGGTAAATAGCCTTTGAAAGAGGAAACATAATTTAAACTGGATGATATATTGTGTTTCTTTGGTGTCTCTGTGTGTTTTAGTTTATTAATGATGAAAAAGGAGATTTTCTAAACCTTCCAAACTTCCTTCCTCAAAAACCTTTTCTTCAGAATTGACTTCCCAGAAAAGCTGCTTTTATGACTAATTAAAGCCCTCCTCAGGCCCAGCCTAATGCCTTGATTTTTAAAAATTAAACTTTACTTAAAATCTTAATCCCTCCCTCCAGCACTGCCCGTCTCCCAGTTGGACTCCCCTGTTCCCCAAGGCACTCATCACCCTCTGACATGCTGTTTTTTAATTCATTATGTTCATTGTTTATGCTTCCCTCCCCTGGAATGTAAGCTCCATGGGGGCAGAGATTCCTGCCTGTTTTGTTCACTGCTGTACCCTTAGCGCCTAGAAAATTGCTGCCACATGGTAGACACTCACATTTGTTGAACAAATAAATGTGTGTCCTATCGCTAGCACTGAAATACTTGCAAGAGTAGAATACCAAATACCAAAGGCAGTACAAGTTCAGACAAAGTCAGGAAGTAAAGATTTTAAAACATTTCATATTGCTCCAGAGTATAAAGAGGATCAAAGAGGGTCATCTGCCTGGTAAAATGATGACCTGACTAAGCATCAAAGAGCAGACAAGCTGTTATCAGGAAATTTAAAAGAAACAGTGTTAATAACTAAAACTACAATTGAGTTAGCAGCTCTGTGGACAGATGGCATGTAGTAGGAAAGATGAAAACTGTACTGTGCAAACTCAGGACACAGATACGGCAAAGGAAGTAACATCTAAAAATAGAACGTGGGTTTCCAGGGTTTTCCTGGTTTTTTCCAGCTTTGTTGAGATACAGCTGACATATAACATTGTATAAGTTTAAGGAACAGGTTTCCAGTTTTTAACTTTAACTTGGGTATGGCCACATTTAGGATGACTAAAAATCTGTCGGTTGATCGTGGTTGATGTGGGGTTGCTACAGAACGTTACAGCAACATCTCTCTTTCATTCCATGGCCAAGTAAAACAGACTGTCAGTAGAAGGATGGGTATGGACCATATTAGGAGAGTAAGAAAGTTGAATGAGGATAGAATGAAAAATATAAAACCAAACAAAGATGAGGTGAGGGAAATATAATGACCAGGGTAAAAATTAGAGGTGAAAGAACCTTAGACATTATCTTATCCAGTAGCTTCATACAGATGAGAAAACTGAGACCCAGAGAAGCTAAGATCAGGTCAAGCAGGCAGTTAACAGCAGAGGGGGTTATCAATGGAATCAACGGCAAATTTGCAATCAGAGAAAGAACATATTAAGAAAAGAGGGCTGAGCCAGAGATCTAGAACAGAAAGAGGAAGTGGAGCCAGAGAGGGAAGAGTAGAAATCATTCAAACAGATGAGCAAACTCAACATAATTAAAGACAAGGCATTTAAGAAAGAGCTTGAGATCTGAGAAAAGATCTATTGGCTCATCATATCTAATAACATCTGCCTGTTACTCGGATGTGTAGAAACTGTGGGTATATAATGAAGTGCTAAGGAGAATGCAGCAGGCATTAGAGACAGATAGAAGAGCAAATGGGGTATTCATTATAGCTTAGGAGAAAGGATAAGTAATTCAAAGTCCAACTATACCTGGGTCACAAATCAGCTCCATCAATCACTAGCTGTGTAACCTCAAGCAAGTTACTTAACCTCTCTGAGCTCCAAAGCCTCATCTTTAAATGGGAATGATCACACTTATCTAGGATAGTGTTGTACAAGTCAGTAAGAGCACATGAAAAATATCCAGCACAACAGGAACTTTGTAGACATTAGTTCCACATAAAAGTGACCCATGCCTCAACCCAAATGGCCACTTTCTTAGTAATCCAAAGGCTGAGATTTGGGGCCACAGGCTCACCCCACCTCCAGTGCTCATTTTGTCACTGAAGTGATGGGGAAAATGGAAACAAGTATTAAGCAGGATGGAATGCATAAAGAAAAAAAAAAAAAAAAACCCGGGCATAGAATCTGTGAGTCTTCGGGTACTGACCACACAGACCCTGTTCAACACAGAACAGCTGTTTAGATGAGTCTTGAAGGTCCTGTGGTTGCCACCTGCTCCAAGTTGAGTGTCCCTGCCTGGTAACAGCAGCCAAAACACAGCAAGATGTTGAGCCAAATTGGGTTGCATGAGTAGTCATAAGAAGTAGAGGAAGTGAAGCTCTGTTGGTAAGTTACCTAACTCCGGCTTTACTGAATGCCAACACAGAAAATGAAATGCAGCATTCCTAAATGAAAAGAAGGTAATCTTCTCCTGAAGAACCAAAAGATTTCCACTTTCCATGTTACTTTCTAAGGTTCTACCCTCCCTTGTCATAGATGCTTTCATTTCGGAAAATTTATTATCTGCTAATGCGCTAAGGTAAGAATTGCCTTCTTCTGAAAGATCCTTGAGAAGCTAAGTCAGAATCCCCAAATCTTTATAAAATCTCTCTTGCATTCACAGATGTGGAGGTGTCGTGAGCAAACAGATCATTTTACCCTCTAAATCACACCTTTCTCATCATCCAATGTATTTCAAGTCCTTGGGTTTGTTTTGTTTGATGAAATAAAATAAACACATTTGCAAAAATGAGCAGCATTTCATTTTCCTTTCAGTTAATTAATGTCTGTTCCTTGAATGTCAGTTCAGAAATCCAAAGAGTATCATCTCACCAAGAGATAAATAACTAGCCAAAAACTGCAAGAGGAAACAGAGATGAGGAGAGTTTCTGCAGTAGAAACACTGCAGGAGCCTGTGGCCATGAGGTCCTCAGCACTCACCTTGCCATTCCACCAGACACTTTCATTTCCCTCTGGATCGACATCGTCCGTTGCCAAGGTGAGGCAGACCAGTCTCCGTGTCAGCCCCTTGGCTCTAATCTGTTTCAGTGCTTCCTTGCCTATGAAGTCTGCGGGCTGCAGAAATCCAAGATAATGATGATGAATGAACGCTCAGACAGTGTGACAAGGTTAGAGATGCAAGCATTTAAATCTGTCTTTGCTATTTTCTCGCCAATTACACATTAAATAAAAATACAGATTGGATCAAACGTCTAGACAAATATTTCTTAGTCCTCAAATGACAGTATCCACCACCTATTCCTTCAGAATAGGTTACACTTAAGGGTAATAACTTGTGATAATTTTACCAGAACTACCTAGGCAGAAAAGCAGAAGGCATGATACTGCGATGGTGGATTATAAGTGACCCTTGTATCTAATGGTTCTGGACAGTGGGACTGGCGGGCAGCAAGCTGGGTGCAACTCAAATTTCTACCTAAAGTAAGCCTTTCACAAGAAAGAAATTCACTTTTTTGAAATGTGATGCCAAAACAACTCCAAAAAGCCTACATTTTTTTTTCCTTCTTAAGAATAATGGTCCCAGGAATGTATTAACCTACTGGGTTGCATCATTAGTTCATTCAGGCAATTTATTGAGCTCCTACTGCATGTGAGGCATCATGCTAGGCCCTGTATGGGTTGCGAAATTAAGTCTGACAGAGACATTTTGATTAAAGAACTTATTCTCTAATGCTGTGCTTTTCAACCTTTTTTCCTCCTCTTTCCCTGCAACACATGCGAGATGACATTCCTGTTCCTAACGTATTCTCCTGGGCACACTCAGGGTTGTTCCCACAGAGATCACCTTGAATCTATTCTTACACGTTACAAAAGTAGGAATCATGCAAACGTCAGGATTTGCACATTTATTAGTAACATGCTTTACAATTGAATGGGACAAGCAAGTGAGAGATGACTCCTCAGTGGAGACATTTAGCTACTACAGGAGACAATTCTATCCAACCAGAATGTCAGGGACACGTGACAAGTGTGAGGAACTGCAGATGCTAAGAGCAGTGAGGGTGCAAAGGAGGGAAAGCTGACCCAGGTGGGATGTTGGGGAAAGGCTTCTACCTGTATTTGCCCATCTCTTAACTTACAAGTAAAAGGAAGAACCGGTGATCTCTAAACCACATCTCTGGGGAGTTAGATTTAATTCGAGATTATAATGTGGAAGACAAAATTCTCAAAACAGTTCTCATAGACTACTTTCTGAAAGAAAAGACTCAATTTTAATTGCTTCAGTGCTCCAGGAAGAAAGGATTGGGTACAATAAGTCCCTTCACCTCTCAGTGGAGCAGCAGGAGGGATCCTCACACATTCTCTGTCTGAGACTCTCCCCAGTTCACTCCTTTATGGATTCAGAACTTCTAAGACAAGCCCACAAAGAAGTATGATTTCTATGAATAGCACAATTAAATTGCTGACTGCACAGGGAGCTAAAGAAAGTTTCTACTGGCCAAGGTTAAAACCACTGCAAAATCAAAGTCCAATTCTCTCCTCTTTGCTGTGATCCAGATAGTGAGAACCAACTGCAAGCCTTACTATGAAGCCAGATAAAGATTCAAAGACTAGAACCTGTGTTATTTAAGACAGGACTACTGGAGAAAAGCAAAACTACATACACAGGAAGAGCTTGATTTATTTGAATTCTTATGCAGGATAAATTTAGTGTCACCACACAAGTCATAGCAAACCAAAGTTCATTATAGTTAAAATATGTATATGTAAATACAGAAAGAACTCTACATTTTTTTTTTTTTTTTTTTGCTATCTTTTCAAAAGAAGACAAGCTATCATGCATACATGATGACCAGGGGTACTTTTTAGAGTTCTTGTCTATATAGGAAGTCAATGACTGCAATGAAAAAAGTCTCACACTTCACTGTGTAGAAAAGCACTTAGAACAATCCTGAGTGGCCATGCATTCCACAGTGTGATTTGTGGAGTGTCAGGAGAGCCTCAACAGTCTCCTCACCGCCTGTTATGGAATCTGAGTCTTTGCTGTTAGAGATTCATTGAAATCTTGAAGGTTTTGAGTCCTCCTGAGTCCCTATTATGGAATTTTCTTTCAATTATATACTCAACTCTTGTTATGCCCCTGCTATGGGATCAGATACTAGACACAGGGTAGTCAAAACTAAATAGAACATGGTCATGTAGCTTCTGGGAGGCCCCTGAGGAGGTGTGACCCCTTTCCTCCCCATCACAACATGCCCAGTGCTGAAATTATTTTGTCTCCTTAATGTTTTAATGTATTAGAGATAAAAAAAACAATAGTTTAAGATGACTGGAAACATGGTAGAACGTGACAGTTGATAGCATACAAATCTGCTATACCAGTTTGAGACATGACTTGATGTGGCTTCTGTTTGTTTTATGGGAGTATAAAAAATCACCTCATTTTGTTAATTTAAAACAAAAAATGTCTAATGCACATGTAAGGCAGAAATGCAAACAAACAGATGCTATGTTAAGGGTAGGGGCTCAAGAAGGCATATGATCAGTTCCATCTGCAGTGGGAGAGTGGGGCTGGGGCAGCGATCTGTCAGCAACAGTTTTATAGAGGAAGCGTGGTGAGCTGGGTTTGCAAGATGAGGCTTCATGATAACTATTGTCTGCATAGCCTTCTCCCAAAGTCCTTTGACCTTGCCAATAACCCATAGATGGTGGATTTGGGGTCTAAGAGAAATAAGGTAACTTAGCCCAAGACACCAACAAACTGGTTAAGAACCACGCTCTCAGGAGTCCCGGCCCCACTCCTTTCACTTTGGGCTGCCTTCACTGAGCCACTTAAGTCAGTATCTGCTACACCTCAGAGGGGCAGTGGGGAAACTGGCCACAACCAATTGGGGTGGGCTCTGGGGCGGGTGAGAGGAATAGAGGTGCTGGAAGGGGAGCATAACTGCCAAACTCACAATTTCACCAAAGTCTAGGCAGGAACATAAGGTATCAGTTAATCACAAGAAATAGGAAAACTTCCTTTAGAAGGGAAAAATTAAAGTAATAAATTCAGTAAAAAATTAATACTATTAATAAATCATATTTGCAGTATATTTGGCCCTTGCTGTGTGCCAGACGCTATGCTGAGGGCTTTAAACCATGAGCTCATTTCCTCCTTGTAACATTCCTGTAAGACAGAGAATTTTATCCCCAGCTTATGAAGAGGCAGCCCAACAAAGTCCTTCTTAAAGCTCAGTTACGTAAGTCTGCACCTTTAGATTTTATCCATATGTATTTTTTAAATGACTATGCCTGGAGTCTATCATTGGCAGGCACAGTTGATGTAAATACTCTCAAGAATGTTTCTTTTAAATTATTTCTAGGTAGCTTGAACCTGTTTTGAAGGACATTCACTACACATTATTTTTTGTACTACTTGAAAGGGTTTTAAAAACACCCTGAAGTCAGTATTAATGAAATTTAACATCTCTATCTGTATGCCCCTGGATTAGTAAGTGATCTTGTCAGCAATATCATCCTCAAACATGAATGAAAACAATACTTTAACAAACAACAAAAACCTAATTAAAAGTAAGGAACACATACTTAACACAGACAAGATGTGTCACCTACCCCAAGACAATTCTCCCTTCTCAAGCTAACCTTCAGCTTGACTTGGGAAGATTTAAAGTGCTGTAACAGCATTTCATTCTCATTTTACTTGGCTTTCTTCCCAAGATTGTAGACTTTATTATATAGTTATTAATTATAAATGAGAAAGGAAAATGTATCTGAAGGGTTAGTGCTGTGATTAAAATTGGTGATTTCAGGATGACCTGAGAACAGAAATAAATTTCTTTAATGAGTCACTACCAAATTAACTATATAAATATCTGTTAATATCTTTGAGAAACACAGAAGTTTCTGGGACACTAAGATTATACCTTAAAATAGTTTGGGCTTGTATTTTTTATCCTAAAATTTTAAAAAGCAGTAAGAGCCACTAAAACAACCACCTGTAATACATCCTAAATTTAACACCCACATAGATGAAAACATTAAGTACATTTTAAGTGAAATGTAATCACTCATCTCTTATTAGCTTTCTTAAAAGCAAACTTATTAACTAAAAGCACACAGAAATGAAAAAAATTCAACCAGTGTATTTTTGATTGTGCCTCTTACAGCAATGGAGAGTTTTCACATGTGTAGCTGAAGTTGAATCTGACAGCAGCAGTGGAAGCAAGGTTTTGATATGAAGTCAGGGTAGTGGGCTCTTACATTCCAACAGAGATTATGAAAACCTAGTCTTGGGCCTTTTCTGTTCATTTGTTTGGAGTTAAAACTCATCCGAAAATTCAAGGCAGTCATCAGTTTGATTGAATTTTTTGGCCACATTCCTTTGCAACCTAAATATCAAAAGTTTCCAAAGGCATGAGAGAATCAGCGCAACATCCTGGGTCCCAAGCAAGCTCCCCTTAGAAGCCAGGCTCAGTACTGCTCGTGGAATCCTGCCCCTACATTTATAGATGTGGACAGAGCTGCAGAGAGACCCACTGGTCACCAGTTACTGTAAGTGGCAGAGCAGAGATGAAAATCCAGGTGGCAGACTTCTGCCACGGTCCCTCAACACATTTCTGAAAAGTTCCTCATTTAAAATGGGACTCAGGGGTCACCATTTAAAAACAGTTCCAATAGGAATCCCTTTGGAAAGCACTTGGACATTACTAACCATGCCGTTCATGTAAACCTTAACTTTCTCTGGTCAGTTGTCAAATACCAGGTACACCTGTGTTTGTCTCACGGTCCAACTATTAAAGCTGTATAGTGGATTCAGTCATTTTGGGGAATGGATCCGATCGGCCCACCACCCCATCAAGGCAAATTATGCCATCATTCATTTCATAGTCATACCATTAGAATCACAGAAGTTTTGAAGCAGGCAGAAAACTTAATCAAATGTCATTTTTCATATGAGAAAATTAATGTTCGAAGTTAAGGGTCTTGCCCAAAGTGACAAAGTGAGTTAGCACCAAACCTTGAACCTAGGCTTTCCAGTTCTCAGTTCCTTTTCCACTATGCAGAGCTTTGTAAACAGTCCACGTAAGTTTATAATAACCACAACTTCAGTATCTCTTTACTAGCAAAATATTAAATTATTAACATAGCGACTCCAGTCTGTTATTATTGGCAGGAAAAGAATACTCCCACATTCACATAGTTTTCATTCTCTGTTCTTGGCAATTTAAAAGAAACAATTCATCTAGCACTTTTTCTAACCAAAATTATGAATCAGTTAAGTATTCCTTCTCAAAATTAGCGTTTAGTATAACTAGAAAAGGGACTATTAACCAAAATAAAGGTGGGGATACATCAAAACCTGGAGAAAATCTTCAAAATATGAGTCCTCAGCCACACCAATAATTAGGTCAATTAGCATCCAACCCCAACTAGATGTTTCAAAACAAAAATAACCCCCATTATGTGTGTTTTATGACTTTGACTAGATTCAATATTAAAGAAAATATGCATTTTTTGTAGAATAGATAAACAAGATTATACTGTATAGCACAGGGAAATATATACAAGATCTTGTGGTAGCTCACAGCGAAAAAAATGTGACAATGAATATATATATGTCCATGTATAACTGAAAAATTGTGCTCTATGCTGGAATTTGACACAACATTGTAAAATGACTATAACTCAATAAAAAAAGTCTTAATTTGACACAACATTGTAAAATGACTATAACTCAATAAAAAATGTTTTAAAAAAAAAGAAAATATGCATTTTTTTAGTTTTTGAGTCTGAGGATTCACAGGAAAATGGTGAAATGGACCTGTGGCTTTAATGGACTAGATATACTTTTATGCATAACTGCATTAGCAACAATTAGAATGTAGAGTTTTTGTAACAGTTCTCATCTTCCTAGACTACAGCAAAGAACAACTGCTCATTTGGTGTTTTAAGTTAAGCACTCAAGCATAAATGCAAAGTAAAGAATTTTTAAAGGAAATAAGAAAAACACAAATAAATGAGGCCTTAATAGGGGCCCAACATCTTTCTTGCTGGGGTCTTCAAAAAACTGAAAGGTCTTTCTCTATAATTGTTTTTCCCTAAAAGATTTTTTTAGATTCAATTCACTAAGATGGAAGGGGAACTAACATTTACTGAGGTATCAAATGTGCTTTATCTCACAAAAACTTCTAAGGGGGCTATTTTCTTCATTTTACAGATGATAAAAACTGAACTGCTTATAGGTTAAGCAACTTGTTCAGTTTTAGAACCAGTAAGTGGCAGAGCCATGATTCAAACCCTTTGAACACTTATCAAGCCCCTGTGAATTATCAGACACAGTGCTAGCCCGAGGGATTCTTGGCCTCAGTCCCCAAGAAGTTCACAGTCTAGCTGAGGAGGCAGCCAGTACTACAAGGTGTGAAAACACCACAGTAAAGTACAGGGTGGTATAGAAGAGGGGTCCCAACACCACTGGCTTTAATTGCCACCTACATATGAATGATCCAAATCCAGACTCTCAGAGCAGAGGTTTCCAAACCCATGTGCTCAGCTGCCACCCAAGACTCCACTTGGCTGTCCCATAGACCCCACCCTCACAAGTCCTTCCAGCCTCCAAATCACACCCCTCCTGTATTTCCTGGTTCATTAACAGTATCCTAGATCCTCCTTTCCACTCCCTTCACAGATAGTCCTCCACGTGGTCTCCATCTTCCCTCTTGCTATCACTGACACCTCTTTCTTGTCCATCCTATGGCCACTGCCTTAGTTGAGGCCCTCAACATCTCTCCCCTGGATTTCTTAGTAATTGGGAAAGTGATCTCCCAGTCACCAGGGTAATTCCCTTTTAACCTGTTTTCCATCACCGGAGTGTCACTCCTTACTCAAAATCCTTCAATGGCTTCTCAGTATCTCCAAGATATACTCCAAATTCCCTAGCCTTGCGGAGGAGACCCTTCATGATGAAGTCCCAGTACTTCTCTAGCATTATCTCTTGACACTGCTTTCAGCAAAAAATTATCTGCTGGGCATCTGCTACATGCCAAATCTGATAGGTGCTGGGGATAAAATACATTTGGTAAACAAAATGTATTTTGTATTGCCAGAACCTGTACTTGAGATGATTACATAAAAAGATCAAGAAAAATGAACAGAATAATTGCAAACTGTAACACATCCTATAAGAAGGATGTAGCTGCAAAGTTTCTTTTAAAAATTACGGAATAAAATACAATAATATAGAAAAAAGCAATACATTATTACCAAGTGGGTTTTATGCCAAAATTAAAATTGGGTTAACATTTGAGAATAAATGTAATTCACTGTATAACAAAGTAAAAAGGAAAAATCATGTTATCTCAATGGATGCAGAAAAAGCACTTGCCAAAATCTTGCATTTCTAATTTAAAAACAAACAAAACTTTCAGCACTAAGAATAGAAAGGAATGTCCTCAACCTGATAAAGAGCATCTATGAAAAATCTACAGCTTGCTCTATAAAAACCTACAGCTAACATCATACTTGATGATGAAAGACTGATGATGATGAATATTTTCCATCTAAAATTAAGAAAGAAGATAAGCATATCTACTCTTAACATTTCTATTTAACTTTGTTGCAGTTTCAACCAGTGGAGGTTCTAGCCAGTGCAATAAGGGAAGAAAAAGAAATGAAAGGCATCCAGATTAGGAAAGACAAAAAAAAGCTTTTTTTTTTTTTTAAATACAACAATTATCCATGGAGAAAATCCAGTGGGATCTACAAAAGAAAGAACTACACAGAAAGTACTAGAACTACTAAATGGGTTTAACAAAGCTGCAGAATGTAAGATCTGTATATAAAACCCACTGTTTTCTATAATTGTTTGAAATTAACAAATGAAAATTGAAATTAAAAATGCCATTTACAATAGTATCAAAATATAAAACACTTAAGAATAGATCTGTAAAAAGATACGCGAGACCTACAAACTACAAAACTTTCTTAGAATTAAAGATTACCTAAATAAACAGAGAGATATACCTTATTCATGAGCTGGAAAATTTGAATTGACCTATAGATACAATGCAATTTCAATCAAAATCCCAGGAGGCTTTTTAATTCATGGAAATTCAAAGGACCTAGAATAGCTAAAACAACTTTGTGAAAGAAGAACAAAGTTGCAGGGCTATCACAACCTGATTTAAGCTACAGTAATCAAGTCATTATGGTATTGGTATCAAGAAAGATAAATAGATCAAGAGAACACAATAGAGTCCAGAAACAAACATATATGGACAACTGTTTTTTGATAAAGGTACAAAGGCAGTGCAATTCGAATGTATAGTCTTTTCTCACAAATGGTGCTCTCACAATTGGACATTTATATGCTAAAAAATAACTTTCAATTGATATCTTGTACCAGTTACAAAAATTAACTAAATACGAATCACAGATCTAAATGTAAAAAGATGATAAAACCTCTAAAAGAAAACAGCAGAAAATCTTTGTGAATTTGAGTTAGTAAAAGATTTCTCAGATACAACATGAAAAGCATGATCCATAAAAGCACAAGGACTTTAAAATTTCAAAAATTAAAAACTTCGGCTCTTTGAAAGTCACTATTAGACAAATGAAGATTTAAGACACAGACTGGGAAAAAAATATTTCCAAAGCATGTACCTGATAAGGACTTGTACCTAGAATATATAAAGAACTTTCAACACTCAAAAACAGGGCGAAAAAAGAAACCAGTTAAAAATGAGTAAAAATGTGACCAGATACCTTACAAAAGAAGAGATAGGAATGGCAGACAGGCACATAAAAAGATGTTCAGCATCAAGTCATTTAGGAGATAAATAAAAACCATGGTAAGATACCACTACACATCTCTTACAATGACCAAAGTTAAAAAGGCTGACCACAACAACCGCTTGGCGAGGATGTAGAGAAACAGGAAATCTCATATACTGCTGGTGGGAATGTAAAACATAAAAAGGGGTAAACCACTTTGTAAAACAGTTTCTTTAAAAGTTGACATATACCTGCCATTTTATCCAGCCATTCTACCCCATATTTACTCAACAGAAAAGAAAGCCATAGTCCGTACAAATATACGGATGTTCATTGCCGTTTTATTTGTAATAACTCTAAACTGGAAACAACCCAGAAGTTAGTCAATGAGCATATAAACAAATTGTGTTATATACATACAATGAAATCCTACAAAAAAAGAGGCAAAAATTTCCTTGAGGGCATGTCAAGGTGTAGGGAAGGTTGGGAGGCAGGGATTGCCAAGGGGTGAAGGAAATGTTCACCATCTCTGTAGCTGTGATGGTTTCACGAGTATATACATGTATTAAAACTTATCAAATGGTACACTTTAAATATGTAATTTATTGCTAAGCTATTAAAATAATAAAAATAAAACAAAAGCAATCCAAAGAATTACTTCAATTCATTCCCAGCCCAGGGTTCCACAGACTTCCAGATTAGAAAGCAGTCAGCTAAATAGCACACTTAAGCTTCTAGGTGGAAAACAGAGTATTGTTTCATAACAGAAATTGGATATAAGAGGGATAACTGATTCAATGACTGTTAGTTTAATACACTCTGACAGATGTTTCAGGAATGATAAACTAGATCTCAGCTGAGGTTTTACTTCCTTTTTTCTTTCTTTATCATTTAGCGATGGAAATGGATGAGAGAATAAGGGTGGCTTAATCTAAATGACACAATCATGTGGCTCACATAGATAACATGGCACCAGTGTCTTTGATCAGATGCCCCTGCTCTGCAAAGTGGTATTTCATAGAATATTAGATATGGGACCAGCAGTCTCAGGTGGAAAATGATGTTAAATAGCTTTCCCAAGGCCACACATAAACAATTTGGTGACATTTTTAAAAATTCAATTCCAAAAAAAAAAAAAAAAAAAGACTTGGGGCAGAATACATTAACTGGTAGCCAATCCTCTGACCAGGCCACCAGTTTTTCTGATTTCCTGTTTATTCACAGGACCACATCAGGCATGAGGTTTAAAAGAACTGAGACAATGATTCTTAATCTTCATTGGATAATAAAAACAAGAACCCCAGCCCCTACCCCAGTGTTGATCCAATTTGTTTAGGCAGGACAGTGTTCTCAAACTAAAGCGTGACACAGAATCACCTGGGGAGCCTGTTAAAACAGATTGTGGGCCCCACCCGCCAGCGTTTGATTTTAGGAGTTGGAACGGTGCTCAGTAACTTACATTTCTAACAAATCCTGAGGTCACATTGACGCTGCTGGTCTGTGAACCACACTTTGAGAGCCACCGGAGGTAAGAAATTAGGTGATTTTTTTACTTTAAGTTCCCCAAGATAGTAACATTCAGCCAGTTGAAAATCATTGTTCTAAAAACAATCATTCTCAATCTTCTTTGGAATCACCTGGGGAATTAGAAAAAAAAATACTGCTGCCTGATTCCCTACCCAAGAGATGCTTTTTTTTCTTTTAAATTGATCTGGGACACAGCCCGAGCCTTGGGATTTTTTTTTAAAGGACTGCATGATTTAAAAGAACCACAATTCAGATGATTCTAATGTGCAGCCAAGCCTGCGAGTTGCTGAAAATTTTCTGCTTCCTCAATTCTTACTACCATTTACCTAAAATTTCCCCAGAGCTGGGTACTTTTGCCATTATAACATATTAGAAATTCCTTTCTAACTTCTTGTCTGTGAACAGTGACTTGTTTCCACTTTGATGTTTTACTAATGCTAATACTTCGTGAGTACTTGCATGTTGAAGGCCTGGTAGTGAGGGCTTTGCCTGTTTACCATTTGTTTGTTTTGCTTTGCTTCCTGAATGGTTATGCTTTAAATAATCTTTCCTCAAAGAGAGAGCTTGTAATTTCTAAAATCAACATTGTCTTCTAATTTGGGATTAATATATATCACATTTTATTCTGTTTCTTGGGTTTAGAAACCCAAGATGTGGGGGGAGGGAGCGGAGAGAGGGAGAGAAGGGGCAGGGTGGATCTTATAGAAAAAAATTCTTCTGATTCTAACATTACACTTAGTATTTGATTCTCTGTGGCTCTTTCCTGGGGTCTCTGGAAATTGATAGATTGAGTAATTCCAAGAGGAAAATTCCATGAATACTTATGACTCCAACCAAAGACAGCTGATTTTCCTCTTCCTCTTGATTAATGCATTTCTTTCATTTCCAACTTAAAAAAAACCCACTATTTTTTTCCCAAAAGTAACTTCCTTTGGAACAAATTATAATACTATTAAGAACAATGATATGATTGCCTTCAGGTAAAGGGGCTTTAGTTGAAAGGACTTAAAAGGAACTATGCAGTTCTTTTTTTTTTTCCTGCATGTATTTATTTATTGAAGTACAGTCAGTTTACAATGTTGTGTCAGTTTCTGGTGTACAGCATAATGCTTCAGTCATACATGAAAATACATATATTTGTTTTCATATTCTTCATCTTAAGTTACTACAAGATATTGAATATGGTTCCCTGTGCTATACAGTATGAACTTGTTGTTTATCTGTTTTATATGTATTAGTCAGTATCTGCAAATCTCAAACTCCCAATTTATCCCCTCCCACCCCCTTTCCCCTTGGTAACCATAAGTTTGTTTTCTACGTCTATGAGTCTGTTTCTGTTTGGTAAATAAGTTCATTTGTCTTTTTTTAGATTCCACATATAAGTGATATCATATGGTATTTTTCTTTCTCTTTTCTGGCTTAACTTCACTTAGAATGACAATCTCCAGGTCCATCCATGTTGCTGCAAATGGCATTATTTTATTCCTTTTCATGGCTGAGTAGTATTCCATTGTATAAATCTACCACAGCTTCTTTATCCAGTCATCTGTCGATGGACATTTAGGTTGTTTCCATGTCTTGGCTATTGTAAACCGTGCTGCTATGAACATTGGAGTGCATGTATCTTTTTGAAGTAAGGTTCTCTCTGGATATATGCCTAGGAGTGGGACTGCTGGATCATATGGTAAGTCTATTTTTAGTTTTTTGAGGAATCTCCATACTGTTTTCCATAATGGTTGCATCAAACTATATTCCCACCAGCAGCGTAGGAAGGTTCCCTTTTCTCCACAGCCTCTCCAGTGTTTATCGTTTGTGGACTTTTGAATGATGGCCATTCTGACTGGTGTGAAGTGATACCTCATTGTAGTTTTAATTTGCATTTCTCTGATAATTAGCAAAATTGAGCATTTTTTCATGTGCCTGTTGGCCATTTGTATGTCTTCATTGGAGAATTGCTTATTTAGGTCTTCTGCCCACTTTTGGATTGGGTTTTTTTTTTTTATTATTATTAAGTTGTATGAGCTGTTTACTTCAGTTCTTTCTACCTGTATCACAGGTGTGGTTAACGCCTCCTATCGGGGCCCTGTGCTCACTCTTCACAAGATGGCACTGATTTGTGCTGCTGTGCAACACTTCTCATGCAGAACAGCATTTTCAGAATTAATGTGAAGAATGCATCCTACAGCTTTAGCTCCTCAAGTACTATTTGTTTCAAGTTTCATGAGATCATGAAATTATTTGTTTCAAGTTTCAGGAGCCGTATTTTTAACTTTTAGATCTGTGGCCTAGCCAAGTGTTTAATAAATGGTATTTAATAAATGTTGACTAGATGAATGAATGTGTGCACATGTGTATTTGCTTCACATAAACCAACACCCACGGGGAGACCAAAGCTCAGACAACTCCAAAGGTTAAGGAAGACAAATGCCGCCTTTATAGTCTAAGATTTCATTTTTCTTTTTTCTGCTTTTTGATAAAAGCACAATTCACTCTGAAGAGGCAGGATGGTCCATCTCCTCACCTACCCATGTTCCTTTTTAAAATGGGCAGAGCACCTATTCTGATCCTACCACAAAACACAGAATTAAACAAACATGACTCTGGGAGGTGTTCATTTATAAAATGCAGCCATGCAAATTCTATGATACATTTTGCCAGAAAATTGCTGGGCAGCTTTTCAAGACCAATAAACCCATTATGGGAAAGAACCTGGCTGAAAAAAGGGATAGGTGAGAAATCACTGCAGGGAGGTCAGAGTTCAACCTGGGCCAATACACATGACAGCACTTAGGTCCCCTCATCTCTCTGTGCTTCCTCAAATGAGGAGGTGGTACCAAGTGATCTCCAGGGGTCCTCCTAGCTCTGACACCGCCTACATCTCTATACTTTTCTTCATATGATGACTTATGCAATCATTGTGGAAATGCTTAAGAGCCAAGAAAGGGAGTCTACATGTTACATATTTGCTTTGAAGTATAAGAAAAGAAAGAATTGATTTTAAACAATTGTAAAATGCCAGGCTTTGGGGATTTTGTTTTGTTTTGATGGGTATTAAATATATTCTTCTGTAGTAGCTGCTGCTCCGGTTTTCATGTAACAATTTTCCAAAGCAATTTGGACTTGCGTTATATTATTCTTTAAAATGTTGTCTGAAGCCAGGCTGGATAACATTTTTGTTTTTAGGCATAGGATTCAAATTATCAAGTGATACAGTTTAGTTTATAATATTAATAAGTTTTTCAGGAACCTGATTCACATTATAGACTGCTTCGAAACCAAGACAAAGTTATTGTGGAACCACCAAATAGGTTCTAAACAAAGCTGATCCAGCTTATTCACCTGTCTTGGAAATTATTCAGCATTGCTATGGTTAGGTTGAGGCCCACCAACCACCTGAGTCAAGTTAATTGAAAAAGACTGGCTCAATTGAGTCCAGGTCCTCGTGCTACATGGATCTTCCCCCAGTGAAAGCGTTAGGTATAAACTTTATGACACCAGAATGAGAACCAACAACTCAGAAACCATAAAAACAGCATAAATCAAAATCACTATCTATTAAACAACTAGCTTAGCTCCGAGCTGAGCTTTGGTTATTGAAATAATTTAAAACAACTAATAATAGCCAATCCACACCACACCTGTTTATAATCACAGAGAATTTTAACAAGTCATTTTTCAATACAAAGAGATTGTTTGTTTATGCCTTATTCCTCAACAATAATACCCAAACACTGAAGCAAAAAAATCAGTTATCTATTTACCAATTGATGACCAACAACAGAACTTTAGTGTTTTCAGGAGTCGGGCCATTTTTATCCTTATTTTACACAGCTAAGCCAAGGCTTCTGTCATCAGAAGGTGCAATCTGCTGCTAGGGTCTGCCCGAACTCCAGGCACCTGCTTTCTCTGGTCTGGAGACAGATGGTACATCGTAAAACTGAAAGTCATGGGGAAAATGTACAGAAAGATATTCCCTTTAAAACCCTTTAGGAGGTTCTTTTCCCTAAAATTGAATACTATAAATAAACATGTTTGTGTTAATATCTTAGCTTAGAACTTGGGAACTGATTCAGGGGCATTAAAAAAGTTTCCTTAGCCTGATTCATATTCATGTGTCCACATATTTCCATAGAATGGGAAGACAGCTTTTCTGTTAGCTCACTGGCACCTAAGGCAGGATCTCTTGAACAGCAGCAGCTGTGGAACTTACCCTTCGGTATTACCTCTAGCTGTGCCTTGACTAAGCTCTCATGGAAACTGACACCACAGAGGTCTGAATTAGCTCAGGCTGCTGTAGCACAGACTGGGTGGCTTAAACAACAGGAATTTACTTCTCACAGTTCTGGAGGCTGGTTGAGTCCAAGATCACGGTGCTGGTCAGTCTGGTTCCCCTGTGAGTCGCCTCTTCTTGGCCTGCAGATGGCTTCCTTCTCACTACACCCTCACGTGGCGGACAGAGAGCAAGCTCTGGTCTCTCTTCCTCTCCTGGCAGGAACACTAATCCCAACATGGGGGCCCCACTGCATGATCTCATCTAAACCTAATTACCTCCCAAAGGCCCCACCTCCAACTAGCCTCGAGTTAGGGCTTCGGCATATGAATTTTGGAGGGACACAAACACTGAGTCCATAACAATGGGATAACCTCACTTATATTGTAGAGTTTGTATAGATGAGCTAGGCTGTAATAAACTGACCTCATATTATGCTTTTCCACAATAATTATTAAGGGTGGTGCTTCTCAAACTTTAGGTGCATCAGAATCCCTGAAGCTTGTTAAAACACGGATTTTTTGGCCTGACGCCCAGGGATTCTGATTTAATAGGCCTGTGCTGGGACCTGAAAATTTGCATTTCTAACAAGCTCCCAGGTGATGCTGCTGTTCTCTGTCTGGGGACCACTGATACAGGGGTTCCCTTCGGAATGTTAATATCAGTTATGATTCTGTGGGTCTGTATTGGCTTCTCAGTAATACCTATTTTATGCTGAACACAACTGAAATATGTCAGTTGCTTATACACAGATGTTGCAGTTACATACAAAGATGCCCAGTAAGCAGGTGGACAGATCCGCTGAGGTACAGCTGCCTCGTGCTGTGAGCACCCAGGGAGTCAATTAACGCAGAGTGTCTCATTAGCTAGTGTACAACTTCACTAGTCACCAGGATTTACAAGAATGTCTGCTATCTTACTACTAATTTTTACCTTAAAATTTAGATGCAGTCTTTAAAGTTGCTGGATTCTGCTATCTTCTGTCTACAAGCACGTTGCAATTGTTTAAACTGGTATCAAACTTTGACGAAGCTTAATAGGAAGCACTTGAGCAATGCTGACTAGTTATGTTCAACTCATTTGTCCTATCATCACACTTGGTTAAATTTTAAAGCATGGCTCTGTCATGAAACAGCATAATTTTAAGATTTACTTTAAGTACTCTTTGAAATGTAAACATACCTTATTTAGCTTTACGAAATATTCCAGTCCAGCTTCCAAGGGATTTGTATCACAGTTCATCTAAAAGGGAAACAGGCATTTTAAATCTTAGATGAGTGCAAATCGTTTCACTAACATCACTTTCATATATCATTTTTTTTAGGGGAGAAAACACTTTTTTATTTTGAATATAGGTTCTAAAAGAAGAAAATTGTGAACTGGTCTCTACAGTAAATTTTTAAATCTAAAAATCAAATGGAGCCTTTCAGCAAATACTGTTATTTGAATAGAAAATTAGAAACTAAACTTCACAGTTGGTTTCCCAAGGCCTTTTTAGTATAATAGACATCTGAGGGATACCGCAACATGCTTCTTTCCAGAAACAAGATTTTTCTCATGCTCTTATGTAATAATTTTACATTAATAGGTTGTGAAAAGTTATTAACTAATTTACGTGTCTTATAATTTGCCAGGAATCAGGAAAAGTTGAGGAGAAATCAGATGATAGGCAAATGCCTTCTACAGAGTTCAGAAGAGGGCAAAGGGGAAAAAAAGAGGTTGAATCTCAATCTTTTCAAATTGGTTGAGTTATTACAATATACTTCAAGGCAAGCTAAAGCCACTATTTGAGATTAGACCTGAAGTTAATGGTTTTTGTTTGTTCGTTTATTTTTGTTGTCATTTGTCTCTTTTGCTCCAAGAGAACTCGCCTAAATCCCATGAAAAGTAGCCATCTTAAAGAAAAGGATACCACCACCCTCATATACCTAGATGAGTAATATGAACTTGCTTTACATGATATGAAATTTGGCCTCCTATTTCCTAATCAATTTGAGCAACTCTGAAATTATTTTTCACCTAAAATTATTTTATTAATTTTCCAAGTAATTTTAAAATTATTGCTCAAAGTTTTAGAATTCCAGAGGGAAAAATTTTAAGTCCAGAAGATGGATTGCTGTAGTAACACTAGGGGGCGTGCTGGCACTGCTGGAAAATCGGAGGGACCGGAGACGGAGAAGGCTATTCAGCAGAGGGCTCTCAGGAAAAAGGCAGAAGATGAAAGGTAGGAGGGTGGAGAAATGCCTGACTCCCAGAGGTGGCTTCTGCTGCTTCCTTCCTTGCAGAGTGTGGAGACAGAGCTATCCTCTAATTCTCTCCCTGCAGCAGCCTCCTCTATGGCCCCCATTGCAGGCTGAAAATCGCCTAACAGAGCATCTCTTTTGCAAAACAAGAACTTGCCCCAGGGCTCTTGTTCTTTCAGTGGCTCTGAAGGCTGCCATCTCCACCTCAAAGCCCACTTGCTTCTGTCCCTGGTCTAAATGTCCAAGGGGCCCTGCCTGTGCTTTCCAAACCACTTTGCCCCCAAATTAAATCATTCTATTATGTCCTAAACACGTTGCAGACTTTAAAACTTACGATAACTCTGTAGGATAAAGATTGCCTTTATCTAGAGAAGTAAACAGCGGCTTTGGAGGGTTAAGGCTACATAGTTACTACGTGGTAGAGGATAAATGCAAACCTAAGAGACCCCACTCTGAAGTACATCCTTTATCATTGTCCCTTATCCCACCTCTCAGCCCTAAAACCACAATGTCTTCCAAGGAAACAGCCAGCCAATCTGAAACAATTAAGGGGTCTAAAAATAGCTGGCCATATTGCAGATAAAATAGGAGAACAGAGTTTGAACCCCAGTTGGGCCACTTCTGTGTAATCTAGACATAGTTGTTCATTGTTTCTTAGGGTGAGTGTGTGTCCAACAGGGATTGTGTTTGGAACTCTCAATCTCCTGCCTAAGAACCACCAATAATACCTTCTTCAGGGAGAGTTGAGGAGGTAAATTAAGTCATGCCTATGAAAATGGTGTGTAACTGCACAAAGAGAAGCCTTTAGATCCCATTATTAATGGTGCGAGGTTCTGCCAACCAACACACCCCAGACCACCAACCCTGCCCCTCAGGAAGACACCTTTTGTAGTTCTTTTCCCAAAAAGTGCATGATAAGGAAATGAGGATGTGCAATGTGACAGAGGAGAAGGAAGGATTTGAAAGGTGGTCCTCAAATCCCGTGGGGTAGGCAGGCTCCTTGGGGACAGCCACAACTCTGCACACAGTCAAAGACAGATGTCCAGGGCTCTGCCAAGCAGGAGAAATTAAGGCAGAATAAACATTGTGTCATAATTCCATAGAACTTGCAACTGGGAAATTCACGAGAAAAATCTCTTTCCCTAATTAAATAAAATTATAATACACAATTTTCCTTATAGCCAGAGCCAATGTTAACACAGTTAAAACTTGCCCTTATATAAAAGTCAGATACAATACACATAAAATTTTAATGAAGACGTTCACATTTCAAACCTCTGACCCCCAGGCTCGGAAAGCTTTCTCCAGTCTTAAGGCATTCATGGCATATGTTCCAAAATTGTCAATTCCCTCCTCCTGGCCTGCATTCATGATGACGTCATAAAGTGCTGCAGAGTCTTCTCGTCTGTGGTACAGCTCCCAACCCAGCTCACCTGAAGTACAGCCACAAGTGCCACACCAGAGTTAGAGTGATGATCGTAGGTCTAACAAGCATTAGCTACAACACATCAATAAATGGAGAGATTCCATTTATGCAATATAGGCATTTGTTGAGTTTTAAAAAGACCAGTCCACAGAAACATTGCAGCAAAACCCCACTGCAAAGAAGCGTGCCATATCACAGATGCGTTTGTGCCCAATCCTGTCCCCCATGCGGAGAGCAGCATCTAGAACACCTCATGACACAGAAAGACTGCAATGCGGGAGTTAATCTTGCCCTCTGACCTCAGCTTCATAATGTTAAGTGAAGAATTTATCAAGATAAGGGTTCAAGGTTTAGACACCTCAACTCCCAACTCCTTTCCCCCAAATCACAAGGCTTAAAAATAGGCAATTGATGATGATTAATCAAATGGTCTTCATGGTAGGATAGCCATAGTCTCTAATGCCCCCTATTCCCCGCTCCTTCCCCACTTGATCATTTCATTCACCATTAGAGCTGTGGGCAAAAAAAGAGGAAAATGAAGCCCAGCCCAAACAGTCTGCTTCTTTTTTATTCTGTTTATGTTTTATTCTGGTCACCATTTACCAAGCTTGGGTGGAAGAAGGATGGGGAAAAGGGACAGTGGAAGCCCAGGGAAGAGCTGTGGCCTTTATACTGTGCATTCACCTGGCTCCCCCGTGTTGAGGGCTGATGGTGAGGTGTTTTCCCAGGACACCAGCAGAACATGGGCAACGTGTAACTGAGTGACTGCCTGGGCATGAAGCACTCCTACTGTGATGGGACAAGGTGTCCAGAGGAAGTTAGAAGTAGGACCAATGGGGAACTGAAGACCATTCATTCATCCCTGTTTCCATACCTACTATGTGCAAGGTTAGGTGCATATGAAGACTTCCCTAATGCACTTAGAGTCAGAAAGATGGATAATGGTAATGCTTTAAGTGCAGTGCCTGACACATTCAAGATGATCCTCCATGGGAGACTCTATGGGAGGCCATTTTGAATGTTCCCAGATGGAATCAGCTGGCCTGCATATTCTGTCAGCCCTTCCGACTATCCCAACAGCCATCCTCTTCCCACTTTCCTGGCTACCTTTCTAAATGTAGGCAGCTAGCTATGGGACTGGAACAACAACCGGAAATCTGTGGAACGACTCTCTCAGACTAGGAGTGAATAAACAGGATTGTCATCAGAGTTGGGCAGGGGAAATCTTCCTCCAAAGTTACACTGATAAAAGTGGTGTGTGTGAGCATGCATTTGTAGTAGTTTGTTTTAAATTTTAGAGAATTACTCTAGGTTGTTTTCCAATTCTTACCAGTGTAAGATATCCTTATAGCAGTGACAGGAATGTTGGAAAACTTTAAAGACTTGGTTTGAAGAAACTTGAAAGCATCATCACTAAGATCTTCAGAGGTAAGTTTCTGAAGGACCTTTCTTGCATGTGGCCCCGCGACTCCAAGGACGCCAAACTCATCAGTTACGTTTTTAATTTCAACATCATATCTACCTCTGACTGCCTCTTCTTCAATCCATCTGCATTTGAGATTCATAAACATTGTGTTAAATCTTGCTTGAATAATGCATGTTGGTAACAGATTATTTCTCTGAAGATAAGCTCCATGTCTAGAATTACCAGAAGGTCCCTAGAGTGTCATTTCACATAATCACCTAATTTTTAAAGTTGAGGAAACTGAGTCCCAGAGATGTTAAATGATTCTCTTTAAACCACTCTCTTATAAATTTGTGGGTAATTTTTCACAGTACAGAAGGAGCCTTCAATTTAAAGAGCTCTGCCATCCAGTTCTTTTAAATAGTAACAGCCCTATTGCATTTAAACTAATGATTCAATCTTGCAAATGGGATTTAAACCCAGATTTTCTCTAATACCTGTACACAGGAGGCACACTTGTGCTGCTAAAGGTTAACAATGTGCCTGCCACCAGACACACACTTGCTTTGACAATCACAAAGGAAAGACAAAAACTCTAAAGACTAGTTTCAATTTCTAAGCCTTGGTGAGTTATGGGAACCCAGTTGTAGGGTCTGTTTATAATTTATTGAGCAGACCCTGGAAACACACAAGACTACCATAAAATGATCATCTGGATTTACACAAAGCTAAGCTACGAAGATGGCTCCCAACACATCTTGGGTTGGAGGATATAATTTGCATCATTTTACAACTGGTGTGAGAATCTGTCAGAGTAAGATGTTCATAAAACAGTATTCCAAATGTTCTTGGAATACTGAAGACTACAGATTTGAGAGTAGACTAAAGATTCATGTGAAGGATTGATTTGGCAGGTCAACCATTTAGATGCAGCTGTGGACTACAGAGCACGAAGCATGAAAAAGGAAGGAGGTAACCTGGCAGGGGAGTGCAGTTCACTGATGGGGACTGAATGTGGGCATCAGAATCAAAAAGACTGGCTTGAGCAAGTTACTTTAACCCAAATTTCAGTTTCTTCATCTGAAAATAGGACAAACATATACCTTGCCCGTTAAGGGACTTTACTGAGATAATATGTAGAAAGAGTTCTGACATATTGGTGATGCTACTAAATGGGAGTTAATATTATTTAGAACCAATAAACCCTATGGATGGATTATCCATTGGAGGGAAATAGGACAGGGGCCCTCACTTCAAATAATCTCCTATAAAAGATATTAAATTTATTTAAAACAAAGAGGCTTAAGAATTAAAGTTGTACTTTCAATTACCGGTAGAAGAAAATCTTAGTGCAAGATTGAGTCAATATATAATTCATAGAACATTTTCTAACCAGTCGTACACTTACCTAAGATCATGAAGTTCTGATCCAGAACCAGTTACTAGTAGAAACTCCCCAGGAGATTGGTGAGAAACAGTCAGCTCAGCGTATACCCGGCCTTTTGGTGTTAACATGTGACTTATATTTGTAAAACCCACCTACACAAAAGAATTTTAAATTACCTCAGGATGAAATAGATATCTTACGTATCCTTTTAACACCACATGAAAATAAAAATGTAGGTGTTAACAATGAGAAACAGCTGAATCTTTTGTCTATCAATTATGTGAACTATCTACAAACCTAAACCCAAGATTAATTTAGAAATTTTCAGTTTCAATGATCATGATAATTGCTTGTCATAGTAATTACACTTCAGCCAATTTTGCAGTTCCTATGGATACAATTAAGCAAAGTCATGAGGTCCATAGATGATAATTCATTCAACAAAAATTTAAATTTGAAAATTAGCTAGAATACCCCTGATCAGTTGAAGAGTTCTGATGTTCATACAGAAATCATTACGTGGACTGAAATAACACATTGGTTTTTTTGAAAATGAGGGGATAGAGAATTAGGCAGGCCAGAATCCTGGACCTTGCACCCCTATAAGGTTATTTACCTTGGGAATGACATTTGCAAAGAGATGGTCCAACAATCTGATGGAGTCTTGGCCTTTGATGTTAAACTTGCCAAACGGTGACAGGTCAATCACCCCTACTCTTTGCATAACCTGTTTATACTCAGAGCCTACAGGCTCAAACCAGTTTGTGCGACGAAAACTTGGCCTAAAATACAATGTTTGTCATAAAACAACAGTCATTCATTTTCAGAAAATTACAGAATCAGGATATTTTAATAAGGCCTATACATCTAGAAAATCTCATTTGGGGGAAAAATGCAACCTGTTCTGCAAATCACACATATATTGGAATCTGATTTTTTTAAGTTATTACCGATTCGCTGACTCACTTCATAGTGAATGAAGTAGTACTTAATTAGACAGTAAGATAGGACACGTGGGCTCTCAGATCTGGAAAAGAGCCTAGAAGTCAACCAGTCCTGTTATACATATTATAATCACCTAGGGGAGCATTTTAAAAATACTAATTTGGGGGGCCTAATTGAATCAGAATATGGGGGCAGGGGAGGTAGAGCTACCTTGTCTGGTGCTTCTCAAACATTTATGCAAATACAACATCACTCACACTTGTTAAGGTGCAGATTCTGATGCAGCAGGTCTGGGGTGGGGCCCTAGGTTCTGCACCCTAACAGACTCCCAGGTTACATGGTCATGCTGTTGGTCCACACCTGGACTGAGTAAAGATCTGGTCCAACATCTTCACTTTTTGGAGAAAAGGCACAAAGTGACTTCTAAGACCTTTCTATTAGTTAATGACAGAGTTGGGCCTGAAACAAAGGTTTCCTGACTCATCATGCAGGGTCCTTTCTACTCCACAGGGCAGACTTTTAATGTGGTATTTTAACTTTAGAGCAGGATGCTAAGTCTGCAAAATGAGTTTTCAGTGGTTTAATTATTAAAATAGTAAAAGAAACAGGCTAGGTCCAAACAGCACAAGCTGAAGAACAGACCTCGCATTTATCTGGGTCATTTAGGAAAAACCAAACTAGCATTTTGCCCCCAGGTAATCTCTACTGGCTGCCTACAGAGTCCACATTCATTAATCAACAACTGGGCCTCTACCACACTTTGGACCATTCAGATCTGGTCTGAAAGTAGGCAGCAAAACCTGTTTAAACAAAATGACACGTTTTTTAAAAGGTAACATAATTTCTAGGTTTGCTATTTGTTTTCCCTAGGTTTGTGGATTCTCATGAGAAAAAATATATGATCACTATTAATCCCAAGTACAACAATGACATGTAATCCGAGTACAACAATGGTAACAATTTTAGGGGAATTCAAAGAATTGTTTTAGTGACATGTTTTATGTTTTATGCTAATTTTCCTGTAATTTATCAGCAGTGCATATAATTTGCATGATTCAGTGCACATACACTAGAAAGCAGCTGCTTTGAGATATCCCTTGACAAATAGAAAATCTGTATTTCCATACTGCTTCCATACCATGTGATTCGACCAGGCATCCTAAACCAGGACAAACCTTCAGGAGCCACCTGAAGCCATGTGGGGATTTGGAGAGGGTGGGGAGAGTTCCTCTGAGCAACTGGAAAATGCCAAGCAGAGGCTTAACCTGGGCTGGTTGTAGGACTCTTAAGGCCACATGGGTCCTGGATGCGGGCCAGTGTCATGTGGGATAAACTAATGCCTCCACTGCCAGAAAAGAATTTTTGTGGGAAAAGGCTCAGTGGTCTTTGGAATGGGGTGGAGGGATGGGATGGGATGGGATGGGATGGGATGGGATGGGATGGGGACATGGCATTTCTCTGGTGTCCTTCCATTCTACCCCCAAATTTCATTTGGCAGTTAAGCCACAGGCAGGTTAAGTCACTTACTTACCTGTACCCAGTGTCCTGGCCTGGTTTATAGAACCAGTGTGGCTGCTCCCAGCCTGCATGGAAGCCCATGGAACACTTAGATTCCAGGGTTTTATAAAGCCCACTGACTCGCTGAGTTGGTCTCCCGGCAAACCGTTCTTCTTTAGGGTAACCAACTGAAAAGGAAAACCGATCCTCTAAATAGTGTATAACCCAAACTAAAATACTTTCAAGGGATTCAGAAAATGGAAAACATAGTACTTAAAGTCCAGAAGCATATATATGTGCATGTATGTATATATACATATATACATACACATATATATATTGACATTAAAAAAAACAAAAGTTGTATTATCATACTAAATGAAGTAAGTCAAAGACAAATACCATATGATAGTATGTATATGTGGAATCTAAAATATGACACAAAAGAACTTATTTACAGAACAGAAACAGACTCACAGAAAACAAACTTATGGTTACCAGTGAGGAAAGCTAGGGTAGGGATAAATTGGGAATTTGGAATTTGTACACACTAACTACTAGAGATAAAATAGATAAACAACAAGGTCCTACTGCATAGCACAGGGAACTATATGCAATATCTTTGAATAACCTATAGTGAAAAAGAATATATGTACGTATAACTGAATCACTATGTTGTACACCAGAAAGTAACACATTGTAAATCAACCATACTTCGATAGGAAAACTAAAAAAAAAAAAAAAAAAACCAAAAAACCAAAAAACAAAACTGTCATTTATACTGATCATCAAAGGGTAAAGTAAAAATAGATTTAAAAGTTAAAATCACTGATGCATTCCTCTTATTAGATACAAACATCCACATAGATTTCTTGTTGCAGTCATAGTGGCACATGATTTTTAGAATCCCTAACCACCCCTCCACAATGCTCAGAATAAAAAGCATCTCAAGTCAATTCTGAAATTTAACAACAATAAATTTGCTCTTTACCAATATTGTTGAATCCATATGACTCTCTTGCTTTGGCCTCGGTGTACTGAGTTGTTGTCCATTTGCCATAACGATTGGGATCCAATTCTATCAGATCAAAAGGAGGTTCTCCGTGCAGGATCCAGTCACTGAGATATTTCCCTACCCCACCAGCATGGATTATGCCATATCTTTCAAATACAGAAATAAATACCCTGTTACTAACACATGTTGTTTTCCAATAATGAAACATGTCCAAATACTTTATAAGGCCTCAGAGTTGGAGTGTTCTGTGCTATTCAGAACACAAAGTCAACATAATCTTTATACTATCATTTTTTTCCTCAAAAAAAAAAAATTAGGTGTCTAAATGTGCCTGACTTGATAGTTAGTTTCCAGTTTCAAGAGCAAAACAGCCTGAGTCTTAGCCAGTAAGGATGCTTACTTTAGGAAATTGGAGGAAAGGAAGCAAACAGGCAGATGTGGTTGGTACTTCATCAGCCCTCTTGAGCTATGATTATCCTGACTGATAGGAACCTGGCAGGAGAAATATGTACACTGTAGAGCGGTATGCCCATCTCTTAGTCTCTGTTTATTTCAGGTCCCCTTAGTGATGGCCTCTGTGCAAGGATCTTGGGCCATCATCCTAGAAGCATTCGGAAAAAGCAGCATCATCTACAGACTTGATGGGAAGAGTGGGCTTGTTTTCTATTTCCACATGAAGATGCTATAAAACCAAGAGCATGACTATGGCAAAGACTTTAACGTCAGATGGGGGGGATCACAGCTTGACATTGCCCACGAGCAGTTCTATCCTCTCACTGCTTGTCTGAGGAAAGACTCCACTGTGAGTTCATCTGCAGGTTAAGTCAAGAGAAGCCTCTGAGGAAATGGATGAGCAGAGAATCATGGGGAGACGACCAAGAAAAGGAGCCACACGAGTGGACCTCAAAATGCAAGAAATTCCAGTATCCCAGAAAACAGTTACTTAGCCAGAATCACATGCTTGTCTAAGAGCATGGGAGGACCTTAGTGAAGACTGAAAATGTTAACTAACTTTTCCCACAACAAGATACCAGTTTTGCCCTTTTATAAAAACGAATGTCTGTATTTGTTATAAGGATATTGCTCAAGCAGAGTAAAAAGGCAGCAATTTATATGTCTCTGGATAGTTTTAAAAAGATACATGGCTCATCTAAATTACCCAAAAACTACCTCATTAAGTTTCAAGAAACCAAAAAAATATATATATATATATATGAACTATATGCTTAAAATGTTTACCCATTTAACCAGTCCCCATGTATGATATCCAACAGTTGCCATTTTTGAGAGCTAGAGATCCTGTTTACAAGACTTGAAACTATATAAAGTTCCACTGAATTTGAGGGCTTACCATTTAGTAGACATTGTTTCCACCTAACATGTATTTACTGATTTACTCTTTGGCAACTCTGTTGCACCAATGAGAAAACCAACCTGCACACAGGGGTTAAAAAAGGTTACACAGCAAAAAAGTGCAGATTCAGGATACAAACTCAGTCATCCTACTCCCGGGTACACTCCCTGTTATTGGACTTTATTTTCTCTTCAATAATTCTCAATCTTTTTCCAGCCAAGACACACATAACAGAGAGAATCCACATCCTTGGCAGACTCCTTGGGCATAGCCAGGGTTGTGCTTCGGTTTCTTGTGGCTCACTGCTACACCAGCACGTTCTTGCCCTTTTCACAAGGCATACGTCAGCTTTCTAACCATTAACAAGTTATCTGTAAAATCCCACTCAACTGAGTGCTGTGAAACATCTATTGAGAGCCCTTGGTTTAGTGGTGGAAAGTATAAAAGCATAGAGTAAGAGAGACCTGGGTATGATTTTTGTTTTGCCACTACTAGCTGTGTGACCTTGAGTGAGTGGTGACTCACCCTGAGCTTTAGTCTCCTCATGTGCACGCTTTCTTTAGGGTGCTGGTGGAGAGCTGACTTGGCATTTAAGGGCACACTAGTAGGCAAGCGAGACATGGCAGCTTCTGGGCTCTTACATAACCAACAACAGAGGGTGGCTGCCCAACTGATGAGATTTTCAGAAGGCAGTAATGTGTGAAGTGGAAGTGAAAGGGAACTTGACGACGAGAGGAGAGTTAGGCTCTTTTTCTATGTCCAGCATTAATCTGCAGAACCCGCGTCTTCCACGTGGCCCAGCTGCTATGCATTTTGAGTGTTGGTATCTGCCTTTTTATGATTCCTCTGTTAAACTGCCTGGTATTACACCTTACAGCACTCCCCTCTCATTAAGTTTGCTGTTTATAATCTGTTCTAAGCCAGGAAAGCTAGATTCAATTCACTATAACTCATTAAACATTTTGGCGTACATTGTGTTAGTCACCTAGAACCAGGATAACTTGTTAGATGTGGGATAAAAGTAAAACAGCTTTGACTGAGGGTAATCTGTAAGGTAAACGAGTGCTGGCATATAGGTAGAGTTTGCAATGACCTACTCTCTGGACTGGTTGCAATAGAAAAACAGATGACACTGAAATGCTGACCCCTGGGCCCCTCTCCAGATTCCTGAATCAGAGTCTATAAGAGGGGTGCCTGGGACTCTGCCTGTGGGTTCTCCAGTTCAACACATCCTTCACAGATTCTAGTGACAAATAATAGGAATTTCATAGATAAGCTGCAAAGGAGGATGAAACACATGTAAGTAACTAACCACAAAGTAGAGATTCTGCCCTTTAACAAGCCCTCAGACGATTCTGGTGCTCAGCCAGATACGGAAACCACTGGCCTTCAGAACCATGGAATGGACTCTGATATTAGCTGGGAGGGGCAGCAATGTGCGCTTTCCATCATGTTACATGAGAAATATCTTAACAATCTCAACTTTTAAATACTAAGAAGGCCTTTTTGGGTCAGGCCAAATTGCTCAAAGAGACTGAAGCACTTTGCCTGCCCCGACCTGTTAACCTTCCCCATTCACCTTGCAATGTCTGCAACCTGGGAGAATTACCCAGAGAAATGACAGCAGGAGTCCGACAACAGCCCCACACAAGTAGATACAATTCCCAGGTGATAAGTAACTGGTATTCCAAAAAAAGCAACTTTCTAATTTCCTTAGTAATAGGTGTTTCATTGAGGTATAAATATGAGGCCAGGGATGCTGTCTGCTTGTTCACAGATAAAGAGCACGGCTTACAATCAATGATCTGCAAATATTTGCTGACTAAATAAAAAATGTAGTGATTGATTACAGAATCAAAAAGAATAAAATACTCAGGAATAAATTAAGCAAAAAGAAAAAGTGCAAAACTCATACCCTGAAAACTAGAAATCACTGTTGAAAGAAATTTTAGAAGTCCTAAATAAATGGAAAGACATCCCATATTCATAAATCAGAAGACTCAATATTGTTAAGATGGTAATACTCCCCAAGTTGATCTATAGATTTAATGTAATCCCTACCAAAATCCTAGCTTGTTTTTTTGCAGAAATTAACAAACTGGTCCTAAATTTTACATGAAAATGTAAGAGGCCCAGAATAGCCAAAACAATACTGAAAAAGGACAAAGTTGGAGGATTCACACTTCCCAGTTTCAGAATTTACTACAAAACTGTAGTAATCAAGATACTGTGGTACTGGCATAACGATTAACATGTAGATCAATGGAATAAAATTGGAAGTCCAGAAATAAATCCATACATATATGGTGAATTGATTTTTGACAAGGATTTTGTGGTATAATAAAAAAATAAATAAATATTTGGCCTTTGTCCCCAGTTCCTGGTACAGAGCTCCTAAAACCTTTTGGAATTTATGTTCTTTTGTATGCTAATGATACCACTCAGTGGAGAGGGGAGCAGTGGGGCTAGACAGCTTCAGAATAGAGGCTGGTCACCAGAAGTTCAATCACCAATGGTCAATAACTTAATCAATTGTGCAAATGTAATGAAACTTCCATAAAAAAAACTCTTAAACAACAGGGTTCAAAGAGCCTTTGGATTGGTGAACGCATTGGTGTGCTAGGAAGATTGTCCACCAGAGGGGGCATGGAAGCTCAGCACCATGGAAGCTTCCCTCCCATATCTTGTCCCATGCATCTCTTCCATTTGGCTGTTCCTGAGTTGTATTCTATATAACAAACAGCTAAAAGTAAGTAGGGTTTTGCTGAGTTCTGTGAGTCATTTAGTGAATTATCAAACCTGAGGAGGGGGTTGTAGGAACCTTGAAGTCTGTAGCCTGTCAGTCAGAAGTACAGGTGATCCCTGGAAGTTGAAACTGGCTTCTGAAGTGGGAACAGTTTTGTGGAACTGAGTCCTTAATTAGTGGGGTCTGCACTAACTCTGTCAGTTAGTATCAAAACTGCACTGAATTTCCGGACACTCAGAAGTGGCATCACAAAAAAAGACATCACAGATGCCAACACAATTCAATGAGTAAAGAATAGTCCTTTCAGCAATTGGTGCTAGGAAAACTGGCTATCCCCAAAAGAATGAAATTGGGAACCTACCTCACTATAATATACAAAAATTAACTCAGAATTGATTAAAGACCTAAATGTAAGAGTTAAAACTAAAACTCTTAGAAGAAAACACAGGTATAAATCTTAACATTAATTTGTATTAAAAAATGGTTTCTTATATATGATATCAAAATTACATTCAAAAAAAAGAAAAAACACATTCTGGACTTCATCAAAATTAAAAACTTTTGTGCTTCAATGGATACCACCAAGAAGAAACCCACAGAATGGGAAAAAAATGTGCAGGTCATGTATTGGAAAAAGGTCTTACATCTAGAATATATAAAGAACAACAACTCAGCAATAAAAAGACAAATAATCCAATTTCTTAAATGGGCGAGGTATACAAAGAGACATTTCTTCAAAGAACATACACAAATGATGTACAAGAGCAACACTCCCACATGCACACACCTACATATGGACTCCATAGGTGATTATCCAAGCCCTCAGTTACATGAGATCTTCCAGCCTCATAGCTCCATCTGATTTTCTCCCTCTGGATATTACAAGGACCTGAACTCAATACGTCAAACCCAACCTGTCAAAAATGGAACTCATTATTTTCCTGGTGCTTTCTCCCTTTGGCCCCAGCATTCAACCAGGAGTCAAGTTAGAAAGATGGCTGTCATTTGCTATTTTTGTCTCTCCCTTAAGACCTAATGCAATCGATCACCAAATCTAAACAATTTTGTCTCCTGTCTCTCAGTTCCCACTGCTGTTCCCTTAGTTCAGACCCAGCCTCTCTCTTGTACTGGAAGAACAGCACCCCAACCAGCCTTGGGCCTCTGGCCAGACTTACTGCCGTGTCCTCAGCTGTAGCCCAGCAACTAGTACTCCACCTGGCACACAGCTGGCATCATCAACTATCAGTTGAATAAATGGCCAAATAAAATGGGGAAGAAAAATAGAATATTAGAAACTCTGATATGACAGTAAAGTAGGCTTGACATTAATAGTCACCAAATTAATGAGACAAATATTAGAGATGAAACATCAAATGGGTAATGGAATCATAAATAGTAAGGAATCTGAGGAATCAAAAAGAAGCAAATCATGTTGAACAAACATGAATTACAATGAAAATGGTATCAGATACATTATATATTTGATATTTTGAATTATCTTTGTCACACTGTGTTATGAAAACATCCTTGTAAAACTGGGGCAAATGGACCTATCTGCATATTCACAGCATGAAAGGAGACACAAATAATGGAAATGGCAGGAAATATGCAAAGAGAAAATTCCAGGAAATTATTGCCTTTCTGTGTATAGATCTTTAAAACCTATTCAAGTCAACGTTTTAAGACTGAAATTTTTTATTCCTTGTGTTTCATTAGTCATGAAAGGGAGAAAATTCTCTGCCTCTCCCCCATTTTCCATTTTTGGCCTGAGATTATAGGACAAGACTTATCTAAAATATATGACTCTCTCATAAAAGTTGACTGACATGGAGATACTCACCCAAAGCCTACAGCCACCCAGTAGTTTCTGACCCCTTGATGGGGCCCCACCATAGGGAGAATGTCAGGAGAATAGGTGATAGGACCATTGACCACATTGATGATGTCAGCCTTTTTTAAGACTGGAACCATTTCCATGGCAATTTCGATGTGTTCCATGATTCGGTCTAGATCAGACTCAAAGAGCTCCTTTCCAAAACCTGAAAAGACATGCTACTGTGATCAAGATGCCACGGCTGCCCTGACATGTGCTCTAAAGGGATTTAAATCTCTTAATCAGCTAACATTTAAAGATAGCCTGTTAGGAAAGTATTTTCTTTCTTTTTAAATCTAAACTTAATATTCACTATCAGTAGATGAATACTATTATACTACTATATTATATTCCTGAGAATAATAATGTTATTTCTTGAAACAATAAATCATGAAAGTTAACCTTTTTAGAAAATTTTAATTTATGCATATTAGCATTTAATACAATCACAATTTAAAAAAACAAACAATAACTTGGTTTGTCAAGAGAGAGCTTTTAGGCGGGAGGGTATAGCTCAGTGATAGAGCGCGTGCTTAGCATGCACAAGGTCCTGGGTTCAATCCCCAGTACCTCCACTAAAAAAAAAATTAATAAATAAAAGAGAGCTTTTAGCCTTCAATTAACCATCAAAGTGCTCCATCCTCCCAGGTGAGGGCAATGGGAGTTTACACAGTCATGTCAGGACCCTGGGGATAAGGATTAAACTACTCTAGGATTCTAGACACCTTTTAACTCTCAGGAGGGAAGGAATGGAATGGAGGCCTCATGCCTCAACCCCATTCCACACATATCTGAGGGCTAGAATGCTGGGAAAAGAGTCAGGGTCTTGGAAGACAATCATCTTCTCAGCCATAATTGGCACTGGGATTGAAGGCAGGGCCACAGAGCAGCTTCTCAAAGGCCTCCACCCATACTGGTGATGTTCCCACGTGGCAGCCAGCTTCTCATTCTTCCTCTGGACTGTGGGTTGGGTCAGTGGCATGGAGGCCTGCAGATTCACCCTAGACTAGGACGTGTGGGTGCCCAGGGCCAGCCCACACTGAGGTTCTCCCTCCAACTGGAATTATTTAAATATTTGTTCAACATTTATTTGGAGGAAAGGCTGTCAGCGTCGGGGAGGGGCAGAGAAGGAGGCTCCCAGGTGGCAGATCAGCTATCCCTTTGGGATCCAGAGCTGTTCCATGCAGGCCCAAACACATGCCAAGCCCACTCAGCAAAACCAAAGCCCTCAGCTCACTGGCCCAGCTCCTGCAAAAGGCGATTTAGCAATCAGTTGTAGTGACCGGGACCCAGGTGTTCTTTGAAGAGCAGGAGGCGGGAGTCATTCCCTAGCCCAACTAGCTTATCAAAGTGTAACTCTAGAAAGCACAGTTTCCTCCATTTCTTTATATTCCCTATAATAAGTGTGTCCCCATGACATTTTAACTTCTTTTATAGATTAAAACCTGAGATACTTCCCTAGGTGACCCAATCCTTCATCTGCCTCTGCAGAAATGTTTCATGAAAAACAAAAAAAAGGTTCTTCTCTCCCTTACAGAACCTGAAAGAGTAACTATGGTACATCCTGCTTTAGCCTAGAGCCCTGAGGCTCCTTCACATCCACTGATGCAATCAGGGAGGGCTTCGGTTTAGAAGACCCACCTACCCTGCTCTGCTAGAGACTTGGAAGCTTTCATTCTTACCAGGCTGGATGTCCTATCTCTGATACCTGTCGTGTTTCCAACTGTCAAAGCACAAAAGCAGCTATATCCAAATCTAGACACTAGACCAAGTAGGAGGGGGAGTGAGGGAAAAAGGGGAAGGCTGGAGGCTGGTGTGGGCAGGTAAAAATCACCTGGGGCCTCCCAAAGCAGCAGGGAGCATCTTTTATCAGCTTTTCCACCACCAACTCTCCTCCCTCACTCCCTGTGGTGATAGTTCAAAGGGATATGAGAACAGAATTCACCTCAAATTCCTCACATCCAATGTCCCAGGTATCTGATGGTCTAGTATTAATAGTGTCATCTTATTCTGCAGCCAGCCCAGAGCTACAGGGAGGACAAAATACATGTGTGAGACCTGCACACACTTCTGTTTGCTGAACCCACCTGGAGGGACTCCATTGGTGACCCACGTGTCCTGAACTTTCATTTTCTCCTGACTTTCATACGGACCAAACAAAAGTCCATCCCTTTCCTGTCGGAGGTAAAACGATCCTTCCAGGTCACGGAGCACAGGGAGCTCTCGCTTTAAAGCTTTCACTTCAGGTATACTTGATGTAACAACATATTGATGCTGCACTGGAATGAGAGGATGTTCCAGGCCAATCATCTTGCCTACTTCACGAGCCCAAAATCCTAAAACAAAAAGTCATTTTGCAGTGCCACCACATATATAAATGTACCACATCTGACACTGATACAGTGATTTAAATTAAAAGAAAATATTTAGAAGAATTCAGTACTCATGGCAAAGTCCAAAGAATGTCGTAACAACTTTAAATTTTTTTGTCATTGTAAAACTGAATGGAGGAAGAGAGGACAAGACAATCTTTTATGCTACCCCAGAGTTTTGAAGACACTGTAATCTAAGGGAACTCCATTCCTGAAAAAGTATTTTGCCCAGAAGCAAAGGTGGGCAGAAAAAAAAAATTATTTGAAGGGAAAAAATTTACAACCCAAATATATAAAATGTACAAATGTTGATAAGAAAAACAGTAATGGACTGACCTTACTTGCAGAACAGGGATGGTCAAGCAATGGAAGAGGCCCCGTATTGATGTGACCAACATAATAATCATGCGTAATAAAGCCCTGCTGGTCAGGCCCTCTACCCACCCAACTAAATTCTACAAATACAGAATTGTTCTGTTAACTTAAACTTCGAAATGTATATGCTTGGAGAGAGATAGCACATTAAGTTTTCTATGTTATTTTAAAAGTTTAGTTTGAGTATGTTAGTAAGATCCTTTCTTGCAAAGGCACAAAAGCCCTGGGAGTCCAGAGCACGAGGTAGGAGGTGTCACAGCGAAGTGGGGAGGGCTCACAAATGGGGGCAGGGGTCATTCCACAATCTATGCTTCATCCTTCACAGTGTTATGGGGACCGTGTTCTTGGCAGAAATAAATGTTATTTTTTTACTTTGCAAAAGATGGAACCAGATAGCTTGTGGCTGAAAGGACCCTTGATTCTCCCCGCTGGTCTTCCGTCTACAGAGGTGGAACTGAAGTCCAGCGAGAGAAAGAGATGGGCTCAAGTTTACACTGGAAGACCCTGGAATTGCTATGTCTTATTGGCTTTCTTGCTACAGAAAAACTATTTTAAAAATCCAAGACTCCTTCACTTGTATAAGGATATTTGAAAATCTAAAATGATAAAAAATAATTGTTTGGCAGGGATGTGGGGTCACCTGACCCATCAATGAATTATTTGGGGAGAAGGGATTCTACTTTCTTGTTTATTTCATAATAATTTTGAATAATCATTCAAATGACTAGAGAATCTTAAGTTATTTCTTTAAGAGGTTGCATTCTCTAGATTTTTAACCATTTCTGTCTCTGCTTTTTTTTTTTTTCAAACTAATAAGGAGTTCTGAAGTTTCTGTCATTATAAAGTTCAGCACTAGATGCAAATCACCAATTAATAGCCTAGGACAGAAAAACAAAGCATAAATACAAAACAGAAATAGACTCACAGACATAGAATACAAACTTGTGGTTGCCAAGGGGGTGGATGGTGGGAAGGGATAGACAGGATTTCAAAATTGTAGAATAGATAAACAAGATTATACTGTACAGCACAGGGAAATATGCACAAGATCTTATGGTAGCTCACAGAGAAAAAAATGTGACAATGAATATATATATGTTCAGGTATAACTGAAAAATTGTGCTCTACACTGGAATTTGACACAGCATTGTAAAATGATTATAAATCAATAAAAAATGTTAAAAAAAAAAAAGAGCCTAGGAACCCAGATTATGTGCTTTCATGTGCCAACTAAACATCACTCCTGTGTTTCTTGTGTTCTGTTGTTTTGTTTTGGTCTAACAGCTAAGTTGGTCACACTTGGATAACAGTCCCAGAAATGGGTGCCCATTTGCAAACCAGAAATCTTACCTGTGGGCATTAGGGCTGTTTGGTGGTCTTTTAATAAAGACTTAGTTTATTCTTGCTGGTAGGAATATATCAATTACCAATATCAGGACTTCGTAGGAAAACATGGTAAAGCCACATGTTCTAGTTACACGCACTGGCGCAGTTTAAAATATAAATAGCCAAAATATTATGACTAGCAGTTCAGATCACTGCAGTATCCTTACTATATACGTTTCAATTAAAAACATAAATTGAAGAAAATAAGTTTTGTCCTAGTCAAACATATTTATACATTTCTGAGCCTAATTGCCTGCTTATTAATGCATTTAATCATTAAAATAAAGTGGAAATGTATGCATAAGTATCACATAACTACATTGTTCCAAACCCCATAGCTCTACACTGTTTTCCCCTATGATGGTGATGTTTGGCAGCATTCTCTTCCTCTATATGTCAAGCAAGTTAACCCAAATCTTGCCAGGATTACACTTCAACCCTTGCCAGATCACCCACCCGCCTAAGTTCAAAGAGGAGAGAGACAAATGTGGAGGAATCCTCTATCATCTACTGTTATCACCTGAAAAACACTGAAAAGAAGAGTCAACAAAAATGAGCACTGAAAATAGGTACTATTTTTTAAAATGCAGTGATTAATAGAAGTGGAGTTAAAATGAAGGGTGCAGGGACAATGATGGTTTATGCAGTGACATTCTCTGATGCAAAGTATTGGCAAAGTTAAGCAATTGTTTTTGGCTGAACCCTGGGCTTCATGTTGGCATGACCCAATCACATTTCTGACTTTACTACATTAGGAAAATTCTTAAGTAAAGTTTACAAAGTTATCTCAGGCTTAATGAGTCAATTGAAAATGAGGTCAAGAGAGATATTCATCACTGTGCAAAGGAAGAGCTTGCATCATAATAAATAGCTACTGCCCTTGCTCCTGAGCTGCCCCTGATGGTAGGGGCAGAATGAAGGTAGAGTGAAACTGTGTTTAAGCAGTACTAAAGGCACGGTAGCCTACTGCACACCAAGAAGGCAGAAGTACCAGAAACTGCTCCTCAGCTCTGTTTGCTCAAGAATAAGGTTCCTACATTCTCTCTCCTGTAGGAACACCTACACAGCAGTGTTTCTCAAAAGATATTTTATAGACCATCTGGTGCAGACAGTATAGTACCTGCAGTAATTATTTAAAATACAGCTTCCCAGCCAGACCACCTGGGAAAATTCCCACTGTGACTCTTAGGCACCTACACTGAGAACAAAGCTCTTTGGGAAGCCAATTTACCAGCATAATGGATGCTGGATGTCTACACAGCAAGTGAAAGGAGCGGGGAATCCTAAGGCTGGTACCAAGAAGCTGAGACATCTGATGCTAGTGTTTCCCAGACCAGGGCATAGACCTTCAAGAAAATAATTATAATAATCACAATAATTATCATCATTATTGTGCTTAATTTGTTTAGTGCTTTCTATGTGGTAAGACTTTTCTGGGTACTTTACATTATTAGCTCATTTACTGATCATAATAACTCATTGAGATAGGAATTATTAGCTCCGTCTTACAAATGAGTAATTTGCCCAGGTCATACCATCAGCAATAATGTGTTTCTGGTCAAAAGATCCCCACTGACCTGGACAGTGCTGGAGACACATCAGCAAACTGACAAATTTTTACTTTTAGACTTTCTTTTTCACAGATATCCTGAAGACTCAGCAGCCTTCTGTCATGACTCCACATAAAGAAACTTTTAGCAGGTTATGGTACAATTGAGTAGATACCAGCAACCTTCACATCTTTCATCTTTTGGTTATATTTTCAAGTCTATATCCTGGTTATTGTAATTAGGTTTCAGAGCTGCTTGAGGGGCTCAACAGAATTTGTGAGACAACTTGGTCTCACTGAGTAACTCTGGGGAACACTCCATCAGACACAAATTCCAAATCGTGTTAGCATGATGCAGTCTGCAGATGGTTGCTTCTATTCATAAAATTAATTGTTGTTAGCTTTAATTCTAGAAGAGGCCATATCCAAAACTTCACCCCCAATTACAGAGGCTTACTTCTTAGGGAACTCCTAAGATTTTTTTGAAAACAGACTTATAAATAAATAAACACATACCCTTCCACACCTTCCATGGACTACTAATACGTGATCAGTTAGATTTTCTCCAAAAACTTATGTCCAGTGGAAAAGAAGAGATGGAAGAGAAAAAGGAAAAAAAGATATGGGCCAGAGATACGATCTGAATGCAGAAAGAACTGAGAATTGAGACAGCCCAGTTCTTTACACAGCTTTGAATAAGGAGCTGCCTGGAGTTATTGAGACCCAAAGACGGGAACTCGGACGTGGCTGAGTTAAAGGCATCACAAGCAAAGAAGGAAGCAGGATCCCCTCGTATTGTCCTCCCGTGCTCCGATCACCCCACGAGATTACACAGCTGCACAGAAGACTTCATCTGGTAACCAGTGTACTGGATTTAGGTCAGATCTCTTTGGAAATCATTTTTTCTCTTCAGGGATTCCTTATTCCTCACAGATTATGGTTTGGGGGGAAAAATGTATTACAATGGCAATGTATTGTGCAAATAAATATTTATCCGTTTTAGGAAAACAATAAATAAATGTGTTAAATTAAAGTCTTCTATGTTATTTCTCCAAATATCAGTTGGGAGTATGTAGCTGCCCAAAGCACTGTGTCAACAAAAATGTAGGATTTGTCCAAGACTCTCTGAAATGAGTGCAGTGATCAATTAGCAATGTCTGCCATGGCTGCTGGATATGAAGTCAGGGCATGTTTCTTTAGTATTTACTATCACTGTGAAAACTGTCAAATGTTTTTAGAGGCTGAATTCATAAGGCCGTAAAGAAAGTTGCAAGAATACAAAGAAATCTTACTACCTGGAAAAAAAGGATGAATTATTTCATTGCCTTAGGTCTTCTAGCAGAATTGAGACTGGGGTGCCCAAGGACAGTAGGGGGTAATTGATGGGGATTCCCTTGGGGTGGGGGGACAACTAAAGTTCAAAAACAAAGCAATGTTTTATGCCCTTTTATTTTTTAGGCAAGTCATTTTACATTATTTTGAATTTCAAATTATATAAAAGAAGGCAAATATTTTTATGGTTTTTAAATGTGGGTCATGGGTTAGAAAGATTCAGAAATATTAACTTAAACTCTTAAATATTGAAGACATATGACTTTTTCCAGGACCATTAAAAATGCCTTGTTAAAAAAAAATAACACCAATCAGAAGTTATGATTTAGAAGAAAGAATCTTAAGGGTACGTGTTTCTGCCATGTCCTCGTAGCATATCATCTGATTTTATAAATAATAAAGACAGTTTTTATTTTATAAATTTAAGCAATGACTCAAAGAGCAGACCACGAGAAAGTCAGTAGCTGCCTCATGTTTATTTTAGGCTCTAAATTGACCATTACGAACTGTAGATAAATATAAATTATTAGGCCAATTTAGACTATGCAAGCATTTTCATTTGCACAAAATTTATTTTTTATGTGTGATATTTGAAAATTATTTTACAGGCAAAATGACCTGTTAGAAAGCGTGTTAACTCAAGGATCAAAAGACCCAGATCCAAGTCCTGGCTCTGACGTAACGGTCACTTTGCCAATTAGCAGAACCTTTTTGGACCTTGGTCTCCACAAATGGAAAATGAGTGAGTTGTTAGATTCTCTCAAATATCCCTTTTGCCTCCACTACTCTGAGTCTAAATTGTAACAGAGCAACCCAAAGAAAAGATTATGAAATATATTTAAAAATACACTGAAAGGAAAAGGATTAAAAAGTTTTTTGAATAAAGTCAAGTAATCAAAATGGATGAGAAAGAACACAAATGATCAAATCTGCTCTAAAAAGCAAATTGAGAGCAAAGAGGTTGCTCATGAATTTGAACATTAGAATTTGGTTATTACTGAAACAGTGAACATAGGAAAGAAAAAGCAGCATAATTTGGCAAAACATGATCTGGAGCAGAATAAAATGTCTCACAGAGAACAATACCAACTTGCTATGGAAAACCAAGGACAAAGTCGTATCTCACATACCAAGAGCAAAGTGATAGAGGGAGAGCTCTGTAGCTTAGAAACAGACAAAATGTTCACCAGGGGAGCATCACAGTGTTTCATAACAACATTCATAGTATAAGACATTACTTCATGCCTAGATATCTTATTTCTTTGCCACTAGGAAAAGAACTCACTACTTAAAGAAAATATGACACTTACCTGCAGCATTCACAATTCTATTGGCTCTCACAGATCCCTGTGGTGTTTCAACATCCCATGTTCCATCTGACCTGGGTTTCAAAGAAGTCACCAGGGCAGGGTATTTTAAAAGAGCACCATATTTCCTAGCCCCAGCAGCCAGGGCCATAGTTAGAGAGTAAGGATCAATGTGACCGTCTCCAGGATTATACAGTCCAGCTAAAATCTAAATTGATCATAAAGGAGGCAATATTCAAATGAATGAATATATATCCATTCAGTGTAAATATATCCTTCCAGCAAATGTTTAATAAAACTGGACTTTAAAAATGCATCATGGCATCAGATTGCTGAGTCTCCACTGTTTTTCCCCTCATTTCCAAGCTCAGACCTAGGTAGGACTCACACTGAGAGTTAAGTAGACAGGCTATTTGAAAGAGGCTTGCAATTGTCTCCAAGATCCATTTTCCTCTCCCCAGCATAGCAATAGAAAACAAATATTTATTTAGACACATGACCACTAAGAACAAAAAGTTTCCAATAGTTGGCAACTATTAGTTCTACCTGATAGCTGAAACTACTACTAAGTTCTGGTCAATGAAATGCAAATAAAAGTGTCACATGGCAGATTCCATGAACCATTTAGAAAAGACAATGGCATATGCCCTCTGCCCCTTCTTCTTTGTTCCTTCCTCCATCCTGCTGTCTGGAACGCAGACATGATGGCTAGCACTCTAGCTGCCATCTTGAAATAAGAACAAAAGAGTCACACGCTACGAATAACAGAGCAATGATCCAGAAGGCCTGAAATCTTCACGGAAAAGAGTCTGCATTCAAGCCCTGGACTGCCTGAATGAAAGAAATAAAAGTCTTTCTTGTTTAGGCATTACTATTTTGGTTTCTGAAATTTGCTTTCAAATTTAATACTAGTTGATCAATTATTTATATTTAATTATTTAATATTATTAATAAATACACATGTTAAGTATATATCTGGTGTCAAGAAAATGTATACTTGATTTAGTCATTCCACAACTAGTTCTTAAATACCTACTTTGTGCATGGGCTTGAGGGTAGGCATTGTGGGGGAAACAAAGAATTAAACTCAGATGAAACAAGGAGTGAGCACTGAAGTAGTATAGTTCGGTCTCATCCATCAACAAAGATCTGTTCCAACACCAACTACAAGCAAGAGGCTTTTGCAAATTTTTTTCTGCATCTATTGAGATGATCATGTGTTTTTGTCCTTTACTCTAGTCATATGATGTATTACACTGATTGGTTTTCAGGTGTTAAACCAACCCTGCAGAACCAGGACAAATTCCACTTGGCTATGCTAAATAATACTCTTTATATGTGCTGAATTCAGTTTGCTAGTATTCTGTGGAGAATTTTTGCATCTATGTTCATAAGATATACAGGTCTTTCTTTTCTCGTGATGTCTTTGTCAAGTTTTGGTAGCATAGCAATACATTCTGGCTTCCTAGAATAAATTGGGAAGGGTTCACTTCTCTTCTATTTTTGGAAGAATTTGTAAAGAATTATCTTAATTCTTTTTTAAATGTCTGGTAGCATTCACCGCTGAAGGCATCTGGGCCCCAGCTTTTCTTTGTGGGAAGTTTTGGATTACTAATCCAATCTCTTATCATAGGTTTAGTGCAACAGACTTTTGAGTTTAATGGAATTTGCTATTTACAGTAGATTTCCAAATGTCACATTGGTGTTTTATAATGGATATGTCCTCACACAGTGACCATGTGACCGCCTGCAGTGACCATCTGTTTGATTTGACACCCTGCCTAGATTCAGAGAATACTCTTCTCACACATTTCATTGACTAATGTCCTTCAGAAAAATCTCTGATGGTGAGGACTTCCAGCAAAGCATTCCAAGATTGACATACAAACAGATCTAAGAATATTCTACCTACTAGTAGTGGCAGAATTTCAATGCAGACAATGCAATCCAACACCAATCGGCCACCATGCTGACATCACACAAAACTATAGACAAGGGAGGGCCAGTAGCCTGTAAAGACTCACCAGGGCAGACAGACCCAAGTCCCAGATCAATGCGATGAACCCTCAGGGATCAGCGACACTGCAGGAGTCACCAGGGAGGAACACAAGCCTCTGTTTCCCTGAACAGCCCCACCTTGTACCCTTAGGTAGTACGTACAAAGGAGTCAGAGAGCCTGGCTTCAAATCTCTGCTCCAGCTCTTTCTAGCTGGATGTGCTTGGGCTCGCTATGTAACTGCAGCTTCCTGTTTAGTAATAATATACAGCTTCTATTATGATTGTGAAGATTAAATGAGATTATACATGTAAAGGGCTTAGCATCACGCCTAGTACAGAAGCATGTGCTGTCCTGTGAGGTAGTGTAGTATTAGTCGTTGTTATTATTCAAATGGGATTATCACCCAGCAAAAAGACACTAAATTCCCAAGTGGATTTTTCCAGCCAGATTTGGTTAAAACTAGGTCAATACCTGACACAGAGCCTGTCAGGGTAGTACAGCCATGAGTCAGGTGACATTTGTGTAGCAATATAACATGTACTTCTACCTTTGACTTCGTAAAAAACAATTTTAGTAACACAGGCCTTCTATTCACACATTTACTACATCAGGTTATTGTTTTCTCTGCATTCCTCAAACAGAAGGTTTGTGTATAGAAACCTCTAGATCTGGGGGATACAGTCACAGAGAGGTATTGAAAGTGTTTCCTCAGTTGTCATAGATAGAAAGCTAATAAGATTGTTCACTACCTTTGTTTTATTTAGCATACATAATTACCCACCTTGTAATTTACCCAAATTTCAGCATGAGTCATCTGATTTTGCCATTCAATATGTGTGCACAAAGTTTTTCTATTTTTAATTAAATTTTTAAATAACATTTTCTAATCTTAATTAAAGTCAACAAATGGTGAAAATGCCCTTAAGATAAATACCTTATTCATGTTGAGTAAAGGGAACATTTCTTGAATTTTTTCAGGTTCAATAATATACTGTTCTGTTGCATGCCAGCCAGTCCGAGTCATCTGATATTTAAATTCATCCACTCTTACAGGAGTTGTAGCAATTCTGATACTACCTGGCTGATGGAATCCCACCGCCTGTGATAATGATGCCAACAAAATAAATCAATCATTATCTGGCACTCCAACATGGTTCTTCTCCAGCACAATGAAAACGCAAATGTCAAGAAAAGAGATTTACTATGCAGTGAAGGAGGCAATTATATAACTTATTTGCATCTTATAAAAAGACAAATTTATTCAGCAACTATTTACCAGATGCTTCTTCTATGCCAGTCACTACGCTAAGCCCCAGAGATGCTGGTGTGAACAAGAGAAGCAAAGACCCTGCCTGGATGGAGCTTATAGTCTGCAGCTGAAGGCACACAGCTAAATGCATAATTACAGAAACATGAGATAGTGTTCACGCACAGAGTGAAAGACAATTATGTAGAAAAAAAAGGAAAACAAAGGATTTGCGGAAGGACGTGAAGAATCAGAATGTTGTAGTGATGAAATTAAGTGTGAATTGAAATAAACACTCATTTGGCAGGTATGGAAGTCCTTTAGTTGGCCAAGCACTCAGCGAGGCCGTCGGGGACACAGATCAAAGATGCAGTCCTTGGATGGGAGGGTATAGCTCAGAAGAGTGTGTGCTTAGCATGCACAGGGTCCTGGGTTCAATCCCCAGTACCTCCATAAAAATAAATAAATGAATAAATAAATAAATAAACCTAATTATCTCCCTCCCCCCAAAATAAGATGCAGTCCTTCGCCTCAACTTGCCCATGGTTTGTAGGGAAGACCAATTAGTAAAGTAACAACCATGATTAAGAAAGATTTGTGTTATAAGAGGGTGTGCACACATGGTCTTAGAACCCAGAGATGTGCCCCCAGCACTGCCTGACCACTGGGTGGGGGGAATCAAGGACAGCCTCTCAAAGGGGATGACCCTTAGGAAGGGTGGAGAGTGAACGCTGAAATGAGGGCCAGAGGGAATGCTGTTTCAGGCAGAGAGCCCAGTACATTCCAGAACTGTACATCATTAAGAAGAGCTGAAGCATCTGAGGAGGGCAAAGACTGGCAAGAGAATATGTTGGAGAGGCAGGCAGGGCGCAGCTGATGAAGGCCCTTCATCTTTGGCTGCTGTCCTGTAGACTGTGAGGAGCCATGTGATGGTTTTAGGCAAGAGAAATAGCATGAAAAATTTAAGTAGAGGGGGAGAGGATACAGCTCAATGGTAGAGCACATGCTTAGCCTGCATGAGGTCCTGGATTCAATCCCGAGTACCTCCATTAAAAAATAAATAAATAAACCTAATTACCCCCCCCCAAAAAAAGGAAACCCAAAAAAGAGGAATTTAAAAAGTGTGCAAAATAAATTAGACAGCTCAAAAAATAAATAAACAAATATTTTTTTTTAATTTAAGTAGACTTTAGTCTTAGTCTAGGGGTACTCCTTGCCTGCCACTTTGAGAGTCCCATTATATATGAGAAGAGACAAAAATAAAAGTGAGGGGCTTTTGGTGAAGTATTTTTCAAAGCCATTTGACAATACGTCACGTACTTTTGTCAGATCCCTGGCAATCCAGTGCTGGAAGGCTCTGATTTCTTAGTGTCTAGATACAGCAGCTGACTAAAGATATTTTTGAAAGCTGCTTTTCATTCTCTTCTTCATTAAAAAAATCAAGAAAGCAGGTAATTACATAGGATAACACTTTAAGAAGTCAAATTGATTGTGAAGCAGTCTCCAGAGGTTCTTATCTTAAATGCTCATTAGAATCCTCCACCACATTAAACACAACACATGCCACTGATGTCAGGGCACACAGCTCTACATGATGGTATCAAAATCCTTCAGAAATCTAACGTATCTTTGAGAAACTGACCTAAAAGACAATTTCAAGTTAAATGCCTTTACCTGTCCAGTTTCTTCTTCCAGTTTCTCATAAAGTTTGATGCTATAATAATGTATTTTCTTCAAGTTTATTCCAGGATGAAAGTAAGTTGTTAAACCTGCCTTAAAAGTGGGGAGGAAAGGAAATACCGGGAAAAAAAGAGAACATTCTCAAAATGTTGATGGTTTATCTGTTAAGAAGTAATTTACTGCTGGCAAGAAACTGAGAATCATCAACCAGTCCTTTGGGATGAGAACACACATTGCACAAGGCTTGTGACCGTTCTAAAAACCCATCTGAACCACGTAAGTAATGCGAGAGCCAGGAAACAAACATAATATACATTAAGTCCCTAAAAGTTATTCGGGCAAGGGATGTTTGCAGATTCAGAAATGCGACAACAGGTGAAGAAACGGGATGACTTAAATGACTTTAGAAATATATGCCATTGGAAAGAATATGAAGGGATGGTGTACAATGTGGACTCAAACTAGCAAAACATGTGTGTTCCTCGAAGGATAAGGACTGTGAACAAGCAAAGACTTTTCCTTCTCCCAGTCCCCACTATTTCCTTGAGTGGAGCAGCCCTCCTGTTCCCTTTCTTGAAATTTCCAAAATCCAAGAATTGGAAAATTCCTGGGAATTAGAGCCTGGTGAATGGGTGAACAGACATTTGTCATAGCTTATAATCCATTTGATGAATGAGCATGTAGATTGTACCCCACAAATATTTGCTGAATAAATACTGAATAATCACTCTCAGGAAAATATCTAGCTTTTGTATGCCAAAACCCTTTTTATCAACTCTGGCAGATGCAATGTGGTATCCAGACAAAGAATTCTAAGCAATTATATGAAGCAGGTTCTCTCAGTCAAGTGTCTGGCCTCCTCATTCTGCAGCTAATTTATCCTGGAAAGCACATCTGAACACAATCTGTTTAAAATAAAATTGGTTTAGGAGTATTTATAAGGTTCCTCTGTGGTAGTGGTGGGCATTGGTGGGCATTTGGTTCTCCTGAACTTAAAAACACTCCCCTTAAAGTTCATCAGTCATCCTTTATGGACCAGAATCCTCAGCTGTGCATCAAGTGCTTGTTCAAGTATGTGGACATATGCATGGTTACTTTTTTGGAGAAAAATGCTGGCTCTCATTGCACAGCCCCATAAGATGCAACTGTGAGTGGGGCTCCCTAACTTTCAGCCAAACATCCCATCCTTCTTTACATCTTGGTATCTAGTGTGATATGAACTTTTCTAGTTCAATAATAGAGACCCTCTGACCTTCAGGTGTCTCCTAGAGAACCCCCAATTTTGTCTTCCATCTATCTTGAGTCAGTTGAGAAAATCAATATTCACGAGCCCGGGCCCAGGGTTCTGTTCACCATCCACTCCTCAAGATCCTCAAGACTAACCAAGGTTAAGCCAGACTATCAGAATTGTAACAATCCTCTTCGTCCCCACCCTAGAAAGCTATTTTCATAGAATGAGATGATGATTTCTCATCTGAGAGGGTCACGTGGGTTTGTTTTTATAAAACTCTCATTCAAAACATTTAGCCCAACATCCTATTAATATTTCATGGTCTCTTGTCCATCAGCACTAAATTAAAATCATAAATCAATAAATATAGAAGGACCACTAAAGCCAGGTGAGCGGAACAGAGGTAAAGGTCTCAGGCCTGTATTCAGGATCACACAGCCACTATCCTTTAATACAAAAGCCAACATTTACTAAACACTTACCATAGTAACTCTACACATACTAATTTAATCTTCATCACAACCTTATGAGGTGGGTACTATTAATATTCCCATTTTACACATCGGGAAATGGAAACTTAAGTAACTTGCCAGAAGTCACATAAGTAGAAAATGACAGAGCTAGGATTTGAATCCAGAAGCCATATGTTCAAGATTATCTTCTTAAGATTATCAATATCATAAATGTTGATCACCACACCCCCCCTTGAAGTACACCAACGGCAACACACTATGGAAAGGGGGCTCAGTCTAAAGAAGTCACAGTGGGAAGCCATGAATGGGAAAGAAATCAATTTCACTAGTGCATGATTCAGTGCCCGTAACAGTTTTGGGGTGTCTTTCTTACTGCGTGCCAGGTAGATCCAGCAGTGAGCTCCGATTTTTCCAGGAGGACCACATCTTTCATGCCGGCTTTGGCCAAGTGATAAGCCAGACTCACACCAACACAGCCACCTCCAATTATCACTGTTTCTGCTCTGTCTTTCCATTGTGTTTCTGCAGATGAGGGTGGGTTTCCCTCTCTGGAAGACATTTTTTTAATGGTGGCTTTACTAGGCTGTGATAGTTACAGTTTTTTTGTTTGTTTTCCTGACTAGTGCACTTCTCCTTACTTATTCCTCTAGTGCTTAACATCTAGTTCCTGTGAGATTTCCATGTACTGATTTAATCATTTGAGGAGCCTAAACTTAACTTAGGCAACCCAGTTGTGGGGGGAGGCATTTGAACCCCATTCCACAGTAATCCCCACCCATTGTAAATAACTAACAGAGCTAAATAATTGTGAACAGATGACTTTCCTCAAATAATCTAGAGAATATTTTTCTCAGTTTACTTTAAAAGCACTTATAATCATTTTATCCCATAAAAAACCATACTCATCATGAAGTTCATTATCTATAAATCTTGGATCACCTCCTCCCTCCAATGTGTCCCAGGCTGAAGAGAGCCAGATGGAATACGATGCTCTTCCTCGTGTAACTTCCTCTCACTGTGTACCTACTTCTCTAATTATAATTATTGCTCGGTGGCTTGATATGTTTATTTGTATAAGGGTCTTCCTAGTTAGATCATGAGCTTCTCCAAGACATACTGTAAAAATCAAGGTATAAGTAAACCACAGACCGTATATACACCTGTGTTTGCCTCCCCACAGACCATCTCCGGATAGATACAGAAGACACTGCCAGCAGTCGACTGGGTAAGGGGATTGGGATAGGAGAGTCTTGGCACCGGAAACCCTTTGATATTCTCACTCTGGACGGTTGGGCATGGAAAAGAAAACATAAGTAATTCAAGAAGAAATCCCAATGCCCATTTCTGGGGGTCTGAGGCGCCCCTAACCTGGGGACCGCTTTGGCCCCGCTCTCGCACCCCGCAGCCGCCCAGCCGCAGGTCTCCGAGCAGACCCGGCCCCACTCACCCTTCGCGGCTGCAGACGGAGCGCGGGCGGCCGGGGGTGCCCCGCGGCGGGAAGCGGGGCAGCCGGAGGCCCCGCAGCCACTGCCCGCCTGAGCGCAACATGGCGAGACCCGGGCCAAGGGCGAGGGCCGGGCCCCTGCTCTGAGGGCAGCAGTCGGCCGGCCGCGGCGGTGGGAGCCTCCCCCCGGGCGAGGGGCGGGCTCCTGGCCCCGCGCGCTACCCTCCACCGCGCGCCCGCACAGCCGTGGCCCGATGGCACCGGTCAGAGGCCCCGGCGCTAAGAAGGTGAGTTTGGGAGATCCCGGGAGTTACTCAGCCCTCCTGGCCGCGGGGCTCCAACTCTGACCCTAGCCAGCCTCTGCAGCTTCTTGCAACAGGGTAAAGTTGGTCTTCGCTGTGTATGAAGAGGTGCCCTGAAGCCAGATCTTCAATCCAAGAGGTGTAGATACTGCTATCTACAAAAAGGGGGCATAAATACCTCTCAGAGCTCACGATCAGATCTGAGGCGGAGTCACTGCCAAACTGAAAGAGAGGGTGGAATGAAAATATGAAAATACTGCAAATAATTTACAGTGCTTTTTATTTGACACAGTCCTCTGTCATTCTAGGACTGTCTATATTTTTTATGTTTATTTTATAAATTTTATAATTTTATTTTAATTGTATTTTATTTTTTTAACTTTTTGGGGGGAGGGGAGGAAATTAGTTTTTTTTTTTTTATTAACGAAGGTACTGAGGACTGAACCCAGGACCTCATGCATGCTAATGGCTGTTTAGAAAACTGGCAAAAATTAAAATGTCAGACAAACATCTAGATGACAGATCAAAATGTTTTACCTTTACTTGGCATCATGAGGGCACAGTCAAAATTTACACTATAATTGTCTTGAAACCCTAGCTAATTTTCTGTTAAAGAGTATCATTATTTTCCTCCTCATCAGGACCAAACTTGTAGCATATGTGAGCTATGTGACATTTTCAAAACAGTCCTGTCTGCTAACTCGTGGTGTAGTTTATGAAGAGCCCGGCTGTTAGGTGTTTATGAGGTGGTAGGGACAGAGACAAGATGTCACCTGAGCCTCAAGCATCTTACAGCCAAACGGAGGCAGCAGGTAAGTAACCAGGTGCTGCGGTACAGGTGGTGGATGCAGGAACAGAGGTTGTATGAAGGTAAGCAGGATACAAAGGAGGATGTCATCACAGATAAGAGAAGGGCAGGCAAGGCGTTGCTCTGGCAGCAATGGAAGATAGTTTAGAGTGAGCTGGAGTGAACTAGAGACCATTTCAGTCGTCCAGGGGGCAGTAAGGTTGGGGGGACATATGTGAGATGTGTTAAATGGATACATGTGGTGTAACCCTATGACAAATGGGATGTGGGAGTTAGAGAAACTAACCCATAACACCCAAATTGTGGACCAGTGTTTTGTTTGATGTGTAAGATTAAATTTGATTCTTAACATGGTTAGCTTCATTGAAATGGGTTAGATTTTTCAAGACAAGATTTTACGCAGAGGACTACACCTCTGATTCTCTCCCCCCATGTCCCTCTGCAGCCTTTATTTATTATGCTGGGCCGTGATGACCTGTTGCTCTGATGGCCTTCCCCAGCGTAGCCAGGCTTCGAGCTTCTTGAGGGCAGGGACCAGGTCTTATTCCAACGTTTATCTCTCTTGCCTAGAACTAGACCTGGCATGTGGGAAGGTCTCAATGCAAAGTTGAAGTTTTAAGTCTTTTTTTTTTGTTTCAAAAGCACAAAACGAAAAGAACAGATTTCATTTTATGTAAGGACTAGAGAGAGAGGTGAGAATCACAGAATATATTAACATTTCTTCTATATTCAGCTAAAATTCATCTTTAGATATAAAGTATAGAAAAAGAAACAGAGTCAGGAGCTCTCTCTGTCAGAAGAGTGTTTATGGCTAACACAGCTAACATACTGCCCTCCACAGGAGAACAGAGATGTGCTGGGATGGTGGCCTGGTGCTCAGTCTCAGTCCAGCTGCTTCTAATGTACCTTCCTGGGTGGCAGATGTGACTGGTTAGAAGGGGCAGTTGGAGCCTTTCCTCCCCCATTCATGCTCTGGTCTGTGGGTGCTGCTGTAGGCAGGGCTGAGATGAACTGGCCTGTATTTTCAATAAAAGGTTGTGTCTCAACTCTTGCCATCTACACCAGAAGGATAGGGATCCCCAAGGAGGGGTGAGGAGGGGTGTTTTCTGTTTTAATCAATCACAGGGAAGGCCTTTCTGAAACAATGACCCTTAAGCGAAGACCTGAAGGAAGTGAGAGGGCGAGCTGTGCAGGCGTCTGGGGAAGCACTTTGTAGACAGTGGAAACCAGGAAGTCTTGGAAAACTGCTCTGGATGCAACCTTTTATTCAGGCTACAGGTGGGCTGACTCTGTAGAAAGGTAGTAAAATAGAAAGAGACTAGATGAGGGACTTAAAAGATCTGAAGTCTGCTTTTTTACTTATTGCCGCAAACATGTTGAAAAACCAAAATAACGATCATGAGATCAGTACTTTCACTATATCTGACTCGAGTTAAATGGCATTTGAGCAAAAATAGTCACAGAATTTTGCACAAAGTAAGGACCTGGATTGTCCAAGAAATAGAGTCTACTCAGTCTTTCTGAAACACAGTTAGGCACTGATGATTTTAACAGAATGGGGGCTGCGAGAGGATTGTACCACCTTTCCTAAATTTAGAAACTGCTTTTAGAGAAAAAAAGAGGGGTCTTAGGTGATTTTTCTTCTCTTCTTCCAGGTATTTTGGAACATCGGGATAGTGGAGAGGTTGTGGTTGGAGATGGCAGCTTTCTCTTCAGTCTGGAGAAGAGGGGCTACGTGAAGCCTGGGCTCTGGACTCCAGAAGCAGTAGCAGAGCGCCCTAATGCAGGTCGGTGCCAGCATCGCCCCAGAGGGTTTATCTGGGTGACATTTTGCTTAACTCTGACTGAAAGTAAGGAATAGCGAGTGTTTTCTAAGGACTATTTCATTTGCCAAAATGTCCAAGATGTCAAGACAGTGACAATACATACGTCAAACCAAATAGAAGAAAATGACCTCTCTCTCTCTCTCTCTCTCCCCATCCTTCCTCCCCCCTCACACACACACACACACACACACACACACACACACACCCACACACACACTTGCATATTCACATATAGGGGGTACTAAAATATACATCTTAATATTTGTTCCACGAATATGTCCCTCCTGTATACTCAAGAGTTTCCTTAACATAGCAAAATTGTTATTGCTTCAGATGCACCCTTCTTGCTAATTTGCATACAATATTAAAACAGTATGTTTGGTAGGGATGATTAATGGTGGTAATCACCAGCTTAGCATAGACAGTAGACAGCCAGGTTCTGTTGGGGGAACGGAGGGAGCAAAGAAATAAACACAGTTTTGTCTCATCCTCCTGGCTGAAAAAAAAGAGTTAGAGATAGAAACTAATTGGATTGGTTAGTAACATCAAATTGGAACTTAAATTCTCTTTTTGCTCTTTTTTATATTTGTTCTCCTAAATTAGAGTGGAAAATAAAGCCAGAGAAGAAAGGGGTGAAACAGGATACAAGCTGGGAATGGAACTTCTGATTTGCTCTGATTTTATTCATAGATGCACAGTGTATCAGACAAACGTGGGGTCATGTCTTGGTCCTTCTGATCAGCTGAGTGACCGTGAACAAGTCATTTGAACTCTGAGGATCAGTTTCTTCATCTGTCACATGGGGGCATGACAGGGGCTGGTTGTGAGGACTTCGCAAGTTAACCCACGTGAAATGCCCCGCATATCATGAGTACCCAATGGCCCTGGTTACTGTTTCATCAGACACCCAGTTAGATGGTAGGGCAAAGTTCTGTCTCTCTAGTACCTAACAGGAAGTTTTCATCTGGCCCAAGAAGAACGTGTTCTTAATTTTAGAAGATCTTTTTTGCTAAACCAGGAAGAAAGTTGAAATAGCAAGGATAAAGACTAAGGTGGGGGTGCGGGGAGATGAAGAGAGAGAGGAGGGGTTTTATGATGGGCCAAGGAAAGCTCCCTGACTGCGTCTACCCAGCTACTTGCCGTTAAATCCATTAGATGGGGCGCCACCCACATACGGTCTGCCCACTGTGAGAACGCCCTCGTGCTTCTTGGGGGGCTCCCCAGTGCCGACTGTAAGTAGACCAGCTACATCCTTCGTGACACTGGCAAATGAATAAACCCTCTCTAGACCAGGAGACCCAAGGGACAGCTGGCCACCCAGGCCTTAATACCTGCACGTGACCACACCAGGCGACGCAGCCCATCAGCAGGTCAATACGAGGCTACTCTAAACAGCCCCCACTTCACAGGGTCTCTGCCTTGTCCTGTCCCTAAATTTTACTGACCTGAATCGGAATTTCTTTACAAGTATTAGGTTTAGATTTGTGTATGATTGAAAGAGATGTGGGTGGGCAAGCTGCTGCTGAAAATGATAGCTTCTGTGACTTTTCATTTTTTTAATTTCAGTGAAAAAAACAACTCCTTCGTAGTTCGTCACCTTCACATGGACCTCTTGAGAGTGGGATCAAATGTTATGCAGACTTTCACCTTTTCTGCCAGTGAAGAAAATATGGACCATCAGGTAAACTGTAATGTGGAAGGTGGGTGGTGGGGGAGGGAGCCAGGGCTCGTCTACAATAAAACCACCTCTTTTGGGGCATCCATGGAACTGACCAGATGTGTTACTACACTTCATTACAGACTCCGCCACATAAAATATCTATTAAGTAATTCATCATTATGTAAACATACACGTACTAAATAAACGAGCTTTTTCTGTCTCTTTATCTAGGGGAGGGAGAGGGGATAGAATTGGGAGAAAAGAGGCCATTGGAAGGGCATGGCCATCCTTCTGTGCTATTTTCTTATAGAGAAAGAACACTTTATAGAGGCTCTTTTTACTTTCTCATTTCACTTTCTTCTCTTCTGACTTTTCCATCTAGAGACAGGGTGGGCCTAGGGAACCCAGCACTGGCCTAGGAAGGAGAATGGGGTTTAATACCCAACTTTGCCACCAACTGGCTGTGTGACTTTGTGCAAGACACTTAACTGCATGAAGCATGGATTTTCTCTGCAAAATGGAGATAACTTATGCTTATATGCATAGAGTTGTTGAGGAAAGCGGATAAGGTGAAGGATATGGAATTATTGTGAGATATTCTGCAAGTGTAGAGTGTTATTACTTGTAAATATTAATGTCCATTTATTCATTCAACCAACCAACGTTTAATGAATACCTGCTAAGTCTGTGCTCTATGGCAGATACAAAGATGATCCAAAGGCATAGACCCTATTCTGAAGTGGCTCACAGGTAAAGGGTGGAAGGCAAACAAATGAGCATTTACTAATGTCCAGTGTGGTCAGCACAATAATGGAAATGCAAGCTCCCTGGTAGCAGAGGACACAGTACCCAACTCTGCTGGTCTTCTCAAATTGCAGTTTAAACCAGTGACTTGTACTCATACTGCCTGCTCAATACCCGCTCTGTTATCTATGAAAGTTCACTTTTAAAATGCCAAGCTCACCATCGGAGCTCTTGCTCTCCAACCTCAGTGGGAAGCTGTCAACCTTGCTGCCTGTGACCTCGCCAGAGAAGTAGCCGGCAAAGGTGATGCTTTGATAGCGGGGGGGGGGGGGGAGGTGTGCCAGACATCACTGTACAAACACTCCAAGGATGAAGCAAGGATTAAAACTTTTTCGACTCCAGCTAGAGAGTTTTGCCAGGAAAAACGTGGACTTCTTGATCACAGAGTTAAGCCTAGAGTCACAGGGAAAGGATTACTCTATTTTGGCAAAACTGCATAGCCTTCAACTTTCGTGAGGGTTTTGGACTGTCGCGTGCCCTCGCTTCCTCCATATAAACAGTCGAAGACTTATGTGAATGCACTGTGGTCAAGGCAGCATCCTTTCGCTTGAAGGCCAGCTTCTCAGTGAAGCCAAAGGACAGGCTGAGAAGGGCCTTGCTGCAGCCGTTGGTTTCCCTCTGGGTGGCCGCAGCAGCTGATTCCTGGGGGCCCTACAACATGGCGTGAGAGGAAGGGGACAGCGATTTAGGGAGCATCCTCTCCTGTGGGCGGGCAGGGCTGGAAGGAGCTGTGTGGGGGTGAGAGGCTGTGAGGGAGCAAAGCCCAGAGGGCAGGCAGCTACTCGGGCTCATCCGGGCCCCACCTGATGATAGCGCTCAGGGCCCAGGGGCAGTTTCCTTGCCCACCTCCGCCCACACCTTGCTCACTCCCATCTCTCTGTTTCACTAAAGATGTAACATGTGAGTGAGTGGTATTGTGAAGTTAGAATCCATAAGAATTGTCACTGACTGGACATGAAGGCCCAGAATATTCTCTTCCTGGGTATGGAGAAAAGGGAACCCTCCCACACTGTTGGTGGGAATGTAAATTGGTGCAGCCACTGTGGAAAACAGCATGAAGATTTGTTTAAAAACTATAAATGGATTTACATTATGATCTAGCAATCCCACTCCTGGGGATATATCTGGAGGAAACTCTAATTTGACAAGATAATTGCACCCCATGCTCATAGCAGCATCATTTACATAGCTAAGACATGGAAGGAACCTAAATGTCCATTGACAGATGAATGAATAAAGATATGGTATATCTATACAATGGAATACTTCTCGGCCATGAAAAAGAATGAGATAATGCCACTTGCAGCAACATGGATGGACCTGGAGATTATCATATCAAGTGAAGTAAGTTAGACAGAGAAAGACAAATACCACATGACATCATTTATACGTGGAATCTTTAAAAAAAATGACATAAATGAACTTATTTACAAAACAGAAACAAACTCACAGACATAGAAAACAAACTTATGTATATACATGTATAATTGAATCACTATGCTATCCACCAGAAACTAATACAATATTGTAAATTAACTACACTTTGATTAAAAAAAGGAAAAAAAAAGAATACTCTCTTCCTTCCATGTCCAGAATATAAAAAGCCCTCATTCCCTATTTCCCATCACAGTTGCTACCTTCTGGAATCAAGCCCTCAACCTAGGTCTTTGCCCCCAAAAAGGACAATAACCTCCCAACTGCTAGCTCCCCAATCACTTCACTGAACCTACTGAAAACCTTGCTTCGTCAACCTTCCCAAGGCTCAGGGCCACCCCAGCCTGGCTAACCCACCAGGAAAAATCATCTGCAGGAACAAGCACAAACGCCAGCCTATGTGTTCTCCAGATGGATGAGAACAGAAGTTTGTTTTTTAAGAACCTCTCTTTTGATTTTCTCTGCCAGTCCTCACACACTGCTTCTGCAGAATCTGTTTCTAAGTCAAGAAGGAAGAAATGGGAAAATGTCTGTTGGCTTTTCTCCACTTAAATTAAGGTCAGCTTTTCAATTGTGGCGCTTAAGGGAGTTCCTGGGAAGCTTACCCCTGCAGATGGCCTGGGCTTACCGGACACGGAGTCCTGTCCACCATCCGCAGAGACACCCGGTAGCTATTGCTTCCCTCTCTGTGCCCCAGGGTTTTCATATGCGGAAATGATCACATTTCCCTTCCTACTTTCTGGACCACTTACGAATATCCAACTAGAAGCGAATATAAAAACACTTTGAAGTGTAAAGCATGATAAACTAGTCATCATCCTGCAGAGATTGCCCCAGTTTCATAAAGAAGGAATTCAAAATTTATTAGTAAAACTCCTGTTCCTTCAAAACTACAATTTTTAAATACTTAGTTACATTAAAGCCTTTTTAGTCTGAGCTCTGAATGAAAAAATTTGTTATTGGTAAAAGAATTAGAAGATTGACTTAGAAAGGTATTCTTCAGTCAGTCTGATAGAGACATGTTCCTTAGTACGATTTATCACATACATTTCGTAAATGTTACAACTGTTTTTGCAAAATTTGCATTCTACCTTCCAAAATCAGCTTTATGTTTGGACCAATAGAAAAAAAAAATTTTCTCTTAATATTTTGAACACACTGAAGAAGCTGTGTGAGCTGTGGAAGTCTTAAAAGAATCTGGAAAACCCGTGGCAGCCACCATGTGCATAGGCCCAGAGGGAGATGCGCAGGGTGTAACACCTGGACAGTGTGCTGTGGAGCTGGTGAAGGCAGGTAATTTGGACCCATGATGTGAGAAGCATTTCAGTTATTGTCTATGTATGAAATTTAACAGCGTTTTTTAATATCACGAGAGCAGTTTGAAAATAAAAGCATTAATTGGAATCGGTCTCTTTATCTGTAACATTGGGAAGTGGAAGAGGGTAGCTAATCTCTAAGCAACCTTCCAACTATTAGAAAAGAAAATTTAAAAAAACAAGTGAATAAATTGTGAAACAAGTAAATAGATTTACTTCTTGGACTAGGGGCTTCGATGGTTGGCGTGAATTTCAGATTTGGGCCCAGGACCAGCCTGAAGACCATTAGGCTCATGAAGGAAGGCCTGCAGGCTGCAGGGTTGAAAGCGCACCTGATGGTGCAGCCCTGGGGTTTCACACGCCCGACTGCGGCCAAGGAGGGTTTATGGATCTCCCAGAATAGCCCTTTGGTAAGCTCAGGTGCACGTTAGAGTCCTTGTGATTTCTTGTTGTGACAAAATGGACATGGCTATAATGAACAACGACAGAACAGACCTAAAATACGAGGCTACCTAAGATGAAGACACTGAATGTTAACCAAAAGTGAGCTATCTGAAGAACCCACCCTCTAAAATGAATAGTTTTTTAATTGAAAAAATAACACCCATCAGAACATCGATCCTTTGAAAACCAAGATGGTAACAGGAGTGCCCTAGCTATTGTATTACAGGACTGGAGCCCAGAGTTGCAACCAGATGGGATATTCAAAAATATGCCAGAGAGGCCTGCAACCTGGGGGTCAGGTACATAGGCGGGTGCTGCGGATTTGAGCCCTACCACATCAGGGCGATGGCAGAGGAACTGGCCCCAGAAAGGGGATTTTTGCCACCAGCTTCAGAAAAACATGGCAGCTGGGGAAGTGGTCTCAGTATGCACATCAAACCTTGAATTAGAGCCAGGTAGGAATTTTTAAATTAACATTACTATTTCCTCTCATCTCTTTTATTTATTGTTGTAAATAATTATTCATGCACATGGTGATAAAAATTCAAAGCACAGAAGTGTATAAAATGACAATAGAAGCCATCCCGTTCCTGACACCAGTCCTACTTCTAAGGGTCACCTGTTTGCCATTTGTTTTGAAGTCTTATTTCTCTATTTTTGTTTTATCAATTTTAAGTGGTAATTACCCTTTATGAAAGTTAAGAAATTTAAATCACATAATCTTCCCTTTCCCTGTTCACTTTCCCCCAATTCTGACTTATTACATTTTTGCTTGTTCTGTTGGTTATCTTTATAAGTTTGAATTTCATATTTAACCAGTTATTTTTAAATTCATCAATATGAGGCAGTATCTCTTGATTCCACTCTCTGTAAAATAAGAATTGACTCTGCTTCCCTCTACCTTTCCTCCCTCATCTACCTCGTGGCTTCTTGAAGGTATACCATTTCTTTCAAATCATCAAGGTTTATAACCATTGTGTTCTGCTTTGTAATTATAATTAAGTTTTCCAAGCTTTGTTTGTAGATTTATTATAAAGATATAAAGCTAGTAAATAACATTTACAGAATTATTATAATTGTCATGTTAAAAAAGGAGGGCTTATAAAATATAATCAGAATACAACTTTATTTTTGTTTCCTTTTGTCTCTTTAAACCTGCTCCATGGGTGAACTCTTTTCCTGTGTTCCTGTTTGAAAACACTGGCATGCCCCAGAACTTCTTTGAATACTCTTAGGCAATAGAAAGCCCATGACCATTTGACTTAGCAAACACAGTGTCAATGCAGTAATTAAGCATTTAGTTTACTAGAACAAGTTTCAAACTTAAAACCTGGAACAAGTTTCAAACTTAAAACTTCTCTTTTCCAGCAGAATCTTTCAATATGCAGGAAACCAGGGAAAGCCAGTCTGAGCCTTCTCCTTCTCTGTCTTATGCTTCCAACCTTCCCTTCTCATCTTGTTCATCATGGTTTCTGACCTCTTCAGATTCAAAGACCAGCAACCTAAAAGGAAGGCCACGTTCTCTGGGCCTGGCAGATCTTCATGAGTGCGTTTATGGTTCTTTAGATGCTTCCCCCGGAAACTTCTGTGTATATTTCTCATGTCACAGGCATTGCATTTTTTCTCTAAAAACTTTTTCTCTGCTTCACCCTCAGATCCTGATTTTTATCAGCAGGTCACTACAAATATGCTCCCATTCTATTTTGGGAGTCTCATTTTCCTTCCTGGTGACTCTTTTGGGTTTGATTTTAAATACCCCTAGGCTGGCCCTGCCTCTCCAAGAAGGCTTAAACTGGCTAGAAGACTTTTCATCCTTCCTTTATTGAGACAAACTTGGAGAGTGTGGTCTGATCTCAATTTAACCACACCCTCTTCACTCACCAGCCAACCTGTTGGTCTCTGGAATCTAGATTTTCCAGTGTAGAGTCAGGTGAGTCATCTGTCTGGTTCTTAGCCACCTACTTTGGAATTTCGCAGAGTTTCTGTCTTGCTTTAATACCTGATATCTACCATATCTTGGTGCCTCCAGTAAAATTTCCAATCTAATATCCTGGTCATGATTTTCTAAACATCATTCACTGCAGAACCAAGCGGTAAGCATGAAACTATGGAGAAAGAGAAATAAACCTATTTTTACAAAACTCGAGCCCTTGTAGGAGAAGGTTCCAAGGTCAAATTGGTTCTCTTTTCTTACATTTCATCCGTAGTCCAAATTCAGGCCATATATTAATCTGTTTCCTCCTTGGACTGTGTCTTTCTTTGTACAGCATTTGGTTTTCTAGGAATTTCTAATTAACTTTCTTTTTTATTGTTGAAAGAAGAATAAAAGGCCTTCACCTTCTCGAAGGTCTTCCAATATCTAATTTATGCTATTTGTTATAATCAATCACTTTATTACGGAAGACATTTTTCTGGGGTCCCCTTGAATTTCTCTATCTCTTTCTTTCTCATCTGTCAATACAATGCCACACCTTTTCCATCTTCTAGAAACCAGCCACAATCTTGGCTATCTTCTTGAATTAGTGCTGTTATGTCTTCAGTCCATTTTGTACTTTATTTCAGTGGGACTTAGAACAGTCTTTATTTTTGCACTGGAACAACTTTCCTAATGTAAATTAATTTGGATTGTAAAAGTAGGCAAGAGATCATTTAGGCAAACACTTCTTCTGGGAGATAGGGATATTTATTCAAGATGTTTTTTATAGGTCTCAGGCTTAGAAAAAAAAGTACTAAATAGAAATATAATTAAAAGGTGAGGAAATCATACTTTGGTGATGATTAAAATAGTTCATATAAGTGAGAAATGGCTTATTTTAATATGCATTGTCTAGGGATCCTTAAAACTTATTAACAATTAAAGATGAAACATTATTCTGTAGAATAAAGCCAGAAATTTCTTACACCCTAAACTCCCAAACATACTGATGTTCGCAAAAATTTGTGATTACACAGAAACCTGTAGACACCCCAGATTTCTGACATTTCCATCATCCAAAAATATTGATTTATTCATTATTTCATTAAGTAAAGTGGAAAAAACTGTAAAAAAAAAATATATATATACACACACACACACACACACACACACACATATATATATTTAACATAGAGGTCTGTGACCAGGAAACTTTGTACTCTTCTTTGTCTAAAAACAAGGAATGAATACTGACAAAGTAATTTGTATTCTGTCCTTAGTTACTTTTTGAAGAACTTTACTTTCTCAGTACATTAAAAACTGGCTTCATATATTTGCCATTATGTTATTAAGTAGACCTAGAAGGACCCTGCTATAGAAATTTCAGAATGAATGTAATTCACAGAACCATGTAAATTCAAACACATTGCCTTTTTCTGAAAGGTAGTGTGAAACCCAGTGACTATTATTGAGGACAGAAATGTAGACTCCTGGCATTAATGGATATGGGCATATTTTTTGTCTGTATGTTGAGACTGAAATTCAACTTGAGCCTGATCATCCACTAAAATTATGTGTATTTAGCAAATATGTACATAACATATTGAGCTTATAAAACAGGTATGAATCTTTCCATTAATTAACTATGCATTTTTTAAAACACAGGGCTAGAAGAGAGTATTGGGACAATCTGCTGCCAGCTTCAGGCAGACCTTTCTGTCCTTCACTGTTAAAGCCAGACGTCTAAGGAATAGTGAAAGAAAACACTGAAATAACAGGACGGAAAGCAATCCCCCTCAAGTCCCACTTGGAACCCTTCCTCGCCTCTATCCTCATGCCACCTTGATGTCTCCAGCTGCTGAACAGCTAATATGTTGTCAATTTAACACAGGATGCGTACTGCACTCCTGCTGTGGTTGAGTGCCAAGCAGGATGCTGGAGGAGATGCAAAGATGATGAGAAAGGCTCCTGGTCCTCCAGATAGTTCCTGTGCAGTAATGCTACAGGGCATGCCTTGAAGGTCATCATGAATAGCGAAACTTGTCTTGTAGAGTGAGTGTGAGATTTAAAAATAACCAGAAGTCACTGAGCACCAAACCCAGTAATTAATTCGGTGACTAAACTAGGCATAGGAGGAAGATGGGGTGGCATTCTAAATTAAAACTAAATCAGTGAGTCTGCCTTTCTTAAATGATTTCTATAATGACTCCAAAGGCAATCCCAAATGAAAAGAAGCAAAAAATATTCTGAGCAATGGCAGGATTATTGAAGTAATCATATAACCATCCAAAGTGATTACTTTCAAAAAAGTTTTACTTAAAGATGTTAAGTCCTAGAATTTTTTTAATGTGTCTCTATAATCACAAATAGCTAGATTACAAACTACTTAAGGACAAGAATCATGCAATATGCTTCATATATTTTTCTTTGAAGTGTTTAGCATTGTGCCAAGCATACTAATAGATACTCCATGAAATACTTACTGTTGGTTGTTTAAAATAAATAAAAATAGATAAACAGTTTTAGGAGAACGTTTTTAAAGTTAGAGTTCAAATCTATCTTGGTCTAACATTTTCTTGATTTACATTGAGCTATTTGCTATGTGCTGATTTCTCCCTGTTTTTTCAAAAATACTGTTATCAATTTGCAACAATTAATACAATTAAAAATAATTTACCTTTTATAGTGTTTGAATATTTGAAAATTTTTGACCATTCTTTGGAATAATAATAACAAACATGTATTACTTATCATATTCCAGGCTCTTTCTTCTCTTTCTCTTTCCCCTCTCTCCCTCTCTTTCTCCCCTCTCTATTATACATTTATATATATAAACATATATATATATATGACAAAAGCCATCCTTGATTTATGAAACACATAGTTTTCATTTTGAGTGTAGTACACTCAACTTGGAGCAGAATGTTGATGAGATAGAAGTTTGTAAAACTTCCCAGGGACAAAGAGGTAACCAATAAAGTCTTTAAAAAACAGATTTCCTACACTGGGAGATTCAAAATTTATATAGTAATGGGATCACAGCTTAGGTAATAATAAAAACATATTGAAGAAAAGTATTTCAGTCATGTGGTTCTAACTCCAACTTAATAATTGTGCCCCCAAATAAAGTAAAGAAAGTATACTTAATACCCTACTCTTGTTACCATGGTCTGACAATACTAGACAACACATTACCATTTAAAATATTGGAAAAGTGAAGACAAAATTATATTTTATGCAGATGAAATAGTTACATTGCTAGAAATCTCAAGAAGGTCATCTAGAAAGCTCTTACAAATAATAGGAAAATTCAGTAAAGTGGCTGGTTAAAAATTTTATATACCAAAAAAATTTTTATATACAAAAGCACTGCCTTTTTATACACACGACAACTATTTTGAAAGTATAGTAGAAGATCTATTTTACGTTTTCAGCAAAATGACTAACTGTCTAGGAATAATATTAACAAGAAAGGTATAAGAGCTGTTGAAATCAATTTAAGGGTGCAAACTAAGATGAATACATCTATACACATACTTATAAAGAACAAAGACAGTACTTTAAGAAGCAAAGTTGTTCTAAATTGATTAACAAATGCAATATAATCCCAGTGGAAAAAAATCATCAAGACTGAGGGGAAATACACATGCAAACTCTCAAGTTCATATTGCAAGGGTGGAGGGTGGGATTACAGGAGCAATGGGAAAATTAGAAACAGATGTAGTGAGGAAAGTGTGGCCTTACCATATGATCACTATACATAACTCAGTAATTAAAGTTACCAGATGCTTGCATAAAAAAAGATCAGATTATTATATACATATATAAAACATATATGTTAATGTCTGATAAAGGGGTATTTCAGGTCTGAGGAAAAGCTGGATTGTTTAATGATGTTGGACATTTCATCACATCTGGGAAGAAAAGTTGGATCTCTTAGAACAAGTTCAGAGATAATAAAAATTTTAAACATAAATCCATAAAAGAAAAAACTCACACATTTCACCATATAAGAAAATTTTAAATGTATGCATTAATTAAACAAAGGTGAAGTCAAACAGGAATAATGTGTAATGAGGGTTAGTAGCCACTTCTCCAGTAAGGGAGTCTTGAGCTGCCCTAGTTCAACTGTCTTCCCACCTATGCAGATGTTGTGAGGGGGACTCACCCATGTGGTTGGCATTCAGAACGCCACTCCACCCCATTTTATTGGCTTACAGGTGTTGTGAGAGGGAGATGTACCCAGCTAGGGACCAAGCAAAGCCTTGGGTCAGTACTAGCATCACCACCCTTGCCTGCTGGTCACTTTTCCACTGTAGGATATGATGCAGTGAGTGAGGGACCCCAGGAACCACAGTGCACCTAGTAAGGATGATGTGAGGTGCTGCTGGCACTGACAATGAGTTCAGGCAGCTTCTGAACATTCTGAACACATTATCTCTTAATGTGGTAACTTGAATCTTCCCTTCCAAGAAAGAAGATCCTCTCCCTTCTTAGGAAACTTCTGCGGATCAACTCTCAGCTCCTGTGTCCCCTACATGCACCTCATACTATCTCCTCCCCACCTCCCCCAGTGTCCATAACCATTTAAGTTTTTCTGAAAAACCTCTTTCCCTCTTGTTCTGTTGTTATAAAAAAAAAGTTCGATATACTAAGGGAGACTTTCCTTAAACTACAGGAAATAGATTTCCTTAACCTATTAAATGTAGGAAAAGATATGCAACATATTCAAAATTAGATAAATATACATGAAGACAAGATACCTTTCTTCACCTGTATTGACAAAACCCAAAAAAACTGATAATACCTTACGCTGACAACGGTGTAAGGGAAAAGACACTATCACACATATGCTTTTTATAGACGTGGAAACTTGTACAACTATTTAGAAAGCAATCTGGCCATATCTATTCAAATTTAGAATTCACACACCCTGAGACAAACAATGTTATTTCTAGGAATGCAACCTACAATTATTTTCATATTTGTACAAAAGCCTATGTCTGGAAGCTACCAAAATATCCATCTGTGAAATACTAGTTAAGTGAACTAGTTATGGAACATCTACAGGATGATAAGTCATGGAACCATTAAAAACAATGCATGAGTGGGCAGAGGGTATAGCTCAGTGGTAGAGCGCATGCCTAGCAAGCACGAGGTCCTGGGTTCAATCCCCAGTGCCTCCATTAAAATAAATAAAGCTAATTACCCCCCACCCCAAAAAAATAATGCATGAGATTAACATGTATTGAAATGGGAGGATCTCCCAGATAATGCTTGAAATGAAAATATGCTCCTGTCATGTGTGCAGAATATTTCTGAGAGGAATGCTTCCCTTTTAAAAGAGGGAGACTAGTGATTGAAAGTATGGTGTAGAAGGATGACTTCCTTTTCTCTGATATCTTTTTTAGTGTTTAAATGTGTTAATGTGGGTAGTTATTACTTTTTCAATGAAATACAAAATTTTTAAATTTTTATAGTTTTAAAATTTTTATTGAGATTTCTGATAAATGTGGTAAAATCAGGTATCATGAATTTCCTGCTGTGATACAGAATGAGAAACACTCCATCACCAATGACGCATCAGCCAGAAGTGCTTGAGTGGAATCCAATCTAGCCTTTGGATTTCACTCCCAATTTAAGGGAAATACAGGCAATCTAGGAACAAGGCAAACAACGCCACAAGGAAGCAATCAGGTGGATCATATATTCTACAGGGCAGCTGGCCTGCCATTCCACAGGTCAGTGTGTTGGGAGTGCTCATCTGTATAGAACAAACCCACGCAATGCATGGTCCTAGATTGGATCCTACTTTTGACAAACCTGTTATAAAAGGCCTTTGGGGTGCAAATTGGGAACATTTACTATGGACTGAGTATTAAGGAATCAGAATTAATTTTGTCCTTTTGAGAGATGCATACTAAAATATTAAATTACTACTTGTAATTTACATTAAATATTTTAACATATAAAAATGAGGATTTTCTTAAAAAGTGAAATTTCTACGGGCTCTGATTTGGTATAGGGAAATTAAAGAAAAAGTAATTGTCTGTAAAAAGTTAAAGATCAGTGAAACTAAGGAAAACAAGCTTGAACGAGCTCTTTCCAGTCCCACAGCAGATGTTTACTGTACTAGGGAGTTTCAAGAAGAGGAGATGGCCCTCTGATAAACCCTGCTGTGCCGTGTGTAAAATCCGCAACACAAACCTGCAAACAGCTGGCATAGAAACCATCGGAAGGGATCGAAGAGATGTGCTGAAACTAAGGGGTGAAGTTCAGCTGGGAAAACAACTCCTGCTTCCCCACAAACACAGCCATAATTTGATAACCTTAAGCAAAATTGTAAGCAAAGTTAAGCAACACACTTTGGCTGTACAGCCAGCTGCCTTGAAGATAAGCAGATATCTTGTTTAATCAATAATGAAAACGCTGAAAAGGATTTCAGAAGGGTGCAATTTTGCCTGACATCAGAGTTATTTTAATAGAGTCTTAATCAAGTAGGTGGGCCAGGCTGGCTAAGGCATTGCTGGTACTCTGGAAATCACATTTCTTTTCATCCTGCTATTTGGGCTGAAGAGAAAGCAGAGAAGAGGAGGGAGAGGGGAATAAAAGTTGTATTTTGTATGATATGGATTCATACGAGCTGACCTCTTCAAAATAGTGAAATTGGAGAAGCATCTTTCCATGTGATGCTGACTACTCACCTTGAAGGTTCTGTGCTTTCATACTAACTATACTCACTCATTCATGCATTTATTCACTCACTCATTCTTACACTATCCAAATAACATATTCCTAGTGCTTGGCCTCTGACAGTCACTGCACCCCTCCCATAGTACCCCACATTCATCTTGAATAACTACAACCAAGTTTTAATATGCTGTTGACAACTCCTATTTACTAGCCTGTTTCCTACTAGGAGGGGCAGAAAAAATATCTTGTTAATCGTTGTGTTCCCAGTACCTGGCACATTATAGAATTCAAAAAAAGATGTGCTGAATGAATGAATGAGTGGGTGAATGAATGTACCAACCATGCTAGGGTCAAGGGATGCAAAGATGAATAAGCCACTGTCTTATGCTGCCTTGTTGAATTTCCTTGCCAGAAATATTTTGAGGAATCAATGCATGATGTATGACAGACTAGCATCAGATTGTGTTGGCTTAAAGAAGCTGAAGCTGGGGAAACTGGTGCAGGAAAGTCCATCAGGAAGTGGAATGGCAGGCTGCACAAGCAGAATATAGGTCCTGACTGGAGGCGATGCAGGAAGCATTAGGGTAGAGGAGGGGGTTCACACTCAAGATCATGAGCACTGGAAAAAAGTGCAATTTTAAAAATGCATCATAGAATATACAGTGGAGAACAGACGGTCTCTTCAACGAGGGCTGTTGGGAAAGTTGGACAGCTGCATGTAAATCAGTGAAGTTAGAACACTCCTTCACATCATACACAAAAATTAACTCAAGATGGCTTAAAGACTTAAATATAAGACATGATGCCATAAAACTCCCAGAAGAGAACATGGGCAAAATATTCTCAGACATGAATTATAGCAATGTTTTCCTAGGTCAGCCTCCCAAGACAATAGAAACAAAGGCAAAAAAATCCAAATAGGACCTAATCAAACTTATAAGCTTTTGAACAGCAAAGGAAACCATAAACAAAATGAAAATGCACAGAATAGGAGAAAATATCTGCAAATAATGCAATAAACAAGGGTTTAATTACCAAAATATACAAACAGCTCATACAACTCAACAACAACAACAACAACAAAAAAAAATCAAAAAATGGGCAGAAGACCCATTTCTCCAAAGAAGAAATACTGATGGCCAATAGGCACATGAAAAGATACTCAACATTGCTAATTATTAGAGAAAAGTAAATCAAAACTACAATGAGGTATCACCTCACACTGGCCAGAATGGCCACCGTCAAAAAGTCTACAAATAATAAATGCTGGAGAGGGTGTAAAGAAAGGAGAACCTCCTATACTGTTGGTAGGATTGTAAATTGGTACAGACACTGTGGAAAACAGTATGAGGATTTCTTAAAAAACTAAAAATAGAGTTACCATATGATCCAACAATCCCACTCCTGGGCATATTTCCAGAGAAAATTCTAATTCAAAAAGATACATGCACTCCAATGTTCATAGCAATGTCACTATTTATGACAACCAAGACATGGAAGCAACCTAAATGTCCATCAACAGATGACTGAATAAAGAAGCTGTGGTATATGCATATAATGGAATACTACTCAGCCATAAAAAAGAATGAAATAATACCATTTGCACAAACATGGATAGATCTAGAGATTACCATTCTAAGTGAAGTAAGACAGAAAAGAGAAAGAAAAATATCATACATCAATTATATGTGGAATCTAAAGAAATGACACAAATGAACTTATTTACAAAACAGAAACAGGCTCACAGACACAGAAAACAAACTTACAGTTACCAAACAGGAAAGGGATGGGGGAGGAACAAAGGAAGAGTTCGGGATTAGCAGATACAAACTACTGTATATCAAATAAATTAGAAGGTCCTACTGTATGGCACAGGGAACTATATATAATATCTTATAATATACTATAATGGAAAAGATTCTGAAAAAGAATATATATAATTTAATCACTTTGCTATATACCAGAAACTACCACAACATTGTAAATGAACTATATTTCATTAAAAAAATAAAATAAAAATGCATCATTGCCATTTAAAATATGGAAACCATCCATTTTGAAATCTGAAAAAAAGGAAAGCCAATATGGCCATTTTAACTGTTTCTCTATGTCAGTGAGATAAGGCTGAAATGTTAGAGAGGGTTCCTACTAAAAAGGTTACTGTCAAGAAAAAACCTGGAGTAGATAAGGACAATAACACATGGATATCTTGGAGAAGAGCAGTCCAGAAAGGTCAAAGCCAAATTGCCCCGCATGTTCAAGAAAGAGCCAAGGAACCGTAATCTTTCCCTCAGTTTCCTGGGGACACAGTGAGAGAGGAGAGGTCACAGGAGCTGAGACCTGAGAAGTTAGGGAAGTGAGATTATGTCAGGAGTTGGCAGTCTTCACAAGGATTTTGGCTCTTATTCTGAGTCATAGGAGAGGACACAGGAGGGTTTTGAACAGAGAAGGGACAGGAGTACTTTGACTGTTGTGGTGAGAAAAAGCCACAAAGAGGTAAAAGCAAGGACAGAGAGGTGTAGGATTTAAATCTTCTTTTTGAAAGTTCTAGTCCCTCTCAGCTGTGCCCAAGGAAACTGAGGGAAAGATTACGGTCCATCTGGGCGCTCAATTTTACCTTTTAAATAAAAGCAGGGAGGGGGAAGAGGGAGGATATAGTTCAATTGGTAGAGTGCGTGCTTAGCATGCATGAGGTCCTGGGTTCAATCCCCAGTACCTCCATTTAAAAAATCAATCAATTGCTCAATCTAACTATCACCCCCACCCCAAAAATAAAGAAATAAAAGGGGAGAGAAGAATTTACTCTTTCCTTGTGATTGTTTCTCAATTTTACGAGAGGGAAGCAGTTTCAAACATGACAAATATAAATAACTTTACCTCAACTGAAACTCTCACAGTGACACAAACTTACTGCCATAGAGTTGTGTTAAGGATGTGTAGTTTGGGGCCAGACCACCTGAGTTTGAATCTCAGCTCTGCTGCTCACTAGCTATGTGGCCATGAGTAAGTGGCTTAGCATGGGGAAGCTCCTTGCTTTCCTCATCTGTAGGAGTAAGAGCTGTATCTACTGTTAAGAGTCGCTGGGATGATTCAGTGAGTTGACACATGTGCCTGGAGCAGCGTGAGTACTCATTAGCGTTAGGCACTATTGTAATTATTAAGTCATCCAGTAATAGATGTTCAGCTTTAAGACAGATGTGAGCTTTCCAAGACAGGGCTTGTGACTTACTAATCACCATATCCTTTTCAGCTCTGAGCACAAAATTTGCCAAATGAATAAATAACCATTACTAAAGCATCAGTCATATTATTTTATGGACTAAAAAAAAATTAAGGACAGATAATTCGAAGATTAGTTTTTTGTCTTAGAAAGGAAATACTTAGATCCTGGACTCTTAAAGAGATTATTTTGGAATAAATTCTGTTAGTTGATGTTCTTGTTTGCCAGCAACAGAATCCACTCAATCAAATGTAAGCAGGAAAGGATTTATTAAAGGTTAGTTACAAGTTCAAAGAACCTCCAGGAGGGCCAGAGTCAGACTGATCTGAATAAACAACATTCAAACCAGTCCCTGGGTGACCTCATGGCTGACCCTGGATACGTGGACCCCCGTGCATCACCGCTGCCCTGGCCACACCCATTCTAGAAGAGGGGCTTCACCTGATGCCTGCTTTATCACACCCCGTTGCTTGTCACTCCAAATCTCAAATCGGTGTATCTGATTAGCAGGGCCTCGGTCACAGGCTTGCTACATTTTAGCTGTCAGAAAAGCTGGGAAAGTGAGTTTTGGGAACTGTACCTTGGGAAAGCAAGACTCTTAAAATGGGAAATTACCTCTAAACATAGGAAAGATAATCTGGTTGGTAGGCAGTCTGACAACACGACCACATTAACCAATAAAAATCAAATATTCAGTTGATTTGAAATACCCTTATGATGCTCTCACATTAGAATCTAATCATATGTAAGAGATGTATATCATATTGAGAGTGTAACTGAGGTTATACATAGAGATTACAAGTTAGAGATAATGATTGAAATGAAAACTAAAGAGGGGAAGAATCTTAAGTTTTTCATACACTTTAGTGACTGGGAGGATCTGATTTAAAATAGAGTATTTACATATAACTCTTAGACCCGTTCAATTTCTTTTTCCAGATTTTCTTTCCAATTGAATACCGAAATAGAAATAGAGCCTTTCGGAGCCCAAGTAGGACAGCTCTTCTGATTCAACTCTGTCATTGTTGATGAAAACAAACTGAGGCCCAGGAAAGTCCAGGGATTTACTCAAGGGTCATTGTTGAAAAGAACTTATGTCGAAAGGCCAAATAGTGTTATTGTTTTTTCAAGAATCCCTTTTCAAAGCTTCTCACAATTCAATGGGGAAGCAAGTTGCTTTGATCAAAAGGGCCCAAATCTTGTCTCCCTTCAACATCCAGCCAGAAAGGCTGCTTGCTGGCTGTGTTCTCCTGGAAAGATTTATTCCTGCCTCCTCCCAAGGATGCTGTATCCCGAAGTCTCACACATGAAGAATGAGAGCAATAAAATCCATTTCCACAGAGGCTATAGTGTAGAAAACACAGCTCAATTTCCCCTGCTAAGTCAAGAAGCAGTTAAGCCCACTTTACCTACAAATCCTCTCCCTTCGTTGTAGCATCAAGACATTTATTTGACAAATATTTATTGGAGGCCTGCTCTGTGTCAGGCACCATACAAGGCAGTGGCCTGCATCTATTAGCATCATTGGGATAAATCTGGAGAGCGTGGAAGCTTGCTCCATCAAATTAGTCTCTTCTTTAAAATGTGGTAGAAAAACCCATCAACTGGCATCACTGTGAAATAGTGAGCAGTTGTTAAAGTAAACAAATAGCCTTTGGAAAACATGTTCTGATTCTTAAAAACATTTTAAGGAACAGAATAGAACATTTTAAGGAGGATATGATAATGAAACTAAATTTAATTCATTAAGTAGCTAATTGATATCATTACCAGCACCCAGGTGTGTTCTGTATCTCTATAAGCATCCTCGCTGGATAATGGGAGAGGATGATGAAGAGGAGATAGTAGCAAGAGGCTGGGTCACCTGAAGGACCAGTTACAATTCTTGCTTGGTACTTTGCCTATCCAGAATCAACTGCCATAGGACAAACTACTTTTTATGTTGATGTGACCGGATGTCACAGAGTGGAAATAGTGGGGAAAAAATATTAGGTAAAGAGCAGAGACCCATATTCAAGTCCAGTAAAGGGTCCAATAAAGATATGTGTGATCTTCACAAGTCACCAAATCACTCTAAGCCCAAACATCTTAAAAACAAACAAACAAAAGAATCACGAAAAAAAGACAAACTATGGAATGAAAAAAATTTTGCAAATCAAATACCTGAATAGGGTTAATATCCAGAACATAAGAACAACTCCTACAACTCAACAATTTCAAGAAATTCTGATTAAAAAATGGACAAAGGACTTGAATAGACATTTCTCCAAAGAAGATATAAAAATGGCCAACAACATATGGGAAGAGGTGCAACACCACTAACTTTTAGGAAAAAGCAAATCAAAGCCACAATGAGGTATCAATTCACACCTATTAAAAATAGCAAGTGTCAGTGAGGATGTGGTTAAATTGGAATGCATGTGCACTCTTGGCAGGAATGGTATAGCTGCTATGGAAAAAGAGTTTGGCAGTTCTGAGGGGGGAGGGTATAGCTCACTGGTAGAGCGTGAGCTTAGGAAGCATGAGGTCCTGGGTTCAGTCCCCAGGACCTCCATTAAAAATGAATAAATAAATATAAAAATAAATGAATATAAAAATAAATAAATGTAAGAATAAATAAATATAAAAATAAGTACCTCCCCCCGACACACAAAGAGTATGGCTGTTCCTTACAAAATTAGAAATAGAATTGGTTTAAATTAGAATAAAATTTGGCTTAAGGCAGGACAAGAAAAATTAGCATAACATATTCCCCATCTGTATTGGGTCCTCCCTTATGTGTGATATGCATCTGCATTATATATTAACCAGACCTCCTCAAAGGTGGGAATGCCTGTTTGACCATAAAGACCAATATTTTTTTCCTTCTTCTGACAACAGTAATGTAAGTCCTTAGAAGATTAATTTTTCCTTTCTCGATCCTGTAAGGGGTCATGGTGACCTATTGCTTGCTTAGTACAAGTTTATCTGGACTATGTATATTTGGTGAACTTCATGCAAAATGTCAGTGTGTCATTCTGATGTATGATCCTTTGTCTTGAAAATGTGTATGACTGTGCCTTCAACTTGTAACAAAAGGAACAGTCTACAGAGTTTTCTAAAGACTGTCTCCTGGGTTACAATCTTCAGGTTAGCTTGAATAAAGTTTTCTGTTTCTCCTTTAGATTGACTATTGACTAATTTTTTTGTCAACAGAATTATATGATTCCACTTGTGGAGGTATACCCAAAATTTGAAACAGAACCTAAGTTTCTATATACCTATGTTCATAGCAGCATTATACACAATAGCCAAAAAGTAGAAATAACCCAAGTGTAAATCAATAGATAGATGGATGAACAAAATATAGTATATACATACAATGAAATATAACTTAGCCTTAAAAAGGAAGGAAATTCTGACAGACTACAACATGAATGAACCTTGAAGACATTATGCTAAGTGAAATAAGCCAATCATAAAAGGAAAAATACTGTGTGATCTCACTTATATGGGGTTCCCAGACTAGTCAAATTCAGAGACTGAAAATAGAATGCTGGTTGCCAGGAAATGGGGGAAGGTCAAAATAGGGAGTTAATTTTTCCTTTTTATAGTTTATTCTAGATTATCAGTGTATAGTTAATCTCATTAATAATTAATGACCTTTTGGATTTTGGGTACCTTCTATATATTAAGTACTGAATTTATTTTTTAAAATGGATTCCTTTTATAACAAAGAACTATTGGAGTTAATACTGTCTGCCTAAATCATTCCCTACCACCAGTGAAATGAATGTATTCAAAAATCTAGGCTGGCTTATTTTAGTTTTTTTAGTTTATTTAGTTTATTGGGCCTTTTGTGGGATGCACAAAAGGGCCAAGAAGCTGTTTTATGTCATTTTTATTCTTGTTTTTAATTTCTTCATTGGAGTATAAGATATATACAAAAATAGATCTGTTGTAAACGCACAGCTTGGTGAATATTCACAAACTATTCATCACACTCCATGTACACAGCACAAAGATCAAACAACTAGAACATTACCAGCAACGCAGAAGCACTCCATGTCTTTCTCGTCACTCCCTTCCCCTGGGGTAATCAATACTGTGACTTCCAAGAGCATAGCTTAGTTTTGCCTGGTTTTTGTACATTTTATAAATGTAATCGTACAGTGTTTCCCTTTTGTGTCTGGCTTCTTTTACTCAGCGCTGTGAGATTCACTCACATTGTTGCATGTAATGAATCATTCACATTACCTATTGAATTCTATCGTGTAACTATTTCACCACTCACTTACCCATGCTATTGTTGATGGGCAGTTTCCAGACAGGGCCATTTATGAATGGGCTGCTACGAACTTTCTTGTACATGTCTTTTGAGGAACATTTAGGCACATTTCCACCCATGAGCTAAATTGCTTGATACAGATATGTGCAGCTCTGAAAGATACTGCCAAACATTTTTTTTCCTAAACAGTTGTACCAACTTATACTCCTATCAGCAAAGATGAGAGCTCTGGTTAATCCCCCATCTTCCCCAATATTTTATGCTTTTAATTTTAATCATTCTGGTAGATATGTAGTGATGTCACTGGAAGCTGGTTTCTGAGGGTGTCCACTTCTTTAAGAAATTCTTTAAGTTGGGTAGTTATAAATACCAAAAACAGCTGAAACTGGGGAACTGGAAGTTAGAGGGAACCTTATTTTTTATGTATCCTTTGTTTTACTCTTTGTGGTTATCATCATCTGCACATATTAACTTGAAAACCATGTATGTCCCTATATTCCTGAGGTTCCAAAGCTGGTGGGTGATGACAATTTTACTACTTAGAAATGTGTTATTACTTTTCTAAATTAACTGAGGGCTGTGCACTGGTAATGATCTTAAAGTAGACTGAAGTCATGTGCCAGCACACCCCAGAGAAATGCTTTATATGGACAGATTTCTACCATTATCACCCAGGTAAAAGCCCTTACCAAGTCATCTTTGGATGCAGCTGGCTAGTAAAACAATGATGTGCAGACCAATAGGAAACAGAAATGAGAAAATGGAAAAATGGCTTTTTTGTGAGGGAAGAAAAACAGAAAGGAGGGGAATCTTTGGTTCCAGTCCAGTACTGAGTGTCCCATCAAATGGAAGCCACTCAGCAGGGCACTCGTGTCCAATCCTTCCAGGGCTGACACCACCATGACCAGATTTTCTCTGAGCTGCCACTGATATTTTCTTTATGTCTCCACTTCTCCCTTCTTGCACCGCATACCAACCAACCTGGTATGTATTTCCCCTGAAGGTTCTAGACCAGGACATGGGGTCACCCCTGGGGTACAGCTCCCCAAATCAGGAGCTGCGTGTGGGAGCTGATGGACCACACAGATGTCACACGCCAGCCCCCCGGGAAGGGGTATCTTTAGCCTCTACTCCACCTTTTCCCACTCAAAGAAGCAAACGATGTCTTAGTCATCTTTCAGCAGCTCACAAAGACAAAGGAAACCATGGTTTGACTGGTGATCCCAGGAGATTAGGGCTTTTGTTTCCAGTACCCATTTAAAACAACAAAGCTTCAGCATGACCGGACAACCCAGGGGTTACATGCAATCCAAGAGCCATCACGTGGATGATGCCCAGGACGGGGCAGACCATTTTCCATCAGTAACAAATTGTATGTCCAGTGAATCTGAACTTCTGAGCAGGAGAAGGGTCCTTTGTGTTGGGCCAGGTAAGTGGGAGAGGCCACGAGTTGAATGAGGTTGTAAAAAGTTTGGGAAGTTTTTTTAGAAAAGTAGTTTACTGCAAAGGAAGACTAGAGAGAATAGAGTCAATCTACTCTATTCTTCTAAAAAGTGACATTCAGGCTGAGCTGAGTCCTCCTCTCAGCTCTGTGCTTACTGTTAACGGCATCTTGGGAAAGTTCCCCTTTAATCTGTGCACCTCAGTGTTGTCATAAGTAAAATGGGGATGGCAAAGCAGATGCGTCCTAGGGCTACTGTGAAGATTACATAATGCCTGTGAAGCACTTAGCACAGCTAATTCCACACAGTAAGTGCTCATAGAGTTTGTTTTTGTTTTTGTTTTTAAAGAAAAGCAGCAAAAAGGCATGTGTCTGAAGGAGGCAGGCTAATTATCCTGTTAGAAAGCATTAAAGGAGAGGCAAGAGAGGAGAGAAAATTTCAGAGCTAGAAAGAGAACTTGGGAAACAATTACCACGCAGGGCGGATGGTCTGGAAAGCTGGGTGTGTCCAGAATTCCCAGGAACCTTGGCTAGGGGACTTTTCTGGGGAAGCCAGGAGACTGTACAAACTGGCAGATCTGAGAGCTCTAAGAGGAGCATTTTTCCTGTGGTAGAAAGAAGCTCTGAACAGTCCAGCCAACATTTAAACTTGCTATTTATCCAGGAACACGGAGTGGGCAGAAGTTGAAGGCAGGAAATGGAGCCAGAGGCACCCTTCCAGCCAGCCTAAGGAAGGGCTTGCTGACTGCAAGCAGAAGGCAAAAAAGGCTGGGTTTTGCTCTAAGTGTATGCTAAGCCAATGGCAAAAAAAAAAAAAAAAAAAAAAAAGTCATCTGGCTTCAACTTGAATTTTACGTAAGTAACCAAGGCCCTTAAAAGGGGAGTAATTGTGTGGTGTGCCTGGTGTGTTGCGATAGCGTTGAAGAAGGCAATTGCAGGGTACAGAGAGAAGGAAGTACAGTTGACCCTTCAGCAACGTGGGTCTGAAATGCCCACTTATACCCAGATTTTTTCCCATAGTAAATATTGCAGTAATACGGGATTCCCAGATGGTTGAATCTGAGGATGCTGAACCCTGAATGTAGAGGAACTGCTGATAAGGAGGACTGATTATAAATGACAGGTGGATATTCAACTGTGCAGAGGGTTGGCTCCCCCAACCCCCGAGTTATTCTAGGGTTGGCTGCACTACCAGAAGAGATAAAATGAGGAAAGTCTGCACACTCAGGCAACAGGGTTTTAGGTGGGAAGCCCATCCCTACCATTCCCTTATTACGATCCCACGCAGTGGCAACAAAAAATAATGGATTAGTGGCAACAGAAAAATATAAGGAAAGTGAAACTTTCAGTTTGGGGGCTTTTGGGGAGAACTCAGACCAAAGGACATCTCACATATATTTGATAATCCCAAATATAACTTCTATTTACAACAGAGGTTGAAAACTCACATGAACCAAACAAGTGTACAATAACTGGGTGTGGGGCAGACAAACAGGAAGGCACCACATAAAGGAATTCACGTTCAATTTTTTAAAAACACTGGCCTTGCCAAAGGAAACACAAAAGTTGGCCCCATTTGCATGTCATCAGTTTGCAAACTCTCTTCTACATGATGTTAAAACATAGAACATAAAACGTGTTCAATGGTTTAAAGGCTAAATGAAACATTTTTAGTCTAAAAAGATCTATGGAAAGCCACTTTCATTTTAAAGATGATCAATTGAACAGAAAACATAAAGTCCTGACATTTTTTTTATCAATGTATTGATAAAGGGGACATTTAAATTCTTCATGAGGTGGTGTCTATTTCACCCTTGGGAAAAAGGAAATACCCTAGACCTCCAGCAACAAGCATGGTGTTTGAACATTGCATGAGTGGGCCTTAAGTGTTTGCTGAATGAATAAATGGGGTTTAAGCAGACTGAGCACTAGCTGGAGACAGAACCATATCCTCTCTTTTTGAGGTTAGAAAACTGAAGGAGTGGACTTCCAGCTCTAACACTCCTCTTTCCCTTCAGGATTTATTTTTAACCCCAATCATCTTTGTAGGAGGCCAAAGACTTCAGCATGATGACCCTCATCTCATTGCTCTAGCAGAGGGCAGAGAACATGGGCAGACTCCCAAGAACGGTTACTTTGGACTTTGTGACTGGGACACAGGAGCTTCAAGGTCATGCTGATGACTCTTCTATCTCCCTGACTTCATGGTTCTTGAGGACAAAGAGGGGGTGTCTACCTCAGAGAATTGTGAGGAGTAAATAATATTGTGAATGTAAAAGGCTTACTGTAGCACCTGGCACACAGTAAGCGCTCAGTGAGCTGTGGATATTATCGTTTATTATGGGACTAGGAGGTGCAGGAATTTTTTAAGGGACCTAATTGAGGTGGGGGAGAGGGAGCACAAACTGAGAAGCTGAGGAAAAACAAAATTATTTCAACAGCTGCCTATTAATCATCTTAGAAAAGGTGGAGGTGGATAAATGTCTAAATAAATTAAATTCCACATATTTAAATACAAATCGTTATTTATACATGTATACACTTAAATATGCATGGCGTTCTGGAAGAACCGTTAACAGTCGGGGTTACCCACCAGGGAGTATTTGACCTGGCAACAACAGCTGGGGAAAGACTTTTTAAATGCTTGCCATGTGTCTATATAATCTACTAAAAATTAGCAATTCATTTTTAAATTAAATGCTGCTAGTTTAAATTCTCTCCTAAGTTTTGCTGAATTCGGACAAACTGTGAAATCGATAATGTCTGCTTTCAGTTCTTACTGTCGGAGCCCTGATACCGCCCCCTAGCGCTTGGCACCCACCACTGCAACTGCTGTCTGCAGCAATAGCAGGGCTCAGTTTGAACCTGTTCTCACTATGACTTACCAGGTTAATACTATAAGCAGTTAACGCATTAAGTAACTGAACTGTTGCCTACTCAAGATACTCCAACGCTTTCATGGTCAAAAATCTAAGCACTGTGAAGCATGCCTACAGTACCTCATGCCTCATTCTTGCTGGACAGGTGAAATAATCATTTTAATTAATATATGCACCCATCATCCTTCCTTTTTTTTTTTTTTTTCCATTTCAAACTTGACAATTATCTGAAGCAAAGGGACTTTTCTATTCTCTCAGTTTTATCTCGTGTATATAATTTTAGCAATTCAATTTGTATTAATTCATCACTTGCTGCAGTAATTTTCTTCTTTGCATTTGTTGAAATAGAGGCTATTGTTATGCATACAAAATTTCCTAGTGTGCTTTTATGTATTTGGTTAAAAGATTCTGAACTCTATTGCAGACCTCTTAGTTGTTCTTCGGCTATTTACTGTCATGTTTTACATTTTGTAAAGTAATGTTTTCATTATTTTAAAGTCAATCTGTTCTCATAAAGGTATTCTGGAAAATACGGTAAAACATCATGAATAAAATAAAAGCAAGACCTAACTCTACTATTGACAGATAACGACCATTAACATTTCTATTTCCTTCCAGTTTCTCTAATGCCTATTTGGTGGTGGGGGGGTTTGTTTTTTTTTTTAATTGAAGTATAGTTAGTTTACAATGTGTCAATTTCTGGTGTGCAGCATAATGTTTTAGTCTTCCGTATACATACATTTATTCCTTTTCACATTCTTTTTCATTATAGGTTACTACAAGATATTGAATATAGTTCCCTGTGCTATACAGTAGAAACTTGTTTACCTATGCGTTTTTATACATAGTTTTCACGCTGAATTTTGAAGTCTCTAAAATACATCTTCACTGTCATATATAAATGTTAAATGTTTATCCTTGTTGGATATTGCAAAGATACTAGAAACTGCAAGGCACGTTTGGATATAAGGGAAGAAGTTTATTTTGAACGTACGCTCTAATGTGAGGTTAGTATTGGATGGACCCTTTCGTAAACGCCATATTTTGTTCAGATACATAACCAGTGGCTGTATATCACACAGGAGATCACACTTTAGGCTGAAGTTCTTCCAGGGCACCAGCTCCTCATTCAACACTCTTGTATCTTTGGCTTTTGACAAATATTTGCCCATTGGATAAAATTCTCAGGGACCTGGCCTGCCGACTTAAGCAGGTAATGGTACATGACCCCAGGCATGAGAGAAGTGAATCAGGGTCAGCGACCCGCGAGAGGAAAAGAGGGGCCGGGCACAGGTAGGTCTGAAACCTGAGCGAGTGCAACATCATTATTATTTTAATTTTACTCCCGGATAGTTTCACCCATTCGGGAGAACTATTTCGATCTCGTCCTCTGCAGGCAGGTTCCCAAGAGCTGCATGCCGGGATAAAGGGCTGGTGGGCGTGCTCCCCGACAGAGGCCCGCGTTGGACCGCGCCGAGGATGGGGAAACCTACCCCGCGCTAGCACTGGGTATAAAGGGCCCGGCTACTTCGGCCGGGCAACTACGAGCTGCACAGGGGGAAACGCTCGCCTCGTCAGTCCGCATCCTTGTTAAGTACCGTCCGGACGCCACGAAGATGGTACCGATTGGGGGCAAAAAGGCCAAGAAGGTGAGTCTGCAGGGGACCCAATGGCACTCTCCATCCCGGCTGAGGCTCTGGGTTTCGACCTACCAGCCCACATACCAGCCTCCGAGAGCTCAGAGGCCCTTGGAGCCCGGCTGTGACCAGAGGGCCCCTAGAACTTCTGCTGCAGGACCCCAAGGCGCCTCTAAGTTCCCACTCCTGCCCCAGGTCCAGAGAGTCCCCTTACCAGAGCGCCCCCTGAAGCTGTGTGACCCCCGACTCCAGGGCGTCCCCAAAACTCCGGGACTCCAATCATTTTCTGAGTCCTGAACTCCAAGAGCACTCCCCCAAGATGCAGCTCCTAGACCCACAGATGCGACTTCCCTCCCGACGCGGTGGGACCCAGGGTCGCCCTGCGGTGTGGTGTGCCCAAGCTCCTCCGGGTCTGTGCCCGCGCCGCCGCGCGCGCCCCTCGGCGTCCGGCACGCGCCAAGGTTCCAACCGTTTCCGCCCGCGCCTTGCCGGGTGCCCGGGGTCTCGGGGTCGCCTCCCTGCAGGGTTCTGGTTGCGCCCGCCAGCCCGCCCCGCCGCAGCCCTAAGACTCTGGCATTGGTTGTCCGATGGTAAGTTTTCACCCGCAGTTTGGTTTCCGCGATCACAGAAAAACGCACTGTGCAGGCCTCGAAAAGACAGTTTAAGAAAAAATAAGCACAATGGCTGTAAGATATTGAGGAAGGGCTGTTAATACGTTTTAAAAACTAAAGTCCAGTAACAAGCCCACCCTCCCCTTAGGACAAGTGTTTCATTCCAGACATTGGGCCCTCGTCTAGTGGTGGGGGTCGGGGTAGGGGTGGAGGGTGGGGCGATGGAGGGGTTGACGGACAGTAGGACTACGGTTAGGAAGGAGGGAAGAGACGGATGGAGGGAGGAAATAATATGCTTGACCCTTGGGTGTCAGGCGCCCAGCCTCGGGCCTGACGGACGGAGGCCCAGAGAATGGCAGGAAAGGAGCCCGAGCCAGGCCAACTGTGTCCCTGCGGCTGTAAGGACCTGGAAGGCCGGTCCACCTCCCAAATTCATTGCCTTTAGAAATAGACTGCACCTGGTTTCTAAAGGGATTCCCGCGTGTCAGTTTAAAAAAGACCTCGATACAACAAAATATTAATTAAATTCAATTTTTTAAATGCTACGCATTCCATGGCCTTACGATGTTGAGAAGGCAATCAGTTACAAGCTGCTCAATTAGGTTGAGAATTTTGGCCAATCCATAAGTCTACTAAAAGATCAGCTGATGTAGATTGGAAAGGATGATTCCTGTAGACATTTAAATTTTTTTATTTGGCTCCATTCACATAGTCATGGATTCTAATCCACTCCCCATACTCAAACTTAGAAAATGAAACATTTTTAAGAATTATTTTAGCAACAGGTGGACATAAGACGGGGGGGGGGGAGTTTCTTCAGTAACCTTGTTTCCATGCCTATGTCATTAATAAAATTTGGACAATAATATTCTGTACTTTTGAGTTTAAAATTAAAATGTGTTACAAAATGAATACATGTTCATTGTTAACAATTAGGAAAAAACACTAATAATAATATCTGCTACATTTTGATGTATATTCTAGTTTATTGTCTAGGCAAATATGTGCTTTTTAAACAAAAAATGGTGTGATATTATACATGTTGCTTTGTACTACTTTTCCACAAATAATATCTTGATCATTTTTTCATAGCACATTCCACTTTTTAAAAAGCCACTTAGCTAGGAACAGAAAAGTCTGAAGTTCAGGTAATTTAAAACTGCAGTATAATCTAAGTGTTTTTCCAGATGTACTTGTTCAATAAATTAATGTACAGCATGGTAATTGAATCACCACTTACTACTCTGCCACCAAGTATCAGATTCTTAGCTATGCTGTACATTAAAATGTTGTGGTACTAAAGTTTGAAAAAAAACACACAAAAGTCCAATGAGAGTTGCTAAGTGACTGAACAAAATGTCATGAATTATTTCACCCAAGGGAAAGTGAGCAGCAAGTCATACCCCATTTACTTGACTGTTGCTCATGTTTTTTATCCAGCTGCACTGACCAGCAATATAGCTCTTTTTCTTGTCAATTAGGTCATAATAAATCAAAGTTGTAGTTTTAAGATGTGGCATTTTGACACATTGTAAGTAATCATGACAGTTATGTGGATTTCAAAATTACATGTGATCAATTCTATATTTTTGTAGTTATCATCTCATGGACTTCTATGCCTGAATGTTTTGCTACCTGGAAGGGCTATTCAAGAACATACATCATAAGCCTCCTATTCTGCTGCTTTAAAGTAAAAATGTCAGTTTTTTTTTCTCTTGAGCACCAGCTGTCAAAATGGCATGGGGAGGAACAGAAAGTGGTCAGGACTTAAGATGCAAAACCTATGAATGCCTCTTACAAATGTTGTAATCCTTGTTGTTATGTAAGCATTTGTTTTATCAACCATTATTGGCAATAAATGGAACAAACTGGATAAGTACATTCCAAGTTATTACTGCACATGGTCTTTTCAGGGCTGTCCCACTCTCCCCATTCCCATTTAAAATCAACTCTAGACACCATTTAAGGATAAAAGAATCAGGAGGCCCTATACACCAAATCTGGGAGACCTTGTGTAAATTACCCAGAGACTCTGGGCCTTAATTCTTTATTTATAAATAGGAAGTGACCTAAATTGAATGTAGGGTACCTTTTCTTTTTAATTCTATTCTTTGAAATTAAAAAATAAAAGGTTAATATATATGTATAACTGAACCACTTTGCTATACACCTGAAACTAACACAACATTGTAAATCAACTACACTTCAAAAAAAATTTTTTTAAATAAAATAAATGGTTACACTAGTAATTTCTAATTCACAAAGCCCTTTAAAAATATTAAGTTCAAAATTTATCTATTAATACCAGGGTAATTATTGCATAGTACTGTGAAAGGAATAGGTATGGGGATTGGGCTGGAAATCAGTTTACAAACATTTAAATAAATTATTTACCTATATCTTCACTGTTCTGGTCCTCTCTCACTTTTTTTTTTTCCTGAGAAAGGACACAGAAGGTGACAGGCTGTGTCATGGCTGTGTATACTCATGACTTCCTGGACAGCATAACACAGCTGCTATTGTGGAAACTGAATTTTAACTCAAAAGATGGAAGTCTTTAAGTGATCTGACCTCTTCGTGGTAGCATCTTTTCTCTCTTCTGTCTTCACCAAGTATCTTTTGACTTTTCAGTCTCCAAAATGCCTTAATAGCGTTATATGCCACTTCAACTTCTCTATAAAATTTAATCCTCTTTAGTTTATTGATAGAATAAGAAGAAAAACTATCATTCATCATTTTCAGTGTATGTGCTTAAGCATTCACTTGAGGCTTTACAACAAAATCTTCTCTTTTTATTACATATATATATATATATATATACACACACACACACACACACATGTTCAGATTCTTTTCCATTACAGCTCATTACAAGAAACTGAATATAGTTCCCTGTGCTATACAGTAGGTCCTTGCTGTTTATCTATTTTGTATATAGTAGTGTGTATCTGTTAATCCCAGACTCCTAAACTATCCTCCCACATCTTTCCCCCTGATAACCACAGTTTGTGTTTTATGTCTGTGAGTCTATTTCTGAAAGACTCCCACAATTGACACATACACACATACACAGATTTTCATTCTATGAGCATGTTTGTGGTTTGCCTTATCGATAGTCATGAACTTCGGTATAATATATATCCGTATTTTCTGAGAATTCTGAAATCATATTTCTCAAGAATATGACAGCAAAAGTACTAAGTAGAAAACTGTATTAAATACTCAAGTAACTCGTTTTCTTCCTGCCTCGTCTGTAATTTTAGGGCATCTTAGAACGATTAAACTCCGGAGAGGTTGTGATCGGGGATGGAGGGTTTGTGTTTGCACTGGAGAAAAGGGGCTATGTGAAGGCAGGGCCCTGGACGCCAGAAGCTGTAGTGGAACACCCAGAAGCAGGTTGGTGCATAGCTCTATTCTAAGCTCTTGTAAAAAGACCATTATGTTGACCCAAGTCTAGGATCATGCCGTCAAATACATACATTCATGCCACGGTTTCCAAATATTTATTATTGCTTGCTGGGCACTGCTAGGGATGTCAGTATAGATGCACATGTTGGGTGAGCACAGTGGCCCTCCTTGTTGCTGTCACCTATATCTACCTCTTGTTCCCTGCCCCTCACTCGAGGAGTCTAGAACCTGGATCGCTGCTGCTTCTCTGCCCCTTCCTCCCTCCTTCACCTCTCAGTAGCTTCAACATCCATACACATGATCCATCCAGCACTCATCCTACTAGTGCCTTGATCTCCTCCTCATCTCCAGCAAACTCCTCCATTCCCACCTCAGCAACCCACGCCCAGACCTTGCCATCACCAGCAGCTGCCCACCTCCGAAGTCACTAGGTTGTGTGGCCTAGGGGAAGTTACTTAGTTTCTCTGGGACTCCATTTCCTCATCTATAAAACTAAGGTAATACTGACATCTACCTCATAAAGCTGTTATGAGGACTAAATAAATTATATGTAAAGTGTTTAAAATAGTGCCTGGCATATGTTAAACACTACAAAGTATTAACTATTGTTATTATTAACGTGGCTGAGTTATTTCTTCTTTCAATAATATTCTTGGTTGTATTACTTAATTTCTGTTAGAGAAATACAGACATGTGTTCAAATCACACCATCTCTAAAATGTACTCAAAGTAAAAGAGCTGTAGTCACACTGTGAAGCCCAGCAAATGTACACAACTTTATGTCTCTGAACAAAAGGAGAGATAATACTGTGTTCTACCCTTAAAAATGAAATTAGTAGGCTTGGGAAGCTAAACCAACAATGGTTCTCAAGTTTTAGTTTCACCATTGGAGCTAATTAAAAATTATAGACTCTCAGGCTCCACTGACTGAGATGTGGTTTCATTAAGTTTGTGAGGGGGTCCAGGGATCTGCATATTATAATAATCGTCCTCAACTGATGGCAAGGGGAACCCCACTTTCAGATGCATTGCATTAAAGCGGTGGAAGGAATACAATAGAATAAATAAGACCTAAGAGCAAAGACTTCAAATATATCTATGGTTTGTTTCAAATATATCTATATTTGTATCAAATACATCTGCTTGCTGGGTTAAATTCAGAATAAAGTATTTCTGGGGCCAACTTGATATTGACAATAATCTACCTTTGCCCAAACTCTGACATGGAGACAAGATACGACTTGTTTAACTGCCAGTTTCAATTTTGTTAGTCATATTTCCTTTTTTTTTTTTCCATTTTCTTTTTTTTTTTTTTCATTTTCTTTTTTAAAGTTATACATTAGAGGAGCTCAAGAGAAACTGCTCTGATACTGATTTTTCTTTGATATTTATTGATGCAGAAACAGCACGTTTGAACTCTTGGCCATCTGTGTCTCAAATATTTCAAGCTTACTTAGATGTATTGAGCATTTGCTCTCCTTTTTCTTCTGGGAGCTCCATGCTTGTCAAGAATTAATGAAAACTCCATGACGCTGAGTCATTAGATTTAATTCTTGCTGCTGCAGACTGAAATCCCATCCATTCAGCTCTACCAGCGCCTAGTTCAAACTCTGTCAACCACAGTGGACTACAGGATGCATCAGGAAAGACAAAGCTCCTGCCTGTAATGCATCTTCATAGAACCATCTCATAGGACCGCGGATGGAGTTAGTCTTTTTCGGGGGTGAAAGGGGTTTTAAAACATTTATGCTCTAAAAGAGCAGTGGTCAGTTACATGCTATTTTTTGCAAATGAACTTGTTTCTGCAGGTGCTTTTCTGCAGAAAAACTAGCACTAATACAGACCCTAAAGTTTCCCTGCAAGCTGGATTGTACCCCAAAACTTTTTTGGAGGACTTGTGTCTGGACTTCATTTTTTAATGCTGAAAGCAGTGAAGAAGGGGGGAGGGGTCATGCTACAGGTCTACAATCCCTTGTCTAAGCCCTTTTGGGACCAAATGTGTCTTAGAATCCAGAATTTGAGGGAATTTTAGAAAGTTAATATATACATATTACATAATATTACATAACACTCGTTAGGGTCTGAAGTGCTCCCTTACCACCCCCATCAAACACATGAATACCCTTTTTGCATCAAAATATATGACTACCCACACTAAATGGGGTTCAATTATAAATATCTCCACATTAGTTCAGATCATATTTTGTAACCAAATGATTTTCTTGCAAGTTTATCCCACTGAAGAAATACTGCAAAATTTCACTTGATCTTTTAGAATTTACTGTGGAATTCCAAACACTTGCATTTCTCAAGTAACTGTACATGGGCAATATCTATAATATCTAACTATGCTCTGTACATATATATCTGCGGTATGGACATACATACACAAATAACTTGGTACCACTTAGCTTCTATGATGCTAAAATAAAACTAGTATAATGGAGAGTTTAAAGTCATAAATATAATTAATTAGTATAGGTTTTGTCATTGTCATAGGGACGGGTCACAGCATATTACTGGTTAAAAGATGAAGACTCAGAGTTTTGTGATGAGAGGAAACCAAAAATAGAAATGGAAAGGATCGCCAGAAACACACCCATGTCCTAATGATTTCCTAGCCTCTAATTTAGTTGCTCTCAGACCTTTGGATTTTATGGGCCTCTGAAATTTCATTTTTCTCTTCTTTTTTATTAAAGGGCCTCTGAAATTTCAAAATAAATTTTAGAGGTCCAGTATAGGACTGCTGATTTCTTGCTTTGCCCAATTACTTCTCTTGACAAAAACAAAACACCATCTAAGCCTCACTATCAACTTATAAAAAGAACATTCTTCTGCTCTCTTACAATGGTGATTCCCAAGAAAACTGAAAATAAAAATCAGTAGAGGAATCTAAAAAAATTGCCCGTGCCCTACCCGAAACCAATTAAACTAGAATATATGTGGATTTGACACTAACATTCATAATTTTTTAAAAGCTTGCAGGATATTTAATGGTTTCCCAGGGTTTAGGGCCACTATTTCCAAGCAAAGGATAACTCTTTAAATTGAATACATTCGATTATATGGGAAAAAAAATTCCCACCATATTTCCTTGAGCCAATGAAAGCTTTGCCACGTGGTATTCATCCATGGACCTATGCTTGAGAACCTTGCTCCAACTCTTATTCCACTCTGCTACCAGAATTATCTTTCGGAAACACTGAGCTAATCACATTAATCAGTTGGTTAAAAACTGTTGATGTTTCCCCAGCACCTATGGTCTAGAGTCTAGACTCCTTGGGATGCCATGCGAGGCCGTGTGTACTGTCTGCCAGCCCACCTTTCCAGCTGCATCTCCCCCAACTTCTCCAGCATGTCTTCAACTCCAGCTGCTCGGGCAGCTTGTCATTCCCCCCAAAGCCAACCCTGTTCCTGCCTCCTAGTCTTTGCTCAGGCTGTTCCCTCTGTAGGGAATACTCTTCCCCACCTTCTCTGCCTGGCAAAAACGCTGAGATGGTTCCCTCTCTGTGGGACCTCCCTCTTCTTTCATCCAAAGTCCATGGCAGAGATAATCTCTTCCTGGCAAGAGGGCCTAGATCCACCTCTCACTGGCTCCCAGGGTGTGCAAATGCCAGGCAACCAGGAATATAAGCAGATATTTTCATATTTTTTAATCCAAGAGCCTTCCAAAAACATTATGGGCTCTTCAACTGATAGCAGTTAATATCTTTCTTTCCTCATTCAATCTCTCAGTTCGCCAGCTTCATCGAGAGTTCCTCAGAGCTGGATCCAATGTCATGCAGACCTTCACCTTTTATGCCAGTGAAGACAAGCTGGAGAACAGGGGAAACTATGTTGCAGAGAAAATATCGGTGAGTAACATCGCACTAGCACGCTCACGACAGAGTACCCACATGTCATCACCAAAGCTCTCGTAGAGAAAATTGTTGAGCCTCTTTAGAGTTTTGTTTTAAACACCACAGAAATTAGGTATGTGTGAATAACATTCTTACGTTTTCAGCTGGAGTCCCCCAGATGAACAGAAAGGCATTTAAGGAAGTAGATCAAAGAAATATTTCACTATTAGTGATTCTCCCAGTCTCGACTAAGTTGCTGAGTGAGTACCCTTAGAAATTCCCAGAGCTTAGGTATTAAAAGATACCGGCTCCTTTTATGTCAAGACTTTTGTCCTCTCACAGATCTTTGGGATAATGTAACGTCTTAGATACTATCATTAGATTTATTTTTCGTCACTGTTATTGGTGGTGCTATTACTGCAGATTGCTCAACATGGTAAAGCATTGAACTAGTCCATCACTGTCATTTTCTGGAATAATATCACTCTTGTAACAGACAACTGAGATGTAGGCATCTGACTAGCAATTTTGCTTCAATTTCACATGAAAACGTAGATGTATCATATATTCACCCATTTTAGGGGCAGAAAGTCAATGAAGCTGCTTGTGACATTGCCCGGCAAGTAGCTGACGAGGGAGACGCTTTGGTGGCCGGAGGCGTGAGCCAGACACCTTCGTACCTTAGCTGCAAGAGCGAAACTGAAGTCAAAAAAGTCTTTCAGCAACAGTTAGAGGTCTTCATGAAGAAGAAAGTGGACTTCTTGATTGCAGAGGTAAACAGATACGATCAAAGATGAGACAAGTTGAGGGGAGGGTATAGTTCAGTGGTAGAGCGCATGTTTAGTATGCACGAGGTCCTGGGTTCAATCCCCAGTGCCTCCATTAAATAAATAAATAAATAAACTCAATTACTTCCTCCCTTCCTCCCCCAAAAAGCAAAACAACAATAACAACAACAACAAAAAATTTTTAATGAAGTAAATGAGAAAAAAAAAAGAAGATGAGACAAATGCACTTAGTACATTTTCTCTTCCTTTTGCTCATGAGGACCCTGTGAGATCAGGTGCCAGTCACGACCCATAGTAGTGATATTTAGTTTTGGAATCTTTTTCCAATTTAGGGCTTCTACTATATGTGATTGAATTAATCCAATATAGTGTTCTTCAAACCTTTGGACTGCAGTTCATAGTAAGAAATGACCTGTTCTGTTTTGCTTAAAAAATGCTACTGGGTCACAACCCAGAGTTTGAAAAACACTCATCTATGGATAATTGAGTTAATGCCCAGTAGGATAAGTTTTCAGATTATCTGGGGAAAAACAAGAATAAAAGTCCCTTGACTTGAACTTATTTCAGTATTTTGAACACGTTGAAGAGGCTGTATGGGCGGTTGAAGCCTTGAAAGCATCTGGGAAGCCAGTGGCAGCGACCATGTGCATCGGCCCAGAGGGAGATTTGCACGGTGTGACCCCTGGCATGTGTGCGGTGCGCCTCGTAAAAGCAGGTGATGATGGATTTTGATTGGTTTGCAATTAGTGAGTCTTTTAAAAGGACATACAAATTCAGGTCCATCTATGAATCACTGTATACTACTTTTGTCACAGGAAAACCACTCATTTGCTTTTTTAGGAATATTGATAATATCGTTATTGAGTCCCAAAGTGAAAAATGTTAAAAAAAAAAAAATACACACACACACACCAGTCTTTTCAAAGGGGCAACTAGACCTATGCTGAAGGTTTAACACCTAGAAATGAGAAGGATTTTGGTACACCAAAAGGAGCATTAGGAAAAATTTTATTTTATTTTAACCTTATCTCAAGTCAAGGTCTTTCAACATTAATAACTTTGAAGTCAGTTACCCTCTTTGCCAAAGTGTTTCCATTCTCATAAATTACTGGTCTGCTTTACTTTTTGTAATTGGTATAATAAATCAAAAAATCCTTCAATATGAAATACTGACCACCTAATTGATCTTTTTATGTGATTTCCATTCCTAATACTGGGTTTCATTTCAATTAGGGAAAATTCACAGACTGTTTTCAAAGATGCCTTATTTTAAAATTGAGGACTAATAGCTCAGTGTCCGTGGAAGAGTCTGATTGACTCTCTGGAGTAGAAAGATTTGGATTGGCTAGTTGTTTAATTTCTGATCTGGATCCAGCTCTTGATGTGATTCATGAAAGTCACTTCCTACTCATCATTAACAATTATTAGAGTTAGAAACAAAATTGTAGAATCCTAATTTTTTATTGCAGATATTAAAAAATGAGGGGAGAAGCCAAGTTAATGTGTTCAGAAAGATCAGGAGGCCCTCATCACCCCAGTTAATTGGCAGGGATTCCTGGCCTGCATCCAATCCTTCGCCTGCCAATCTGTTCACAGGAAGTGGCCACCCAGCTTGATATCACTGTGCCCTGTTTATATCCTTCACAGAACTTCCTGGTTATCATATTTATGTCTTCAATGCCTGGTTCTCTCCCTAGACTATAAGATCCCAGAGGGCAGAGACTACCTCTGCTTGGCTGAGCACTGAGTACCCTGTGCCTAGCATGGCACCTGGCACAGAACAGGTCCTTTATCAATATCCATTTAATAAATCCAGTCCATCTTCCACTGTTAGCTCACCCTCCATGTACCCTTACATAGTCATCCCTACCCTCTCAGCAACCAGGACACTTTCTATTTATACCACACACTTGGAGTATCCTCAGATGACATTTTCTCATTTGTGAGAATGCTGACAGAGTTCTGCAATTACACACAGTTAGAAAATGCTGGGTTAAACCAAGTTAAGCAGATCTCTTTACTGCAGAACTTCTCAGAGCTTTTGATGTGTTCATGTATACTGGCAGTCTCTAGGAAGGGTATAGTAAATAGCTACTGCCTAACGTAATTGATCATAGAACCTCATTCTCATAGAGCAAACCTTGGGAAGCCCTGTGCTAAGTTATAAAATCCTCGGTGTCCTATATTTACATTTCTCCATCACCCCTACCAAGGACCTTTATATCTAATAGAATCCAGTAAATAACCAATAGATTAATTCATTCGTGTAATAAAGTCAAGCAAGGAAAGAGAAATCCTGGCAGCAGACTATCCAAAACAAGGTAGTCATGATCCAAGTGACTGTATCAGTCTGGAACCCAAGGGAAAGGTCAGGGTTAGAGAGAGAAACGTGGGAGAATTCTGGACATAGAAGATATTGAAAGCCCTGGGGCTGAAAGGAATTGTAGATGCAGAAGAGAAGATGGCTCAGTGGGATCCTGGGACCCAGCAGGATTGAAAGGTTCAGCCTTGAGGAGGGATCAGCACAGAACTCTCAAAAAAAAAAAAAAAAAAAAAAAAGCAGCTGAGAAGGTAGAAGCAACACCTAGAGAGTGTGGGAAGTTCTCAGAAGCCAAGGGAAGGAGAATACTGATGAAGGAGAGAGAGCCACTAGGCTGAATGTTGCTGAGACGTTGAGTAAGATGAGAACGGAGAAGCGATTTGGACTTGGCAAGACTGAGACCATCGGTGCCCTTAGCAAAAGCTGATTCAGAGGAACGATGGGGAATGAGGCCTGATGGGAACAAGAGTGAAGAGCCAACTGCAGACCCAGCCCAGTGAAGACCACTGAGACACCTGCCAGTGAACACTGGATGCCACAGCTTCCAGCATCAGCCCTGCTGCTCCTATAATCTGGACGTTGGCCTCACTCTCTTTGTAGCCAGAATCTTTCCTTTCCTTGTTCTTGGTATATCTATATCCAACATACAAAATCCTAGGCCATGAGTTCATCCAAAAAGTCCTTTTTGGAGATGGAAGCAACCCAAGTATCTAACTAATGAATGGATAAACAAAATGTGGTATAAACATACAGTGGGATATTATTTGGTCATAAAATGGAATGAAATTCTGACACATGCTACAACAGGGTTGAACCTTGAAAACGTTATACTAAGTGAATGAAGCCAGTCACAAAAGGACACATATTGTATGATCTCACTTATATGAAAGTTTCAGAAAAACTTTTTTCTAAATTACATTGTGCTGTTATGCCCAAGAAACTTAATGATATTACTAAATGGACCTGATGAAAGGGAACATTGATTTATTTCTCAGGTGAGTGGTACAGTAACCACATGTGCAACGGAGCAGCTGGGAGTTTTGAAAAATTATCATGTTATGTAATACAGTGTCAAAGAGGGAGAAAATGATTACTAAAATTTGAAGTTTAAAAAAACCCTCTAATCATGATTTTTTTCCAAAAAAAATGGACAGCCAAGTGTGCATAAATGACACTTCAATTATATCAGACTCTTCAAAGCACTTTTCACAGAAAGCACATGCTGCCTGTTAGGAATCATTCTTGCCCAAGGGTAGGGTAAGTTCGCAGGGACCAACGGCTGTACTTCCAAGGTCACCGCGCCAGTAAACACTGGTGACTGAGAGGAGGGTAGGGCCCACCGGCACCTGGCTCAATCCCTACAGCTTAGATGTGCTTCCCACTTGCAGGCGCTTCTGTCGTTGGCGTGAACTGCCATTTCGACCCCACCATCAGTTTACAAACAGTGAAGCTCATGAAAGAAGGCTTGGAGGCTGCCGGACTGAAAGCCCACCTGATGAGTCAGCCCTTGGCCTTCCACACCCCCGACTGCGGCAAACAGGGATTTATCGATCTGCCAGAATTCCCCTTTGGTAAGACACAGACCTCAGTGTCTTTATGTTTGACAAATTCCAAATACATCTCTAGCCATAGAGCTTTGTCATGGTAAAGTAATGGCTTCGTATCTCATCTCTTGCCCCCAGCTTCTGTCCTTGCAGCCAAAAACTTTTATTAATTTTTTGTTATTTTCTCCCTTAATTTCTTTGGTTTCTTTTGGGGGGTGTGTGATTGGGTTTAATTAATTATTTTTCTTTAAAGGAGGTACTGGGGTTTGAACCCAGAACATGCACCCTACTCTACTGCTGAGCTATACCCTCCCCCTGCCTAAAAATTTTTAAATTAGACTTTAGGAAAAGACATGACCAGCAAGCAAAAAAAAGACCTTTGAACTTAAATGTAAAATCAAAAGTAAATCAACTCCTCAAAAGGCAACTGATGGGTCACACTTCTACAGTGGTACCAAGGATGTCCTCCTGGATGAGATCAGTGAAGATTTTGGTTCTGGTTCCAGCTCTTTTGCTAAATTGCATAACCTTAGCAAAATTCCTTCATTTGTCTAGATCTTAATTTTCTCATTAGAAAATATATTATCAAAAAATAACAAGGTTGGACCAGGTTATCTCCAAGATACTTTTCTTCTATTTTGAATGTTGCTCAGATATTCTAGCAATATCTGAGTTTGAGGGGCAGAGGGAAGTTGCCATCAGAGGGTTACTATGTAACAGACTGGAATGAAGAGCCCAAGCAGGTGAAGTGAGGAAATACTTGCAGTCTGGGAAGAGGGACAAAGCATGTGTGGGAAGTGGGGGTGAGTCTCTCTGGAGAATTAAGCCACAGGTGAGCAGGGCCAGAGCCTGATCAGCCTCCTAGTTTCATTCTAAGGTTCTTAAACCATCTTCTAGAGGGACTCTTGGAGAAGTAAGCTATTGTAAAGAAACTGGTCTAGAAGAACCTTGGGAGAAGGATGGCAAGGCATTGTGGTATTTATTGCTCAAGGACAAATTACTGCAAACTTAGTAGCTTTAAACTATAAACACTTATTACATCTCATAGTTGCTCTGGATCGTGAATTTGGGAGCCACTTAGCTGGGTGGTTTTTGCTCAGAGTCTCTTAATAGGTTGCAGTCCAGACCTTGGCCAGGGTTACAGTCACCTGAAGGCCTGATAGGAGCTGGGAGGTCTACTTCCAAGCTCCCTTAGATGGCTGCTGGGAGTCAGTGTCAGTTTTTTGCTGCCTGTTGGCTGGAGGCCTCAGCCCCCTCGGCTCATGGGCCTTTCCATTGTGATACCTGAGCTTTCTCACAACACAGCAGCTGGCTTCCCCTGGGGTGAGTGTTCCAGGAGAGAACAAGGCAGAAACCACAATGTCTCTTATCACCTAGCCTCAGAAGTCACATATCATCCCCTTCTGCCATCTTCTGGTCTCATAGACCAACCTGATGTAATACAGGAGGGTCTACACAAGGGTAAGAGAACATCAGAGGGCAGAGGTCACTGCAAACCATCTTGAAGGCTGGCTATCACGGCATGTAAACTGGAGATGTAAACGCAAAGTAGCTAATAGTTTTTAAGAGTTGAGAACTGAAATATTGTAACTTATTTAATTCATTGAAAATTACCAACTTATTATAGCTGTTCATTTTAAATCCTTTTTTTTTTCTTAATTTAAGCATAATGTCATTTATTACAGGACTGGAGCCCAGAGTTGCAACCAGATGGGATATTCAAAAATACGCCAGAGAGGCCTACAACCTGGGGGTCAGGTACATAGGCGGGTGCTGCGGATTTGAGCCCTACCACATCAGAGCGATTGCAGAGGAACTGGCCCCAGAAAGGGGATTTTTGCCACCAGCTTCAGAAAAACATGGCAGCTGGGGAAGTGGTTTGGACATGCACACCAAACCCTGGATTAGAGCCAGGTAATAACCTTCAATTACATGTGCCCAAACAAACTCATTTAGATTATGAATTCATCCAAGTGAGGTCATTACAAAGAATGTAGCCGATTTGCTGTGTAATGATAAAGAATCAGTTACCCTCTTTAAATTCTCCCACAGAGATGTTTATAGCATAGCTTTATGGAGTGATTTCTGGAGAAGTCTTTAAGAATACAGAATGTAAATAATGTAGGTTGCGATACAATGTGATTTCACACTCTAGGAAAGCAGCAGCCATGCAGTGGCCACTGACACTGGCTTCGTTGTTGAGGTTGAAGTATAGCAAGTATCACTTGCCTGTCCTGTGCCAGGCACAATTCTTGGAGCTGGGAAGACAGTGGTGAGTAAGACAGGAAAGGTCTGTGCTCTCAGAGCTTACATTCCAGTGGGGAAGATGAACAATAAACAAACAGATTTTTCACAGCAGGCGATGTGCAGGGCACTAGGAATACAGAAGCGAAAGGCTGTGGTCCCTGGCTCGGAGAACCTCAGTCTACTGGGGAAAATGGAGGAGAAAGCAATGGATTGCACTGTAGTTAACTGCCTGAGCAGAGGCGTGGGCACAAAAGTAACAATGAAAGGAAGAGAATAACTCTCTCTGCCGAAGAGATATTTTAGAAGAAGGGACATTTTGGCTGGACTTTGAAGTGCTAAATTGGCTCCTGCAAGATCAAGAAGGTGGGTATGGGGGGATGTACCCCAAGCAGAGGGAGCCGTTCTGCTCTGTTCAGCCAACATTAATGGAGCACAACTATGTGAGACACTGTTGTGGACGGTGAGGTAGCAAGCTGGGCAAGGCACAGGCCTGTCGGCGAGGAGGTAACAGTCTGGCAGGCAGCAATAAACAGCTAAGTTCAAACTGGTTGCCTAAGTGTAGGATGAAGGTACGTGTAGGCGCTGTGGGGTCTGCGCGAATGGCCCACGGGGGCTGAAGGCAGGGGTGCTGGTGCAGCATCTTTCAGAGCGCTGACGCCTGAGCTGAATTTTAAAGGACGAATTGCATTGCCAGACAAGGGAACAGCCTAGAGGGAAGCACTGAGAGGTGGAAAGAGAACAGTTGCTGAGAAACTAGGAGCTTGAGAATATCGGATTCTGAAAAATGAAAGGAGGTGGAGGCAGGACCCGCAGGGTGAGGTGCGGAAGTAATTCCGGTCTTTGGGACCATCTGCAGGCGTGGGCTCAGCTGGGTCCAGAGGCAGAGTGCGGGCAAATGAGGCTGGGGAGGCAGGGTTAGCTGGATAGAAAATGCCCCTGTTCCAAAGCCTTAGCTTTTGAACCAATGGGGTTATTAAAATAAGAAATTCAAAGTAATTTTAGACCTACAGATTCTGGGAAAACCAAAAAAAAAAAAAAAAAAGGATAACTGTGTTTGGGTGGACACACTCTCAAGAGTCCAGAGATGGCTCATGGCAGTGTCCTAGCTCACAGAACTAGACACTTAGGGAGAAATCTACCGCTGTGTGTTTTGTTCGCCCAGGGCCAGGAAGGAATACTGGGAGAATCTTCGGATAGCCTCAGGCCGGCCATACAGCCCTTCAATGTCAAAGCCAGATGCCTGGGGAGTGACCCGAGGAACAGCTGAGCTGATGCAGCAGAAAGAAGCCACAACAGAACAGCAGCTGAGAGAGCTCCTTGAAAAACAGAAATTCAAATCTTCCCAGTAGCCTCAGCAGAACCCATTTTTAGTGACTTCCTGTATTTTCAGGCCGGAGTTCCAAAAATAAGGAGAGGATGGTTTCAAGGCAATGCTTATCTGAATGCCAGCCTACACATTAAAACTGATACTAGCTGAACAAAACAATTACATACAGCAAGCAACCGTTTTTAAAAGTATATATTTAGAACTTGGGAGCAAAAAAGTAAGAAGCGAATCTTAAACAGGTTGACTAAACATCCACCATGAATATGGTATTAAAGAATTCACCGTACCCATGGAAAAGTAATCTGGATGTTAATTCCACTTCAAGAAGTTTGCAGGCTAGTAAGGAGGAGGAGATGTGAGCTGTCATAAATGGTTCAGCAACCAGACAGGGACAAAGTGATATAGGAAAGTGACTTCCAAGGTCTTTTGAACAAGACCCTTCATAAGAAACACAACTTACATAATGAACTAGTAAAGCATGTATCCTACAACCATTGAAATAAAATGTGTATTTTCTATCCCATTCCTTTCTGTCCTATTTCATTAATAAAATATGCTGGTTGAGTCCGATCAAATTGATTTTATGACCCATTAATGGGTTATTTTGACACACAGATTGGAAAACAGTGCTATGGGACACTTCAGATATGGGAACTTCGCTATTCCTTTTAAGTTTCTTCCTAGGAAATCAGGCCTTGATCAGTAAGCACCCGAAGTTCAGAGTCCTGCAGTCAGAGTTCCAGAGCTCTTCCCTCGCTTTCATGACACAAAGACGCATTCAGATCAATGAGAAGGAGTGAGAAGGAATTGGTACCCTGTCTCTCCTTCCTGCCCTAGGCTAGATCCACCTAAAAGCCTCCAGTCAGTAAGGATGGGGAGTACTGGGGCTTGTGTCACTTTGGTAGCTTTAAGGAAAAGTATAATAAGAAAAAGAGATTCTCCAGACTCTACCCAGGGCTCCTAGATTGAGAACTATATTTTTACCTAGTAGTATCTACTCTGAAAGCTCAAGCCTGAAGATGCAAGATCATTAGGATAAACATGGCTGTTCTTAACGTATTCTGAAAGAGTTTATGCTTCTTTCTAAACATTCTTGGATTGGTGTAGCTGTTTTGAAATAATTTCTTCAGCTATTAAAAAAAGAGCAATGAGATTATCTTGGTTATATTTGATTCTGATTTCTGTTCTATAATTTGCTCAGTCCTAAGTGAAATTTCTATACCTCAGTTTCTATTTTTAAAAAGTAAGACTACCTTTTTGCTTCACAAGTATGCTAGAGTTTTAAAGGAAAAGGCAGCAGTATTTAAAGGGAAAGGAAACTTGCAGAATTTTCTTACTAAGAGAATTAGAAATCCACCTCTTATCCTCCAAAGCACAGAAATAGAACCAAAGAAGTACAACGTTCAGAGCTTGCATATGGCTGAGGTGAAATAAGAGGAGAGTGAATATTACTTTTTTTTTTAATGAAGTTGCTATCTACTATTTCTTACAAATCAGGTTCAATATTTAATATTTTCATACATAGATGACAGAAACTTTTATTTGACCTACTGTTCTATTACTGTGTAAAATACATGCTCTTCTAATATTCTTTTCAGAACTTTATTGCCACACAAAATGTTGTAATCTCTAATTATTCTTACATCCTTTGATTTAAAAAAGACTTCCCTCAAAAAGAAATACATTGAAGATACGCAGGAATGGAAATCTATGTCAACACTGCCTCCTAGTGGCACATTTCATATTTTGGAAAAAAATTTATATTCATCCCATTAAATGCATTCATTTTATTTCCAGAAATCTTGTTCACTCAAAGGGAAGGCTCCTTAAATACCTATGAGTTTCTTTATGTTAAATTTCTCACACGTAAAGATATTTTTATGGAATCACAGCCTGAGGGACCACAGAGATCAAGTCTAAACTCTTCCTTTTAAGGATAAGATTCCTAAGGCAGGGTGCCAAGTCAGGCGGACTTCTTGCTAGTGCAAGGATGCCAAGAAAGATGGCTTTAGTTTGGATTCTTGGTAGAAAGAGTTGGAACCAGGACAGACAGTTCAAAGAACAAGGAGTTCCTCCTCCTGCCAGGAAATAAAGAACCCTGCATTACTCAGTCAATGTAAACTCACTGGATAAACCGTTTGCAGTTTATGGTCTGATACTTTATTCACAATGTAGCAAAGCGCCTTTGAGTAAGGGAGCCATGCCAATGCAGACCTCAAGTAGAGACAAAGCAGGACAGGGATCAAAAGCTTCAGTTCCCAATTTCTCCAGAGGGGGGCAGCAAATCACCAGCTGGGAATGCCAGAGTAGCTCTATTTTGCTTTGTACTTATCAGAACAAACTTTTAACATTAAATGGCAGAAATATATGTCGCTTTCCATTTGTTTTGATCAGTTTTTCCCTCAGATACATGGATCTTTGAATCACATCCTGGACAACGCACCCAGCAAGGAAAACCTTATCTGTCTCCAACCAGATCCTCTTTTATTTTTTTTTTTTCCCAAAGATCATTTTTTCTCAGTGCTGAGCCCATTGGCTGACTGAGAGCATAACACAGACTGTTTGCCCATATAGCCTCCCTGTTAGTCAATAACATCCCCTCAGCCAGTCTGGAACCTTCTGTGTGTTACCTGCCAGGGAGGCGATCCTGATTCTCATACAATCCAGGAGGAAAGGGTCAATTTGAAGAGAGAAAAATAGAGGAGCCCTACGAAGTGCTGCAAGAGTAGCATGGTCTGTTAAACCGCAGAGTTCGAGATAAGCAGACCCAGTGCTTCTAAACATCTTTAGGAACAAATGAATGTTTAGTGTTTGAGCAGAAAATGACTGAAAGGGAGCCAAATACAAAGACTTCTCACAGATGGTGACAGGAAGGGCAGGGTCATCTGGCAACCACTGGTGGGAGCGTGGTGTGGAAAGGAATAGCCAGAAACTGCTTCCAATTTTCAAGCAGCTGGAGGCATTCTGTTGGCCTTGGAGAATTGAAAAGTTAAGGGGATGGAAAGTGAGGGAGGCCGATGCCATCATCTGTGCTGCTGTGAGCTACACAAATAATGCCAAACAACTCAAGCACAGCAGAACAGAGGAGGTTAATGTATATGCCACTAAGTCAAATGCACAATCACTGTACCACACGGTGGGACTGACATATCTGTGAACGCTCCCTACGTAAACTTTTACATGAAGTGCATTTTCAAGGGAAACATCTCGTGTATTTTTCACAAAAATTCATTTCCCCAAATGCCTAAAATATTTTTAGCAGTCATCCCTTATATGCAAACTGCTGATGGATCATTTAGAAAGTATTCCTTTGTTCCTTCAAGCAGGTTCAGTGAGAGCTCTCTTTGGGCCCACTTTGCAGTTACTTGTTCCAACTTACTTTACGGCCTTGAAAGGAAAAGGCTGAAATATTTTTGCAAATAGTTTAGACTTTTCTCCCAATTCAGCCTAGGCCATCCTTCCAATTATTTGGACTTATTGAGATTTTACTGTTCTTTGGAAAGGTTCATGTCCCAGAACATGAATTGACATAGTAGAATTTGGCCATCCCCGCCCCCCACCCCAGCACTAGTGCAATGTAGGAGAAAAAGAACAACAAATAAATTCAGAATCAACAATTTGGGGTGCAAGTCCGAGCTTTGCCCCTACCTCACTTTGCACCATTGGATAAATCACTCAGCTTCTCTGAGCTTCAATTTTCTCATCTGTAAGATGACAAATCTCTAATACCTTGCTGAAAAACCCCTCAGTTGATAGTATACATAAGCAATAGGCTCATCATTGTCAACAAATATTTGCTGAGTGCCACTGGTGGTATGCTTCCAGCAGACCTGGTTGTTAATTAATTATTCCCTTGTCTAAGCAGATGGCAGACTCAAACAAATAACATTGTTCAGAGGGCAGGGAAAATGTTATTAGCCTAGACTCAGCCCAGCTGGGAATGAAAATGTCATTCCCTCAACAGGTACTGCTTTCTAGGGAGATGCGGGCCTGTGGTTTTGCATATTATGAACTATTCCTGTTTTCAAGACCCAGAGTTCTTTGCAGGTTTACATAAGCTATGGAAGTTCTAGAAATCGTCAAGTGGATAATACTTTTTTTTCTTTCTTTAGTGGAGGTACTGGTGATTGAACCCAGAACCTTGTGCATGCTGTGCATGCTAAGCATGTGCTCTACCACTGAGCTCCACCACACACACCCCTCAAGTGGGTAATTCTTGTTTAGAGTTCTTCATCTACCTAGGAAGGAGAGGACTGTCTTCTCACATTTTATAATAAGGTGGTGGAATTTGGGACCTAGAAGCCTCAAACTTTCCTTCCATAAAGCCATTCTCAGAAGCTTGGTGACCCCCCAGATTTATATCTCTAGCCTGGACCACCCTCAAGAACATGCACTTGACATCAGTCTGACCTTTAGACCCAAGCCAGTCCCTGCCCTGGACCCCAAGCCTCAAGCCCTGTGCCCTTTCCCGTGGTTGCCCAGGCAGAGTGCCCCAAATTTGGACCTGGTCTGCGTGGGTTCTGGTCACCAGAGATGCCTTCTTCTAATTTTTCTAAGTCCCTCTGTAGTGGCAAGGACTGCTCAGGGCCAGCTGTGACATCCGAGGTGGGGGTGGGGATATGTCATCATGGGACCAAGTCCTGATTTCTTCCTTTCTAGGCACTCAATGACCCTCTAACCTCCTTCCCACTTCCCCCACTTCCACCTTACTCCTGGTGCCCCCCAAGTGCCCCCAAGAAGCCCTGGAACTCTTGGTGGTCTCTGTTCCAGGAGGGGACCCTGGTGACAGGAGGGCTCCCACTGGCAGGTACAGTGTCTCTGTCCCAGAATCAGGAGAGACTGGGCTGCCTTATAAAGTTCTCCGTGTGACTCATATCAGACACAGGACAAGGTCAGGGCTCTGGGCCACCGAAAGTCCACTGTCAGCCCTGGCTTTGAGCAGCCTGTGGGGACTCAGGTTGGTTCTCACTTGCAGGGGTTCCAGTCTCAGTGGTGCCCATGGTCCACAGCACCAGAGGGCAGCAGGGGTACCAACAGGTGTTTTTCCATCCTGAGTATCCTTCCCCAGATGTGCCTCATCACTGCCACCCAGTGGTCACCCTATCCCTCCACAGGCTCCTACACACATATCAGGCATCCCCTAGCAGTAGCCAGGCCTCATCCTGGGGGAATTGCCAGGTGTTGCTCCACAATGTCAACCAACAGGCTATGCCCATCCGCAACCTATGGCCTCTGAAGGATATGGTGCCATCATGATCCCCCCGGTTGGTATGTAAGACATTCCTGAGTGAAGGGCCTCTCCTAGCACTGCCTCCCATGTGCAGACGGCGGGGTCAACACCGAATGAGCATGTTCTGTGAAGGCACTGTGCGCGGGGCCTAATGACGTGGCAAGAAGATGCCACACTTACACTGTAAAATTCCCAACAGTGAACGTATTACAAAAGGAATTATCTAGATAAAACAAGATTATACTGTATAGCACAGGGAAATATACACAAAACGTTATGGTAGCTCACAGAGAAAAAAAATGTGACAATGAGTGTGTATATGTCCATGTATGACTGAAAAATTGTGCTGAGCACTGGAATTTGACACAACATTGTAAAATGATTATAAATCAATAAAAAATGTTAAAAAAACAAAACAAAAAAAACAAAAGGAATTATCATTCAATGTTCCCACATAAGACACGCACTTGTAGTCATCATCCTCGAAGCCCAGCGGTCACCTCTGAGAGTCACTGAAGCCAGTATTCACAAACCGCACCACAGATGATGTAATGTCGGAAGCACTGATGTAACCAGCATGAAATAAGCGGTATTAGGGAGCCACAGAAATAAGATCTCATTGTTCCCATACAGTTTCCAAAAAACCATGGCATTGACAGTAAGAACAGCATTGTTATCTTTTTCTCCCAGTGGAAGACATGAAAGTTGTACATTTTCCAATAAAGAGACGGTTCCTAGCCCTCGGGATGGGGAGATGGTTACCTTCACGTGCACTAATTAGACGAGGAGCAAATGCAGAATTACCACTTCTCAGTGCATGATTCTAAGTCACATGGCAGATGGCTACACTCCCCCTGGGTCCAAGAATTTTTAAATACGTTTTTAATCAAAAACGTTTTTTAAATAAAATTGCTTATATAGACAGGTATCCCTTAAAAAGATCCCCCAGCGCCCTCCATGTCCCAGGAACAGCCCTTGTCTGAAGACAAGGTCTTGATCTTCCCTTGACCCCCCAAACATGCCCCTCCCACAGTGGCTCCATATTCTTAAGATTTTGCTCAAGCTCAAATCATCGAGTCATCCTCGACTCTCCTCTTTCTCTCACACCCACTTTCAGTCCATCAACAAAGCCTGTTGGATCTACCTTCAAAACACATCCACTTTTCACTTCCTTGCTACCATTACCTCCCTGGGCCAAACCACCATCATCCCTCACTTAGATTATCACGGACTAAGTTAGATGACCACAGAGTAAGTTTCTTTACCTCTCTGCTTCCTCTGTAGGCTCCCTTAGACCTATTCTCCATAGGGTACCCTAAATGATTCTTTTAAAAACTAAGTGGGTCACATCCCTCCTCAATTCAAAACTTTCCAATTGCTTCCAGTCACAGACACTGCCTTTGCCTCTCAGATGCCCTTTCCTGGGAGGATGGGCGGCCCAACTGTGGGTTAAATAACCACAGCGCCCAGCATCTTCAAGGTCAAAGCTGCAGAGGACCTCTTTGTTTGGAGTCACAACTTTTCTAGGTCAGCCTGCACTTGGTGCAAGGGTATAAAAGCCTGGTATGTTGGTCTGACAAGGACAACTCTGGATAAAAGACCACAAGGGACAATATTGTCTCCAGAACTCACCCCCAGGTGGACCAAGGCATGCTTGCATCTTCATCACAATTCAGTTTCCACCTCTGCCCAATCCTATCTCCTCCTCCCTTTTCACAGGTGTCAGACCTGTGTGGCCATCTGAAGGTTCTGCCTGTCATTCCTGCTCCCTCTTCCTTCATCTTCCACACACATTTCCACCCTCCCCTGGCCCCAAATCTTGCACTTCCACATCCTCGTTGGCATCCAATTCTCAGAGGATCAAAAAAATCACTCATTTTCCCTCAGCACCCCATGTACAATAGCAATGCACCCTCCCCTACACTCTCTAGCCCCTTTCCTCTGCTTCCTTTACTCAATAGCAATTGTCACCACTTGCTATACATTTTTTGTCAAACAAAAATCTTTATTTTGATTTTTCATCTTCTCCCCCACAAACTAGAACATAAGCTTCTTGAGGGCAGAGACTTGGCTTTGTTCCCTTTCATATCTGTGTGCCTAAAATAATGCCTTGGGTGTAGTAAGAGCTCAGTAAATATTTGATGAATATAAAAGAACACATACACAATTGGGAGACCCCTGCTAGAAAAAAAGAAATACTTGAATAGCTGCAAAAATACTTCATTTCCTTCTCTCAGACACGTAGAGAAAATTTTAGGAGCTGAACTTTTTTGTGAGTTGCTGTTACTTCCAAATTTGAGTCTAGAACCCAGATGCCCAGATCTGCATCTTCTCTTTCCCTTCATGTACACATTTATGCTGCTTTGAATATTTATTGAGCTCTGTCTGTGAGCCAGACACTGGGCTAAGGGCTAGGAGATATGAAGGTGAGAATGATACCACCCTGCCTTTCTTCAGTCCCTGGACCAATAAGGGAGACAGACAAGTTCTCACTAAAGGAATTAAGTGTTATACTACATGCCACAGTTGGTGTTGTGAGGCACAGAGAAAAGCCACTTAACCCAGCATTAGTGGGGGCTAAGGTGCCCAAAGGAAGGCCTGAGAAACATCTCCGTTCTGTTCACCTTTCTGTCCTTCAAAAAGCCCCTACGCTCGTTCCTACCTCAGGGCCTTTGCACTAGCTGTTCTCCCTGCCTTGAGTGTGGTACCCTTCCAGATTTTCACATGATGACACCTTCTTGTCACTGACATCTTGGATCAAATGCCACCCCCTCAGGGAGGCCCTCCTGAATCTCTAATGTGCTCCACCCACCCCAGTCACCCCATCCCTGCATCTTGACTAGACAGCTCAAATGGCCTTGCCTTTGTCCTTCATAACACTTCACATAACCTGTTGCTTTGATTGAACGTGTCCTGTCTGTCTCCTCCATCCCATGCTGTAAGTCCTTTGAGGACAGGGACCTTATTTGTTTCACTCTCTGCTCTAGCTTCAGTGCCTTCAAAGGGGCCTAGTACACATAAGGAGCTCAACAAGTATGTCTTGAGTGATCATGTGGAAAAGTGTATAAAAAGCTGATGCTTCAACAGAGACACAGAGAATAACTAGTAGGTCAGGGTGGGGTGGGAGTGGAGTAGCACCCAGGGAAAAGCTAAGAGAAGTGGGTTGTGCTGCTTTTTTTATCTCCCCAAGGGTTCCCAACATCAAAAACCCTCACATCTGGCTAATGGTATATGGGGATTCATTATACCACTCTCTTTACCTTTTTTTTCTGGAATATTTCATAATTTTAAAAAATTAAGGAAACAAAAGTCTTGGGGCTGAGTAGGCAAAATAAATGTACGAAGCAGCTCCATTTTAAGCCCAAAGGGGACCTGGAGTAAACTAGAGACAGCAAGCTCCACACAAAGATATTCAGGACCAGAACAAAATGAGCCAGAATGCAGCCAGTCTCTGGCCCAGCATCACACAGGCTGAGTCATGGATACTACACAATCTCATCAGTCGATTCTAAAAAATTTTACAAGAAATATCCAACCATCTGGAGACCAAACCTCAACCATATTGAAGAATTGGGCTCTTTTCCAAGACCTCACTTGTGCTACAGCTTTGTCTAGTGTAAACGGCTCATTTCCCTACAGGGAGATACTGGAAAATACATATTGGTCTCTGCCCCCAGCTCCTGGCACAGAGCTCCCAAAACCCCATCATTTCCTAAGTGAAAAGAGCATGAGGAACATCCTTGATTCTATTGAGGCAACTCTGGATGGGTTCCTGGATAGGGACTGGCCACCAGAAAGACCAAGCCATGATTAGAAGCTTGGAATTTTCAGCCCCACCCCCACATTCTCCAGAGAGAGGAGAGGGCTCTATGTGGAGTTAGTAACTAATCATGCCTACGTGAGGAAGCCTCCATAAAATCCCAATAGAAGGGGGGTCAGAGAGCTTTCAAGCTGGTGAGTATTTCCACACTGGGAGGGTGACTCACCCCAACTCTGGGGGAAAGAAGCGCCTATGCTCAGGACCTTCCAGACCTCACCCTTTGTATCTCTTCATCTGGCTATTCATCTGTATCCTTTACCATAGCCTCTAATAAACCGGTAAACAGGTTTCTGTGAGCTGCACTAGCAAATTAATCAAACCTGAGGAGGGGGTCATGGGAACCTCTGATTGGTAGCTGATCCATCAGAAGCAAGGGTGAAAACCGGGACTCACGACTGGCATCTGAAGGCGGGGGTGCAGTCAGTCTTGTAGGACTGAACGCTCCCCCTGGGGGATGGGACTCAATCTCCAGGTGGATAGAGTCAGGACTGAATTAAATTGTAGGACCTCCGGCTGGTGCCACAGAGAATTCCCTGGTGTGGAGAAACGCTTCCACACATTTGGTGACCAGAAGTGAAGCGTTTTGTGTGAGGAGTAAAGGAGACACACAGGAAAGAAAGACTCACAGGTGGAAAACAGAGTTTTCCTGTGCACCTGCCTTCTCCACGACTCCCTGCAGGGGAAGGGGGTAATTACAGCTCTTTTAAGCTCCCCATTGCAACTTCCAACCGTCACTCTCCCAACCCCTGAAAAGCATCTTCTCTTGAGGTTCACATCATCCAAACATCCACCCTCTTCCCATCCTTGTTGTGTCAATCCCAGGTCCCTCCACCGTGGTCAGCAAGGGCTTGAACACCTCCTTATGTTACGGAAATGACAGGCCAGCCAAGAAACAAGCACCACTCGGAGGGTTGGAGTACTCAGATTTATTATGCCGGCGGGCTCAGAGGGGCTTCTGCTCCGAAGCTCTGAGCACCTCCAAGATGTGCACATGAGGTTTTATAGGGTTAATTACAAGTATGGGGCTATTAGCCAATAAGGTTCAAACAACAAAAAGCAAGGAATCAGTACACTGGAGCTTATCAATTTGGAACAGATCACGTTACTGACACTTGTTGAGCTTGGATTTATGAGTTAGCTTGTTAGCCCAGTAAACTGACACTAAACTTCAGATTTATGAGTTAGCCCAGCAGAACTTAGATCAGTAAACCAACACTTATCATACTTAGATTTGTGACTTAGCTCGTTAGCCCAGCTGGGCTTTTCCTTCACACTTACAGGTCTTTTTCTGCAACTTCAGCCTCTAGTCAGTATCCCAGAAAATAACAACCATCCATGAGGGTGACCCAGCCCACAGCCCCATCTTACCAGCCACCTCACCTCCCTCACCCTTCACTTCAGCACAACCACTCTAAGCCATGCCTGAAACCCCTTTTTACCTTTACCTGACTTCCTGCAGCCTCCCTCCTGAATCTGTCTCTGTCAATCCAACGACATCCAACTACATCTCAAGTACCATGAACTTTCATTTTCATTTCAATCTATCGGAATCCAGCTAACTTCACTTCTTTTCCTTACATACAGCTGGTGTTTTGCAACCTCGGCTAAATATGAGAATCACCTGGGGAGTTTTTGTGGTTCAGGATGACTAAGCTGCCTTAATCAATGACATCAGATGCTCTGGAGGAGGGACTCAACCATTATTATTTTGAGAAATTCCCCAACTGATCCAACATGCAGCCAAGGGTTGAAGCACTCAGTGTTCTACAACCTGCGTCTCGTGGTTCATCACTTTCACTACTTTCCCACCAGCATCTTCACCTCCCCATTCTCTTCTCTACTACATGCTCCCTGAAAGCTCAGCCTCCTCTCCAAAGCTGAGGGAGGGGAACTCAACAGAACCACTGCAAGTTGGTGGGTGTCTGGGAGAAAGAGAAGCCTGACATCTCGGTCCCTGGTGGCATGGCTGGTAAGCATTGGTTTTGCCCATCTACCCCAAGTACCAGTAAGAGAATGAGCACTGAAGCCAAAAGTGTGATGGTGCGATCAGGAGAGGAGCCAGTGGACACCCCCTCAGCTTCCCAGCTCCTCACAGGTAAAGCATGAGCCTGCTCACCTCTCTCTAGAGCCCAGGGTTGGGACCACGGAAAGAGTGTAAGACTGGAGGTGGCCGACTTGTCAAGGACCATCGAGGCATGAAGCAGAGAGGCTCCGGTGCAGAGGAATGTGGTGGGAGGCTTCAGGCCTGGAATCACCAGACCTCTCAAAGGCTTCTTCCTGGAATTGCTTGGGCTTGAATCTCTTAAGTGCCTCCACCTGTGTCTCTTAGCGACAATGAGCTCCACCTGGAGTGCAGACCACGCCTTCACCTCGAGACATATCTTCCCTTCCCCTCCCCCCTCTCCCCATACTAGAGGGGTCCATCATGGAAGAAGGTGGGCTTTTATGAGAGAACATTGCCCTCCCCTCCATCACTCACATGCACAAACACACCAATTCACATGCACATCCCTGGGGCCATGAGACTTGTGTGTGCTGAGAGGAAGGGGAGAGCTTTGGATCAAACTGGAAGTTTTGAAACCAATCTAGATTTGTGGAGAAAGAATCTGATGAGTAGTTTGGATTCAACGTTTTCTCCTGCTCCAATCAACCATGGCTGGGGGTGAGTCATCTAATACAGTAATGGCTCCCAGGTGGCCACCCTGAGGATGAGAGAGGAACTGTGAGTGTGGCTGACTCCTGAGAGGCTGCTCTCCATGGGTGCTTTTCTTCCTGACTGGAAACTGGGAGACGTGAAAATACTGAGCTTCTGAGAGGCTAAGGGATGCTGCAGGTAGGGAGGAAGGAATAAACATGCAACAGGGAAAGGAAACTAAAAGACACACTCCCCTGATCTAAATATAGCCAGCCCTGAACCCAGCCTTGAGCCAGCTTATTCTTGCTTGGTTAGTTTTCTTCCTATAACCTCCACATTTTTCACTGCAGGTTTCATGATTCATTATTTATTTTTATCTGGCCCAACAGAAATCATCTTTGACTAATATATTACCGGAACAACATATTACTGTACTACAAACTAGAAGAGAAAAAAAAAGACCATGGGGACAATAAAAATATCTGGAGGAACGTTGAGATTAGGAAAACAAAACAAGGTTGCTAAGACACATGAAAAGAAACATGAAAAAAAGTACAACTATCTTAAAAGGATAAGACAAGAAACTAGAATTCTGTCTGTCATTTTTTACGCCTGGAAAAAGGTGAGACACAGCACTATCATGAAACATACGTGTTATTACAGAAAAGTGTCTCCAGGTGACTGCCTGGAGGTATTCCCCTGTCAGAAGCATGTGACTGTCATGATGAATCAAAGCTGTGTAAATTAACCAGTAGGTACACTGTAGGCAGAAATATGTTTTAGAGAGACTAGCCTTGGATTTGTGGGTAGGAGTAGGCGTGCTGAGAATGAAAAACAGAGCTAGGAAAGAGAACAAAACAAATTCCTAATTCTTCTCTTGTACAATTCAGTAGCTGCGCTAAAGTTTTCAAACAGGACGAGAGATAGGAAGTACCAACATCACCTCAAGTGCTAACTTAACAGACTGAATGGTTTAAAAGAAATTTTGCATGTGAAAGGAAGTGTAATTAGAAATAATGACATTTATTTTAAGGGAAACTTTAAAATATATTTCCTCGAGCACACTCAGGACTGGATTAATGGAACCAGGTAGAGTGATTAATTAACAAGCCTGATCTCCAGTTTGTAGGCTTTATTTACATTTGCAAATTTTAATAACCCAATACCCTATTTAACGATTAAGAGCAAGGACTAGGATCCAGGTCAATGCAATGAGTATGTTAAAATAACCAAAGCTTAAGCAAAACAGGATGTGGGATCCCAGCAATGCTGTTTTGCAATAAGGCCCACAATCCCGACATCATTTCTTCTCTTACTTCAGACACTCCCACCAACACACTGTAGGTGTTGTCCCTGGAGAGAATAATCAGAGCAGTGAAAGTAGAGGCAGAGAGAGGAGAGCAAACAGGAACAGATCCTAGATGAGACCTTGGAGCTGGAACTTAAGACTATTCACCTCAGAAAGGGGAAGAATTGCCCCCTGAGCACTGCCATACCAGCCCCCGAAATGGCACCAGAAAAATGCTCTGACAGTAATATAGTCTCCGTGGTCCTTTAAACTCTCACCTCAGCAAGACACTACGTCACTGGTTTCCCAATCCCACTTGGGAATTCTCAAAATTGGAAAATGCTTTTCCCACCGGATCCACATATCTCCAGGGAATTTTTGGAGTTCCTGGAACTATGTTGTGTAATTTAAAAGGAGCCTACCATAAAAAAAAAAAAAAAAAAGGAGCCTACTATAATTCTCAACCGACGATTCTGCAGAAAAAAAAATGATGGGAAAATGAATACACAGAAAGCTTTCCGAAACTGAGATTTATGACTTCACTGAACAGTAGAATGGAGAAAGAAACATTTTAAAAGACATTTAGCATTAGAATGGACTATATATTGTAAATAAAACAACTCTTGCTCTTCCTGCAGTAAGCTAATTAGTTTAAAATTAATTTTAAAATTTCTAGCAGTCAGTACATTCTTGGCACAGGGTAGACGCTTAATAAATATTTTCCAAATAAATTGAAAATGAATCATCAAATTTGTGTTTTAATTTCAGTTTCTTTTTATAAGAGTGTGTTACCTACTTACTCTGGTAGATGTGATTATAAATAATCATAATCTTACCAGTTGCTTGTAAATATTGTGTTGGTCACCCTTAATGCTCTCACTACAGTTGTCAGTTGTGAAGCTCCTAGATAAACAGCACCCAAGAATACACTGCAGATTTTAGAAGTTTATGTGGGTTAATTCCAGAGCCAAATATTCCTTACACCCCTACAGGTTATTCACATTTTGGTCTTGATTGAATTTGTTGGGACTTTACAAGCTAATTTAAATTGAGCATTTTTTAAAAAAGAAAAACGCCAATTACTGTAAGAGATAAGGACTGGGGAGAAGATACAGGGTAAGGACACCTGAGTCTCATCCTAAGCGTGGTATGGGCTAGTGGTATGACCTTTGAAAAGTACACCTCTGAACCTAATTTCTGAAATAGGTTCAGAATGAATGGTCTTCCAGCTGTGATGTGACTCCAAGACTTCCCTCTTCTGTACACAGACAGAGGTCCTTTAAAGGAAATCAGTTTCAAATCCTCAACTTACATTTGAAAAGACCTGTTTTATACAACTACTCTTCCTAAAAACACACCAGTGGTCCAGTTGTCTGTGTGGGTTCTCCTCCCACTTTTCATCTAATAACTGCTTCCCTCATCAAAAAAAAACTTTTAAAGCACACATTTCAGTCATTCCAAATCTTTCTACACTGTATTGTAAGACCTGAAATTGTCCTGAGAAGTTAAAATGTCTGAAGCACCAAACATAGGGAGATTCCTAAATACTGGTATTGAGAAGGTAAGTTACTTTAATGACTGATTAATCTTTTTACAAGTCAGGTAGTTCCTAATTCTTTGCTATCAATATAGCTGAATTAGGACATTTTAGCTAATAGTGCATTAATAATAATTCTTGGTGATATATCACTATAAAATTTCTGATGTAAAACCTGGAAGGAGTTGTGAGAACTGAGTAATAGTGCTATAACAAAATATTCTTCTCTCTCATCTGCTTATTTATTTGAATAAGGTTTCTCGGAACTTACAATAAGCAGGCAGAGAAGTAATGCTAAACTCTGCCTTGTCCTAGCAATAAATGATATTTAAACATGCATACATAAACTAATTGAAAAAACAGTTCAACCCATCTAATTAAGAAATGTATTTCTAATAACATTTTACTTTTCAGTTACATATCAAAATTTATCAATTTTTAATAATCTGTATAATAATAATTGTAAGAACTCCGTCTAGAAGAAATGTTAAACATTTTGAGCTTGTTACAAAAAAAACTTTCCAAATGTAAATTTAAATGTATATACAAATTTTTGTGGTAGAAAAGTTTGGTGGATCTACCCACAGAAGATTTTCAGACAAAAAAACAAAGACATTGAAAGGTGGAGGATGAGAAGTATGAAAATACAGATTCAAGGGAGAAAAATGAACACTATAATATTTTCCACTGTTAAAAAAGAGTTCATTCATGTATTTTTTAAAAGGGATAAAGTCAGGAATCAAATTGGGTATTTCGCCTGCAATTAATACAACTGACTTTTTAAAGTGTCAGTTTACACTAAGTTAGTAATGACATGCTTTGCAAATATTTAAACTTACAATTTCTTTTTAATTAGTAACTTGAAAATGTATGAGGGTGTCAACCCTCTTGTTTCAAAATTATTTGGGAGGCTAACGCAGTAGGAAAGTTTGGAAGCTGCTATATATCAAGGATCTGAGGCCCATACAAACCCTAAAGAATCTGTGGCTTTACTATTTCAAACCTTCTAGTTAAAGAAATGAGCACTTTGTGATATCAAGTAAAAGCTGCCATTTCAAAAAGGATCCTATTAACACAATTAGTGCTCGTAACAATGTCTATGCCGTCAAGCGAAATTAAAATAGCTCTTCTGACAAATCAACATTCATAAATTCCAAGAACAAATTCGAGAGATTGATATTAAAGCCCATTTAACATTCACTTTCTCATTCATTCAAGAAATTACTGAGCCCCTCTCCTAAACCAAGCCTGTGGGAGGCTCTGGGAGCACAACCCGAGCGGAACAGTCAGGGACCCTGTTCCCTGCCCGTTCCCTGCCCGTTCACAGGGCAGGGGGAGAACACCATCTGTAAAAAAGCAAGCGCGCAACGGTTGTGGTTAACGCTGAAGAAAATGAAAACCAAGGGGAGTGATAATAAGTAATTGGGGACTGGAGTTTGGAGACAATAACCCTGACGCTAAAGAAACTTGTAGCAGAGCTTTTCATCTGCGTAGGCGCCGTCTATCCAAGAGCCCTCTGGAGGGACCGTGGCTCTAGGCTAGTGTGAAGGCACGCGTGAGCATGCACACACCACACACATGCATACACCACACACTCTCCAGCACAAAAACGAAACACTTGAAATGCCCTAAAGTCTTAGTGACCATGTAAGAAAAAACCTAATAGAGATTTATCAAATTTTGGCAGCAATCCTAAAAATTTACATGACATTACCAATGAGTAGGGAAACCAAAGGAAATTTACTACCCATCGTAAAAACACGTTTCAATTCAATATGCTATACCGATATTACTCTATTGTAGTAGTATAATTTTTTACTACTATAAAATTATATTTTTATTCACTGTCTAGAAAATAATATCACATCATCATCATATGAGGAGGTGACCAAAGAGTATGTAGCCAAAATTGTAGGATAAAAAAGTATGTCAGGCAGCTAATTAATAAAAATATGCATTCTTTTTCTGGCTTTTCTGATGGTTGCGACATGTGTCCGCTTTTTTGTTTTGTCCTTTGTTGTAATTTTTTTCTAAGTGTTCACTTTCATGTGAATTTTTATATCTATAATTTTGTGTTCTCTATCTCAAATTAAAATCTCACAAAACCTGTCTGGTTCCTGGGTAGAACTACTTCAGATGGAAGGATCTGCAAAGCCCTTTCTAAGTGACTGACATTGGAGCAGAAACCTGGATGAGGACAGCATTCCAGGAAGAAATAACAAGTGACAAGGCCTTGAAAGGAGATGATGTTGCCTTGAGAAAACTAGTGTGCCTGGGCAGGAAGGGGACAGCAGCCAGCTCATTCAGAACCTTGGAGGCTGGGGAACAATCTTGATTCATTCTAAACAAACCAGATGACCATCTGATTCATATTTAAACACAGTAGCATCAATGTAAAAATATGTGGATTTTTTTAAAGAGCCTAAAGGCCTAACATGTGTATATTAAAACATCTTCTCACCCATAAAAGATAGACATCATTACCTTCCATGTGAAAAGCTACTGCCCCTCTGTGGTAAAAGAAGAAATCTTCAGAATAACATGATTTCTGGGCTAAAGTAAAATTCATCAGTGGTGATAATTTTTTTTCATTGAACAATAAACCAAAATATCCAATTTTTATGAAATACGAATTCTAAGGCCAGAGAGTTAACAATGTAATTTTCAGGTAAATATGAGAATACTAGGCTCACAAACTAACTACTAATGAAGAATACACATAGGGATAATGCTTTACAATGGGCTTTAATGTCTTGGTTGTTTCTTTCTTCCTTCATCTCTCCTTCATGACTGACCTTCCTCACTTCCTCCCTCCCTCCCTCCCCCCATCTTCATTCCTTCCATCCTTCTTTTCTTCCTTCCACAACAGTCTATGAGCACTGGCTTTGTGCCGGACACGTGTACAGAGGTAACCGAGACAGATATCAGCTTGCTGCTTAGAAAAGAAAACAGACATCAAGCAAATAAGATTTTTTATTGATGTATAGTCAGGTACAATATGTCAATTTCTGGTACATAGCGTAATGCTTCAGTCATACGTATACATATACTTGTTTTCATATTCTTTTTCATTATAGGTTATTAAAGATATTGAACATAGTTCCCTGTGCTATACAGAAGAAATTTTTTTTAATCTATTTTTATATACAGTAGTTAATTTAACTGCATCTCTACTGCTTACTACTGAAAGAGGAGTTTGTGATGCCATGGGAGCATCTGTAGGGGACTACCCTAGGCTGGTGAGGTAGGTAGCACAGGTCACTCTGATGAAGTAACCTCGAAGTTGATTCCTCAAGGAGCGCTAGGAATTAGGCAGGTGAGGGTGGAGGGGAGGAGTGTTCCAGGCAGGGGGACAGCATCAGCAAAGGCCATGAGATGGGAAGGAGAATAGTGTTTGAGGAACAGAAAGACCAAGCCAAGAGGGAGAGGGGCTGCAGATGAGGCAGGGGAAGGAGGGAAGTGTCCTGTGACAAAGCACCTTGCAGGTCATGAGAAGAATTTGGGACTTAATCCTAACAACAATGGGAACATGGTAAAGAGTTAAAGGGTAAGTGAGTCAAAGAGGACTTTTTGTGTGGCCAGGGACACAAACCGTAACTCACTGTTACCGATCCACCTAGCTCCTTGAACCAGAGATGGCCAATATTTACTAGGGTTTTATAAGTCCATTCAGGAATAGCCATGCATGTGCACACAAATTCTCTTATCATCACTTAAATAATTCATGGTAGCACGCTGCATCCTTAAATCTTGTTTTTCTAACTTAACACAGCTTAGCAATCATCCCCTATCAGGAGATACAGAGCTGCCTCATTCTTTTTCTTCTCTGGACTAGACTGCCTATTGCATGCATGTACTATTATTTGTTTAACTAATTCCCTATTGGTGGACATTTAGGTCATTTCAAGGCTATTGCTAGTGCAAACAATACACAGTAAGTGTTTCGACCTATACATCATTGCCACCTGTAGAAGAATATCTGTCAGACAAATTCCTAGAAGTGGAATTCCTGGGTTAAAGACAATGTTCATTTGGAGGGGGAGGGTATAGTCCTATGGTAGAGTGCCTGCTTAGCATGCACGAAGTCCTGGGTTCAATCCCCAGTACCACTTTTAAAAATTAAATTAATTAAGTAAATCTAATTACCTCCTCCAAAACAAAAGAGTATGTTCATTTGGAATTTTGATAGGCATTGCCAAAATGCCTTCCCTAGAATGTTAGTGTATACAACTAACAAAGTGCTGATCCTGTATGTACAACATACACAGGGATATGAGACATGAAAAAGTGGTGTCTCAGTACGGTTTTAATTTGTACTTCTTTTATTAAAAGTGAGCTTGAGAATCTTTTGATCTGATTAAGAGCTAGTGCTTGTGATGAATTAAAAATTATCTAATTAGGCTAAGAGCCAAACAGATGCCTAGAGCTTAAAATGATGTTCCATTCATTCAATAGTTTTTGAAAAACAGCTCTGCACTGGGCACACTCATATCATAGGCACTGATGAATCAAAGATGGGTGAGACTTGATCCTGCCCCAGATGAGCTCAAGTCTAATGAGGGAGATAGATGTGGAAACATACAATTAAATGCAATATGCTATTTTTTTTAAAAAGGAAGGAACACAAAAATATGGGAGCCCAGAGAAGAGCAACTAATGCTTATCTGCCAGCCACTCACACATATTTTCTTAGAATACTTAATTTTTAAAAGGCAGAGAGTTGGTGGAAGCAGATAATTAATTCTTTTTAATTTTTTTAAGACCTTGGGTTTCTTTTACAACTTGCCTCTCTGCATTAGCAAAAATATCCATAATTGTTTTAATAGAACTGGGATTTTTTAAGTGTTTTAACTAAAACTGAAATTATGGTTAAGATCTCCTTCATGGAAATGGAATATGGATGACACAAAGGGGGAGGTGTCTCACCACACTGTGGCTTCATTTTAAAATCTGAGGCCACAATCAATTTTACATAAAGGCCCCCAGTTCAACCCAATGTCCCCACCCACCATGCTCCCCACAACCTACCCGGGTCAATCAAGCTGTGTTCTAATGGATTACTTTTATCTTCAAGGAACTCTTAGATGAAAACCAACATTCTGTCATTAGTTTTATCCTCAGAAAAAGCACTTTGGCACTTCAATACTTTTAAATGTTTTAAAATCTGTTTCTTCCCTCTGATCTTCACTTAATAGTAAATTAGGCACTTAGTGATACACAGTGCAAAATAGGGCTGGAGACAAAACAGCCTCTCAGCTTCCAAATGGCACAGCAGAGAGGCAAAGGATAAAGATGCTGGCAGAAAGAGTAGTTAATACGTTTTCACCCCTCCCTTTGTTTCTCTGTGTTACAGCTAACAGGAGCTGAGGAGTTAAAGGCACCAGAGCAAGAGGGTGGCTACTGAGACCCAACACTCCAGGGCTCAGTGACAATCATCCTTCCTGGTGTTGGGCTGGGGACTGTACGTGTGGAGTCAGGGCCTCCCTGAGCATGTATTTCTTACCTATGGGCAGTGAACCCTCATCTCTAGAAAACATACTATAAGGCTTTCCTCCCAGGATTAACCAAACCTCTGAAAAAGCCAAGCACATACTCCTAAGGACATCTTCCTCTTTTTCTGTGAAATCTACCTTAACCATACCTCCATCAGGACACCTTCTTTCCAAATCATCATGAAAATTTGAGAAAGTTTAAGATTTTTTATAGACAAGTCTCGGATAAAACTGATATTCACATCAGGATGCATCCTTGTCAGTGGGAAAAGCCATTTCCCCATAATACAGGAATGGCAAGTTTTCCTCAAATTATTCTTACAATTTGCTAAGCGTTTTTATTCCACTACCTCAATCTTGTCCACAAACAGTGTGAGTTTGGTACTGTCATCCCCATTTTACAGGTAGGGAACCATTTTCCTTCCCAGCAATCCATTGTGTATGGAAACAAATAGAAATGTGAAGCTGGAAAATTTCCTGAATCTGCTATTTCATTCATTATTCATTCAACAAATATTTACTAAATGTAACAATAAGTGTTGGGCACTATTCTACAGACTGAAGCTATAGAGGTAAAAATCCATGATCCCTACTGCCCTTTAAGAGGTTACTATTGGCGGGAGAGGGTATAGCTATAGTGGTAGAGCACGTGCTTAGCATGCACAAGGTCCTGGGTTCAATCCCTAGCGCCTTCATTTAAATAAATGAATAAATAAATCTAATTACCTCTCCCCTCCCAAAAAAGAGGTTACTATCTAGGAAAAGGAGGAAAATATTGAACATCTGCAATAAAATGTCATTCTTGCTAGGGTACAAAGGACCCCAAAGGAGGGAGAAGTCAAGTCCCTGTGTGGAGTAGGGAGAGAAAGTTTCATAGAGGAAAGGATTCCAACTGTTTTGAGAGCAGAATAGTGAAGACGGGTTAGGAGATGGCATGTTGAGATGAGACAGCATGAAAGTAAAATAATAAAAATAAATAAGTAAAGTAATAAAAAAAAATAAAGCACTTTTGCTATACAACACTTTGTAAAAGTGAAATAATTATTCACGTATTCATCAGCAAATATTTATGCTGTTCTTAATAGAGGCCAAGTGCTAAGAATAGGAAGGTGAACGAGGCAAACAATTGTGCCCTCAAGCTTTAAGGAAATAGAAAGAGATAAATGATATAATTTCATACATGTGACAGAGAACACAGACCAGGATAAGGAGGTAAGTGTTGGTGGTATCTCTAAAGAGATGACACAGAAACAGAGACCTGCATGGAGAGCTGAAGAAACAGCATTTCCAGCAGTAGGAGCACAAGTGCAAAGGCCCTGAGGCATAAATTAACTTGGCAATTTTGCAGAACAGCAAGAGGATCAGTGTGGCTGGACAGGGTAAGTGAGGAGGGAAAGACGAGCAGGTGCAGGTAGAGGCTTATCTAAGGAGTTCAGCTTTTATTCTAGGTACAACAGAAAGCCATTGGAAGGTTTTAAGTAGGGAAGGATATGATATACTTAGGTTTTTTAAAAACTGTTCTAACTAGCTTTGTGATCAATGGTCTAGTGGGAGCAGGAATGAAAAACATTATAGGTACAGTAGGCACCTTGTTTCAGACTACGAAACAGATTGAAAATTGAATTATCTTCCTTCCCTACCTTACTCTCCTGCACTGCCCAATTGTTTTAATCATTACACCTCTATCAGTCATGATCCGGCCAGAAGAACAGAACCTACACTAGGGAGTTCAGCTGAGAGAAATAGTTACAAAGAAGTCAGAAAAGCTGAAAGAGAAAACAAAGGAAGGTGAGGCAACCCAGAGAGAGCGGAGAACGACAGGAAGCCTCCGTCACCCCTCGGGCTGAAAGCACAGAAGAGGCGATGTTAGGGAGCCCAAGAGCCAGGGCCACCAAGTGGGAGTTGGAACCTTGGACCACAGAAGGAGCTAGATGTACAAAGGAGACTCAGTCACTGCTGCTGATGCCACAGGGACAGGGGGAGAGGGGAGAAATACTCTGGTTTCTCTCTGCCTGCTTGCTCCCATGTGGCTCTGCCCATCCAGAAGCCAGCAGGCAAGGGAGCCGGGAGCTGTAGTTTGAGGGGATCAGCTTCCTGCGATGCCAGACAAAGAAAGGGCAGGGAAGGGGTCTGAGAGCAAATGTGAGTACTAAACAGCTGGCACAACCAGTTGACCATCTGACAATTCTGGAAACAATCATTCTGTCTTTATGACCTGTCAATTCAACCTCCGAAAGTCCTTCTTCTCTACCAAAGCCACTCCCCCAGTTCAAGTCTTCTTCTTTCACCTGGACAAAAGAAATAGATTTATAACTTGTTTCTCTGCCTATGCTCTCTCCTGCTCCAAAACAACATCCTACACACAGTGCAGACCTCCAGAATTCATTTTAAAACAGAGTTGAATGTGTCTCAGTTGGCCTACAGCTAAAATCCAGTTCCCAAAGGGCAGCCTCAGGGCCTTTGACAGCCTGCCTCCAGCATACCTTTTCCTCACATCTTCCTATAAATACAATGTTTTAGCCACAAAAGGAGAACTTGAAATTTCCCAAACATGACATGTTCTTTCATGCTCACGTTCTTTGTTCACACTAGTTGGAATTCTCTTTCTGAAATCCTTTTTCCCTCCTGGCATCCTTTAAATTCTAAAAGTCACCTTCTAAATGAAAACCTGTTCAGCCAAGTCAGGTAGAAATGAATCATTCCCTCTGCTGTATTCCAACCGCAAGTTGTTCAGACTGCCTTTAGAGTACACTTACTGTGCTTATACTGCTGATGCAGGGGCACTCTCTGTAATGTATTCGCATTTATTTTAGCAGGATCAGTGATCCCCTTGATCAGGGGTCCAGCACCTGTTTTTGTAAAAAAAGAAAAGTTGTGTTGGCACACAGCCATACTCATTCTTTTACGGCTTCCTGCGGCTGCTTGGGCACACATCACCAGAGTTGAGTAATGTGATGAAAACTGGATAGCTCCCCTCAAAACCTAAGATATTTGCTGTCTGGTCCTTTCCAGGACCTGAAAAAAAGTCTGCCAACTCCTGTCCTTGATGTAAAGGGATTCCTAGAACTTAACCTAATACTTTGCACATAGTATGTTAAATACTGGAAAATGTTAATTGAATTATCTAGAAAGATAATAAATATGTAGTGTCAAGAATAAGAGAGAAAGCCAGAAATAAAAGGAAAGGCATATTTAAGAATAATGACACAAAAGCCAGGGGAAAAGGGGGCGCTGTCTTGATGTATGTAAGGCATTTACATTTTCCTAGCTTTATTGAGATATAATTGACGCTCTCCATTTTATAAGTTTAAGGTGTACACTGTAATGATTTGATTTATGTATGTATTGCAAAATGTTTACCACAATAAGGTTAGGTTAATCCACCCTGCACCTTACTTAACTACCTTTTTGTTGTTATGGTGGTGAGAATGTTTAAAATCTACTCTCTTGGAACGTTCAGGAGAAATGTTCATGGATGTTTTTGAAACAAAACAACACAAAGAAATGATTTTGTAACTGCAGGTAAAGAATTTTGGTTTGGCCTAAGAAAGAATGTATTGAAAAGGAAAAACTTGTAAACGTTTCTGTTTTGGTATAATAGAATATTCTGGAATTCTGGAAGATTAGGGCAAACATCCTATGTTGGCTATGAACTTAAGTGGGTCAGGCTTATGACTGAGAGATTCTGTGGCTCACGAGTCTATGATTAAAGGAATTCATTTCTGTGGTACAATCCTAGGAGTTCCTGGGTACAGGTGTGCGGAGGGGCTTGGTGAGCTCAGCACTGACAATGCTTAAGGGCTCATTGTCTTTCTTTCAAATGTTTAGATAAGTCATCAGAAAATTACATTAACAAAATATTTTGCATGCATCTAAAAATAACTCAGCTGAGCACACTCAAACTCTTTGTGGTAGCTTTACACACTGAAGTTAATTATGTCTACATGCAAAATTGCCTGGTGAAAGATTTTACTGTTGTGTAACAAATGCAGCAGAATGCGACGTTGTGTCCTATGTGGTGGTGTTGAGTGCAGTATATGAATTTATTTAAACTTAGAAAATAATTCCTAATCACTGTTACAATCAGGAATTCAAAGTATCCAACATCAAAAATAGAATTCTGGAGGAATCTGTCCACAGGCAGATCCTTCACAGTCAAGAGAAACTCCACACACTAAAAAAAGACAATTAAAATACAGTCAGTAATTGGAGGAGTGGTGGAGGGGAGTTCTGCTCCATATATAGCAAACAAATGGTTCTTCTTGATAGACAGCTTATGCATAGTTTTTTTTTAAATTGTTGTTGCTGTTAACAGATTTTTAAAGCACTATAAGTAACAATTCTCATTCATTGCTGATGGGAATGCAAAATGGTACAGCCGCTTTGGAAGAGCGTTTAGCAGTTTCTTATAAAACTAAACTTGCTCTTAACCATATGATCCAGCAGTCACACTCCTTGGTATTTCCCAGATTAGTTGAAAATTATGCCCACACAAAAACCTATACATGAACGTTTATTCATAATTGCCAAAACTTGGAAATAACTAAGATGCTCTTCAGTGGGTGAATAAATAAACAAAGCAGAACACATTTATATGATTCAGTATTATTCGATCATAAAAAGAAATGAGTTCTCAAGCCACAAAAAGACACGGAGGAAACTTAAATGCATATTGCTAAGTCAGAGAAGCCAGTCTGAAAAGACAATATGCTGTATGATTCCAGCTATGTGAAATCATGGAAAAGGCAAACTATACAGACAATAAAGGGATCACTGGTTGCCAGGGGTTATGGGGCACGGAGGGATGAATAGATTAACACAGAGGATTTTTTAGGGCAGTGAAACTATTCTGTATGACACTGTAATGGTGGATGTATGTAGTACGTTTGCCAAAACCCATAGAATGTACAACACAAACAGTGAACCCACTATAGACTTTAGTCAGTAATAATGTATCAACACTGGCTCATCAATCATAACAAATGTACCATATGAATGCAAGATATTAATAATAGGGGAATGGGAAGGTTAAAGCTCAGTGATAGAGTGCCTACTTAGCATGCACAAGGTCCTGGGTTAAATTCCCAGTACCTCAATCAAAAATAAATAAATAAATCTAATTTCCTTCCCCCATCAAAAAAAAATGATATTAATAATAGGGGGAACTGAGAGAGGAGAGTGGCTGGGGTGACATATGGGAAATGTCTGTACTTTTTGCTCAATTTTTCTGTAAATGTAAAACTACTCTGAAAAAGTATCTATTAATTTGTAAAGTCCTATAAAAATAGAAAAATAGGTAAAAGCTAAGAATTAAATTATTGAAATAAAAATAAAAGTGGCTGAAAAACATTAAAAATCTTGAACATTATTAGTATTACAGATGTGAACACATCAACACAGAACAACTCACCAAAACCCAGTAGGGATGCTTCAGATTAATTTCAGTCTTCACACCAAAAACATCTTCAAACTATCTTAGCTTGAAAGGACATCTTTGATCATATAAATCAATTTGTTTGCCAATGCAATATTTAATCTGCTCTGTAGACGTCTGCATTTTACCTGTCCTCTCCATCTGCACTTGTTCCCAAGAAGATAGCTAAATGTTGATTTTTTCATAAAGATTTTTAAAAAATCTTCCAAGTCTTTTTGGTTGACTTTTCAACAAGCCCAGTAGGATCCACCTATGGGGCATAATTTTAGGGACACTTCTGCCCAATTCATAAGCTTGCCTACCTGCTCTAAAACCAGAAAGACCTAGGTGAGGAAGCAAAGTGATATATTTTGTACTTAGACAAGGCTTAAAAGGCACATCCCCAGAGGAAAGCAAAGCATTTATTTCAATCCACTCTAAAATACTCTCTTTGCAAGTGCTGTTATCTGTAATCAATTTCTTCATTACTATCCATACAGAAATGACTCACAAATTTATACCCCCAGCCTAAGCATCTGTCTCCTCAGGCTTCAAAACTGATTATACAACTGGCAACTTACTTTGTCCTCTTGGGAGTCCCAAAGGTGCCCAAGCTTAATGAATTCGTGCTCTCACCATTCCCCATACCCACCAATACTACTAACCTGGTTTCCTTCCATGGTTCCGTTCTCAATGATTTAGTCATCCAGTGGAACAAACCTGAGAAGTCATCCATGATACCTCCCTCTCCCTCACCTCCACACCCAAGCCATCCCCCAATTCTGTCAAAATGATCTGTTCCCCAGGAGGCTCAGAGAGAGGCAAAGACCACACAGCCCAAGAGAGATGAGAAACTGGAGACAGAGAGACAAGCTGCCTCACTTTCTGGTGGCCTCCCAGATCCGGTTCCCATGAGCTGGCTGGCCTCACTTTCCACCTAAACAACTCTGTACTGCTCCAATAACCATGCCCTGCCCCACCCCCAGTTCAGAAGCTGGCTCACATGGATTGGGTTCCATGCAACCCAATGATCCCCACCTATAATAATGATGCCAAAAGGCATCCACCAAGGAGTAGGGGTACATCTTTCAGGAGCCTCCTGGCCCTAGTGTAAGGACTCCATGCCTGCCTGGATGTCCTTCTCTTCATCTTTCCCAGGGGCCCAAGCCTCAACGTGCCTGCAAAGACTTCCCTGAGTTCCTGGGCAGTATGCAGATGAGGCAGCCACAGAATTCAGGGTGTCATGGCTCAGCTATCTTTAGAGATAAAGGAGAGATCTGCAAATATTCCTGGAGTTACTGCCCTTCACTGAGAACACCTCAGTGCAGCCAGAACATGAGGGATTGTTTGTTTTGGTCTCCAGGAACTGAAAGAGTCTCCTCCACTAAATAAAAACATAACCCTTCAAGGCACTGCATCATTAGCCAAGCCAGCCATTTGGGGTCAAAAATACTTGGACTCAAATTCTGATTCTGCTGCTTACTAGCTCTGTGACTTGGAGCAAATAACCTCTTTGTTGCTCAAATTTCTCATGTCCTATGGAGATAGCATCTGGTTTGGTTTAGAGAGCATTCGGCAAAGTAATATATCCAATTTAAAATGTTGTAAGAGGTGGTCTGTCAAAAAGAAAAACTGTCTGCTCATCTTCATCTTCTCCACTTTCTTTGTTGATCTTAATACCCTCCTAACCAGTCTACCTGTATCTCTTCTAACCCCATCAAACCTATTCACCATAGTACAGCAAAAGCAAAAAGTGTAATACATGCTCTACCCTTGGACTCTTCACTATTACAGAGCCTTTAAACATACTATCTTCTTGACTTAAATCACTCTTCCCTCTTTGATAACTCCAGTCCCTTCCCATTTCTGTTAAGCATCATTTTACAGGGAAGCTTCCCTTGGCTTTTATGACCAGGTCACCTTCCCCCATCTCCTGGCACTTTGTTCATCTTTGCAGGCTCCTCAAGTTGTCAGCACACATTTATTTGTGTTATGATATTGTGCCCTTCACTAGTCTAACCCATAAAGACATGGGTTTGTCTAATTTTTTCTCCCTATTGTATCCAAACACCTAGCATAGTGTCTGGTACATAGTTGCTCATGAAATAGTTACTGGGTAAATAAATGCATAAACTAAAATAGAAATAAGCAACATCTAATCCTTTCCCAAGAGTAAGCTTTATTGAGAGATACAAACTAGAAGAATAAAGCATTTCCATGAATGAAAGAACAAATAGGTGGAAAAGATGCCTGGCACATAGTAGGTACACAATTTTATAAAACTTCACCTACTATAAAACTTTCATAGAGCCACTGTCTGCATTCTGTTCCTCTATGTATTGATGGAGAGTGGGACCAATGCAATGCGGTTTGTCTCCAGGATGCTAATAATGAAGTGTTTTTAACCTGTTTCTGTTTCCTGAACATGATTTGCTTTGTGTACATTTACTGGGACTACACAAGACATATCAGGCCAAATGAAAGAAAAAGTTGCAAGGATTTCCACTTTGCAAGTTGGGCAGAATGCCTGGAAGGGACGAAATTTAATTCTTCCCATTAAATGGATACCCAGATGCCTAGTCTTAAGACTCAGATAAAGAATAGCTACTAGAAAGAGAATCATCTCTAAATATGGGCCAGAGAATTCAAGATTTCAAGTTTGGCTTCCTCAGTGTGCGAGTGAGACACTCAGAGTGACAGAAGATGAAGCGTCTCTGTGAGTTCAGTTAAGGACACGTCCCAATAAGGAAAAGCTGTGGGGCTTATGATTGTTTTGTTAAACAGTGTGAAGGGAATTGTTCGACATTCATTTGCACGTGACAGACTCACAATAATTCATTTCTTTAAATATGAAGCCCCAAATCACCCCATCTAAAATTAAGTTTCCTACCAACATTGCTTAGTAACTACACAGAGGAATGAACGCTGGCCTGGAGGCAGCACCCACAGATCTCCTGAAATAACGACACCCTCTTCCACTTACAAGAATCCTACTCAAGATGCTTGGGTTCTCGTCCCATTCCTCTGGCTCTAATGAGCTCTGTGGCTCTCACACAGGCTCAGTTCCAACATATAAAATGAGAAGGTTGTGTTTTTTAAGTCTTTAAAGTCCCTTCCAGTTCTAAATTCTTTGATTCATGCCTGAATCTCTGTCAGTCGATAGGAGTATTAAGTCAACTGACTTGGTCTTCAGAGTTGCAGAAGCATTACAGAGGCTCCCAGCTCTTCGGAAGTGCTGGTTCGTAGGAGGAATATGTACCACTGCCGGAAAGCGAGTAGAGGAGAAACCTGTTCTTTCCTCACAAGGGGCATGAGCAGCCTCCACGATGGGCTGATGAAGGGGTGGGGTAGGAGAGAGCGGCAGACAGGGCAAGGATGCTATGATGGTGAAGAGGCAGTTTTGCCCTCAAGTGGCACTGGCCAGATTTTCCTTAACCACTGCTCTCATGTCAGCAGGCAGGCCACTGGCCTCCCAGGCCTCCCCTTCTGCAGCTGTGACTCACAGGACTCAACCAAAGAATATCAAGACTTCCATGCCCTATTTGTCATGTTCATTAAGCAGCTCTCCCTGAATCTTAAACAAAACCAAACAAAAAACCATTCTCTCCAGTAACCCTCTGGCAGGGTTTGCCACAACAGAAGGTCTGAGGCAAAGAGAAATTTCTGTACAAAAAGGACTTTTTCAAATAGAAGGGATAAATTCAAACTACTTCAATCACTTTGTGCTTCTGTCCTCAGCAGAGAAGAGAGACATTCCTTTTTTCCCCCTGAATTGAGAGGCTTGTCCCTATTCAAGGCTTTTCCATAGGCAAGAAGACCAATGCCAGCTTCTCAATCTATAGGAAAGTTTTGTTTGTCCAACTAACCTACCAGAAGAAGAGTCTAAGTTCAATCTCTTTGTCTTGTTTTATAGATGATAAATATACTGCCTTGTTTAGGACACGTTTTTCAAAATGTTACCCAAAAGAGAACAGGTCAAAAGAATTTTCAAGTTTGATTCTTCTAACCGTACAATCTGAAATGTAGCAAGATGTTGTCCAAGTATAACTTGCTTAAGAACAATACTGTAAATTGAGATTTGTTCCTGGGTACACTATACATATGTCACTTCTTGGACAAACAGTTTTGGTCAACTCCCTTCTGTTTTATTTGAATCAAAAATTCACTTTCATCCTAAACAGACATGACAAAAAAACAAGTTCTGTTTTGAAAAGTCTACAATATCAGCTCATTCTTTTACTATCCAGTCCTGCAACCTTACCTTGAGTATTTTTACCCAGAGCCAATCTTTCAATATTTACTTTACGTATGTAAATAACACATGTTCCTTTTAGAAATGCTACTTACATTCCAAAAAAGCTTTGAATCTGATTGCCCACTGCTGTCATTTGAGTCTTAAGTGTTCTAATTCGAGTTTCTGGGTGACTGGAGACACCACCCTCATCTTATTGGATTCATTATGAATAACACAAGGATAATGACACGTGTGATTACTGCCAGACAGCTTGTCACCCTCTTTGAAGTTCCCCAAAGCAAGATGCCCCAAATGTATGTTCATAATTGTTTATTAGTTGATCAGATTACAAAGCAAACCTTAGCTTACTCAAAACAAACTGGCACTTTTTTCATTATTTAACCTGAGTTACAATGTGTCTAAATTAAACACAGAGTATAAATACTCATATCCATCAGTACATGAGCTGTTTGCATGAAGGTGCCATCATAAATAGAAGACAACCTGCAACAAACCTCTGTTTTACAAGAATTATTACTACTGTTGAAAATGGTCAAATCCCACTAAGTAAAATCAGATTATTTTTCTTACAAGGTGAATATACTGTGTGTTTCAGTGATGATGATTCAAAAATGATCACTTCAAATTGCTTATCTTAAGATTTTGGAGAATCTAATATCTAAAATCCTACCTGCTCTCTGGTTTTCTCATCCTCCTCATATTGTAGATTAAATCTCACAACATTGTTTTGAAAACTTTTGTCTGTCCTCTTTCTGACTCCACATCCTATTTTTATATAGTAAATTTGTGGACAATTTGATACCCAAAACTCTATGCCCATTTTCATCATATCTCCATGGTAACTACACATCCAGCACAATGTAAAACATCAGACCAAAGACAAAAATATATAGCCAAGAAGAAACTGATTTCTAAGTACTGACTCTCTGAACCAGCCCTGTATGCTTGCTATGGATTCCATCCTCAACATCTTTGTAAGGGAATTAACTGGGCTTTTTAAATCACCCTTTTTGGAGAAATGACATGAAGTTGATATACAAAATTGTTCATTATCCTGAAGGATTGCTTAAGATGTAATGGTAAAGACAAAATAATTGCCTAGATTGAAATCCAAAGGGAAGGCAAATTATGAGGTCAGGTGTGGCTTCTCTATGAGTTGAGCAAAACTATTACTTCCATCAAGGGAATAATTGTCCTTTCAGCAGGAAACTCATTGGAACTCCCTTGAGTCACCTGTGAACAGTGTTGTTACAGATGTGACATCAACTCATATCCACAATCATAGTTCCATGATTTTTCAATGTAAACATTAAAAGCCCCGTATGACGATTTCATGGGCCTGCACATTCTCTTGATGGTTAAAGACGACAGGCCCCAAATGGTATTTAGCCCAGTGACAGTAACCCTGTAGATGCCTACCTAGAAGGGATGACCATTACAGCACAGTAACTCATGTGTTTATATGTCAGTTTCCCCAGCACCCATCATTATAATGTTCAGGTTTTGTAACACATCAAACATTACAACATGAGAGACTGTCAAAGGCTCACCCAAACTACAAAGCTATACTCTTGTTGGTGAATGATTCAGATAATTACAATGAAAATAGTATCAACAAGGTTCAGAAACTGAAACTAATACTAAAGAAAACAAATGAAGCTTTAGTGTGTGGAAAAAGAATATAGGATTCCAGCCTAGAATCATAGACTCCTACAGTTGGAAAGTGCCATAGAGGTCATCTAGTTCAGCCACCCACCTGATACAGAAATTTTTTCTACAACCTTCTTAACAAGGGGCCATTCAGCCTCTCCTGGCTCATGTGCAATGCCCGAGAGTGCACTACTTTTGTTTGTTTGTTTTGGAGGGGGGAGATAATTAGGTTTATTTATTTATTTATTATTAGAGTTGTTTTTGTTTTTGTTTTTTTTTAGTGGAGGTACTGGGGATTGAACCCATGACCTCATGCATGCTAAGCACTAACCCTACCACTGAGCTAAAGCCTCCCCTTCAAGAGTGCACCATTGCTACTGAGTCAGGATTTGCCTTGCTGAAACTTCCAGTCATTAATTCTGTTTCCTAGAGCTTTTAATTCAATTCTGCCATTTTCTATACGACCTAATTAGTTGGCTTTTAAAATACATACTGATAATAGTAGTAGTAGTAGTAGTAGTAGTGATAATAATAATAATAATAATAATAATAATAATAATAATAATAATAATAATAATAATAGCAAGCATTTATTGAGTACTCACTATGTGCCAGTCTTTGGACCAGGTATTTCATATGAACTCTCTTATCTATTTAGTGAATATGAGTGTAAACTCTGGAGCCAGACTGAGTTAGAATTCTGGCTCTGCCATCTACTAACTGTAAGCCATTAGAAAAGTCACTTAACCCTCTGTGCTTTGGTTCCTCAGCTATAAAATAGGGATAATGAAAACAAGGCCTACATGATAGGGCTGTTAGGAAAACTAAATGTTAGTGCACCTAAAGTGTTTGGAACCATGCCTGGCACATGATAAAGACAGTAAAAATGTTGTCCTGCTTGTTGCTATTGTTATTAATATTATAATCCCATTTTACAGCTGAGGACGCTGAACTTTAGTAAAGAGCTTAGGCAACTTAAGTAACAATTACCATTGTGAAATCACATCTGCAATCAGTTTATTATCCAACGTTTTTGCTACTGCTCATGTGTTTGCTATTCCATTTAGCTTTGCATATTAGTCTATTGTTAAATAGATTCAACTCTGGGAACTCTTTTCAGTGTTTGACTTGTTCTAAGAGTTTGGAACCAAGAGTATGGTTTCTCTAAAAGAGACATTCCCAATACTATGTTCTTCCATGAAACAAAGCCATCCAGTGTTAACTGAGAGATGGTAAGAGTGTTTTTGGAAGATGATATTATAAAAAAAAGTATCAAGAATCATAAAATCATTCAAAGACTTGGATTCAATAATTCTACTCCTGGAAAGTTATTCCAGGGAAATAATTCAACAAAACAAATAAGCTGCTTACCCTCAAGTCTTTCTCACAGCGTTACCAGCTCCATGTCCTGAAACGATATTAGGGGTAAATATTAGGGGTATAGTTAGGTAAATTATGATAAATAAACATGAAGGAAAGTTCTGTAGCTAATTAAAGAATCATTATAACATATAACATGGAAAGAAGTTTATGATATAATATTAAATGGTGGGGAGGGTACAGTTCAAATGGTAGAGTGCATGCTTAGCATACACAAGGTCCTGGGTTCAATCCCCAGTACATCCTCTGAAAAGAAGTAAGTAAACCTAATTACCTCTCCCCAAAAATTTTTTTAAATTTTTTAAGAATTAAATGGAAAAAGAAAAACCCAAAACTGAGTTATAACAGAATTATCGGTATTAAAATATGTACTCTTGAATATACAATTGGGGGAAAATAGCCCCAAAAAGGAAGTAATTCTGGTAAAATGATATGACCACTGGCTCACTTCAAAAAAAGTTTTTAAAAATATTTATACAATACTATACAGTAGTGAAAATATACTAAAACTACATGTATCAATATGAATAAATCTTGAAGAAAATAGTTTCAGAAAGATATATAGGACATAGTACCATTTATAGTTTTTATTTATTTATTTATTTTTAATTTTTTCTTCTTTTTTTTAATGGGGTGAGGTAATTTTAGGTTTCTTTATTAGTTTGTTTTTTTTAAACAGAGGTAGTGGGAATTAAACCCAGGACCTTGTGCGTGCTAGGCATGCACTTTACCACTGAGCTATACCCTCCCCCTTACAAAGTTTTTAAAACTGATAAATACCAAACCATATATTATTTTGGGTTACAAACATACATACACCTGTGGTAAAAGTTTTAATATTTGGATAGGAACAATAAACACCAAATTTAGGCTAGTGATTACCTCTGAGGCTTGGGAATAAAAAATGACCAGGAAGAGATTCCCAGGAAGAGACTGCTTCTTAAGTTGGATGGGGAGTGGCAGCCGAGGGGGACTGAAGAGAGATTTGAGGAGACTGCAAAACAGAATGCGCCGGGAGAAGCCGACGTGGAGCGAAACAGCACTTCATTCTAAAACATGATGGCGTGAGCCTGCGAGGCGCACTTGTTCTGCCCGCACATGCGCGTTGTTCACGTCTTTGTTCGTACTGCTTACGTACTACTACTAGCGCATGCGCGCCTTTGCTTTTTCGGTTCATAAGGCTTATATAACTGGTGCGTGCGTACATTTACTGTTTACCTATTACATAGGCGAGTTGTTGTGACCTTTGCCCTGGGTCCCACGGCCTACTCTCTTAAGGCTACCAACAGGGAGTAAACTGGTTATTTAACAATATACCTTCTACCCCTGATTCTCTACTCGCCCGACGAGTTTGTTAAAAATAGGGATGTCAGGGCCCCACCACTAAGGATTGACATTCAGCTGGTTTAAAGTAAGGCCTGGGCCTCAGTAATTTAAAAAGCTCCCAGATGATTCTGAGTATCCAGTTCTCACCTACTCAGTGAGAGATGAGAACTAATTTTTTTTTTGTAGAGCTAAAATATATAATAATGATTAAAACTGATCTTCAATGTTGATATGTTTTAGCAATATAAATATGAGATTCTAAAAATGTATTATCTTGGACTCTGCTTAATTCATAAAATGAGAGAACCCTGCCGCTCTCCAAGCCTTGGTTATCTGTGGGCTCTCTGCGATCCACAGTACAAAGAACCCGGCATGTGCATTATGCAAGAATGGAAACCAAGCCCAAACAGATCAGGGAACCAGTACTGTTTAAATTGTCATGCCAGCAACAGCACAACTGAAAATGACACCCCCACAGTATTGTTTTCCCTGCAGAGCGAATTTCACAAGAGCTCCCTTGTAGAGGGTGACTTCCTCCTCCTCTGGGCCTCTATCTGACTGTAATAAAGGAAAGAAGAGAAAGAAGCCAATCTGTTATGTCTCTGCAAGGCAGGCTTGTCAGATTTCCATGAGGCAGGGCCAGCGGGTACAGTGGCAGAATCACCCTGTCGGCCAACAAGGAAGATAGCCGACTGCCTTCGAAGGCAGTCAGCTCTGAGGATGGTCTTCAATCCCCAAGCAGAAGCCAAAGGAAGCTACAGTGGCCAAGTCCGGGGCTCGGGTTAGAAAGATGAGGAAGGAGGGGCCCCAAAGTATTGACCAAAAGCAGGTCTACCCCACCCACTCCCCAGCCTTTCGCCCTCCTCAGTCTCCTCCTCTTCTCTGTTTCTTCCCTTCAGTCTCTTGGCATGGACCTCTGTCATTAATTCTGTCAGGTCTTCTTTAGAGATTAGAGAGGGGCGTGTGAAGATAAGGGTCTTAGGGATAAAGCAGTAATTTTTGTGGCAGGAAAGAACAGTGAAATAAACAAAATGTAGGAACATTAAGGAAAGAGCCAAATTAGTAGAGTAACCCTTATAGATGAAATTGTAGTTCCTTAGCAACTCAAAATTAATTGCTCTTAAAGAGAGAAAAGAAATGTTCCCTTTTGGTTAAAACAAAAACAAAACAAAACAAAAAAACCCAACAACTCACTATTGCACTATTTACTGCACGATCAGTCCAAAGTTCTGATGGAACATTCTACACCTGAGGTCCTGTTAGTCCAGGATTCCAGCATCAGAGACTGTGAGAATGTTTTTACTAAGGGACTTGAAAATCCCACTGGATCACAAAGGGTTAAGCATGGGATTAAAAGGAAGGAAGAGACATAAGGAATGAAAATGGCATTGATGAAATTTATTTGTATTAAAGAATACAAGCTTTTAAAATGGGGATATTTCAATTAAATATTTTGGCTGAGAGAGGCTAAGGAGTGCCTTGTTAAGAGCAGTGACTTTTTCTTAGAAAAGGGAATTTGTGTCAGTGAGTGGATCTTATGGTCCATTTGTAGGAAGAAGTTCATTTATCAAGGCTCAGAAAAGAGGCTTCTCAATTTTCTCTAGACTGAAGAACAGTGATTAATTCTGAGACATTACAGGTGGATGTGCATGTAAACAAAACGTGGGCGGAAGCAGGAAGGTTAAGGAATATTACCATTGCTGTTATGCCTGGCATACAATTTTTTTTAATTTATTTCTCCAGACCTAATCATCCTTGCATCAAAAACAAAAGCTGAGGAATTAAGCTCTGATCCAAGAACAATTTTGATAATATTAATTATGTTGCTAAACAAACTCAGAAACAATAAAAATAAATCAAGCCATATTTCAGCTCCAGTGAAAAAAGCAGTGTCAGCCAAAAAGGCCCTAATAACAAGGGAGAAATGATTTTCAATCTTCTAAAAGAAGTCTAGCCATGAAGACAAAATAAGAAAAATTAGAACCTCTGGGAAGGAAAGAGAATAAAGCAATTTGCTATTTTAATAAGTAGTGTAGTCACTGTAAAAGTAGAAAAAGAAACGCTTTAATGACTGATGTGTGCTGGTGATTCTCTAGAACTATGCGATGAAGTTATCTAACAAGAATTTGCTCGCACTTAATTTTTCATTTGTGCAGTCATCAAGCAAGGAATGCTAAGACTTTCGCACAACCTGATGTCTTCAGTGGCAAAGACCAGTCAGACAAGTTTTCCAAATAGAAATAAAAATAAATGCAAAAAAAATAGAGACCAAGATTACATGGAGAAGATAGGGTTTGTCAAGAAAGAGAAGACGTATAATTCTTGGTCCCATGGGAATTAAACACCCACAGTCCAATTAAAAACTCAAATTAATTTAAAATTCAACAAATCAACCAAATAAATTAAAAACTCAACACAAAGTCTTCATTATCATTTAGGTATCTAAATATACTACCTCATCAGATCATTCTGGATTATAAACACGACAATAATAGCTTATACATATGAATTTCTTTCACAGGAAGATGGGAAATGGTTAGCTCATTAAAGGTATACCACTGAGAGGAAAATTGAAAAAGTCATGATAGTCTCATCAGTGAGTATACACAGGCTAGAATATTATTTTCTAAACTGGGCCACAGGTGCTAGGTCAAAGGCCAAGTTCAAGTTGCTTGTCTTCCTACAAAGACATTGAATGCATCTCTTGTGTAATTATTATCATGAAGATTCTCCAGCCTAGGAATGGATGATGGGTTAAGACACATTAATACCCATTTTACATTTGATTAGTCCACCTCAGCTTCCATGTCGAGGTTCCTTCCTCCCCAGTATCACTTGGCAGTTGTATCCCAGTGGTGGTGTCGACCACAACAAAGCTGTAGCTCAACTATCTTCTTTCATTCACTAATCCTTTATTCATTCATGCATACAGTCATTGACTGCTGATTTTAAGCAGTGGCATGAGGGGCCATTAGCTACACACTTTCACTCACTCACATTTTGTACCCCTAAACCATTTCTATGTCCAAATCCTAGAGATCCCACTGCATTAAACTTTCACTAACATTTATTTTTTAAGTGCTGGGCTGGCACTGGTGATATGGCTGAGACCATGCTCTGCCCAGGTCTCCATCCTCAGGATTATAGAGTCGGGGGAGTGTCTGCTTGGGCTAAGGAAGGAACAGAATGGAGTCAGAAAGAGAATTCTGATTTCTTAAGACTTGTAAGCTGGAAAAGATATAGAAAGGATGCAAGGTGTAGACATCCCTAAATATTCTCAATTTAGCAAAGCTAAAACCTATAACTGCATTAGATCCTCATAGTGTGCCTCTCAGAAACAATCTTTAGCAATAATTGAACACATAAATACATAAATGGTTCCTGATTTACATGTATCTGATACTGGTTCTATCCCTAATATGGAACAGAACACTCTACAAACACATTGAAACATTTGCAGTCAGGTTACTTGTGACTCCACAGAGAGGTGGGATAACTTGCCTATGATCACTCTGCTGGTCTGAGGGGAAGACAGGATTCCAACCCTGTTTGTCTGGCCCCGGGCCCCATGCCCTTAGCCACCCTTCTGCGTGAGCTGTTGATGCAACTAATTTCACTTGTCTTCCCATTCTGGAACTCTTTGCAATGTAACAACCATAATTATTTTGGTGTAGGAGTCCTCTGTGATATAAAGAAAATAATTCTTGCCTGAGAGTTCTGCTCTTGCTCCAACTTTCCTAATTAGCCCTGTGAACAAGGGCCAGTGTCCTCACCTCCTTACCTCTCAGTTCCTTCAACTAAAAAATACTAACATGGCACTGAATGGTCTCAAAAGTCTTTTTCATCCCTAAAATTCAAAGTTTTAGGAGACAATACATTCTAAATCAGGGATTTTAAACTAAGGTGTATGTCACAATTTAAAGTTTTAGCCTATAATGACATGTTTGCACTTGAGTGTACCTTAAAAAAAACCCTGTAGAAGTTTTGTTTTGTGAAGATCTTTAAAACACTGTATTTTGGGGAGGGGGGAGAGGAATTTTTAAACACATTGTATTCTGATAAAATCTCAATCTGAAAATGATCTCATTTCATTCACCTTTTTCAAGAGAGTAAGTCCAGCTCTGGCAATGCCCTGACTGCTGGAGCTCCTCTCCTGAGGTTCAGTAGAGACAGGCACTTTCTGCAGTGGCATCTGAACACCTCACCAGACGTTATGACGTGTTGGTAGTGGTGATGGCCAATGTTGATGGTAAATGGAGAATACTGGAATGCAGGAAGGTGGGAGAAAGACAGGTGGTGGCAGAGGAGATGGTGCTGCCTGCCTGGCAGAGTAACACCTGCAGGTGTCCAAGCTCATCGTCAGTGCTGACTTTGTATAAGGAAAAGAAGCTTCATGCATATTAGTATGTAAGTGGTTGCCAAGTTATGCACAACTGGTACTAACACACTCAGCCCTTCTTCTGGCCTTAATGCCCCCCTTCCTCCTTCTTCTCTTGCTCCAGTTCTTATCTCCACCTGCTTGAATCCCTGCCTAGACAATAACTTAGAGTTGAGGGGATGCCTGCTTGGGCAGGAGTGGGGACAGAATTGAGCTACAAAAAGAATCCTGATTTCTTGAGCCTCTGAAGTTAGGAAAGACCAAGCAAAAGGATCCAAGATGATAACACGTCTAAATATTCTCAGTTGCATAAAGTTGGACCCTGAAACTGCACTAAAAACCCATCGGGTTAATAGCTAACATTTACTAAGAGCTTACTAAATGACGAGCACTACCTTAAAAGACTTGTACATACTCACCCATTGTTACTCTAGCTCTGAAATGGAAATTATTGTCCCTGTTTTACAGATGAAAAATCTAGGCACTGAGAAGTGAAATAAGAGCTGTATTACAAACTCAGATGGTCTGATTCCAGAATCAGTGCTCCTAACTGACACCCTGTGCTGCTTTGGTGTAGAAAGTGTGCCAAGGAAACCCAGAATCTATCTCATAAATAAGGAAGCCAAGATCAGTGAGACTTGCTCAAATCCACATAGCTAGTTAAAGGACTAGCCAAGAAAACCCTAAAACTCCCATCTTCCAGAACAGCAGCTTGCCTATCTTTTGCTGACTCTGATGGGTTTGGGAGCTGAAGACACAAGAGGGAAGTATCTCAAGTTTCTTATTCTTGCTTCACGTAGATGCTGTTCCACGTCCTTGCTAGCTTTGTTGTTCTCCTCTGAGAGGTTCTGGCTTTTCTGAGATGTGGCACCCCAAAACATACTCGGATTGAGTATCTCCATCAGCAAAGGCCCACTGCCCTTCGTAAGGCAGTTTGTTTCCAAACCAGGTGTGCCCAACACACAGCAAGCCAAATGCTGAGACGCCAAGGTTTGCAGCAGGCTAAAGGCTTACTCACAAGACAGCCAAGCAAGGAGACAGGAGAGGAAGTCTCAAATCTGCCTCCCTGAAGGTGAGAGGCTCGGAATATTTAGGGGATAAGGAGGTGAGGAGGTCTGAGGTGTGGGGAAATATGACTGGAGACAAGAAAAGGTGACATAATTGGTGTTCTGTGCAGGCCTATTTGAGTTATATGCTTCTTCATGGGATGTACCTTGAGAAAATGGTGGCGTTAGCATGAGCTGAGGGTGGAGTTTGGACCTTCTGACGTCAGAAGGTCATCCATCGGACACTCGGGCAGACCCAGTTGAATGGTTGGCAGTCTTGGGCAGTTTGATCTAGGCATGACTAGCTCCAGGTTCCTGAAAAACAGCTTAGTAACTGTTACTATAGCAACCCACACTTCCCAGGTGTTATCTATAGGGGGTGTTTAAAGGAATCGTGTGATATATTGTCTCAGCTTCATGAAGCTTGGAGAAGATGTGGTTTGCAAGCACAATTAAGGCGAGCTTGATCGGTGAATGCAGGTTACAGGGAAGTTTTTATGAAGCAAGTTTTGGTTTAAGGTATCTAACTGATGACTGCCCTTGGTTTCAAGTTTACCCACTTTTTACCCAAAAGAACATTCATCATCAAGGACAACTGACACTCTGAGCAGAACACACCCCAACTTTGGAGGTTTTCTTTTTTCAAAGTATCAAACACACACACACACAGTGCAGACTCTTGAACCAGACTGACAAGGCCCTAATCCAGTTCTACCACTCACTTACCACTGGGGAACTCAGCTTCTACCTCTGAGAAATGAAGCTAATAAGCCTCACAAGGGCATTGTGAGGACCTGCTGGGAGTAATACTTGAGCATTTGTCAGCTGTCTGGGTAACATTAGTTCTAAACAATCAACCGACCCTGAAAGATTATTTTTAAATCTCTTACTAAGGAAACTTGAATAATCTTTTAAGTCCAATTGATGTGTGGCAATTATATGTTTGACTTAGCCCAGGACAGCCCGGAGCGAGCTTCAGTATTCTAAGACCTGGACTCCATTCTTTCCTGGTGTAACCTGAAAATATATCCTTCATTATTCTAGAGCATCCTGGAGGTGAGTATTAAATCACACACACACACACACACACACACACACACACACACACACACACACACACACGATACTTTCTAAGGAAAAACAATAAATTTCAAAGGTAATAAAGCATATTAAAGTATATTAAGAGGACAAAACAGCCCTCTCTCTATCAGATGATCAGCACAGAGACCTAGATCCACAGTGGAGACAGCAGGCCACACTACTGCTTAGCCACATTAACACACTTTGGGGGCTGGTTCTAAGATTCTAAACTCACCTAGCTCATTACCCTGAACACAAACCAGGCCAAGACTCTGAAATTGCTGCCTTTTTTTTTTTTCTTCATTAAGCAAGATTAGATTCTGCAGCAAGACATCCCTCATTCCCTGTGTTAATTTCTGCAAAGGAATGATTGCAAACCTGAGTTTGCATAACTCCCTGTGCTATAGTCAGTCCCCAAGGAGTCAGGGAGTGAGGGTGAAAGATTTGTTCTTCAAGTGTTGTTAATTTCAACATTTTTGTGTATCTTTAGAAATTTTCCAGCATGTTTTGTTTTAATCAAATGGAACATTTACAGACATGTATATTGTTTTTGTGTTTTATTTGATATATTGACATATCGTAAAATATGTCAAACAAAATCATGATAAACCTATTGACTCAGAGGCATTTAACCCTCTCAATGAATTCACATCTGTTTGTTTCAAAGGCTTCATTTTCCTAATTAGACAGTAAAAATAATTTGAGAAATTATCAAAATCAGTAAACACTTGAAATGGATAGCATAGACCTTCTAAAAATGAAACTGTATCTATTTACCAGTTGAGAACCATATTATGGTTAAATCAAATAAGAGATATGAAGCTGCAGTTGAAGTTATTACATTCCATCTTCCTGGGTAGTAATTTAAATTTAAATAAATTATATTTAAATCAATTCCATCCTAAATTATGTGCATCAATGCAATCATTGTGAATAGTAGATGGAGCAGATTTAGATAAATATCACTTAGAGATGGGTAAGATGAATAAAAAAGAAACTGTCTTCTTGTTCTAATTTAGTTAAATGAAACATTAAGGAATAAGTAACCATTTGGGGATGTCTGTGATATGAAAAGTGACTTTGTGACCTCATGGAAGGGACATGATAGGAAGAAAGCTTTCAAACTCATTTTTGTCCAATCCACCCAACCAGATTTGCCAGACTTTATATCGATTCATTTTACTTGGTGCTAATCAACTTAAATCTTTTAAATGAGGTTATATAAGAAGGAATCCAAATATAAATTTCTAAAGAAGTGAAATGAATTATTAATCAGCATTATAAAATTTCAATTTGCTTCCACCTCATCAACCTGTATTTCAAATTCATATTTATCTTATAGTATGCTTCAGGTTTGTATTCTAAGAAGCCATATCATCAAAATCAATAATGAATTCTTATGAAATAGTCATATGAAGTTCTGAATTATAGAAAACATTCAGGGAGAAATTATTTTGGCTTAAAGAAACTATTCTTTGAAGGCAACAGAAATTCAAACATCCGCTATGCCGCAGTTACAGACTGAGGTTGTATATTAACTGATTAATTAGTATAATGGCATTTTCCTTTATGATCAGCACCAGAATCTTATTTCATTGACTTTACTTCCATTCTCTTGCTGGCCTGTGACCTTATCATTCTTGAATGGCAAAGAGAGTCTTTTATTTGTTCTGGGTGTGGTCTCATACATGTTGGGCAGAACAGCAAAGCAAAGCAGGATGCACGTGTATGACCAAAGCAGAGCAATTGTATGGGTTTTATTCTCAGTGGTGCTTCATATTAATTTCCTGTGGTTTATGTCTTAATCCTTAATTGCTCCATTTTACAACCAGCTACCAGCTGCAGATAATGCAGGTCACAGTCCGCAGATTAGTCAGACTGACTCCTGAGGACATTCTGCAACTTTGCCGACTGCATTCAGAGCAGAAGGCACTGTGGGGTCACAATAGGCAGGCGGTGGGGTAAAGAAGTTAGTTTAGGGTTGCGGATCTCAAAATGTGATCCCTGGACTAGCAGCATCAGCATCACTTGGGAATGTGCGAGAAATGTGAATTCTTGAGCCCCAGAGCTAGAGAATCAGTAATTCTGAAAGTGGGACCCAGCAACGTGAATTCGAACAAGCCCTCTAGGTAATTTTGATACACACTAAAGCTCAAGAACTCTTGGATTAGAGTGATTCCTCAGTGTCATGATTTTTTTAGAAATGTGTATGTTGATTTTATCACAGAGCTTCAAAAGACCCAAGATGATGGTCACATTACATTGTCACGTATATGGCTATGACAAACTAGGGAAACGAATATTAAAGATTTATGAGCAGTCTAAAGTGCACAATATTTTAAAACAAAGTCAACTTTACATTTATGGCATGGAGTTTGGGTAGAGAAGGAAAAAAGACATGAATCCCCTTTCCAAGACCTACCACCCACTGTGACAAAGGCTCTCTGGCATCAGCTTCTCATGGGACTACCAACTCCTGGCAGAAGAAGCTTGGAGGTAAGGGCGGGAGCTCAGGCATCAGCTCAGGGACACTTGGACCACCATCATCGTCATGGGGTACCTATCATGCTGACTCATTTTTTTCATTTATTTGTTCATTCATCCTCCAAATATTTAATAGAAAACCTGAGCTCATTTGTGCCTGGTCAAAACCCTTGCCCTCGCAGAGTTTACATCGTTTCTGAACCAGGCCAGGAGGAGTCAGGACTGACCCACCAATACAGCTTAAACTGGAAGGCATGCATGATCAGTGCATGTGGGACAGCACTGCTCTCCCCACGGTCATCCTTTTCCCCACTCTTAGCCTTTCCTGGGATCTCCCAAAGGGAGTAGATGCCAGCCTCCAACATGGAGTTTGGCAAACCTAATGTTTACTACTGCATTTAGAGAATCAATGAATTTATCTGAACTTCAACTGCTGTGAATGAATTTAAGACTTACATGAGAAACAAATAATGGGTACTTTTATTCTTTCTCTCTCAGACTTTTTTATTTTTAAACTCTTGCTCCCTTCAACCCCCAGCACCTCTATTAAATAAATACATAACTAAATGCATAAATAAATAAACAAATAAGCCTAATTACACTCCTAAAAAAACAAACAAAAAAATAATTTAAATAAAAATCTTGCTCCTTATCTGGGTGTAGTCTTTTGTTGTTGGGGTTTTATTGTTTTTTAAATGAACATAGTAGGGGGTTTTGGGAAGTATTTGATAATAGTACAAATTCAAAGCCCTACTTTTTTCTAAAAATAAATTTAGGCAATACAGAAATTTCCAATAAGAGATGCATATATGACACATTTATTGGGAAAGAAATGTAATACAAAAGTCATGAAGGGGGTAGGTATAGCTCAGTGCTTAGCATACACAAGGTCATGGGTTCAATCACTAGTACCTTCATTTAAAAAATATTTAAAAAGTAAAATAAAATGAATAAATAATAAAAAAAGAAAGTCATAAAAAGGAGGAGGAAGCATATAGCTAGCCCCAAAAGCTAACGTAGTAACTGTGCATGATTAGTAATTCTATTTTTGCCAGAGAGAGAGCAATCCAACGTGTTGTTCTTAGAATGGCAAATTTGGAAGTCAGTTTTTTAGAAGAGATTTTTCCCGTAGTACTAAGTTCTAAAATAAAATAAATCCATCATGAGATGCCTTATGTAGGAGACATTGTTAGATATTTCAGCCAATAAATTCAAAAGTTTTATAGCAAATCTTGCCCTTGCGCTCTCTAAAAGTTAAACTCAATAATGGAGATTCTGGAGAGGACTAAGTTAATGTCACATAAATATACAGCTCTACTATCAGAGTGATCTCATGTGATACCAGGACAGGTCTTAAAATCACCAAAATTGGATGGATAATATGTCCCTTAATCTTGGCTAAATGCCACTTTTCTCTGCTTAGCTTTTGAAAGGAGTAAAATAATTGACAACTCAAGGTTATTCTCCAACTGGAATGTAGTATTGGGATTTTATGTGGCTAACTGATAGAAAAGACATAAATCTTGTACATCAAGTAAGGAGGTAGCAAGGCTGACATTCTATCAACTTGAAAACCTTGCCCCAAACTGTCTACTGTGAGGGAAGATGGACTGCAGAATACTTGAGCCAAAGCCAGAAATTTCCCTCACAAAACACCTTTGTCTCCATTCTAGTACCCAGCTGAGGTCCCTGAAGAAATATACAAATCCGCAGAATTGCCTGGGACTCATCTTCCTGGCAATCATGCTTGAGCAGAGCCTGGGATACATGAGCTTGACCTGGAAAATTTTCAGAGTAGGTATCATCACTTTTGCCGCTTAGCCATAGAAAAAGTCTAGTAATGTTCCTGTGGAACATTTGATTCTGAACAGCATAATTTCCTGACATGCCTGCCAGAATGAATTAGCTACAAAATGTACAGCCAGGCACCTGCATAACATAATCCGCTGCATGGAACTATTTGAATTCTGCTCAATGACCATGAGTGTAGCAACTGGAACTTCAGCCATTCTTTCTGGTAGAAGTTAGATAGAAGGAAAAAATTGCTTATAAAGACTCTCCCCCAATGATTAGCAGATACAAACTTACTGTATATAAAACAGAACAACAGCAAGGTCCTACAGTATAGCACAGGGAACTAGAGTCATTATCCTGTAATAAGTTGTAATGGAAAAGAATATGAGAAAGAATATACATACATATATATATATAACTGAATCACTTGCTGTACACCATAAACTAACACAACATTGTAAATCAAGTATACTTCAATAAAAATTTGTTGAAAAAATTTTAAAAGCATAATACATGCTATTAAAACTATATCATAAGCACAGAGGCTTATCAGTATGATTTGCTATGGCAAAAAGTCTTGCATTCTGGTAATAAAAAATGGCTTCCTTGAGAGTGTTGTTTGATTTCATCAACTTTCTTGGGTCCCTTAAATTTTTAAAGGCCATCATCAAAAGAAGGGTATTCAAAGCCTTCAACAGTTAGGGATCTATGTTAAGCCATGTGAGGACCAACATAAGGATTGTCCAGTGAGTGAAGCAGTTCAAACTTCTTTGCAGGGCAATGAGATTTCCCTCTTTTTTTTCAGTCGTGATCCCCAAGATTCCAGGTTCTGGGCAGCTATCACCTATATTCAACTGCTTTGTCTCAAAGCACCTGTGTTATGAGCCATACAAGAAACTTCCATGCTGGCCACATAAAACAAGAGAGTAACTGGGGTCATTGTCCCTCAGCTGGTGTACAGTCTCCCGGGGAGCTCTGCCACATCCCAGTCCAAATATGCCTTTCTGCAAATGCTGAGAGACTGGGAGACAGTTACACGGGATGCCCTGCTCAGGAATGGTGCTCCTTAGTGTTTGCCTCAAGCCTATTATAAGACAAGGCTTTACAAGCCTGGCTCCTATCTGAATTTTATCCATGAAATCAAACATTGAATAGATATCAGAGAATGCTGTAACAGTCATTTTCTTAGCCAAAACACAGAAGGAATCTCCTGCTCTTCCCCAGGGCTGTAGGCTAGAGGGGGATAAATCTCTGTAGCTCATCTCTGACTCATTATTAACTTTAATCCAATTTTCCTTACTTCTCCCCTGCCTCTTTTTTGGGGAAAGAGAATTGATTGTTTTGTTGTTCCTATAGTTGTTATTATAAAAATTTGCTGTCAGTATGTTGTTTCTAATACTTGCCTGCTTTGGGTCCATTTCTTTTGTCTATTTATTTATTTACATTAATTTTTGAATAGGCACAAAATTCAAAAGTACAAAAATAGTAATAAAAAGTTTTCTTCTTATCCAGCTCTCCCAAATATCCAGTTCTGATCTCCAGTTGTAGCTGTCATTACTAGTTTTCTTGTCTATCTTAAGATTTTTCTATGCATATGTTGTTTTTTTAAAACAATAAAAATACCATATTAGTTATTAGCACGTTTTTCTGCATCTTGATTCTTTTTACTCAACAATATATCTTGACAATCACTTTACATATTAATACAAACAAATGTGCTTCATTCATTTTAAAAGCAACATAGCATTTCATCCCATGGTTGGGCTACAGTTTAACTTGTCCCCACCAGTGGACAGTTAGGTTGTTTCATTTGCTGTGATAAACCAAGCTAAAAATAACATCCTCACACATTTGTTTTGTCTGCACAGGTGAGTATATCCATAAGGTACTTTCCTTGAAGTGAACTCACTAGTGAAAGGGTCTGCATGTGTTTAATTTTAATAACTGTTGTCAGATTGTCTCCCAAAGAGGAGTGTAGTCATTTACTGTCCCCCTACCAATGTCTCAGAGTGCCTGTTTCTCCACACTTTGACCAACCAAGTGCATTATCCAACTTTGTTATCTTTGCTAATTTGATAGGTGAAACTTTTATCTTTATAATTCTAATGAAAAATATACTCCTCCTTTCCTGCTTTTATACCTCTTGTATCTTTTCTTGTGTTGCATGGGCTACTACCTCCAGAACAGCATTAAATAATCATGATGAGGATGGATAGCCTTGGCTTGTCCCTGCCTTTCATGGGAAGGAGCCTGAGGTTGCCCATTAAGCATGATTTGAGCACCTGGGTTGAGATGTAGGCGTATTGCCATGTTAAGGAGGTATCCATTTATTTCTGTTATTAAGAGGTTTATTATTATTTATATATTTTACCAAGAATGAAGCTTGAAGTTTTTCAAATGTCTCTCAACATCTAAGTTCATGCTTTTCAACCCTTCTCACCAACTCAGCCGTGTATTCGATCAGTCCGTGTTCAGCCCTTTACTTGTCCTTGGCCATCCAATCAGCAGTGGCCTCCATCCTGGTACACGTGGTAGTGGATACTGTGATGTTCCACTCAGATCCCTCCCGCTTCACTGCAGGTGCTAAAAGCTCCTACCTACATCCTTCCCTGGGAATTCCTTTAGGTCACAGACTCTGCTCAGCCTTAGCCCAAGGTTGTACCTATCTGGCTGATGCGTGTGTACAAAGGGCGGCTGCACCATAGCCCCAGTTTGGGGGTGACTCTGAAAAACCATCCCAGTTCCAGAACTCCTGATAGAACAGGCTGAGGCTTTGCACCTGCGTTATGAGTCAGCTTCTCCCTCTGTTGCGGTCCTGCCTCCTTCACTTCCTTAAATCTGTATCTCCAGAGAGAAATCCTTATTAAACCTTCTGTATATGACTCTTTGTTTCAGTGTCTGTTTCTAGGGACCCAATCTAAGACACACAGAAGGCTGTGAGCCCCTTTGTGATAGATATTTTCCACTTGTCCCTCCAGATCGCCACTCCCTCCCACCTGGCTTTCTGCCCCTTGAGGCTTACTTGTGTCAATTACAGTAACAGGGCTCCTGAGCCCTGGCTTCCTGTTGGATTTAGTCAGTGGAGTGCCACCATCGAAGATCCAAGGGAGAGAGGAGGTAGGGTTGGATGTTTATTCCCTGATGGAGGTTTGGTGGGCCATTTGACTGATCAGATTGGCTTGCTCTACGTGACTGTCCTTCCATATTCTGGCAGTATCTGTCTCTTTTGTCCCCTCAACCTAGAGAAGGTAAAAATTCTATTACTATTATCACTTGTGGTTTTCCACCTGCCATACCTTTTTAACTAGTCTCCCTTATAAATAAATCCTCCTCAAATTATCCAGGTATGACTGTTCTATTTCCTCTGTGGCCTAAGATTAATTTATATACTCATCAGGTGTATGCAGCAAGCTGGATTCCCCTCATTGCTTTTTGCAAAGTTTTAGCACAGGAAGGAAGAGGATTCAAGGAAATAACAATAATAGTAGCTAATATTTACCGAGTCCTAACTAAGTGCCAGGAACCTTCAAATAAAAAATAAAACCAGATTTAGTTAAGGAGAGACTTCATTTGAAAGGATTATTGCCAGGATGGGAGGTGGCTGAGGAAGGGGCGATGGCAGTAGGAGGGGTCTAGTCTGCAAGGATCTCTAGGGTTAGGTAAGATGGGGTTTTCTTTTATGGAGCAGAGTAAACAAGGCTGGAAAGAATGTGAAGCGGGAGAGTGGGATGAAAGTGCAGCTGCGTGGCTGATTTGAGAGTAGTTTAGAGAATGTTTACCCTGAAGTCAACCTATTTTCAGGAGAAGACGTTAAGGGAGGAGCTGCATGCTAACTTGTAGATGCGTCAAAGTTCAGGGGTCTGAGGGAAGGAGAGAATCCTAACCAAAGTTTAATTAACATTTCGTTTTGACTACTCAGTGGGGACTGAACAGTTCAGCTAATTATTTATGAGGCAAGAATGGGAATTTAGAGGGTCCCTGTCTGGCCATTATGATAGGTAAACAAGGGAGCACCTGAGATGTATGTAGGTCGTATGGGGAAGGATGTCTCTTTGCAATAAACCATTTTCCAGAACACAATGGGTAGGGGCATTTCTTTCTGTCTTTTTTTTTTTTTTAATTGAAGTACAGTCAGTTACAGTGTGTCAATTTCTGGTGCACAACACAATGTCTCAGTCATGCATATACATACATATATTTGTTTTCATACTCTTTTTCATTAAAGGTTATTACAAGATATTGAATATAGTTAGTTCCCTGTGCTATACAGAGGAAACTTGTTTTTTTAAATCTATTTTTATACATAGTGGCTAACATTTACAAATCTCAGACTCTTTAACGATAGCTATTTTCCAGGCTCACAAAGCTCAAGGTAAAATCCAACAATGTCAGCACCAATTTAAGAGTTTTATATGCATTCTCTATCTAATCCTCTCAACATCTCTACTTGTTAAGTATGTAGTAGGGTGGTTAAGAGGGTGCCAATAAATTTAGGCAAGTTACTTCAGTTTCCTCTCTGTAAAAGAGGATTAATAACAGTTCTGACCCCACAGGGTTCTGTGAGGGCTAAACAAAGTAATACACACAGAGATGTTTACAAGCAGCTTCTGGTGCAGAGTGAGTGTTCACTGTACCATATTAACTATTGGGGTAAGTAATTTATCCGAGTAAGTAATTAAATCCCTCCCAGATTGCACACTTTTATCCTCTCTTCTCTACTGCACTCCCCAAGTGGGGAAAAAAAAAGATAAGGTCGGAGAAATTTTAGACAGAGTTATGATCAATTTTCCAGAGTTACTGTCTACAATTTGAGAAAAAAGAAGGAAACAGAATCACTTTTTTTTGTATTTCTCTAAGCTGAGGGATTTTGAGGGGGTAGCAGAAAAAAAAAAATTTCTTACGTCCTAGAGTTATTATCATGCTGTTAGCAGAGTCTGTGATCACTCCAGGCTGGCCCTGGGGCTGCAGCCAAGAGCCCCCCCCCCCCAAGTTATCAAGCCCTCCAGAATACCCCCATTCTATGTGGGGCGTGCCTGTATTTCTAGATGGAATAAGGCTGTAAAATTCTGCAAAACTGTTATGACTTAATTTCTGCTAGACCAATTGGCAAGAGCTCTTGACATACTTTATCATAGGGGTTGTTGTTTTGTTGTTATTCTACTACTAACTGTTAGTGATTTTATTTCTTCTCACTTGCTCTACCTTATTTTCTAAGAGGAATAATTTAGTCGAAGTATCTAATATTCTTCTCCCTCCTCCTGGATCTGACCAAGCTCTGGAAAATCTGGAGGCTAAAATGCACCACTTGGTTGGATATTGATAACAATGGGTAATGTTGGCTAAGTTTTTAAGCATGATCACTAATTAGCACACATTTTATTTTTTGATATCTGGAGCTGGTCATTTTTAAACTCCTAATGCTCTATACAACAATTTTTTTCAGTAATAACCATGAAATCAAATTGATAATAGTAATGGCCAGAAAAATCGACAGTATGTTTTTTAATTTATTGAAATTTGTATGTATAAAACATGACAGTAAAATAAATAACAAAACAAAGATTCCATACCAAAAAAAATGTAATGTATTAATCTTGTTTAATTACATTAATTTTAAGGGAAAATATTATACGAACATATTGATCTTCCACAGTAATGAATGATATTATGTTACCCAAAAATTGGGTTCACCAAAACTGGGTTTGCCTCTTGGTGAGTGTCAAGCGAAAAGGTGCAACCCAACAAAGGATCAGGAGAAGGAAAGATTTATTACTTGCAGTAAGTAAGGAGAACAGGGGACATCTTTCCCAAGTCAGTGTCTCCCAGAACAGAAAAACTAGGGAAGTTTTAAGCTAAAGATACATGCATATTCATGAAGGGGCCACAGATTCCAAGTTTTAGCTGATTAAAAGTCACAGTCAACAGTCAACATCATCCCTTAGGTTCCAGTTGATCTGGTGGTTAAGCTCTTCTGCCTAATCTTTACCATCTAAATAGAATTTGGAGTCTTTACAACTGATACATTACCTTTACTTTTTTTACTTCTCTTGCCTGATAACAGTCATTTGTTTCTGCATTTTTTTTTTTTTTGTCCCTCTAAGATCATTAATTACTGATCCCAGTTCAAGGGTAAGCATTGTGGCCAGGCTTAAATCACAAAATGGCTTAGGCCAAAAATGATATCTCATGTCAAGAAAGCTCTGCCTGGTTTTCTTTCTTTGGGGACCCTCTCTCTTATCTGCTTACAATTAAGAGGTTAATTGCAATTAAATAAGAAGAATTCCAACTAAAATTAAGATATCATTTAAGTTAACTAAGATATTTTAAGTATGAACTAAAACTTGTTAGCTTTCTGCTTAGGAGTTCCAGCCTGCTCCAAATCATGAGTTTCAGTGTTTGCCCCAAACCCTTTATGAGATCAGGCCTAGCCCCTATCTGAATTCTGTCCACAAAACTAAAAGCTGTTTAGATATTAGAAAATGTAACGTTACCAAACAAAAATATTTCACCTCCTAGTTCAAACTGTTTCACTGTTTTAAATTTTAAATCCAAATAACAGCTCCAAGCAGTCACATAGAATAACAAAATCGAAGTAATTCAGGTTTTCTTTATCTTTACAGGCATTATGCCATCATTGTTCATCTATTGTTTAGATGCAGGAATATTAGTACCACTGGGGTCTCAGACATGAACTGTGTCTCCCTTGCCCCCAACCACCCTCCCCCCAATATAGCTCAACAATTCCAAACCATAGGAATTTATTTTCAAAATGAATTCTTGTAGTTCAGCCCCAAAAAGCCAGGGGCCAATTGTGTAACTGGGAATTCTCTAACTGCCATTAGGATACAATGTTCATTTTTAAAGTAAATAATAAAAATGCTAATTTGAAGTTTATATATATTATTCAACACTATGCAGCAGTTGTTTACAAATAAATAAAACCTTTTTTTAGGGAGAAGTATTTTATCACTGACATTGTTTAGAATTGCCAGTGCATGGCCGATTTTTATTACTGTTTTTTCATTCTTTGCAGACAATACACTCCAACATTACCACTTACACTTCCTCAGTCTTAGGGTGAAACTGATATATGATTGAGTATATATGATTAAGATACTGGTATATGAATGCCCTTATTCTTGGATTCTACACGCTGAAGTATCTAAAGATGGAGTTTAACAATGTCTACAACTTAATTTCAAATGGCTAAGATACACAGCACATAGATAGAGATAATGATGATGAAGACATTGTTAAATGTTAACACTTATTTAATATAGGTAATGATCATTGTGATGCAGGAAAATGGATGTGGGGCATGAGGAGGGCTGTGTCCCAGGTCTCAGATGAGCCCCTGGGACGTGCCCCGCCAGGTGTGGGTCCTTGGCTTTGCTCAGGAAAGGATTCAAGTGCCAGCCACAGTCGAGTAAATGTAGATTTATTTAAAGAGATACATACTGCATAGAGTGTAAGGCAAGAGAAAGGCAAGGAAAGAGGTGTGTTAATTGGGTGCTCGGGTTAAAGTAAAAGTAGGTACACACTCCATAGACAGAGTGAGGGCCATCTCCAAACAGGAAGGAACAGAAAAAGGCCGCTAGGCGTGGTGTTGTCAGTTTTTATGCGCTCACTAGCTTCACAGGCCTACAGGTGGGACCATTCCAACTTCCCTGGGGAAGGGGCTGGGATTCCCAGGAATTGGGCCACCGCCCATTCTTTGGCCTTTTGCGGTTATCCTTGGTGCCTGCAGGCATGTTACTTATCACAAGCTGTTACAATGAGCCTATAATGAAGCTCAAGGTCTCCTAGAAGTCAAACCTCTTAATCCTCAAGGCCAACTAGGAGTTGAATCTTCTGCCATTTTGGTGAGTATTCCACCATTTTGGTGTTAAATTGCTGTCATTCCTTGGGTGGCTATGCCCTGCCCCCTTCCCTCCTGTCTCAATTGTACTATTCTTTAAATTATTTTGAAATTTTTCATAATGAAAAATTGTGAAAAGCACTACCCACTGGCAAATACAATTAGAGAAAATATATATAAATATATACATTTATTTTTAAAATATACATATACATTTATATTTTCAGTTATGAATGGTGTCCGTTTTTCCTCACCAACTTTCTAACATATAAATATATTTTAAATCAAATGATAAGAGAAGTTTGAAATCTTAAAGAATTGTCATTCTCCAATTTTATGCAATCACCCAGTTTATGTTGAGATAATCTCTATAGTTTTTGATGTGATGACTGACTGTATTAAAATAATATTGTGCTTAAAATTGTAGCAGTGCAATTTTTTCAGCTTGAATAGGGTTGCAGTTGGTTGAGTGGGTTATTATCTATGGTTGCAATCCTTTAAAAAGACTTTCTTTGTATATCTATTTTGTCTAAGTAACAGTTTTTTAAAACTCAATTCATAAGTTCTCCATTTCATTTCATCCTTTTTGTATGGTAGTTATATAGTCGTTATATATCCTTTTATAGCGTAGTTTGTTTTATTAATTTGAAAATCAATTGAACCTAATTTTTTTGTTTCTTTCTAGTCCTAACTTTGTTGATTCACCTTAGAAATTAAAACCTCCGTTTTCCCTCCCATCTGTGTCTTCTGTGTGTCTCCTTTACTTCTGACACTTCTGGTGACCAAATGTGTGTGTGGATTTTCCCCACACCAAACAATTCTCTGTAACACCAGCTACAATTTAACTTAATTCTAACACTAATGTCAAGTCCCACAGGTTAAGGGCTCAGTCGCACAAAACTGCTCCAACCCCACTTCGGATACTAATTGCAAGCAGTAGGTCTCCAGGTTACTCATAACTTCTGTCCAATTTTGCTACAAATTGGAAGTCCCCATGACACCCTCCTTAGGTTTCATTAATTTGCTAGAGTGGCTCATAGAACTCAGGGAAATACTTAGGTTTACCAGATTACTAAAGGACATGGTAAAGGATACAGATGAGCAGCCAGATGAACAGATACATAGGAGGTCTGGGAGGGTCCCAAGCAAGCACAGGAGCTCCTATCCCCATGGAGTTGTGGTGAGTCACTTTCCTACTGTGGATGTGTTTGTCAACCTGGAAGCTCCCTGAGCCCAGTATTGTTGAGATTTTATGAAGACCTCCTCATGCAGGCATGATCAATTATTAACTCCATTTCCAGCCCTCTCCCCTGCCGAGAGGATGAGGGGTAGGACTGGAAATTCCAAGCTTCTAATCATGGCTTGGTCTTTCTGATGACCATCCCCCATCCAGGTGCCATCCAGGAGCCTGCTCAGAGTTGTCTCAATAGAACAAAAAGTGGCCCTAGTGCTCGTACCACTTAGGAATTTACAAGGGTTTCAGGGGCCCTGTGACAGGGATGGGGTCAAAGACAAATATTAGAACAAGAGATGTTCCAAGTATTCTTTTCACTCCGGAAATTACACGAGTGTCAGGAGCTCTATGCTGGGAACCAGGGGCAGAGACCAGTACATATATTTTCTATTATCTCAGTGCAAGCAATGTCAATGTAGTCTCTAAATGGGAAAGGAGGAATAAAGAAAACATAATTGTGGAAAGTATTAAAACATCCACTTTCTTCTAAGAATTGAGTCCTTGATGTTATGAGATGGGCTTATTGTCATCAATTATATTACAAGTTTACTCTAATGTCTCTAACATGACAGATTTGGAAATAAAATCTATTGTTCTTCCTTCAAAAACATGTAATACTAAAAACTTCTGAACCCCTCAGATTCAATTTTGGGCTGTTAATTTAAAAAATATCCCAAAGTGGGATTTTCTGATCAACACTTTAAGATTTAAATACAAGGCAAAGAATGAGTAAGAAAAAAATAACACGTATAAATAAAGGAACATAATTTTCAGGAAGTTGAGAGCTGTAGTCTATTATTAGGAGATCTTGGTTCAGTGTTTATGTTAAACCTAACCACAAGGACAGGGCTATGTGAAATCTAAACAAATTGAATCTAAATCAGTGAGAAGCTAAGTGATAAAATCTTGCAACTTTGTTCAGAATTAAAACAAAGGGAGAGGGAATTTCCTGGCCTCATGCCACAAAAACTTGATTCAGCATTTTTTAAATTAATCACACCCCTACTATTCCTACCAACTACAAAGTGTGCTTTTTAAAAGGAATGTTTTTTTTTTGTTCAAGGTATTTTCCTAAAAACTTTCGGTGCTCAAGAAATGTTAGTGTCTATTATGTCATGTGGGATTTTTCCCAGTGTTAGAATAGAGGCTGGCTACATATAGAGGTTCCTGGTATCAAAAAATAAATTCAGTTCTATTCTATTCTATTCTATTCTATTCTATTCTATTCTATTCTATTCTATTCTATTCTATTGAATTAAAGAATGATCTCAGTTATCAGTGTGTTGAAAGAACGTTTTGTTTTAATAAAGCTAAAATTATAACAGGATTTGTAAAAAACTGGTCGGTTACATGAAAGATAACATTCTATTTGGTATACTCACATCTTCAAAATAATACTAATAAAGATGTCCCTAAAGCAGTGTTCACCAGTGAACCAGTGAATACTGGTGAACATCATTCTGCAAAATCTTCCACCCACAAGAGTCCCAGACTCAAGTAAGATTAGAAAACCCTGAATACTCTGTATTTCACTTTAAGCTACACAATATACTTAGTGTACTCAAGGCTGTAAGTCCTAAAGTATAGAACCTATTTTTTCATTTTGTTTAGCACAGTGTTTTCCAAATGTGTTTTTTCTTTTTCTTCCATTGTAACAACAATGACTATTCTGCTCAATCAGATTTTCAAAAAACATTGCTTTGGGAAGCACTTATCTGGAGAGTGACCAGGATGCTGAGATGTCTGGGAAATGAAGAAACTGAAACTGGGGAAAGAGGTGGAACTGGAACTCACACAGGCCTGCTTTCTAATCCCATCTCAGCCACATAGAACTTCCATGACTTTCTCACCTGTAAAATGGGTATGAAAATACTGATCTCGTGTTTTTGTAAAGATTAGCAATACAGCGCATGAAACATCTAGGCCAGTGTCTGGTACATAACAGGCAGTAAAATGTTATGCATACCTGTTTATTGTTAATCACTTCACCAGCATGAAAGGAAGCTGGAAAAAAGCATTTGGAGACTTTTTCATGTAGAAGGGGAATAAACTATTATTAACTTGTCTGGATGGCAGAAAAAGAATCAAAGGGCAGAAGTTGTAAGAAAGCATATCTCTGTCCTTAGGAAAAAGTGTTTTATGATTGAGCAGGCAAAGAGTGGAAAAGCTGCTTAATAAAACACTGAGCTCCTTATCACTGGCCACCTTAAAGTGACTGAAAAAAATCACATAATAAGAAAGTTGTACATTAGATTCATAGTGGTAGAAGATCCCTTCCAAATCGCAGGTTTTATGATCCAGTATTACTGAGGTACTGCCTCTCCACCCATACCACATTTCAGGGGCTCAAAGCCCACAAAAATAAAGAATTACTGGGTACTGAACTTTTACCCAGAAAGCCCCTGCTTACCTTCTAAACTGGGGAAAAGAGGAGCATTTATAGACCATGCCTGTCAACTGTAAAGATTTGGTTGAGTCATTTAGTCATTCTAGCCATTTGTTTATGTTCAAAAGCATTGGGAAGCACACTTTGGACTGTTTAACTCTTCCTATCCTCCTGGTTCATTCTTTCCTTCCACTCACCTCATGCCTATATGCTCAAGGACCACTTACTCCAGTTGTCCACTTCCATCTCTCAACCTTCTCCAACATTCTACTACACATCTACTTCACTTTTATCTTCCCCTAACTTGGCCACCTAATAACAACACAACTTCAGGACAGACCATTTCCTCTACATCTTTTAATTAAAATCACCAAGAAGATAGGGTCACATAGTAAAATAGAATAAAGATTGTTAAGATTCAGCTGAGAAATAGGAAGGCTTAAAGCAGATATGACTATCATGTTTGTAGTCATGAAGTTTTGGGGGAAAAAAAGCATTTATCAAATTCCAAATTATTAAATAAGCTGTGCCTCATTGAGCTTGAAGTAGTTCATTTTAGGTCTAAAAAATCCTCAGGTTAAGGGGTGGGGTTAGAACTCAGTGGCAGAGTGTGTGCTTAGCATGCACAAGGTCATGGGTTCAATCCCCAGTACCTCTATTTAAAAAAAAAAAAAGGAAAGAGAAGAAAATTCCTCAGGATAGCTCTATGCAAAGATGGATGGATGAGTGTGCCAGATGTCTTCTGTTTCTCGCCCTTCCCTCTACCCCTAGATCCACTGTCTCCTCTTCTCTAGATTAACCTCTATGAACTGCCTCCTTGAACTCTTACCCTTTGGCTTCCTGTTGGGTTTGACCAATGGAGAGCATGGCAAAAGATAAGAGGAAAGGGGGAAAGTACTGTTGGGGTATTATTCTCCTGCACCCTCTACATGGGAGTCACTAGAGGGTAGGTGTCTCCCTCCGCCAAAGATCTCTGTTCCTGTAGAGTGGTATTCTCCATACAGCCTCCAGTTCCAGGAACCAATCACTCCCCGTGCCATGAAGGGTGGCTCTGCTATTAACCTCTATGTCTTGTGTTTCCCTACACCCATCTTACACTTTTGTTCCTCCTCCTTTCATTAAACACTCCTTGAATTATCACAACTTAAATATGCAGTCTTTTTCTTTCTTTTTTTTGAGGGGGGTTGTTTTTATTTTATTTTATTTTTTAAATACTTTATTGTATTACTTAATTATTTTATTTTGGCAGGGGGTGAGGGAGAGGTAATTAGGTTTATTTATTTTCAGAGGAGGTACTGGGAATTGAACCCAGGACCTCGTGCATGCTAAGCTCTATCACTTGAGCTATACCCTCAACCCAAAATATGCAGTCTTTTTCATGTCAGAACCTAACTAATAATACCCATCTCCATTGCTGAGCATCATCTAGAGTTTAGGCTATGGTTCTCAATTGCTTGAATCTTTTACCAGTGGGCATTGAGCTGGACGTATGATAGGGCATAGAAGAGAGTACAAAAATAAGGGTGAGACCTAATACATGTCTATCACAAAGCTTGACATACTCTTGCTGGAATGTGGAAAAACTTGGCCACTTGAGTTTATGAGTGAGAACATAGAGAGTAATAAGTTGTGCCGCTCAAGGCTGTAGGGTAACCAGAGGAGAGCATATTTAGTATGAACACTTTTATGGACAAGGCTGTACTGTGTCCAGGTGATTGGTTATGACCATTGTTAGCTTGCTTAGCATTCATTTCGTCTTCTAATTGTATCAAACATATCTCGAAAAGTTATAATATTTGAAATAGTGCCTGGAACTCAAAAACATCAAGAATCTCTGGGTTTAGTGTTTAAGCCTTGGATAATGCTTACTGCTTAATAAGGTCTTAGAAATTAGGATTAAAATGCAAATTCATTTGGAAGAAGAAACACTGATGGATTAAAGGCATAAGGCAATTGTTCTCAAATTTAAGAGTACCTAAGAATCACCTCAGAAGCTTGTTGAAAAAAATAGATGGCTGCCCCCTACTCCAAAAAGGGCATTTTTCTTTTAGATGTAACCTAGAAATTGCATGTCCAATAAGCTCTCCAGAGAAATTTAACACAAACTGAATGCATTAGGTTGCTATTTTATGGTATGTATTACTGCATAACAGATTGCCCAAATTTAGCAACTCGAAACTACACAAGTTTATTATCTGACACAGTGTCTGAGGATCAGGAACTCTGGAGTGACCTAGCTGGATGCTACTGCCTCAGGGACTCCAGTCATTTCAAGTTTCAACTAGGTGGAAGAATCTGACTTCCAGGTTCACTCATATGGTTGTCAGCCAGAGACTTCAGTTCCCCACCATGTGGGCCTCTCCACAGGGCTGCTCGCACCCTGACAACATCCTTCTGGCAGAGTGAGAGACCAGAGAAAGAGAGATAGCCCAAGATGGACCCTCAGTCTTCAATAACCTAATCTTGGAGGTGGCATACCATTATTTTTGCTTGTTCTATGGGTCACACAGACCAATCCTCATATCATGTCAGAAGAAAATAGTCATGGCTGTGAATTCCAGGAAGTGGGGTTGACCGTCTTGAAAGCTGCCCACCACACTACATTTGGGGTAATTCTGGCAAAAACGATCAATATCAGCTCATATTAAGAGCTGCTTCTTTCTGCACATTCAGATAGAACAGCTGATCCAGTAAGGAGAAAGAAAAGCAACCCAGCACCAGGCCAGCCCCTGTGGACCTAGACTCCAGGCGCTACAGATCAGGCGGGCTGAGCAGTGTGCCCAGGGTCAAGGGCCAGGCTTGATGCTGACGCCTGGTGTCTGAGCTCCTGTCGGCTGGGCCCATCTTGTCTCTCATTTTCCCGTCCTGAGTCTGCGCGATGGAGGTCTGACTTTACTGATATGGACTTGCTGCCTTGACCTGCAGAACCTCTGTAACTTCTCACTCCTGCTCTCCACACCCAGAACAGACTTCTCTGGACCTGGCCTCTGCCCTGCCTGCCTAAGGCACCGGCTGTGTAGACTTCCTCCAGGTCTAGCTGAAGCCTCCCTCACTGCATGCACTCTGGCCTGGCCTGACACCATCTGTCTTGATGTAAAACATCTACTGCTTCTCCCAGCCTCCCTGCTGGTGTGAAATTGAAAGCAGTCAGTCTCTATCATTAAATCCATTCCCTTTATATAAAAGGGTTAAATATTTTGTTGTCTATGTAGTGTCTGTACATTTTTTTAAAATTTCTTTCCAGAGGTGGGGAGGTAACTAGATTTATTTATTTATATTTTAAATGGAGGTACTAGGGATTGAACCCAGGACTTCATGCATGCTAAGCACGCACTCTACCACTGAGCTATCCCCTTCCCCTGACCTTTCCCCTCCCCTCTCTGTCTGTATATTTTTAAATATCTTCTGTCCTATGTTTCTTATTCAATTTATTCATTTGTTTGTTCAGTCACTCAATGATTCCAACTGATATGATTTGTTTACCACATACCCTGCATATTTCCCAAGCTTGAAACCTCCCTCCCTGTTCACATATGCCATTCCTCTCCATTCAGAGGAGAGTCTTATTTCCTCTCCCCTTGAATCAGGCTGGCCTGTGACATACGCTGACCAATAGAATGTGGCAAAAATGGCACCCTGCTGGTCACAGGCCTGGGCCTTTAGAGTGTCAAGAATAAAACCATTGCATGCATATAGCATAATGTGAAAGAGTGTAAAGTCAAATTGGAACATGGAATCTTTTAAGAGTGGAGGTTTAGACGGTATTTTCACTTACTTGATTTTTTTTTCCATGGTGAGACTATTACTTTCACACACACACACAGAAAAATTTAAAAAGCAGCTGAGAGAATTTTTAATTAAGTAACTTTTAACAATCATTATATACCTATTAAAATTTAAAAATATATTAAATGTATAAACCCAACATTGTTGACTCTAATGTAAATTTACATAATACTGGATTATGAACGTAGAGTCATAAAACTATTCATACCTTTTGGCCAAATTCCACTTTAGGATTATACCTCAAGGAAATGACTAGAATGAAAAGAAGTAGTTTGCACAAAGATGGTTATAGAAATGTTATTTATAATCCTGGAAAGTTGGAAAAATCTCAAAAGCTCAACAATAGTGGTAAGGCTAAGTAAAACTGTAGGGCATTATCAAGATGGAAAAGTATGGAACACTGACTTGTGTGTGGACTAGGTGGGTACATGGACCATTAAGTACTAAACATAAGTGTACGCTCACTTTATGTCCAAATTTTTGAAATTGCAGATAAATGGATAGATGTCTTAAAGGATATGATATATTAGATATTGTAGAAAATACTAAACAATTGAAGAATATGGGTATCTGTATACTCTGATACATTTAGTGGTATAATTCCACAGGGACAGGAAGACAAATATAAGACTTCAGGTTACAACTGGAGAAAAAAATCTGTTCAGAACTGAGCTGACAGGTCCTTGTACAATGGAATTCTTAAAAAAAAAAAAGATAGTAAAGCTGTATATTTATTAACATCTTGAAGACACAATATTAAGTGAAAAAGATAGTTTACAAAATAGTATTGATAGTGGTATCTTGTTTTATAAATAGGTACAGAAAGAAAGTATATACAGATACACAGGAAGGTTTTAACAGCAGTATCTCTAGGTAGCATTTAAAGTGTCTTGTTTCAATATATCTGTAATTTTAAATTTGTCTTCAATGAACAAGCGTTGCTTTTGTAATAATACTTAAGAAAGTTTTTCTTAATCTTTAAAGCTTTAAAGAAATGTTGAAATCCTTATTGAAGCATGCTATTCTTAGGTACTGTCAAACATTAAAAGCAGGTTTGTTAGATGTAAACTTTGTTCACCTTCTCAGTTCCCCTCAACCACCTTTCTGCAGGCACTTCCTGTATCCCACACCATCCACCGCTGCTGCCTTTGCAGACCTGCAAGGCTTCTGTTGGTGGTTGTTGATCTTTTTGGTGCTGAGTTACCCTCCATTTCCAAGCTTGGTTGAAACATTGCAGGGCAGAGACCCTGGCTTCCTGAAGGGGTGGATGATGCAACGTGGAAGTGTGAGCCCCCCATAGTGGGAAACTTGACTTTGGGAAATGAGAGATGGGAAGGAGCCAGGAAGACACAATCCTCCTTCTCTCTCCATTCCTATGACTTCCTAAGATAGGAGAGCAGTTTTCTCTCCCATCCCTTCTGGAGAAGACCCTCCTGCTGATGAAGAACATGCTCTGTGTGACCTACTTACTGGGTCGTAGGAAGCAGGGCCAGTATGGTCACCAACACTTTGCAAAGCTACACATCTTTCCTTACCTCATTTCTTCCTTTTTGCCCTCATTCTCACCACTTTAAAGCTGTAAAGTAAGGATACTTGGCCATAATAAAATACTAAACAAAGTAGTCATGGCAGACATAGATATGCACCACTCAGATTCGCCCTTCAAGAAAGTACGTGTTATCCAGCTGCAAGGACTGGGCTTAGCTGACAGCCCTCTGGCTGACAGCACCTACAGGATTCACCTCAGCTTTTGAGCTAAGGTCACATACTTCTCCAGGTGGCTCCTGGCCCGTGACTGATTGTGATGATGGTAGCCAAGATCACATTCTCATTGCTGGCCCCCACCCAGTGACAGAGCAAGCAGTGGTAGCAGGGCATAGCCATTTCCACCCAACTCACACCTTCTTTAATAATCATTGCTCCAGTTCCTCACTGGGCTGGCAGAGATTGTCAGGTTGGCATCACAGGCTGACGATGATCCCATCCCCATCCCCACTTATCCTGCCTCCTTCACAGATGTCCCTCTCCATAAACCTTGTACACTCCTCACTCCCTTTCACTGTCTGCTTCCCAGAGAGCCCAGCTGGCATGGTTGGTACCAGAATTAGTCTGAGAAGCAGTAAGTTAGAAGCAGTAAGCAGTAGTAAGATGGGGTTTGGGGGCTGAATCATTCACAACCTGGCTAGTCACAAGCACTATATTCTGAGTGATGGGCAGAACACAGAGAGCCCCTGGAAAAAGCTGAGAGTCCTGTTTCTAAAATTTCCACTGGTGGTGAGTTGGGAATATGTACCAGTGGAGATGACTGCCATGGTTGGTGCAGTGATTTAGGCATTTGAAATGTAAGGGGAATGATAAATACAAGGATAATGAAATTGGAGGGTTGTTATCTGATTGTGTTGTCATCCTACAGACTGATAATGAAAAAGCTGTGGGTAACTAACATTGCTTACAGACCTGAAGGTCATTCTCTCAGGACAAGAGAATTTAACATCCAAGCTAGGCCCTTAGGGGATGTTGAAAACATGCTATGAGGGTGACTCCTGGAAACCTGCAAAAAGCAATGAGCTTCACAGAGCCTGAACTGAAATGTCTGAATTGCCATGGTATACAAAAGGAGAAACAAATAAAAGACTCAGGGAAGTAGGAATGCTGGGATGGATATGCTACGTGAGGTCAGAACAAAGTATGTTTCCCAGGAAGGTCCAAAGGATATGCCATTCATCAAGGTCGTTCATAGAAATGTGCTGGTGAGAGGGGCCCCAGCACCCCCATGGAGATCACTGTGGCTCTCCTCTGAAGACCAGGGTTAAAGGCAGGAGAAGTGGTCACAGAATTTGGCTCGGTGATAGCAACAGGGATGAGAAGGAACTGGAGTAATAGAGGCCATTTCTGGCATTTCACCACCAGCAGTCAGAGGGTCACAGTGTCCACAGTATGGGATCATTAATAGAACACAGCATCCCTAGGGGCCAAAAAGCTGAGCAGCCAAAAGACACTGCTTAATATACACAGTCAAAATAGAGCAGGAGTGGATGAGCAGAGGTTGAGGGAAGTACTCAAAGTAGTACTCTTGCCCAGTTTTCAGTTTTCAGACCTGGTACCCACTGACTAACGAGATGACTGACTCCCAGTGCAAAGAACTCTGCAATATATAATGCTTTCCCCAGTGCTTCCCCAAAGGGATCTAGGCCATGTACTTGAGTGACTGTTACCTGGGGAAAGGGAAATTCCCAGATGTTTTCAAGGACTGTTGGAGACAGAGTCTAAGTTGATTCCTATACCCAACAACAAGAAGCTTTATCATGAGCTCTGTGTTACAGCAAAGGAATACTGGGGCTAGGTAATAAATGGAATCTGGACCAACATCTGGGTCCATCAGGTCTGTGAACTCACCTAGTACTTATCTCTCTCATCCCCAAATATGTAATTGGGATTGACATGTGGCAGTTGGAGTAAGCCACATGTTTGTCCTGCTGATGAGAGCTATGATAGTAGAAAGTCAAGTGGAAGTCTCTGAAACTTCCCATCTTGCACCAAGATAGTGAAACAAAAACAGTATAACCCTGGAGAGGGATAGCAGAGATGAGAGCCACTCTTAAAAATGTAGGCATGGTGGTCCCTAGAATATCTCTGTTTATTTGATGGTCTAGTCCTTGTAGAAACCAGATGGATTCTAAAGCCTCTTGCTAGGTCAACCAAGAAATAGCCCTGATCACAGCTGCCCAGCCAGATTTAGTTTCTTTGCTAGAGCAGATAACATGGTCTCTGATTCACAATATGCAGCCATTGATTTGGCGAATGTGTATTTTTCTATCCCAGGCAGGAAAGAAGATCAGAAACACTTTGCTCCAGGGCCATGTTAGCTCTCCCTCTCTTTGTCATAATTTAGCCTGAAGACATCTGGACTGCCTAGACATATCAGCAGAATATCATATTGATTTGTTACATTGATGATCTGGCAGGAGGAGTAAGAGGGTGTTGGCCTGCTGGAGACCTTGGGAAGACACATGCACTTCAGAGGAGGGGAGACAAACTACAAAATTTCAGGTACTTGCCAACTTAGTAAAGTTTCTGCACATCCCATGGTCAGGTGCAAGCCAGGACATTCCCTTCAAAGTGAAGGACAGATTGCTGCACATGCAGCCACCACTACAATGAGGAAATACAGTGACTGTTAAGCCTCCTTGGGCTTTGGAGGCAACACATTCAACACCTAGGAAAACTGCTGCAGCTCATATATCGGGGGATATGGAAGGTTCCAGCTTTAAGTAGGGCTCAGAATAGAGACTGGCTCTGCTGCAGAAGGTCTTCACTGCAGAGGAAGCAGCTCTGCTGCTTAGAACATAAATCCCGGCACACCCTGTGGTATTTGAGATGTTAGTAGTAAAAGATAAGGTGTGGTGTTCACCGCAAGTCCCAGTGGAAGAATCACAACCCATGCTCCTGGGGTTATGGAACAAGGTCACAATGTCGCTTTCTGTAGCTTTACTTATTCCCAGGGAATAATTTATACAGTCAGAGATTTCACTTGACAATCAGATACAGACCTAAAGAAATAATTGTAAAGTACTACAGTAACCTGCCATGGGAATTTTGGTTTGTTTCTTTACATTTCTAGGATAACAATTACTAAGACAGAGGAAATGAGAAACATTGAAACAATCCTTTTGACAAAACACCATTGCCAGGGTATTGGGGGAACATACTTAACACCTGTGTGGCCACGAACCAATTTTCTCTAGCACCCTCGTGATAAGACATACTTTTATGTATGTGGATAAATATTGCAATTTTAATATACGTGTAAATTAAAATATATCCCATAAACATATTCTTTTTGCATTCATTCTTTTTCTTCTTTTTTTGTTTTTGTTTTTACATTCATTCCTAGGATTTATACTTATCTATAACATATTAGAAGAATAGAGCTGGTAATTATCTCATCACTTTTTTATCAGGAAAATTTTTCTATAGTGTGCTATTGTTTGCTTAACTAGTGATACAGGTTTGTAATAGGTTTTCTTTCTTCCTGCCTTTCACAAGTTATATCTCTGATTTGCATTTGAGAATTTCCACAAGTTCAGTTACTAGCTTTGAAAATTTGTAGTTCACATAAAGAACTGTAAGAAGGTTTAAAAACCGTTTCCCTTTTTGCTCATTCTGCCCTGCTGAAAGTCGAAAGTGCCCCCTTCCCTCCTCTCCTTTTTTTGGGGTGGGGGTGGTCAAAGCAGATCTGTAAGATCTAAAACGTCGGCTGAGCTACAGGGTTAAAATTTTAGGCTGTTTATTTAGATGTCGGAACAATACTGAATTAAGTGTGGTAACAACGCAAGGTTAAGCCAAACGGCTTCGCATATATTTCAGAAACATAGATAAAAGTAACAATTCCCATGTTACTTTACTGAGAATGCAGAATACCTGCAATATGAATTGAACACTAGCAGGAAAGAGAATGCAATAATATAAATTGGATTATAAAATCCACTAGGCAATTTTAAGAATGTGTTTCATCATAGCTGAGTATGAATAGCAGAATTCTTCAGATTTACATGGTTTTTTTTTTTTTTTGTATGTGCGTTCTGGGAACTCTGATAATTGAATACAATTTCAAAGGGCTCTAAGAAAAAAAAAAAAGCGCTCAAGCCAGTGACCTCAAAACTAGATTCACAGCACAGTACACAATAATGCAACAGAACGCTGATGAACAGAAATGTAAGCATTCATACTATTAGGACGTGACTGAATTTTCACTTAATTTTATTTTGTTTTGGGGTTATACTCCAAAACAGACACTTCATTTCATATCTTAAAAATTGTATCACAAGGGTGTTAGGAGAGAATTCAACAGCCTGCGGGGGGGGGGGGTGTCTCAATAAAATATAGCACATAGATCGCATAACGTTATCCCTCCGGGTGAATGGAGGAAAACTTACACTTGAGGGTCCCTTTGAATAAATGGACTTGAAAACTTCTCAGTTCCTCCGTTTCTATTCCTCCTCTCCTGGGTTCGGAAGCCACCTGTGCCTCAGTGAACACCTGCCACTCTTCCCGCCGGCGAATCGCCTGCTGCAGCTCGCAGGAGGAGGAGGCTTCGCGGAAGGAAGAAGAGTCGGGCTCGCAGCAACCAGCGGGCGTGGGCGGGAGACGCTGAGGGGCGGGGCCGACGCGCGCGGGCGGGGTGTGCGCGCCGCCGCCGTCGCGTCACCAGCGTGCGGCACGTGCCCGTGTTTACGTCCCTCGTGGAGCCGCCGACGTCAGCAGCCAAATGGCAACGTTGTGGCGATACTGAGGCGCAGAGTTTAGGAGTCGCATCCCTCCGTCAGGCCGGCTCCAGGCGGTCGGGAGGGGGAGGAGGAGGAGGAGGAGGAGGAGGGGCGGGGAAATCAGCCCGGGCGAGCTGCGGAGAAGCACACGCCCGCCCCGACCACCTACCCGACCTCACGGAACCCGCACCTCATCTCCGGAGCGCCACAGACGCAGCACCGCGGCCTCGCTCAGGGGGCGGCTGGGGCGGGCACCAGGCGCTGCCGCAGCACGGGGCTTGTAAACAGATCCCGCCACACGTGACCATGTGAACTACCTGCTCCTGGGACGCGTATTGTCTTTCCGCGAGCAGCGCCACAAAGGAGCGCAGCGGGTCCGAGCGCGGAGAGGCGGGCGAGCGAGCGGGGAGAGCCGGCTGGCGTGCAAAGATGGCTGAAGGCGTCCGGCGACGGTGAGCGGGGGGCGCGGCGCAGCCAGCCGGTGAGTTTTCTGGCGGGCAGGGCCGGCGGCGCCTTCCGCGCGGCCTGGCGCCGGAGCCACCATGTCGTTCGCGCTCGAGGAGACGCTCGAGTCGGATTGGGTGGCCGTGCGACCGCATGTATTCGACGAGCGCGAGAAGCACAAGTTCATCTTCATCATCTCCTGGAATGAGATTGAGGGCAAGTTTGCCATAACCTGCTAAAACCGGATGGCCCAGAGGCAGAGGAGCGGCACCCGGGAGCAGGCGGGGGCGCGAGGGGGCGCCGAGGCTGGCGCACCCACGTCCGACGGGACCCGCAGGCCGGGCAGCCCGGCGGGCAGGGGTCGGCCCGAGGCCACTGCCTCGGCTACTCCGAGCAGGAGCCCTGGGCCCCGGAGGCGCCCGGCCTGGGCGGAGGGCGGCTCTCTACGGAGCGCGTGCAGCCTTCGAGGGGACCTGCTGCCCTGAAGTTTGTCTGGAAAAGAGGTGGGAAGCCCTCTCTGGATCCCAGTGTGGGCCAAGTCCAGCCCGGTCCGTAGTGCATCGGGAGGCAGAGATGTGACGGGTGCCGCCGCTGCGGCAGCCCCAACAGCGCCCAAGGAGGCCCAGGTGTCGTCGGTAAGGGTAGTCAGCGCCTGCGGGACGGTCGCCGAGGAGATCGAGGTGCTGGAAATGGTGAGGGAGGACGAGGCGGACCCGGCGTCGCTGGGGCTCTCGGACGCGGAGCAACCGCCGCCCGCCGCTGAGCTGGAGTCCCCGCCGAGGAGTGCAGCTGGGCCGGGCTCTTCTTCCAGGATCTGCGCTCAGTGCACCAGCAGCCAAGCCCTGTGAACTCGCAGCTGGAGCCGTGCTTGCTGATATTCCCCGAGGAGATCTTGGGCATGTGGACAGTGCTGTTTGGGGGCGCACCAGAGATGACCGAGCAGGAGATTGACACTCTGTGTTACCAGCTCCAGGTCTACCTGGGCCACGGCCTGGACACCTGCGGCTGGAAGATCCTCTCCCAGGTACTCTTCACCGAGACCGACGACCCAGAGGAGTATTACGAAAGCCTTAGCGAGCTGCGGCAGAAGGGCTATGAAGAAGTGCTTCAGCGGGCCAGGAAGCGCATCCAGGAGGTAAGGACCTACTCTGGGCTCCAGTCATCGCTTTTGGTTACTCACTGCCAAAGGCTGGAGCCTCGGTCTAGGCTGCGCGCTTTTGGGGCACTTGTTTTTCTAGACAAGAGAAAAGTAAGACGATGGGTTCCTGACCTGTCTCCCCTTTCATTCCTCTTTGGTAGGAAAACCGTGGCTTTCCTTATTAATCTGCCCTCTGAAGGAACTTTCAGTCTTTAGATTTCGGCACCCCACTTATCACATAGATTCTATACAGTGTAGTGCTTTGTTTACTACTAAGTACTGATAAGATTAAAGCCACTTAGCAGAAAGATATCCTGTAAATAAATAAAAACTGAGTGAGCTTTCTCGTTACCCCTCCTAAAGCTCTTTCTAGCAATAATTGCCCAGATTATTAACCTTACTTTCTTGATATCATGTTCAGTTATTCAGAATGGTTTGTCTTATGGAGGAAAGTTGGTCAGTTTTTTAACTCCTTATGTAATTTGGCAACTTAGGCAAATTTTAAAATCATTTTTCTGCAGATTAGTGACCTGTCCAAAGAAAAAAGTCCCTCCTGACAATTGGATGCAAATAGACTGAAAGGTTTTATACGCAGTTTAGGAATACCTTAAGTCTTTAAGGAGGGCTCATGTTCAACTCCTGTTTTAGGGAGAAAAAAGGCCCTGGTTAGGAATGTTTATTGTACTTTGTACTTTAGGAGTAAAAGCAGTGCAAAAGCTTTTTCAAAGGAATCCTTAAAATTGCAGAAAACATCGGGAAAAGGTCTGAATGATTATACATAGGGAGCCCTACGTGTGTATAATTTGAGGTCCATGCCTATTGAACAGCTTCTGCGGAAAGAACTACTAAAAAGCATTTTAAAATATACTTAGTTTCCCTTAATGGGACACTAACAGATAACTTTCTCAAAGCAATTTATAATCTTTAGTGTTAGTACTGAAGTTGGAGTTGGTGGGAAATGCCCCTTTTTATGGTGTTTGTATTCCTGACATTGTGTTGTGATCTGTCAACCTTGCCTATGTTTATGTAATACTTGAATCCTACTATTAATGCTAAGAAGCTGGAACCTCCTGGTTGCTTCTTGGAATAGTATATATTTTTCTTTGTGAGACGTCAGGATTTAGGAAATAATTCTTGTTCACTTATCCCACTGTGCTCTTTTACAACTTAACTGATTCCAGGTTTTCACTCCTTCCTGTTAGTTTACTTTATGCTAACTAAACATCATCCATCATAATGTGATCCTAGAGTTCCTGGGGTCTGTTTTTATTTCCCTTTTCATCATTTCACTTCTGGAGTCTGTGTTCTACCTTAAATCCTTTTTGGAAGGAAGTGACAAATCTTAAATGGTCACATTCTCTTTAGAGTTTTGTTAATAGCGACCTGCATGTCTTTTAAACTGAAAAGACAAAGTTTGTACTTCTTTCTCTTCATTTTACAGATATGTATTATCCCTTTTTTTTTCTTTTATTCACTTTCTGTTTTTTAGTCCCTAAGTGATATAGGCATGTCTGGTTTTGATTTTACTGATACTCAGAAAAAATAATTTTATCTGATTTTTTAAAATTCAAATTGGGTCAAAGGGCTGCTGAAACGTATAATTATAGTTTTCTTGAACTCATGTACATTTAAAATATATATATATTTTTCCTAATTAAGGTAAGAGTGACCATAATGTTTTATTCTCTTTAACAGAGAAAAATTTGAACTTTTAAAGTGTACTTTGTTTGGGAAACAGCTCAATAAATGAAGTTTATTATAAACTCATTGAACGTTAAATACGTAACTTTTTGGTGCTTCACTTAGTTGGCTTGAGCAGTATTTGAAAAAGCTATCAAGGACAACAAATAGGTTTAGTTATAATGCCCACCCTCGTTTCTACTGGAAGGTTATTTTGAAAGAAATTACGAGGCTCAGGGGGGAAGGACTGCATGATTAATTAGTGATGTCTGCCATGGGTGTGACAATGAGAGTGTATAGCACACCAGCTCTATTTGTTTTCCTTCCTCCTCTGCTTAATTTTTTGCTACCTTAATAGTTTACAGTAACTTTTTTTTACGTAGTCTTTGTAGAAGAATTTTTGCATAATTGATTCTATTGTTAGTAATTATGTCTAATTCAGTGTTTTTTTTCTTTCAATTCCTAGTTCTCAACTTGACTTGTGGAATTGGCTATAGGTTTTAAAGCTAGGTATGTCTGGTAAATGCAGAAAATCTAATCCTTTGGTCATATTTTTCCTTTTAATTTCTCTGAATCTTTTTTCTGGTTCTTTTTCCTACAGTATTCCTTTTCCTATTAATGTAAAGTTTTCGATTTAAACACCACACCTAATTGGTATTCAGAATGGTCAGTAAATTGTTGAAGGATTTTTTTTTTTAATAGAACAAACTGTACAGCTAAATTGTAAACTTCTCAAGGTCCCTGGCCTTGACAGTATCTTGGAGTTTTATTCTTTGCTACCCTAGTTCAGGGCCACACATCATGTGAGCACTCTTACTAATAGTGGACAAAGAACACTGGTGTGTTTGTTTGTTTGTTTAGTATTGCAGGAATTTAAAAATATGGGGAAAGTGCCATTTTAATGTAAAATTGTGAGTAAATAAAAATTTGTAAGTTGCTAAATGTAAATTCCTCAAGGGACTGTGCTGTTTAAAATGCTTAACTTCATAATAAGGAGTTGTTATCTGGAGTTTTGGGTGAATTTCCTGTAAATTGAGGGGAGCTATAGATGGCGTTTAACAGAGTACCTTAAGTAGCATGCATAGTTTTATAGCATAGGCATATTTGCAGTTTTGGAAAGAAAGGCTTAAAGATGTTCTTCAAAAAGAGCCCTAAAACCACAATTATAAATGACCTGCTTTGTAAGTTTAGCATGTAACCTCTATTGGAGTTTGATTTTTGGGATACCTTTATGATTTAATAGAGGGCTATAAAAAGTACTCCTATATCTGTCTTGTGGAGTATTGAAGAATTAAACCTTAAGTTTTCTGCTAAAAGTTTTTGTTAATGGTTCACAAATTTGGTCAATTGATTAGTTTGTGAGGAACTACCATTTATACAATACTAATGAGAAATTATTTTTAGGTGACATAAGAATTGTAGATCGTATACTACTTAGGGTCTCAATCTGAGTACAAGGGAAATCTAAAACTTATTACATGGTAGGCTTGTCTTGGACTTTCACAAGGGTTTACTGTAAGTAGTGCTATTTATATAGCAAGCGCTCAATGCCTGAATGAATCAAGTGCCACCAAGGCCTATTGGAATGGTTTCAGCAGTAGCCTTGGTTGTTGGTCAGAACTGAGGATTGTATTACAGTGTGTGTGTATGGGTGGCCCATACTGTGGCTTTCCTTTGATGACCTGGATTTTGTAAATAATGGTTTCAGTATATGGACAGCTATTGAAATGGCTGTGGGCCTTTCGATGGTAAACCTTAACTGTGATGATAAGCTTGATTAAAATCTAAAAATCAGTGTTCACTTTGAAATTTATTATGTTTATAAAACTGCCCAATTCTAACTGCTTTCCAGTTGAAACCACTCAGAAGTATGTGTTTTCAAAAGTAACCTTGTAAGGCACACAGTAGACAGAGCTTACCTTGTATTTGGAGTCGGAAAGACCGGGGTTTGAATTAGCACTCACCACTTCTGTGACTTGTTTAGTTATTTAACCTCTTTAAAGTAGAGAAATGGGGAAAATACTTAAAAGGATGTCTGAAGGGTTAAGTAAGACATTATGAAAATACCTAACAAAGTGTTTGGCATTTAAAAGGGAGGCTTTCAGGAAGTGTTGTTTCAAGGGAATGTAAATATTGGCACTACTTAGGTATTGGGCGCTTCACAGTACCTCTATCCTTTCATCCTCCACACTATCTTTTGAGACAAGTAGTGTTTTATACATATTTTACTGAAGCAGAAGTTGAGACTTAAAGATGTTATGTGAGGGGGGAGGGTATAGCTCGGTGGTAGAGTGCATGCCTAACATGCAGGAGGTCCTGGGTTCAATTCACAGTACCTCCAATTAAAAATAAATAAATCTAGTTACCTCCTCCCTAGAAAAAGATGTTATGTGAATTTGGCCAACATTAAACAGCTAAGGAGTAACTAAACTCAGAGTCAAACTTAATTTGTCCTAATCCAAGCATGTGTTTTTTTCTGCCATGCCTTGTTTCCCTGATAACATTAGAAAGGATGTCATTCTCCACTCCTGAGATTGGGAGGGTGGCATCAGTATTTAAAAATCTAGTCAGTTCCGTAATGAACTTTTAAATTTAAGGTAACTCGTTTGTTTTATTTCAAATTAATAATGATAGGCATAGTGCAGGGCAGAGTCCACACCTTGTGTTTTAGAAGAAATAGGTTGCTTAGGTGCAAGGATGGGTTTATGTTAGACAGGAGTGCCTAATCACTGTTTTCCTTTGTAGTTTAAAATGACTTGGCTATAAACAACTCCTGACTTGAGTTGTTTTTTACAGAAGGGGCAAGGAGCTCTATGAAGTTTGTTTACTTATCACCCCTCCCAATTATGACTTTACTAATTTTCCTGGAAAATTAAATTTAGGTATAAAGCTCTGGAGCACTGCTGAAACACCAACTACAGTCCCAACTTAAGGTGATTGAGCTTTATGATGATGTGAAAGTGATCCGCCTTCAGTAGGAGCCATACTTGAACTTTTGATCTTTTCCAGGGTACCATACTCTCTCGTGATGCTGGGCAGCAAGCCACAGCTCCCAGTCAGCCACGCGATCATGATTCTGTGCCCATACAACCCTTCCATTTTCATTTTCAGTACAGTATTCAATTACATGAGATATTCATCACACTTTATTATAAAATAGACTTTGTGTTAGATGATTTTTGCCCAACTGTAGGCTAATGTGAGTGTTCTGAGCACATTTAAGGTAGGCTAAGCTAAGCTATAATGTTCAGTGGTTAGATGTATTAAATGCAGTTCTGACTTAGAATATTTTCAACTTACTATGAGTTTATCTTGGGCAATAACCCCAGTGTAAGTCAAGGAAAATCTCTATATGCATTAGAGAAATGACAGTCTTTTTTTTTTTTTCAGTGGAGGTACTGGAGATTTAACCCAGGATGTTGTGCATGCTAAGCACACGCTCTACCACTGAGCAGTTACCCTCCCATCAAAATGACAGTCTTTTATGAGCTCTAGGATGCTGGCCTTTGCACCGGTCAGCCACAGCCCATGATTAGGTATGAATAGTAGAAGCAGGCTTGGAAGGGACATAATGTACTGAATTGTCGTGGAGAGAGCTTTCTGTCTGAATATTTCCATAAACATAGTGCAAACTGCTCTTTTACTGTAAAACACAGTAGAGGAATAATGAAGCTAAGTGTATTTTGTGAAATTATTGAAAGTTATGATGAAAGACTTGAAAGCTAGAGGCTGTTAAAATAGTGACTTAGAAATCAATCATTTTCTTCAGTCCTGTGCCCCAATAAACTTTTGGTCGTTTTTCATATCACTGAAGAAATAGATAGGTGTAGGAAAAGAGTTGAAATATATGCTTCTGGGTTAGTGTGTCTGTAAGACAAAAACATGGAAGCTGGTGGCAGGCTGGCAGCCTTTCTGATAAATAATTTATATGGTAGTTTCTCTGCTTGCTGTTTAAATATCACATGATGCCAGGCCCACCAGATATTTCACAGACATGTTAACTCCTTGCTAAAACAAGGCCAAAACTTGAACAAATACTTCAGTAATGTGAGTACAAGGGTGTGTGTGTGTGTGTGCATATGTGTTGAAGGAAGAAGGCAAGTGGGAGGTTTGGTTTGTCAATAACAGTTATGGTTGAATTAGCAATCTTCACTCCCAGCATCTTCACACGTAACTTTAGTTTCACTGTTCTCCATTGCTGCTTTATTTGGCCTTTCATTGACTGTAGAATATTGTTGGAAGTGAGACTTGAAAGCACGAGGTGGCCTTCCATTGATGGTTAGATGTACTTGTGCTTCTTTTCTTGTAATGGAAAGTTTCCCATGGCTCTTTTTACCCATTAATAGGCCACGATCTGCTCCCTCTAAATCTACCTGGTTTCTTTAGTTGTTACAGGAGAAAAATTAAGTGGTAGGAGACATAGGCAGTGAAGTCTAAACAATAGTTGTTGGTGCTATTTGTTTTTTGGTAAAAGTGGTGAAGTTCATTTGGCTTTTCGAGTTGTAGGGGGGACTGTTAATGCATACCAAGGAGCCTTAACACAGTATCTAAGTCATTAAAACTGCATAGGGCAGAGAAGGACTTATTTTAAAAAACTGGAAATTTTTGTGAGTTGTTTTCTTAAGTGTGGGGAATTGCCTTTATGCTTGTCCTTGCATTTTAAATTTTATGTAGTTATAATTGCATATGATAGATTTTTCAGACTGTAGTGAGGGTTTTATATAATAGGCTCAAAAATAGGCCTTATAGGCTAGACATTTTGTAGAGAATGATACTAAGGTTAAATGAAATTTCTTTAATGATTTAGGGTTTGATTGTAACTAACTTTTAAGGCTTGAGGGTGATGGTTTGGAGCTTTATTTATTCAACAAGTTTGTTTATTCAACAAATACTAGTTTGTTCTAGTAATACAGGCACAGGGGGAATACAGTAATAAATAAGAATGGTCATTTTCTTCAGGAAAAAAATTTAATTAAAATTGGTTACCAGGTCATCCTGCTGATTAAAATTAGTTGAGGCAGGGTACTTTTTAAGAAATGTCTCACTACACTATCTTAATTAGTGCTTAGTGGAAAGAAAATTTACTGGACATGGCTCAGGATAATGTGTGTTTTTGTCCTAATTCTGATACTAGTTGCTTGACCTCAATTGTTACTTACCCTTTTGGTTCCTTAATTTCATGTTTGTAAAATGAGATTATAATGTTCTTTCCATAAGGATTCACAGTAGCTCACAGGTGCAAGGTAACAAGGGTTGGGACCTGAGCCACTCGTTTTATGTGCTTGTATCCAGGTTTGGGTCTCTCTGAAGTAAGGTGACTGTTCTAGACATAGCACTTCTAATGTTGCTAGAGTTATATTTATGCTTTGAAAAAGCTCTAATTCATTTTTGAGTACATGAGGGCATTGAAGCAGGCAGGAGTAGCGTTTCTGCCTGGTTTTTTTTTGTTTGTTTTTTTTGGTATTTACTGGTTATCACTTTGTTCATTACCTGTACTTGAGGGTTTTTTGTGTGTATGCCTTTTCTCTATGGACTTTATTGTTCAAACTGCTTCCCCCTCAGTTTTTGATAACTTGCTGAAGTTACACTTACAAAACCAATATTTAATTGCTAAAATTCTTTCTGAAAGCCTTTCTTCCCCTTCACCTCCCTATCTAGGTGAGTTTCTGTACTATTTATTGACCCTAACGGGGTCATAACTGTAGTGACTGATATGTAGAGACTTATGTGAGGGTCTAGTTTTTTTGTTTTTAAGTGTGTAGATAATTTTTTACTTTATTTTATTTAAAAAAAATGTTTCCCCTGAACAGAGGCATTGTGATTTGAACCCAGGACCTCGTGCGCTCCAAGCACATCTCTACCCCTGAGCTACACCCTACACCCAAGGCTCTAGTTTGGAATGATAAATGTCTGACGGTTATTAAATGCTTCCTGTGGATCAAGCAGTCGTGGGAGGTCTTTAAATATATTAACTTAGTTACCATGTAGATAGGAGTAGAGAAGGAAGGGTTCAAGTGAGTTTGAGTCCTGGCTCCTCCACTTAATAGCTTCGTGAATTTGGGCTCACCTAATTCTCTCAGTGCTATAGCTTCCTCATCTGTAAAGGCAGGAGAATACTACTACTGCCTTATAAAGTGATTTAAAAGTAGTTTTTATGTAGACTACTTAGAGTAGTGCCATTTATCAGTAAGCACTTGATAAATGTTAACACTTCTTAAATTTTTTTATTGTAAGGTACTGGGGATTGAACCTGAGACCTCACACATGCTAAGCATGTGTTCTACCACTGAGCTATACCCACCCCCCTACACTTACCAATATTAATCTTCATATTAACCTAAGAGGCGAAGATTTTACAATAGAGGAAACAGGTTCAGGAAGATTAGATAAATTTACCTAAGATAACATATCTATATAAGAGAACCAGATTCAAATCCATGCCTGATTTCAGCTGGTTTTCTTAACAACTGGACTATCTTCATTCCTATAGAAAGGGAGTGAAGCTAACTGATAAATATAGCCCTTGTCAAATTGAAATACATAGTCAATGTCTCATCACGGACAAAAATACTAGCAGTGTCTCACTGATCACTTTTTGGAAAACCTTCATTATGTACATGCACTGTCAATGTTGTCTGTCATTGGAGAACATTGTAATCCCAAAGGAGGCGAATTGTATGTCTGATACAGAAAACTGTGTTGTGTGCATGATACATTAAACTCTAATAGGGAAACAGAATGCATATCTTTTTTATACAGACTTATAAAATTTTTCTGTAACCACAGGAAAAATAAATGTGATACTGATGCTTATTTTGTAAATTCTGTTCTTTATTGAGCTTGCTAAGGGTGATTGGTTTAGATGGTGTGATAATTTTCCTTAAGATTTCACAGATATGTTTTACTTTAAAGAAATTTTATTTTCTCCCCAAAACATTTTCTAGTACTTCCCCCTACAGTAGAAATAATAAGACCTGAAATCTGCCTCCTTTCTCCCTCTATTTATTCCCATTTCAAAAACTTGGTTCATAACTTTGAATTGCTAATATTGTACTCCCTTCCCCTCATAACTATACTGAATAATAATCTTATTTTTCTGGCTAGGCAGGGGAAGAGGGCAGTTAAGGATGTGAACTCTATTTTTAGCTGGAAATCCTACCTCCTCTTTTTCCCTTTTGTATTAGGTGATGTGAATTTGGGTATTGTGGTTGCTAAATGAAAATGAGAAGATTATGACAAGTAGGGTTAAAGAAGTGGAGGATTAAAAGAGAAAGAGACGAGAATTAACTTTAGCAATATTTGAACTTGAAAAAGGTTCATCTTTTTACTAAAAGGAAATTATATGCCAGCTCACAGTGAAGCCTGTCTAGATGGCTTGCTTTTGTAAACAGTGTTGTTGAAAGGTCCTCTGGCTCCCTGAAGGGCTTTGGAGTTGGCCCTTCAGCAGGTTTTACTATACACATTGAGTCTTACGAGACCTAAAACTTCAAATAAAGACTATTTTTATTGAGGTATAATTGTTTTTCAGAGTTGTTATTTTCAGGTGTACATCATAGATATTCAATATTTTTATAGATTATACTCCACTTAAGATTATTATAAAGTACTGGCTATATTTCCTGTGCTGTACAGTATATCCTTGTAGCTTATTTAGTTTATACAGAGTAGTTTTTACCTTTTAACCTCCTACCCCTGTCTTGCCCCTCCCCCTTCCCTCTCTCCAATGTTAACTACTAGTTTGTTCTCTGTATCTGTGAGTCTGTTTCTTTTTTTGTTATGTTCATTGATTTGTTTTATTTTTTAGACTCCATGGTGTTTGTCTTTCTCTGAGTTGTTTTGCTAAGCATAATACCCTTCAGGTCCATCCATGTTGTTGCCAACGTCAAAAATTCAGTTTTGTATGTTTGAGTAGTATTCCACTGTATATATTTCATCATATTTTCAGTCTTGCTAGACTCAAAAGATTGATATCATTCCCATAAGAAAAAAATAATCGACTAGTAGTTATGAGTCGGACATAAAGGGCAGTGGTTAAGAGATTAAGTTAGGCTGTGGAAGATTCACACCTTCTACCTTTCACCAGCTACCTAATTTTAGGCAATTTATTGAGCCTGTGCCTCTGGTTCTTTTTCTGTAAAGTAGCATAATAGTTACACGTACATCACTGTGTTGTAAGTACCTGTTGATCTCTGAATGCGTACTGATTCAGAGATGTTAAATAAGAATTTTAGAACTGAAATACTATGAAATCATTCATGCATTAGTTATTTCCTTTCCCATGTTGTTCCTATACGCACTTTAGCTTAATCGCTCGCTATTTCATCCTTGGACTGATTTTAGCTCTCCTTCATTGTCTTCCTTGCAGTGTAGCCTTTGTATACCTTGCTCCCAAACTATTTTAAAACATTACTTTGCAGATCTTCATACCCACCTTTCCAGCTCTTAACATACACACACCAAACTGAACTCTTCCATTGTTTACTGTCATCCTGCAGACAGAGCCCAAATTCCTGGCAATTAGATTCATTCACATTTTGCCAGTCTTATCTTTTTCTCTTCTCAGCATGAACCTTTCATTATTCTAGCCAAGCTTTTACCGATTATTCACTGAACTCAACCATACACCATGCTCCATTGTATAGGATCCTCCCTACCCCGCCCCCTTGTAGTCCTTTTTTTGTCTAAGTTCCACCCTCTTTCCAGGGCCAGGTAAGGTGCGCCTCCTAAAGAAAGTTGTTTCTGTCCACTGTCAGAAACCAGAGGAATTTCTTTCAGAAATTCACAGATCAGAGAGAACTTAACGTTACATACGGTTCATATCATCCATAACTGCTGCCCTGGTTTTTCTCTTTATGGGTCCCTCCTGCCCTTTAAAATACATTGTAAGGCCCAGGAGACAAAGATAGGCTTTGTTGTTAAGGTTTTCTAATGCCTCAATTTCCCAGTGCTTCTGTATGCAGTCAGTGCTCAGTGGGTGTTTTTTGATATGTTACAAAGCTGGTTTCTATACATGACATGGATGCATGTTTCTAACATTTTAATTAAAGGTTTTCACCTAGGAGTAAAACAAAATCAAATTTACCTCTCATCTATGAAGTAAAAAATTTGAAAGCCAATTTTTAAGATGTCAAAATGGGTCATTTCTGTCAGTAGCCCTTACATTTTCTAAAATTGGATTTCAGCATTAACAGTTGTTAGCAAATAATCAGTGGTTAATATAGAAATAACAAAAATGATTCAACAGTTTTACAAAACAAGAACTGAGTTGAGCAGCCCGCTTTGTGAATGGAAAATAACGTGTGGTATTGGGCCTTACTTGTCAGTGGGGGAAGCATCACCTAGACCTAAGGGAAGATCCTGGGGCCATGGATCCAGTTTTATTGCTGTAATAGGCTTCTCCCATCTGAGCACCTCAATGCTAGTCTTGAGTCACCCTTTTTCACACACATAATTGTTTGCATGTCTTAATCATTTAATGATGGATATGTTTGTAGATTAACGTAAGTTGCTTCTTACATCTTCTTAATTGGGGAAAAAAAACGGGGCACTGTTGAGTTTGACACATTAGAGTAGGAAGAAAGTTATGAAACTGCACAGGAGAGTTTAGCTTCTAAATTTTATATCTAGGACTTCAAAAATTATTCTAAGATCTTCAAAGATAGTGGTAGCCCTGTAATCCTAAAGTCAGAGTGAGGACTCTAGAACTGTCTCTGATTGGCAAGGTACAGTATGGGGACTACATAATTAAGCCCAGGAGATTCCTTCTCTCTCTCTTCTCCTTATAACTGGTCACTGGATTAGAAGCCAAGTTGAATAGGATTAGGTAAAGGAGTAAGTGGCACAGGGTTGTTGTACACTTTCTCTGTGCAGGGGTCATAGGGAGTCTTGAAAGAAAAAAAATTTTTAAGCTGTTGTCACTGGCATCTTTAAGAACCTAAGTTTAAGTTGTGGGTTCTTGCCCTAGACAACTTTTGCAGTAAGCAGAGCTTTGTTTCAAATCTGATATTTGAAACAAATATCAGATAACTGAGACTAGGTTAAGAGCCTAGTTTTTATCAGGTCTAGATCAGGGGAGGCAAAAAAAGGTGACCATTAGGGAAGCTAGAAAGAAGGGAAAGGGAGAAGTGTTCTATTTATTAGGCTAATGTATTTAATTAATGCTTTATATAATTAATTCTGCTTAATTTCTTTTACGTGAATCAGTGGAGCAAAATAACTTTCTCAGATTGCACAAGAGATATGTTAGATTTTTGTTTTGTTTTTTATTTTTTATTGAATTATAGTCAGTTTACAATGTTGTGTCAATTTCCAGTGTAGAGCACAATTTTTCAGTCATATGTGAATATATATATATTCATTTTCACATTCTTTTTCACCACGAGCTACCACAAGATCTTGTATATATTTCCCTGTGCTATACAGTATAAACTTGTTTATCTTTTCTTTCTGTCTGTCTGTCTTTCCTTCCTTCCTTCCTTCCTTCCTTCCTTCCTTCCTTCCTTCCTTCCTTCCTTCCTTCCTTCCTTCCTTCCTTCCTTCCTTTCTTTCTTTCTTTCTTTCTTTCTTTCTTTCTTTCTTTCTTTCTTTCTTTCTTTCTTTCTTTCTTTCTTTCTTTCTTTCTTTCTTTTTCTCTCTCTCTCTATCTCTGTCAGTATCTACAAATTTTGAACTGCCAGTCTGTCCCTTCCCACCCCTCTCCCCTCTGGCAACCACAAGTTAGTATTTTATGTCTATGAGTTTGTTTCAGACTTTGAAACAAATACAACTCTTTACTTTCTAGCCCCCTTTTCTACCTGTCCTCTTTTCCTCTGCATTTGCAGTGAGCACCTGTATTACGTTGGTTGCTCTTGAGCCCTTCTGAAATCATCCTTTGGAGGCATGTTGTATTCTCACTCAGATCTATCTACATTCTGACTCAGTTTGTGTCCATCAGTGAATCTTCTTAAATTTAGCAAATCCGCATTTCTCCATTTACTATATTTCCTTCTTTCTTTCTTTTTTTCCCCCATTTTAAATTCGGGCCTTCCCTGTACATCCCAAACACCCTTAATCCTAAGTCAGCTAACTCTGTGTCCAATTTCTTTCTACTCTTTTTTTTTTTGTATATGTATTATTTATAGCACCTTTCATGTTTCACAGTTCATAACCTGCAAATATCCACAGTCGAGTTTATTTATTCCTGGATTTAGTCAGCTTTGGTTAGCAAAATTGAAAATTAAGTATGTTATTATAGCAAGTTAGTGATTATATTTTACAGTTGTATTCTTCTATCATGGATTATAGGAAATGGTTTAGACTAAAAAGTCTAATGCTTAGTAAGTCGCATCTTTGAAGTTTTAAAGTGCCATTTCCTTTAAGATTATTTTCGGATACTTAGATTAAAATGGATTGCCAGTTGAAGCTCTAATTGGTTTTACAGTAATCTAATGTTGGGAAAACATGAAACTTTATAGCAAAGAAGACAAATTAATAAATTAGCAGTGTTAGGTGAGATGCCTTGGGCTTCTCTGCAAGAGTATTAAGTTTAGTTGGTGCATAATAGCTTTGTAAAGGACTGCTCTATTTGTGGATCAAAGGCATGTGGGAAGTAATATATAAATCTGTTAATACTTGAATAGAATAACTGATTTTCTCTTTTGAGGTTGCATTTATCTGTGTAGAGCGCTATTGTGATTTTATTAATAAGCATATAGTGACTTGATGTTTTTGTGTTGGTAGAAAATAGTATCTAAACTGGTGCATTACATTTACTTTAGTGTCTCTAAAAAACAGCTCAGAAAAGCCTAGTATCTGAGGATTGTCTTATTGCTGAATCCTGGCATTTGATTGCTTGTCAATGGCTATGGGGAATTTATTATTTAGAGATTTTGCTACCATGTTGGGTTTTTTCTCATTCTTTCAATAGGTTTGCAATTCCTAGGACTTAATAGAAAATCATTATCTCAATGAAAGCGTTCCATTTTCAAGTGGAATAAAGATAAAGGGCTTCTTTGAATGTACATTATCTTGCAAGGAGAGAATTATTGCCTTTATTAAAACTATAAAAATAGTTTGTAATGCATTGTGAACACTACCATTGTTTTATTGCTATTATACAGTAACCCCCTCCCCCGGTCCTTCCTTATTCTGGTTATTTTATTTCTGATTTGCTGCAGTTTTGGTGCTAAGCCATGGCGGAAGTGAGCACCATTGCCACTTGTTAGAACTGATTTCTGAGACTTGAGAAGAGTCCTGTGATAAAGAAGTTGATTATGTACACAGCTGCTTTCATAATCCTTTTTTTCAATTGTAGCTTAAAATAGATGATTCAACACATGATTTAGTTATGCATGAAATAATAGGTGAGCAAAGGAAGAGAAGCATGTGTCATTTTCATACTTCTCATACTTCATTTTTAGGAAAGTGTATCTGTAGTTTTGGATATTGTGGCAAAGAGGAAAATTTAATTTTCCTTTTTTGGTGTGTAAGCCAGGATACCTTTGGGATGGGAAAGTGAAGAGAAATGTACAAAGACATAGGACATATATATTCTTCACCTTTTTAACAGCCCAAATGGTAGCATACTATATACTCTGTTATCTCTGTCTTGCTTTCTTTTCTCTTAACAAGCTGTATTTATTCTAATGGCTAAATAATGCTCCATTGAATGGATTTGTTTTGACACATAGGTTTTTCCTGACCTCTTGCTATTGAAACAGCACTCCTTTCCACACATGCATTTGTATCTATAGGACAAATTCTATAAGAGGAGTTGCTGGGTGGAAGAGAAATACGTGTTTTGTTTAAATTGCTTTCTGTAGAGGATGTATCAGTTTACATTTTTTGAAACAAATGGAGGAGGTTGTGATTTGTTTCTATATCCTTTTAAGTAGGAGTGTATTTTAAAAACTTTTTGATCTGTGAAAAGTTTTAGTGATTTATTTTGCAGTATAAATGAGTCTTCATTTGTTCAGGAGTCATTTCTATGAACTCATTCATTCCATTATTTACCTATTTTTTGTTCGTGGTTTTTGACCTTGGAAATTGTCTATATTGCAAGTTTTTTTCCCTTTGTCATTTATTTCTTGATTTAATTTTTTATGTCTGTAGCCAGTTTAAAATTTTTGCTGCAAAATTTATTAGTCCTTTTTTTGATAGTTTCTACATTTTGAGTTATGCTGTAAAAGTCCCTTATGTTGAGATTATTTAAAGCAAAAAACAAAAAGACCCTCATTTCTTCTACTTTTATGATTTTGTTTGGATTTAAATTGTTGATCCTACTGGAATTTATTTTGGTGTAAGGAATAATGTAGGGAGTCCAACTGTTTTTTCTCTGATGAAATGACAGTTATCACAAACATTTCTTGAATGATTCATGCTTATGATTCATGCAGTGAACTTTCATATATCTGAAATACTTCATTGTACTTCATGCTTGTATCAGATATTTATACTACCTGGTAGGCTGTTGCCCCTCTCCACAACTACTCTTTATAAATTTTTTGTTTTTGCTATTTTTATCATCTTATTTTTTCATGAGAATTTAAAATTTTGTCTTTTCTTATGCCGTGAAAATGTCAAAAGGTTGTTTTATTACCATGTGAAATGTGTAGGTTAGTGAGAATTGATATTTTTATTTTTATTTTTCCATTTATACAGTCTTTTGGTGCCTTAACATTTTATTTACATGGCTCCTAATAGATTTAAGTTTATTCCTAGGTATTTCTGTTTTGTTGTAAATAGAATCCTTGCTGGTTGTTCTGTATTTACTATGAAAGGGCTGTTGGTTTCTGCATGTATATTCTAACAGCTTATTGAATTCTAGTTCTATTGTGATTTTTCAGTTTATTCTAAATTGCCAGTTTTTAAATTAATAGAATTTTGTCAAAAGAACTGAAATATCTAATGATCATTTCAGTATTTTCTTTATAATGGTGAAAGGCCAAAATACAATTTAAAAAAAACAAGTAAACAAATCTTCAGAATGAAGAGAGTTAATTTGATGATTTTAATGGCCGCCACTGCTTTTAAACATCCAACTTCATTGAATGGCCCATGTCCAGAGATAAGATTCTGACCAGTGCTGGAGATAAGGCCAGGCTGACTCTGTCTCTTTGTACCTGTCTTCTAAAGATGATCATTCTGTGTTGGCTTCAGTAATAACTTTTTTTTCTTAAAATAGCTAAAAATGCTTTAATACGGAACAGAACCACGAGAAATGGGACTTTTGGCTTAATTTTAGTCTGAATAGCACTAATTGAGCTATTATAAAATAATAGATGTAGTGAGAGAGTGAGAGGGGAAAGCGATTTTAGAGCCAAGGAAAAAAGTTACATACCATAATTCTACAGATTTCAATTTGAAAGTTTGAAAATTGACCATATCTTGTATATCTTACAGACTTTTGCCTCACAGTATAGTTAATATGGCTATACAATGTGTCTGTTGAAGCAGTACCTCTCAAACTTGGCTGTGCGTATTCATTATGCACTCAGATTCTGATTCTGTAGGTATGGAGTGGGGCCCTGAGGTTCTGTATTTCTAACATTTGCTGAGACCATACTTCAAGTAACCGGATACACAAATGACCATCACTTTGATACGGTTATTTAGATAAGTTGAACTTTGTGAACTGAAAATTAAACTGGTCACATTGATCAAATGCATCTTTCTTTCTGCTCCATAGATGGTTTCACTCATTAGAATGTGCTGCAGTTACAGAACCAATGTGATACCCTGCTCACTAGGGCATACCCTCTACTTCAGGGGGCATGATGGAAATTGCCACCCCCTTCCTCCCATCCAGATTGCTTATCTGTGATACTTTTATTCATGTGATTTCTCAAGATTGGGTTGCTCTCCTTCACCTGTCTAGCACTTCCCATCCTTTTAAGACCCAGCTCAAATCCTAGCTTTAGAACATCTTTTTCAAGTGCTTTAGCCCACTCTGAACCAACTTTTCTCTAAACTTTTACAATCAGTATTTTACTTATATGTCTGTTGGTTTGTTTCCCTAGTTAGATTGTAGACTTAAAGGTAGGATCTATCTTGGACATTTTGCATTCCCTACATGACCTCTCTTCATGGATATCTAAAATGCAGTTTGGATGCAGTGTCTCTGAATCCGTGATCTTTGCTTCTAAAAACCTGTTTCTATTCTTGTGTTCTTTGTATCAATGAATACCAAAAACTTTAGGGTAAAGGGAAAAATCCAGTCGTTCACCAAGTCCTGTTGATTTTATCTCCAAAGCATTTCTTGAATGTGTGCTTTTCTCTTCCTCCAGTCTAAGCTTACCACCAACTTGTCATGGACTGACACAGGAGACTATGAACTGATATATGCATCCACTCTGGTGCCCCTTCCAATCGGTTCTCAGACATTGTAGTATAAGTTAGGGCCACCATGTCTGTTAGTGTCTCTAGAATTGTCTTTCATTATGTTCCCATGCTCTCTCTACTCCAGTTTGTTAACCTTATTTTATGATAGCTAGGGACATGCCATTCTTTCTGACCCAATCTTCCCTTTACACCTTGCCTAGTTTATCCCTTTTTATCCTTCAGAGTACTGGTCAAGATTCTCTTCCTTGGGAGACTATATTCCTCCCTGGAACCAGTGAGGTCTTTGAAGGAAAAACAAAACAAAAAAACCTTTAATGGCATCTCTTTGCTTTTAGCATAAAGCAAGATTCCACTTGGTCTGGACTTCTGTCCACATCTGTAAATAATTTATGTGTTATCAGTTGTTAATATGACTGATGTCTGAATTGATTCTTTTTTGTTCAAGTTGACCTCTATTAAAAACGAAAAACAAAAAAACAAAACCAACCTACCAAAAAATACTTGTTAACAAAGCAGAAAGACATTGGTCTGATCCCCTTAAAACAATAGGGCTTAGCAGGGATGAAAATCAGTGTTAATTGGTTACTGTGAATTTATTTTTAATCATTTTTGGTTATATTTTAAAAACACAGTGAAATACAAAACTGTGTCTTTAAATAGGTTTGTATCTTCACTTTAAAAATTAATAACTGTCTTATCACTTTCAGGTTTACAGAGAAATTGAGCAGAAAATACAGAGTTCCCATTTACTCTTTCTCTCTTGTCCAGAGTCTCCCCTGTTGTTAACATCTTGTATTGGTGTGGTACATTTGGTACAGTTGATAATCCAGTGTTGATATATTATGATCATTTAGAGTCCATAGGCTACACTAGAATTCACTCTTTGTGTTGTACAGTTTTCTAGACTTTAACAAATGGATGTCATATATCCACCATTACAGTATCATGCAGAACAATTTCACTGCTTTAGAAATCCCCTATATTCCATATATTCATTAGAGTGTGACACCTCTCTCCAGTTGCTGCAACCACTGATTTTTATTAGTGTCCATATTTTGCCTTTTCCAAAATGTCATAGTTGGAACCATAGAGTACATAGTTTTTTCAGATTGGTTTCACTTCTCACTTTTCTTAATTGCTAAATAGTCCATTGTATGAATGTACCATAGTTTGTTTATCCATTTACCTATTGAAGGACATCTTGGTTGCTTTCAGGTTTTGGCAGTTATGAATAAAGCTCCTGTAATACTCATGTGCAGGTTTTTGTTTGGACATAAGATTTTCAACTCATTTGAGTAAATATGAAAAAGTGTGATTTCTGGATTATATGTTAAGAATATATTTAGTTTTATAAGAAAGATACACGTTACTAATACAAATCAAAAGAAAGTTGGAGTAGCTATATTAATTTCAGACAAAGCAGACTTTTGAGCAAGGAAATGTATCAGGCATAAAGAGGAGCATTACATAATAAAAAGGTTAATTCTCTGAAGAGATGTCTAATCCTTAATTTGTATGTGCCTTACAACAGTGTGTCAGAATACATTTCCACCAGCAGCAGTGGGAGTTCTGGTGGTTCCACATCCTCATGAGTATTTGGTGTTGTGTGTAGTGGTAGCTCATCATTTTAATTGCAGTTCCCAAATGACGGTAGGATGTTGAGCATCTCCTTCTATGCTTACTTGCTATCTGTATATCTTTTTCTGAGTGGTCTTTTCCAGGCTTTTTTTTTTTTTTTTTTTGCCCATTTTAAAATTGTGTTTTCTTACTGAGTTTTAGGAGTTTGTGTATTTTGCAAAATAGTGCTTTATAAAAACTGTTTTGCAAGTATTTTCTCCTACTCTTGTCTTTTCATTCTCTTGATATAGTATCCTTTGTAGATCAGAGGTTATTAATTTTAACAAAGTCCACTTTACCAAAAGCACAGTTATGTAGATTTTCTTCTATATTTTTATCTTATAGTTTTATAGCTTTGTATCTTACATTTAGATCTATGATCCATTTTGAGTTTATTTTTGTGAAAGATTTAAGGTCTCTGTAGATTTCCCTTCCTTCCTCCCTCCTTCCCTCCCTTCCTTTCTCCCTTCCTTCCTTCTCCATTTGTTCCAGCACCATATGTTGAAAAGTGATTTCTGCATTGAATTGCCTTTGCTCTTTTGTCAAAAGATTCCTTGACTATTTGTGTGGGTTTATTTTTGGACTCTATTCCATTAATCTGTTCTTTTATCCAATACCACACTGTCTTGATTACTGTAGCTTTATAGTAACTAATGAAATTGAATGGGGAGTGTCAGTCTTCTGACTTCGTTCTTCAATATTGTGTTGGCTATTCTGGGTCTTTTGCCTTTCCATACAAATTTTAGAATCTGTTGATATCCACAAAATAACTTGCTCAGATTTTAAACGGCATTGCATTGATTCTATAGATCAAGGTGGGAAGAACTGACATCTTGACAGTAGTGAGTTTTCCACTCCATGTATCTCCATTTAATTTAGGTCTTTGATTTCTTTCATCACAGTTGTGTACTTTTCCTTTAGATCCTGTGCATAATTAGATTTATACCTATGTATTTCAGTTTTTGAATACTTGTATGCAGAACTGTAGATTGGGAAGGAGGGTAGTCTGTAAAGTTATATTCTGATTTTTGACTAGGCAGGGCCCCTAACCGCATATTATAGTTGTTCAAAGGTCAGTTGTAATATGTACAACAATATGGTAAAGCAAGAAGTTGGGAGGGAAGTTATTAGTGGAAACTTTATTTTTTATTATTTATTTTGTTTTTTTCCTTCTTTAAACATTTTTAAATTTATTTTAATTTTTAATTTTTTTGGACGGTGAGGTAATTAGGTTTGTTTATTTTAATGGAGGTTCTGGGGATCAAACCCAGGACCTCATGTATGCTAAGCATGTGCTCTACCACTGAGCTGTACCCTCCCCAAGTAGTGGAAACTTTATGTCTGAGAAAGAATAGCAGAATTTTCTGTCTTTGAGGAGATGAAAGTATGACCAAGTCAGTGGACACCAAGAAGTACATAAAATAGTGCTTTGCTACATGATTCATTGAGAGGTTCTTTGAAATTTATCTTAAGTTTCCATGGATAGCCTTTTCTCTCTAACCTACCCTGAACAACTAGGTCATGGTTTCTCACCATCTCCTCACCTCATATTCCTGAGAAATCATGGGATCCATTGTTTTGGTGTGTTACTTTTATTCTTTACTTTTTAAAATTTAATAATTTTCATAACATTTATCATAGTTTGTAATTTTTTTAAAACTTTATTTAGTGTGTTTATTTACTACATGGTAAACTCCATGAAGAAAGGAAGCATATTTTTGTATGCCCAGTGCCTAACATGTATTAAAATGCACAGTCTATGTTTGTTGAGAAATGAATGATATCTATATATAAACATACACACATGAGTACCAAGGAATGTCAAGTAAGAAAGTTATAAACATCAATTATAGTCAGTCTTAAACTCTTCGGTATGTTGAGAGTGTTTTCACCTAGATTTTTGAAGTCATAAGTCAGATGTTCCAAACTTGGAGGGGGAAAGGAATGGCAAGAAGGTTTGGGGAAATTACTAATAAATAAAATAAATTACTAACAAATAAATTACTAATAAAATAATAAAGGCAAGAGTTGATAACTACTTTGTAGATTAGCAGTGAAAATTTTTTTATATAAATATGGAGAAAGCTATTAGATGCTGAGGAAAAATTTTTAGAGTTAAGGAAAGGCAGATAGTACTGAGTTCCAGAAAATTACAGAGAACCTGGAATAGTATGGTAACAGTAGTAGTTAGAAAAGGATATTCCAGACAGTGGTCTTGTAGTAAAAGATCTAAGGCATGGAGATGAGTGATGAAAGCAATTGGTGCTTCTCATTCTCTCTTAATTCTGTGTTTTAGGGTTCCAAGGTCCTGATGAGATGCTAGGCAGTTAGCAAGTATTTATAGGCTATTACAATTGGATTTCTTTGTAGTGAAACTTTCTTGTTCCACAGCTCTTGGATAAGCACAAGAATACAGAGAGCATGGTAGAGCTTCTGGACTTGTATCAGATGGAGGATGAAGCCTACAGCAGTCTTGCAGAAGCCACAACCGAACTCTATCAGTATTTACTACAGCCATTCCGAGACATGCGAGAACTTGCCATGCTACGGAGACAGCAGATCAAGGTATTTGTTTAAAATCTAAATAGTAACCTTCCTGTTTCACAGTTCTCAGGATGGCTGTGCATTTTAATTAGTAAAGGAGCTTTTGAAAAATATAGATATATGGTCCATTGTCCCTAAAGACTCTAGTTTGGTAGTTTTGGGTTATGTGGAGCCTGAACACCTCATTTTAAAAGCATCTGAAAAGGTGACTCTGCTGAGTAGGGAGGGTTGAGAACAGCCTAGAAAAAAAGTTTGTAAATATGTTGAGATCCCCTAGTTTCCCCTTTTCCTGTACTTCCCCCCCCCCCCACTCCTGTCTCTCTTTTAATGTTTTGGGTACTGTCTAATCTTAGACTTCTTTAGCAGGAGTTTTGGGAACATTTGTTTTGGGAAGACCTTGTTTTGAAAGTTACAAGGCTTTAATGGTAGAGCTTTAAAATTTTCATGACATTTAATTTTCATGTGTAAAGTATATATTACAATTTTTGAGGTGAGTGTTAAAGGGTTTGATTTTATAGCTGACCTCTCAAATCAGTGTTGCTAGGTTTAATTCACGTGGAAACATTGCTGAACTAGGATATTTAAAAAATTGTTTTTGCATAATGGGTTAGGTTGGATCATTAGTAATTATTCTGAGAACTTTATACTTGGGGGCAAGGATGAGTAGTATATTTGAAAAATTATGACATGGTAAAGCATGTCTCTGTGTCTTTTTCCCCTTTACTAATGAATCAAGATATAGAGCAACACAGACTGTCACATGATTGACATACTCTCCTTTATTAATAGTTTTGAAAAATACTGATTTGTTAAGTCAATTTTATAATATTGGCATTTTGGTTTAAATGGTAACTAGTAACTAAGAATTTTTAGACACTATAGTTTCCTCCAATTTTTAAAAATGAAGTATATATGTTTGTCCATTGAAAACTTGACTGGAAGGCTGGGGATGAACTGGATGACATGGAGGCCCCATCTACTTCTAGGCTGTACTGTTTAGCAGACATAATCTATACAGCTCAGTATTGTGTGCATTTTTGCTTTCATATTAATTAACATCTTGGTTTGTATTGAGCATTTGAACCTCCCTGTCAGGCTGTATTAGCCACTAGCATCACTTATTACTCCATTTTTCCCTGGGAAGTAAAGTATAGGGGAGGGGGAAAAGACAGCATGTTTTTTAAATAACATTTTCAATGGTAAAAATGGTATTTTACTGCATTGCCCCTCAAGTGCCCATCAACTATGATGATGAACTAGTAAGAGAGAATGAACAAGTTTGTGACAAAAAATTCTACAACTTAGATGAAATGGTCACATTCCTTAGAAATACAAATTGTCGAAATAGATTCAAGGAAAAAAACAGAAAAATGTTGATAGCTACATATTAACAAAGTTGAATTCGTAATTTAAAACCTTCTCACAGAGAAAACTACAAGGCCAGATGAAGGATAACAGGAAGATTTAAAGGAGGAAACACTTTGCAACTCACTTTTGAGGCTAGCATTATTCAAATCAAAGACATTACAGGAAAAAAGAAAACTACTGATAAATATCCCTCATGAATGTAGATGAAATAATCCTTAACATAATACTGAAAAAATAGGATTCAGTAGTATACTGTGATTAGGGTTTATCTCAGAAAGGGAAGGTTTGTTTAACATTACAAAAACCAATCAATGTAACTCACTGTATTATCAATAAAGGAAAAAATCAGTATGTATCTGTGGGTCCAATAATGCATTTGATAAAAAGTTCAGTCCCCATCCATGATAAAACCTCAGTAAACTAGGAAGAGCGGGGAATTTCCTTGACCTGATAAAGTGTGTATATGGAAAGCCTATCTAACATCATACATGATGGTGAACGACTGAATTCTTCCCCTACTAAGATTGGTAACAAGGCAAGATTGTCTGTTCTCAACACTTTTTAATTCAGTGTTTCTCTGGAGTTTGTAGCCAGTCCAATAAGACAAGAAAAAATGCATATATAAATTAGAAAAAACAAACTGAAGCTTTCTGTATTTGTAGATCACGTGAGCACACGTGTTTAAAAAAAGAATCTAAAAAAGCTAGTGGGAATAATCCAAGTTTAGCTACAAGGTCAGTATTAAAAAGTAGTTGTGTTTTCTGTCTTCTATAAATGAAAATCAAAATTTTAAAGAATGCCATTAACATTTGCATCAACATGAAATGTTTAGGGATACATTTTACAAACTATATGTAAGTCCTGTATACTGAGAAATTGGAAAACTTCACTGAGAGAAATTAAAACATATCTAAATAAATGGAGAAACAGACTGTGTTAATAGATTAGAAGATTTAATGTTCAGATGTCAGTTCTCATTTGATCTGTAGATTCAAATTAAAGTCCAGTAGGATTTGTGTGTTTTTGTTTTTGTTTTTAAACTGACCAGCTGGCTGTAAAATAGCTAGAGAAAGCCAGGTGATGTGGTAATAGTATAGGATAGACATGTAAATGAATGACCCAGAAATAGATCTGATTATATAGTCAGTTAGCTTTCCACATAGGTGACAGGGCAGTTCAGTGGGGGAAAAGAAGTCTTTACAACAAATGGTACTAGAACTGGATATCCACAGAGAAAAAGTGAACCTCAGTCTTTCTTATCTTATACCATAGACAGTTAATTTGAAATGCATCTTTGACCTAAACAATAAAGCTCATACTATAAAACTTTTAGATGAAAACATAGGAGAAGGTTTTTACAGTCTTTAGGAAGGAAAGGCAAAAAATAATTTTTTAATAGGATGCAGAATACTTGAGCCATAAACTTAAAAAATTTTGATAAATTGGACCTTGCTAAAATGAATACTTTTGCTCTTTGAAATATTAAGAAAATGAGAAGGCAAGCCAGAGACTGAAAGAAAGTAACTTGTAATACATTTGAAAAAGGAACTGGACAACTCAGTAAGATAAAACCTCAAAATTTAAAAAAAATGAGCTAAATATTTAGAAAGACAAAAAAAAAATTGATAAGTACATGCAGAGATGCTCAACATAGTCATCTGGGAAATCCAAATTGATAACATAATGAGGTACTATCACATACCCATTAGAGTGAGTATAAAAACAATTCTGGCCCTCACAAGGGCTAGTGAGGTTGTAAAGTAACTGGAAATCTCACATACATTCCTTACAGGATTTTAAAGTGGTACAGCCATTTTGGGAAATAGTTTTGCAGTTTCTTCAAAAGTTAAACATACACAGTTGACCTTTGAACAGCCTGAGGCATTGGTTCCAGGACCCACTATAGATACCCAAATCCTCAGATGCTTGAGTCCCAAAGAGGCTTTCCAAATCCATGGTTCCACATCCATGGATTGAGCCAACAGTGGATCGTGTAGCATTGTAGTATTTATAGAAAAAAAATCTGCCTGTAAGTGGACCCCTGAAGTTCAAACCCAAGTTGTTGAAGGGTCAACTTTACAACCTCACAAACTCAGCTCTTTGACCCCTCATTCTTTACACAAGAGAAGCAAAAACATCTATTCACAAAAAAGACTTATATACCAGTATTTGCTCCAGCATTATTCACGGTAGCCCCAAACTGGAACAACCCAAATAACTTCAACAAGTGAATGGATAAACTAAACACGGTATTTCCGTATAATAGAATAATATTCAACAATGCAAAGGAATTAACTATTGATAGACACAACAACAGACACATCTCAAAGTCAAGCTAAGCTGAAGAAGCCACATACAGGAGAGTATGTACTGTGTGAAGAGGTGGATGGCAAAGGAGGGCGAGGAATGTTTTGGAGGTGACAAATTTTTTGTATCTTGATTGTAGTGGTGGGTTTTTTGGACATACACAGCTTTCAGAAATCATCAAATCTAGCACTTCAGATAGATTCACTTGATGATATATGTAAATTAAACCCTAATAAATAGCTTACAAAACTTTGCCCTGAGTAAAAGATTCCAGAGTGTAAACTGTGTGCCTCCATTTACATGAAATTCTAGAAATGATTGTTTTAAACAGTTGTTGCCTGGGGTGGGACCGGGGAGATTGGTTCAGAGGAAGCAGGTGTAACAGAATCTTTTGGGGGGAGATTGATATGCTCCAAATCTTGATTATAGTGGCTGTTAACATGGGTATATAAATTTGTCAAAATTTGCTCTTAAACAGGTACATTATATTGTATGTAAATTATGACTCAGATGTTCTTTTTTTAAAGAAAAATAAATAAGTATGTATAAGTTTATGTAGAGACAAGCAAAGTGAGGTGATCAACATTGCCTGAAGATACATGGAAAAAGGGATTAATTGAGTTTCACCATTGAAGAATTAAGAATTCAGTAGGAAGTGAGTATGTATGTCTGTGTTAGAGAATGGATTTATTCCAGATATATATATATTAAAAAAAGGAATAGTATAGTGAACAGGCATAACAGTTGGGCTTTTAGTCACAGTTAATTATTTAAACATCACTGAATCATCAACCCAGCATCATCATGGAGGCCAATAACCAGCATGGCTGGGATTGAAAGACATGTTACTTGACTGTAAAGCCTGCTGTTGGTTTAGTATGGCTTGGGTCTAAGGATTTGTAGGAGATGAAGGGAAATGATGGTCAGGGACTAGAATGCTATATCATTCTATGGAATCTGACTTTTATTCTTTAGACTCTTAAAAAAGAATTTAATTTCCAGTGGTTTCATTTAACCTAGATACTAAAGTATAGTAGGAAAGAAGTTAACCTGGCATCTCAAGTGTGTAACATTTTATAATAACAATGCTCAATACATTTATTACATATTTTATATTAAATATTTCTTAATATAGCCTCATTATCTTTATACAAATGGAATAAAGATTTTTTATTAACCCTCTGCCTCATGTATAAGCATTAAGTAGCTCCTCCATAACCAGCATTATTTTAGGCCTAGAGGTCTTCCTGAAATATGCATCCCTTTAGGGAGCTCCCAGGCTCTAAGTCTAATATGCTGATTCTTAAAAATGTGACCCCCAGATGAGTAGCATCGGTATTGCCTAGCACCTTGTTGGAAATACAGATTCTTAAGCCTAACCTCAGATCTCCTTTATTGAAACCAGGGAGCTCAGCAATCTGTATTTTAACAAGTCTTCAAGTAATTGTGATATACACAAAAGTTTGAGAACCACATATCTAATAAAATTTGAAACAGCTAAGGGATGGAGCACACTGAATTCAGTTACATTCTCCTTGGGCCCCAGTTAAATGAGATTTTAACTAGATGGTCCTTTCTAGATTTTTAAACCTGGTTTCTCAGTGAGTCAGGGTTAGGTAGTGAATTGGCCTGCTGATAGTCTTCATGGCTTTTGTTCTACCTAAAAATAGGAATTGTTTATTTTTTTCTCTTCAGTACTATCTTAACAATACTCAGAAGTAACATTTAAGCTTCTCATATAAAACTAAGTATCCAAGCTAGTGATGTGCTTTATAATAAGTAATTCCATGCCAAGAAATTTGTTTATAAACTAGTCTCACTATCCTAGCTACCTAAACTGACACATACTTTTTTCCATATTAAAAACAGGCACTGTTTTCTTTCTAGCCTTGAAATTGAAAACAGAGGTGTCATTGTTTTTAGCACATGATCCAGCTGACCAAGGCTGTACATCTTCAGATTTGCCAAGTTAGGAAAAGAACTTAGTATCCTAGCTTAATGTCTTAGGTGCAATAAACTATAATCACGTTTTCAAGCGGCATTAGTTACTGAGTTTCAGAAGTCAGTTAAAAAACAGCATTTAAAGAGCATAGAATGTTTGCGTATATTTGAATACACATACAATGAAGGTAAAGATAATCCAACACAGTACACATTATCTCCAGATAATTACCACCAGGTTTTTATATTTTTTTCTCCTCAAAAAAGCCATAATGCAAGTTTTCTCACTTTAGTGTTTAACTGTGTGAGTGAAGAGGATTTCTGTCTTCATCATCTGAGTTTAGATGTTTTAATTTTGAGCACTGCTTGTTCTGTTTATTACATTTCTGTTCAACGATTGTGTCTGTTGGGTCTGATTGGAAAATCAAACCAGCTATTTCAGCAGAGGAAATTCAATACAAAGAAGTAGATATAACGTTAATGAGATAGATAAGAAGGCATCAGAGTTAATTGCAAAAGCAGCCACCACTCCTAGGATTGGAGGTTACAAAAAGAAGAGGTGGTAATTATTAAAGGATAGGTCCTGTGGAGCTGACCTCTGAGAGAGAGGACATTGCTCTCCTAGTGCTGGTATGTCAGATCTCAATGGAGAGAACCAGATCTCTGAGCATAGGGCACTGGTACCCTGGTGCTGGTTTGTCTTGGACACATGATGAGGCCAATTCTGCAAAGGTTGAAAACTGCAAACTGGATTCTGTTAGCTCCTTCAAGAAGGCATTGCAGATGCCTGGATGAAGAAGCAAATCTGGGATGATGGTCACAGGAACAGCAAACAGGAAAGTCAGGAAAGTACAATGATTTAGATCTTCTCCTTCAACTCTGAAAGCTCCTCCAACCCTTCCTATTGGCAAAGGCTAAATAGGGTTTTCAGGGCCTGAACCCTAGAATCACAGGGCAGAAGGTTAAACTTGGAGCTGGTAGAATCTACATATATTTTTAGACTTCAGGAAAAAAACCTAAGTGACCTAGCTTATGGTCTTAGGTACAATAAACATACAAGTTCTTTAAAGGATACAAAGTTTAATCATGTCATTGAAAAGGGCTTCAATCATGCATAACATGCTGAGTAAGAATTAAATTTTTTACTGTAGTGATCAGTTCGTTAAGTTTCTTTTTCATACTCGTGAATACTAATCTTTTGCTTTTTAACTTTAAAATCAGAGGTAATCACCGCAAAAGAAAGCGCATACCTTGATGGTTTTGTTACAGAAGACAAGTCTTTTAGAACCTTTAAATATAAACTCAAGTCTACCGCTTATTACTGCTAAGAATCCCATAGTGGTTTCCATTTGCCTGTCATACTAAGTACCAACTCCACAGCCTCCTCATAGTGATCATAACCTACTTTTCTAGTCCTTCCTCCCACTACTTTCATCTGTTTTACGTAAACTCTGCTAGGCTGGACTGCTCTGTCCTTTACCATACGTTGAACTTACTTGCCTCTAGGCTTTGGCTCAGATGAACTCTTATCTACAGCATGCCTTTTGCGTGGTGCTCTTTTCCCATAAACTCCCCATATAACTGTCAAAATCCTACCCTTCCTTCAAAGCTTTCTGCAGTTCATGAGCCTCAATAAAGTATGTCAGCTAAATGTATTCTTTACCCCCACGTCTTTCATGTTTCTTAAAATACCTTAATTCTGTTTATACATACATTCTTCACCATCTTCATTACCTGGCACAATTCTGCTTGTTCTTTAAGAACTCATCTACTCATTTTTCCTTTTAGAAAGTCTGCCCAGACCTCCCACCCCAGCCTCCACAGGTAGTGTTCCTTGTGTTTAATTGTCTTTGCTTGGCACTATTTTTATAGCCCCAGAAATGGAGTGCAAATAATTTTTCCAACTATAAAGATATTTAGGTTTTGATCATTCATCCACATCCTGTCCCTCCCCCACACTGGAAAAAAGAGGTTAAGTCTCTTAATTATGCCTCTTTCTGGGCCTCACATATGAAAACATGAGCTCATTGTTTGCTTAACTAGGAACAGGAAACTTAGGGTAATGTGTCTTCAGCCTGTCTAGTTCGTATGGCTTGTGAACCCAAGGAGAGATAAAAGCATTTTTTGTTGTTCATGATTATAAAAGCAGTGTATGTACAATACAAAAGATTTGGAAAGTACATATTTCAAATGGGAAGAAAACTCACTCATAATTCACCACCAAAAGATGACATCAATAATAATGTATTTTACAAACTCTTCATAAGCATTTTTACTTAGAACTGTATTTTATGGGAGTATTAAATACAACTTTATTATTAGCTATCTGGGATCCCTTTTTACCTTTATTTCAAACAACATTGCAGTGAACATCTTTGGTTGTTATTCTCTGAAGTCATTTTGTTAAATATCTTCAGAGATTATGGTGTCATAAAATACGTTCCAGGAAATTTTAATCAATTTTTAGTTCCACCCGGAAGTATATTATGTGTGCCTGTTTCATTGTGACCTCACTAACCCTGGTTAGTCTTGTTTTTAATATTTGCTTAATGAGTCTTTCTAAATGATTTGTCATCCTGACCATCTAAAAATAGCTGTTTTCTGTCTTCTCCTCCTCTCTCCTATACCAATTTATTCCTATCTGGATGCTTTTCTTTACAGGGGGAAAAACAGTTCTCCCTCTCAAACCTGCTCCAGATCTCCCATTAAAACAAAGCAGGGCCTACCCTCTTCCCCATGCTTTTCCCCTCTACTCACTCAATTTCTCAAAAGAATAATTATACATGTGTCTACATTTCTCTCATTAAAAAACCTGTATGGACATGAATTTTTTATTCACTCAATCATTCAGGAAATATTTTAGATTACCTAGTTCATGCCAGGCAGTGTGCTAGTGAAAAGAAAGCAAGCAAAGATAGAAACCACCTATGCCTTCTCTGCCCTCATAAAACATTCACAGTGGGAAGCAGGTAATGTTTGTAAGTTCATAAGGTAATATAAAGTATGATTGTGATAAGTGCTAAGAAGGAATGGTGTTTGTTACACTGAAGAGCTTACAGTGGTGAGTCAAGAAAGACGTCCATGAACCAGTAATTGAGCTGAGATCTGAAGATACGATGGGGATTAATAAACAAAAGGAGTTTGCCTATACTCCAGAACTGTTTTTGCCAAGTTCAGTAATCTTCATGCTGGTAGGTCCATGGGTGCTGGTTGTATATCTACTTGACCTAAGCAGTGTTTGATAGGGTTGATTTCTTGTCCATTGAATCTTGCTACTTAGGATTCTGATTCCTTACATGAACTCATCCACTCTTGTTATTTTAATTGTCTTCTGTGTGTCAAAGATACCCAAGCTTGTATCTCTGGACATGCCTTGCAAAGTCAAACTTAACATAGGCAGAATGAAATCCTTGACAATTCCATGCACATATTTTTTTCCCAGTAACCCTGGAATCATTCTTGACTTCTCCTGCTTCACCATTATCTCCCTTAATATTGCTGATAAATTGCTCCCTGTGTGCTGAGCACTATGCTAAATGCTCGTATGTTTTTTCCTCCATTTGAAGACTCTTCATTTGCTTAAGGAGAAGTATAGTGTTGCTTCATTTGTTGCTTAATTCTATTTATTGAGTGTGATAACTAACTTGATCAGTTGGTTTTTTTAAATTTTTTTTTTAGGAGGGAGATAATTCGGTTTGTTTGTTTATTACTTAATGGAGGGACTGGGGATTGAACCCACGGCGTTGTGCATGCTAAGCAGGTGCTCCACCACTAAGCTACACCCTCCCCTAGTGTTTTTTTGGTTGTTTTGTTTTGTTTTGTTTTGTTTTGTTTTGTGTTTTGATTGAAGTATAGTCAGTTGCAGTGTGTCAGTTTCTGGTTTACAGCATAATGTCCCAGTCATGCATATATATACATATGTTTGTTTCCATATTCTTTTTCATTAAAGGTTATTATAAGATATTGAATATAGTTCCTTGTGCTATACAGAAGAAATTTATTTTTTATCTATTTTTATATATAGTGGTTAACATTTGCAAATCTCAGACTCCCAAATTTATCCCTTCCTACGCCCTTTCCCTGGTAACCGTAGGATTGTTTACTGTGTGTTTCATTCGTAGATGAGTTCATTAGTGTCTTCTTTTTTCTTTTTTTTTCCTTTTTTTTTTTTTTTTTAGATTCCACGTATGAGTGATAATCATGATATTTTTCTTTCTCTCCCTGGCTTATTTCACTTAGAATGATGATCTCCAGGTCCATCCATGTTGCTGCAAATGGCATTATTTTGTTCTTTATTTATGGCTGAGTAGTTTCCATTGGGTAAACATAACACTACTTCTTTATCCAGTCATCTTGTCAGTGTACATTTAGGTTGTTTCCATGTCTTGGCTATTGTAAATAGTGCTGCTGTGAATATTGGGTATCTTTTCGAATTAGAGTTCCCTCCAGATACATGCCCAGGAGTGGGATTGCTAGATCATAGGGTAAGTCTATTTTTAGTCTTTTGAGGAATCTCCATACTGTTTTCCATAATGGCTACACCAAAATACATTCCCACCAGCAGAGTAGGAGGGTTCCCTTTTCTCCACAGCCTCTCCAGCATTTATCATTTGTGGACTTTTTAATGGTGACCATTCTGATTGGTGTGAGGTGATACCTCATTGTAGTTTTGATTTGCATTTCTCTGATAATTAGCAATATTAAGCATTTTTTCACGTGCCCGTTGGTCATTTGTATGTCTTCATTGGAGAATTTCTTGTTGAGGTCTTCTGCCCATTTTTGGATTGAGTTTATTTTTTTGTTATTAAATTGTATGAGCTATTTATATATTCTGGAAATTAAGCCTTTGTCAGTCATATCATTTGCAAATATTTTCTCTCATTCCATAGGTGGGCTTTGTGTTTTGTTTATGGTTTCCTTTGCTGTGCAAAAGCTTGTAAGTTTAATTAGATCCTATTTATTTTTGCTTTTATTTTTATTGCTGGGGTAGACTGCCCTAGGAGAACATTGCTAAGATTTATGTCAGAGAATGTTTTGCTTGTGTTTTCTTCTAGATTTATATTGTCTTGTCATTTGAGTTTATTTTTGTGAGTGGAGTGAGGGAGTGTTCTAACTTTATTGATTTACATGTTGCTGTCCAGTTTTCCCAACACCTCTTGCTGAAGAGAGTGTCTTTTCTCCGTTGTATAGTCTTGCCTCCTTTGTCAAGGATTAGTTGACCATAGGTCTGTGGGTTTATTTCTGGGTTCTCTTTTGTGTTCTATTCATCTGTGTGTCTGTTTTTGTGCCAATATCACACGGTTTTGATTACTGTAGCTTGGTCAGTTGTTTTAAAAGTGTATGAGGAGTGGATTAACATTTTTCTCCATAATGGTTTTTCCCCATCATCCTAATGTGATGTTATTAACTTCTTGTTTAATTTTTAAGTCTTTTTCTCAGTATGTAGTAAAGCAAGATGGGGTCTACAAAGGGTCTGTTGCTGCTTTTCCTGGATTATACCTTCCATTTTAACATACCTGTGTAAGATACACAAAACAAACTTATGATTACCAGGGGAAACGGGGTGGGGAAGGATAAATTGGGAGTTTGGGATTTGTAGATACTAAGTACTATATATAAAACAGATAAACAACAAGGTCCTACTGTATAGCACAGGGAACTATATTCAATATCTTGTAATGGCATACAATGAAAAAGAATATGAAAAAGAATACAAATATATGTATAAATGAATCACTGTGCTGCATACCAAAATTAACATTCTTTGTGACTCTTATGATACATAGCCAGTTTTTCTCTGTTACTTTTATCCAGAGTCCTTCAGTTGGCAGATAGACTGATTTCTATATATTGTTAATTTTTATCTTATTTATGTCAGTGATTAAAAATATTTTATTGACACAAATAATTCTTAACCTGAAAATCTAATTATCATAAAGGAGGAAATAAATTTCTCATCTCAGCACCCAAAATTAATGTCTTGATTTTATTATGTGATATTTTGTTGTATGTCTTTTGTTTATAAATGGAAGAGGGAAAGATGAAGAAGACAGAGGAAGAGGAAGGGGGAACAAATTTCTATGTCAAATATCTTCAACATTTTTGTCAATTTAATTGTTTTGTAAATTAATAGCTTCTCCAGAGTAGGGAGAAAACAAGTATTCTTTGTTTTAGTACCAAGCACAATGCCTGATATATAAACATTCAGTAAATGTTTAAAGAATGAATAAAAGAAAGAAATGATCTTTTAAATTTTTTTTTCTCTCTAAAGATTTCTATGGAGAATGATTACCTGGGTCCCCGAAGAATTGAAAGTCTACGAAAAGAAGATGCTGATTGGCAGCGGAAAGCTCATATGGCTGTACTGTCCATTCAGGATCTTACTGTCAAATATTTTGAAATAACAGCTAAAGCTCAAAAGGGTGAGTTTCCCAGTAAAATTATCCTCGTTAGGTATTTTCGAAAATGAGCGGTTTAAGTATTTTGTTTGCAGTAGTTGTATGGAAAAGTATATAAAGACCACTGCTAACAAGTTAAGGTATATCCTTTCAGTCTTTTCTAGGCATATATGTTAACATGTACCTCACCTTTAAAAAAATAATGGTAATGTGTAGCATAATTCAATACTGACGGTACTCATTCACAGTTACAGACCTTACAGCTTAAAAGCACAGTCCCCAACATGACTGCTTTTCCTTCAGACACTATTTGCAGATTTGGGGTGTCCTCAGGCCATTTGTATTTCTAACCAACTGGCTGCAGATATGGGGATTCCTGCAGTCCTTTTAGGTTCGAAAATTCACTACAGTGACTCACAGAACTCACGAAAACACATACTTAAAATTTACCTGGCATTAAAATAGTTATTCTGGATATTCTTTCAGCAAATCTACTTTTCCTTAAGTGTCACTGAAAACAGTTTATTCCTTCAGAATGCCGGTGCTGAGTAAGAATACCTTCCTTGATTCCTCAGCATCATTTGGCATTGTCATTTAGAAAAATATATACAGTACTATGTTTTTAAAATTTGCATTCCTTTGGTTATTACTGAGTGTTTATCTTTTTTGTTTTTGTGTAATAATTGATATTTGTATATCCTTCCTTTTTTCCCCAGTTATTACCTTCTGCCTATTTTTCTGATGATGGGTGATTTTTCCCCCATTGATCTATAAGAGTTCCTTATATATAGTTTTCAGAAGGCGAGTAAAACAGGCCCCTCTTTTACTTCCTTCCTTACATGAAGCCAGGTGTAGCCTAATTTTACTGCTTAACTTTTAAAAACATCTTAAATGAGTCATTTCTGACAAGTATACATATATTAGAACATGATTCCTTTAAACACCAGGACTGTTTTGCCTTATATGTTTTTATACATATAATGATCACCATATCACCATAGGGTATTATTACATGGTTGTTATCCTGATAATGTTGACAGTCATATTAGCAAAAATATTTATTCTTGCCAGCAGAGGGAGAGAAGAATCTGTTTTAGAAATATTGCAATACTGTTCTAGGGGTATTCCAAGCATTCTGTATTCACAAACAATGTTCCCATTACCTTCATATTCCTAAACTGTTGGAAAATAATTCCAGGTGAAGTGAGTGGCAGTTAGATGGAAGAATACATTCTATCAGTTGTTGGAGGACAAAGTATTGACTGAGTGTTGTGGTAGACGACAACTTGGGACAGAGAGCCGTGCTACAGACATAGTCCTTAAGTGGGAAACAAGAGGAAATGCTCCTGACTATTTGTGCAGAATATTTGATGTATGCTGTGATTACAAGTGAAAATGGCAGAAGTAGCAGATTAGGTCTTTAAGCAAGTTGAAATACTAGTTTAACCCTGCTTTTATAGACGAGTAACCTTGGTTTTAAATCACCAAAACTCCTCCCAGTTTCACATATCTGTTGAAGGTGTTGATAGTGAATACCATGCTTATTCTTTAGGATTGTTGGACAGATAGAGATAACACATGGAAAAAGTGCTTTAACATCATATAAATATGAGTGATTGTGGTGATGTGTGCATGAGAGAGAAGAAACAAAACAGACCATCTCTTTGTTTAATATTGCCATTGAAGTGAGAGGAACATTTGAATTTCTCTCATTTAATTCCCACAAAAGTCCGAGTAGGTACTGTATTTCCCTAATTTCATCACTCAGGGGAATTGAGCCCACAGACAGTTAAGTTTCTGCCCTAAGTTACATGCTGATGGGTAGAAGTGGGAATTTAAGTCAAAGCTGTCTAACTCCAAACCCCTTGCTGTTGTTTTTCTCCCCTCCGTGCACAACTGTATTGATGTTATGGTTGCATAAATATTTTTTAAAGATAGAGATTTAAAATGGCAGAATTATTTGATATTCAAACAACATAAGTAGATATTATTTGTTAAAAACCCTAAAATTAAGGATTAGATTGATGCTCAAATATGTTAGTGTTTAAAGGCCATAGAAAAACAGAGAAACCAAAAGAACTGTATTGAGAGGAGATTCTGAGTAAGCAGATTGCTCATTTGTCATAATAGGAACTAAAAGACTAAACCAATAAATAATGTTCATGAATGGAGGGAGTTGCAAGTTGGTTATATTAAGGCATTGAGACTAAGGGTGGGGTAGAATTGAGCATGAAAAACTGTTCTTTTCCACTGTAAGCCTTTCTGTACAGTTTAATTTTTAAGTATGTACTTGTATTCTTGTAAAAAAAAAACTAAGGTTTCATAAAATTCTGAGGCAAAGGTTACTGAGATACTTCCTTGAAAAGAGGGTAATGCTGTAGTAGCAGTACCAAAATACCAATCACTTAACCTCTGAACATATACAAGAAACTACTAGAGAATGTACACTGACTTAAAGACTACATCAAGTACTATGTAATCAGATTTCCTGCCTCTTTATGGTAGTTAAAGTGTGTCCCTGACCTTTTAAAGTGGTTGGGCATATGGATAGTTGGGTTAATTGTTTAAGGACACAAGATGAGCCAGTACCATACTACTATCAGTGATAAGCTTCTTTAACTGTAAGATATTAGCTGTTTGATTGTCAAAATGTTTCTTGAACAAAGCTTATTATTTGTGGCATACTAAAAAGTGTCCCCCCCCACCCCCCCCCCCCCCCGCACCGTGGTGGCGAGGAGAAGTTGGGTGTCTTCTCTGGGACTTGGTTGTCCTTCAACACTAACCTTTGCAGTGTAAGCTCTGTGCTAATAATGTTTAGGATTTATTTTGTCCTACATCACATCGTTACAGACTTCTTGACGAACTCAGAAGTACATAGATTTAAATAGTTTTTTTAAAACCTTGAATAGTTATGGTTCTGATTTTAACTTACATACCTAGGAAAAATATAAACCTTCATAAAATAAAGTTTTATAGAAACCTTAATATCACTCAACAATGTGAAGAGTATTTTTTTTAAGTTTTAAAATTAACCCCCCCAAAAGTTATTTCTGAGGATGATTACTTAAAATTCTTATTTAAGGCATTAGAATCTAAGATACTGTTGAATTTTTAGAACTGTTACAGGTAATTTATCATGGTGGTAGGATTTGTGTGTTTATCTTTGAGTGTGTGATCAGTGGAATCTAAGACTTTCTGATTCTTTATTTTCAAGTTGTTTCATGTCTTAATGCTTCAGTGTCTCTTTAAAAATTATCAATAGCTGTGTATGACCGAATGCGAGCAGATCAAAAGAAATTTGGTAAAGCGTCATGGGCAGCAGCCGCTGAACGCATGGAAAAACTCCAGTATGCAGTTTCTAAGGAGACTCTGCAGATGATGAGGGCTAAAGAGATATGTTTGGAACAGAGGAAACATGCACTAAAAGAAGAGGTAACAAAAACCATGAGAAAGTATATTTAAATTTTTTTTAAATTAAGATGTGCTATTTGACTATTTTGGGTGGGGAGGGGATGGATACAAGATTGATATTTTTCTGGCTCTTCAGTCCAGGGTTAACTTTGCACACTATCTCCACGAGATGGTAACTTTCACAACAGGGCCTGTGATAGAAGAGTTAGACGTGTGTGACTTTTTCACAGCATCCCTGTGTGACTGTAGTCAGCAACAATGTACTGTAAAAAAGGAGCATTCATTTCCTATCTCCCCACACCTAGGCACCCACCAATCCGTTTTTTATTTCTATAGATTAGTTATTCTGGACATTTCATATAAATGGAATCAGAAGATGTGACTTTTTTGACTGCTTTTCTTTCCTGTAGCATAATGTTTTCAGGGTTCAACCATGCTGTCACATGTATCATTCTTAATTTACTTTTTTTGCCAAATGATATACTACTGTATAGTTACAACACACTTTATGCATCTATCAGTTGATGAACAGTTGGGTTCTTTCTACTTTGGGAGCTTTATGAATAAAGCTTCTATGAATATTTCTATTTAAGGTTTTCATTTATATTGGTGTAAACCTAGGCGTGAAATGCTATTTAAACTGTTGAGTAACTGCCAGAATGTTTTCCCAAGCAGCTGTACCATTTACATTCCCACTAGCAGTGTGCACTCGATAGAATTCTCCACATCTTTCTTATATTATCACTAATACTGTTTTTTTTTAATTGTTATAACCAATCTGGTGGGTGTGAAGTGGTATCTCATTGTGATTTTGATTTGCATTTCTCTGATGACATTGATGTTATCTTTTTGTGTGCTTATTGGCCCCTTATGTGTCTTTAGAGAAATGTCTATTCATATCTTTTACTTGTTTTGAAATTGGATTTTTAAAATTACTGAGTTGAAAGAATTGCATATTCCAGGTATGTCTTTTGTCAGATATACGATATGCAAATATTTGCTCCCGTTTTCTGGATTGACCATATTGGCTTTTAATAACATTGAATTTATATTTGTGAATGTTGTACATTTTAGTCTCTAGAGAAGAATAAAACATCATCATTGCTTTTATTAATACAGCTTTATGTAAAATACTTTGCTCTATGTATGTATGCATGTTTAACTAGTATATGAGGTAACTTATAATATATCATGGCTATGATCTAGAAAGATCTTTCTGTTAATGAATTTTAAATTATGAACTTCTTTTTCTCTTACATTTTCTTATTTGCTGCTGTTGTTAAAGGTAAAACTGGAACTTGTTCTGGAATTTTCCACACTTCATTTAGACTCTCTTCACAGATTTCAGTTCCATCTCCTTTATGTTCCTAGCTTTCTCCTTTGTGTGACTAGCTGTCCAGAATTTTCTTAAGTTCTAGAACTTTAAAACTTAAAATGCCAGCATTTTATTTCTTCTGAGGTAGAATGTCACATTGGTTGGCTTTATTGTAACCAGGATGAATTGTACTGACAGCATAGGGCATCTAAAAGAGCTTCTGAGGGGTAAGATTTCTGACTGTTTGCTGTTGCAAGAACATCATCCTTGCTGGAATTGATCTCTGCTGGAAGAGGAAGGGTGAGGCTGAAATGGGCCAGAGAGTATGGGGTCATTTTCCCTGGGGTCATCCCAGTACCTTAATAGTCTGTTTTTTAGTGTTCTGAATTGTGTTTGAATTCTTCAAAGGATTTAGTAAGATTATAAGTTAGTCATTTTTGCCAGGTTTATGCTTGTTGAGTGATATAATATACATATTGTGATATATATATAATTCTCTGTTGATGACTGCCCTATTTTAATTAGCATTAATTTAAGGTGACCACATGACTCATAAGAAACAGACCAAATGTGATTTATTAAGCCCATCCCAAACAAATATTTTGCCAGTGAGTACTTTATAATACAGCACTACCCTGTGGTTTAAATTATGAGAAGACTTATGTTCTTTTAAAAAATGTTGATATGTTGCATCTCCTTAGGTTATTTTAAAAACAAAAAACTTCTTCGTGATGTGACAGTGACCATGGGTATAATGCTTAACTTCAAACAATTTTTAAACTAATGCTGAAATATTAAATACCACCCAGGCAAGTAAAATTTTATTCGACTTAGGAGTAAGTACTGTTCCTTTTCATCTATCTCCTTTTTAACTGAGTCTTGATTATAGTCATTCTCACCCCTACAGCTAGGAACGCTGTACTCAGAGAAAAATATACACATATACAGCTTTGTACACAAATTTAGTAGGTTCTTAAATCATCTGATCCCAGGTTGTCTGGTGGTGTTGGTATCTCTCCAACTAGATATGTTCTTATTTTTATTTTCAATGCAGATGCAGAGTTTGCAGGGTGGTACAGAAGCCATAGCTAGATTGGATCAGTTAGAAGCCGATTATTATGATCTACAACTTCAGTTGTATGAAGTGCAGTTTGAAATCTTAAAGTGTGAAGAGTTACTATTGACAGCACAGCTGGAAAGCATCAAAAGACTTGTATCGGGTATGATGTACATCTAACCACTTAAATCCACAAAAATGTATTTGAATGAATGATGGAATTTCACCATGCATTTGTTTGCACACCTAGGGAAAGTATACATGGACTCCAGCTATATTTTTTCTGCTGAAACTGAAAAAAATGTCTTAATGTAAAGTCAAACAAATGGTTTAGTAGAAGTAGAGTGCAAATATGTTATTACCTTTGTAAAATACTTATTTGGTAAGTAACTTACTTTGTTGCTTCAGCCAAAATTTGTATTCTCAGATTTCGAATTTGGGGAGCAAGGGTCACGGCATCTTACACTGAGCACTTAACTGTGTGCTGGCCATTGCTAAGCCCTTTGCAGACACATTCCTCCTATGAGGTGTATTTCCCAATAATCACTATTTTACAAAGAAACTCAAGATGTAATGGCTTTGCCTGAGGTTACGGAGTCAGTGAGTGGATCAGAACCCTCGTCTCTCTGGCTCTAAAGCCCATGCTTTTACCTACTACTATCCCTTGTTGCTGTTTTGTAACAGAAAAGAGAGATGAAGTGGTATACTATGACACTTATGAAAGCATGGAGGCCATGCTGGAGAAGGAGGAGATGGCATCATCTGTGCACTTACAGAGAGAAGAGCTACAGAAACTTCAGCAGAAAGCACGCCAGCTGGAGGCAAGACGTGGACGGGTTTCAGCCAAGAAAGCATACCTCAGAAATAAAAAGGTTATGTATTTATTGAATTTATAACCGTAATGCTACGTCTTGCTTTTATTTATTACTTAATCCTTGACCCATATCTAATAATTCTAGCCCAGTTTGTCACTAATACTTATCTTTTAAAACTAAGTAAGAGTTACCTCTTCTCAATACTTGGCCCATTATATTGACATTACGTAGTTATCTAAGAATTACCCTCTTAAACACATTAGAATAGCCAGCGGTGATGTGCTGTTTGCCCCAGCCACCCCAAAGCTGACTCTGCTTGGGCATGACAGCAGGACTCCATGTAATGCAATTCCTGGCTCCTTCTTACTTTAGGAGGCCAGGGATGCTCTACAATTAAGTAGACTGGTTCTGACCTCAGTCTTCAGGGACATTTTAATTTTTATGTAAAAACACTTACCAATTTAATCCATGTTTTTCACTCTTCATTCTTACATTAGTCTAAATCTTGAAGTAGGGGAACTTACTGCCAGAGATTCTGCCCATTTACACTGGAAGCCTCTGGTCTGCTGCAGCTCATCATATCACACAGTCAGGGGTCTCTGAATGGTTTTGCCCTTCTGCCCTCCCCTCTCCATGTCCCCAGACCCCCAGGTCCAACAACTGAGGTGACAACTGCAGAGGGACAGAGGAGTGACAGAAGGCTGGAAAGAGAGGACATTAGAAACTTTTCCAAAAAGAAGGATAATGAGAAGATCAACCATGTGATACAAAAAGATAAAAATAGACTCTCTATGTGACATCGTACATTCCTTATTGTCTACATGCCTACGTGCCTGGGGTCACAGGCTCCCTGGTTAATCTGGCAGCTGCAACAGAATTTAATACCCAGGGGTAGTTCTGATGATAAGTGAATCATGCCCCACCTTTCTTCTTGAAAGAACAAAGATGGTCTCTTGCTGTGCCATGAAGACTTGGTCTATACTTTGTTAACTTTTATTAAATTAAATTTTCAAGAAGAATAACATCCTTCTTTTTGTATATTACCTTCTTTAACACTCCTAGTAGCCAAAAAGCATTCTCATACTTGATTTGGTGGCAAACTCAGACCTGAACGAATATATAAGTACTCATTTCTTTGTCCTGCTTACTTTGACTATTCTTATATTTCACTCAAAATACTTCTTACTCTACTTCAGATCCTGCTGGAGTTACTGGGTAATAGGTGGCATATGCAACATATCACCTTGCTAAAATAAAAAGATTCAAAATTCTAAAACTCTGCTCTAAATTAGGAATTGTAGACTTGTATCCTCATTTTATAACCAAGGGAACTAAGGTTTCCAGCAGTTAAATGAACCTCCCAAGGAAAAGCAGCTAGTATGGATCAAAGATAGGATTCTACCCTAGATTTATGTGATGTAGAAGCTTGAGTCCTATTTAATACTATTTTCATGTGATCAGAATCAGCATACCTGTCACATACTATTATCATACTTTCTAGTCTTTAAGGTCTCCTTTAGCTCCAAAGTCTCTGACCAGAATATTCAGATTTTATGCTACTGTTGAAACCAGTGCAGGCAAGATCACATTCATCACAGAGTGCTCAAGAAACAGGCTTTTAATCAGGAATTATGTATCCTTTTTTCTTCATACTAGTTTAAAGAGTACAGTAATACTTAGAATCTTCTGATCACAGTCTTCAGAGTTGAGAGAGACTTTTGAAATTAGGTATGCCCTTCTTCCACTCTACCATGCCCTTCTGAAAAAGGGAGAAGTCAGGAATTCCGGAGATGTTAAGTTTAATAGAAGAGTTTAATAAATTATTTTGGATTTATGTAGCTTCAGTATTCCAGATGAGAAACCAGAGATGACTTAACTTGATATTTTGCTATGTAGGTATATGTCAATATTAAAATTTAATTTATCAAATAAGTCGTTTCACTTAAATTAAAATACATTTCATGTATTTATAGGAAATTTGTATCGCAAAACACAATGAAAAATTCCAACAGCGCCTTCAGAGTGAAGATGAATATAGGACCCACCACACAGTACAACTAGTAAGTTTGTACTCTTGAAAACTTACAGTAAAACTTCGATTTTTACATATTTCAAAGTGAATGACATCTATAGAGAATAAGAAAAATGTTATAAATAGATACTAGCCTTATGTCACTATACAGCCATCCCTCAGTATCCATGGGAGAAACTGGTTCCAGGACACCCTGTCCCCACTCTCCCCCACCAAATACCAAAATCTGTGAGTGCTCCAGCCCCTAGTATAAAATGGCATAGTACTTGGGTATAACCTACACACACCCTCCTATATTTTCTAAGGCATCTCTCAATTACTTATGGTACCTTATATTATGTGACTAGTTCAACAAATTTTTGCTTTTTGGAACCTTCTGTGTTTTTCCCCCCAAGTATTTTCATTCCAGTGATTTGGAACCTTCAGACACAGAGGGCCAACTGTGTATATACTTCATTATTTATTTATTTATTTTTTTAACATTTTTTATTGATTTATAATATACTTCATTATTTAAAGCAGTTTTTTAAGGCAAAAATGAGTAGAAATAGAAGGAATAACCATATACCTCCACACACGGACAGCTCTCCCCACCAGTGAAACCTGCACAGGAGTGGTACATTTGTTACAGTACAGTCTGAGCCAACATTGACACGTCATTATCACCCAGAGGCCATAGTTTATCCTTAGTGCTGTACATTCTTCTGGTTTTGCCAAATATATAATGACACGAATCCACCATTATAGTACTATACAGAATATTTTCACTGCCCTAAAAATCCCCTGCACTCCACCTATTCACATCCCTCTCTCCACAGAATCCTGGCAACCACTGATCTTTTGTTTGCCATTTCCCAGAATGTTTAATTGGAATCATACAGTATGTTGCCTTTTCATAATGGCATATTTAAATTGTAATATGCACTTCCTCCGTGTATATTCATGGCATGGTAGCTTATTTCTTTTTAGCAGTGATTAATTTTCTGGATGTGCCACAGTTTATTTATCCATTCACCTAGTGAAGGACATCTTCGTTGCTTCTGGGTTTTGACAATTATGAATAAAGCTGATAACTTGTGGAAGTTTTTGTGTACACATAAAGTATTCAGCTCTTTTGGGTATATACCAAAGAACATGATTGCTGGATCTTACGGGAAGAGTATGCTTACTTGTAGAAAACTGCCCAGCTGTCTTCCAAAGTGGCTGCACCATTTTGCATTCCCACGAGCAGTGAGCTGATTTTGCTCCACATCCACACCAGCATTTAGTGTTGTCAGTGTTTTGGATTTTAGCCATTCTAGTAAGTGTATATTGGTATCTCATAGTTGTTTTAGTTTGCAGTTCTCTATTGGTGTATTTTGTTGGGCATGTTCTCACAATGCTTATCTACCATCTGTACCTCTTCTTTAGTTAGGTTAGATCTTTTGTTCCCTTTTTAATTGGGTTATGGGTTTACTTAATTGTTTTGAAAAATCTTTGTATGTTCTGGATAATAGCCCCTTTCAGACATGTCTATTACAAATGTTTTCTTCCAATCTGTAGCTTACCTTTTCATCTGCAGAACAAAGTTTTTCATTTTAATGTCCAGCTTATCCGTTCTTTCTTTCATCTACCTTTGGTGTATTTTAAAAGTCATCACCAAATCCAAGGTCATCTAGATTTTCTCTTGTGTTATATTCTTGGAGCTTTATACTCTTGCATTTTACGTTTAGGTCTGTGATCCATTCTGAGTTAATCTTTGTGAAGGGTGTAAGGCTAAACTTTTTTTTTTTTAACCTGATCTTCTGCTTTAAATGTAGGTGTCCAGTTACTCTAGCACCATTTGCTGAAAAGATGGCCATTTTGTCATTAAATTTCCTTTGCTCCTTTGTTAAAGACCAGTTGATTATATTTGTGTAGGCTCTCTCTTCTGTTCCATTGATCTCGGTCTTCTACCTCTTTAAGTAAACTTTGAAATCAGCTTAACAGTAACTACAAAATAAACAACTAGTATTTTGATTAAGACTGCATTGAATCTGTAAGTCAAGCTGGGAATAATTGACACCTTAATGATACTGAGTCTTTGTGTACTTGAACAAGGAATATCTCTTCATTTATTTGATTCTTTGATTTTCTTTTATATGCCTTATATAGACTGTGTGCACATTTTATTAGATTTACGCTCTTAATCTGTTGATCTTTTTTGAGGGGTGGGAATGTTAATAGTATTGTAGTGGTAATATAAAAGGTTTTTAATTTCTAATTCCAGTGGTTCCTTGCTGTATATTAGAAAGCAATTGACTTGTAATATGTCAACCATGATTTTTCTCTATATAGACAATTATGTCTTATGCAAATAAAAGCAGTTTAGTTCTTTTGTCCCAATCAGTATACCTTTTATTTACTGTTCTTGTTGCATTAAGTAGGACTTCCAGTGTAGTGTTGGAAAGGAGTGGTGAGAGGAGACTTCGTCTTTTCTAGATTTTCTAGTTTGTGATGAAGTTATGTTAGCTGCTGTTGAGCAAGTTCCCCTCTAGTTATAATTTGCTGAGATCATTAGTTCACTTTAAAAAAAAAAAAAGTCACATTAAAATCTCCCACTCCCAGTATTGCTGTATCTCATCATGCCTGCAGTATATTATTATAGTAGTCTTTTTAGACATTTATGTCTTAGATTAGTCAACACCAAAAATGTTGACATGAGAATGCTACTCAATTTGCATGTTTAAAATATTTCTTTCTTCAGTGGCACGTTAAGTTAAATTAGTCTGTATTATTATTATTATTATTATTATAGTATTAGTTTACCCATAAACTGTAGGATTCATCTTAAATTAATAGCAAAATTATTGTACTTTTATTGTTCATTACTGTCTTCAGGGCTCAGAACTGCTTTGTAAGGAAGATTAGACTAGGGGCCAGCTTAAGAGTTAGATGAATAAGAGTGTCTCCTACTATCACCATCAGTACCTGTACTATCAGCTTGTTATTGAGATTCCACACTTAGAATTTGTTCTTATTGCATGAAGATTTTGGATTCTGGTGAAATGCCAATACTTTTGTGGATGGGGTAACTAATTAGCTTTTTAGAACAAATAAGGGTCAAATCCTTTCTCAAGAGTTTTATGGGGGGGGCAAAGATGAATAAAAATGAGGAAATTGATACTTCAGGGAATCTCAAAGATCAGTGTCTTATAATTTTATCTAATACCAGCTTTGGATAGAATACCTAATTGTAGCAGAATCAATCCATTAATCATCTATTCTTTAACATGCATACCCAGCGGAAAATGAAAGTTAGATCAAAGCTTGTTTTTCAAATCTAGTTTTAAACCACCTTTATCAATCTGTTGGGTTGTAGATTATTTAAAATGTTGATCCCTGGATTTTTAACCTTACTGTTCCAAAATTTCTTTTGGAAATCCTTGGGATTCAGGAACTCAGGAAGTTTAGTTTAATATTTGATAGTAAACTCTACAGAATGAAGAAAATGTAATATTACTTGCTCATCATTTTTTTTTAAAGCTTAGAGACAAATTGAGTACAATAAGGAAATGGTGGTCAGGAAGCAAGTCAGTTTCCCCCATTAAAAAGAATGTGGTGTTATTTTATGTAACAGCATTCATAAAATAGACATGGAGTACTTTTAAGCTGCCATTTATGGACTGATGAGAACTTTTAAGGTCTTGCACATGATGTGGCTTCTTTAAAACTACTCACTGCCTTCATGCTCTGGTAATGTGCTCTACCTGTTGTCTGTTCTCATTTTATTAAAACAATATTCTGCTATGAAAACCTTCTATTATTGCTTTTATTGAAGCACTATACAACTATTTATACACACATACACAGAAAAGTATATAATTCATAACTGTTTAACTTTCACAAGATGAACATATGTATGCTACCAGTACCCAGGCTGATAAACAGAATGTCAACAGAAACCTCAAAGCCCCTTGTGTCACCACCGAGTTAGTACCCTCTACCCACCAACGGGTAAATTATCTGCATTAAATGACTTTCCCAAAGTCTCTCAGCTAGCAGAGGGGAGTGAGGGTGGGGAAGGGGGGTACTTGGTACTCCACCCAGGCTGTCTGTTACTCCCTGTGCCCTTAAACACAGTATGTTTTATGAAGAGCCCATATAAGCTCATCAGTTAATGCCTCGAGTCTGAAACTTTCTTCTTATCTTTCCATTTGGGATCTTCTATTTTTAGTTTTGTTTAGGGTTGAGGGAGTAATTAGGTTTATTTATTTATCTTTTAATGGAGGTACTGGGATTGAACCAGGACCTTGTGCATGCTAAGCACATACTCTGCCACTGAGATACAGTATCCCCCTGCTTTAGATTATAGTGAGATCTGACTCTAGATAGACCAGCTGTCAGACCAGCAGTATGATTAATCAGTTTTATTTCTGAACTTCACATTCAATTCTTTATGTATTTGTTAGAGATTCACAGTTTGAAAACACCAATCATCTCTTAGATAACTGATTTTTTCTCAAGTACTAAGCACTATATCCATTGAATAACATACTCTTAAGTATAGAAAAATCTTTTCATCTCTGATCCTGGGCTACACTACAAGCCTTAGAAATACCCTTTGTCCCTGAGTATGCCAGTGTGGGAAGGCACAAGTTCACTCCCAACTCCAGGTGGTTACCAGATGTAGTTTT